>NC_137432.1:29527325-30727325 GCF_964374335.1 Astatotilapia calliptera | reverse complement strand
GCTCAGTGAATACCTCAGGCAGCAGAAACCCAAGAAAGAGGAGGGAGACGAGGAACCATCATGGAAGGACAGGCCCCTGCACGGTATGTACCACCGGCAGATAGAGGAGGTGGCTGATATCCAGAAATCCTACCAGTGGCTGGACAAAGCTGGACTGAAAGACAGCACAGAGGCACTAATCATGGCAGCACAAGAACAAGTTCTGAGCACAAGATCCATAGAGGCTGGGGTCTATCACACCAGGCAAGACCTCAGGTGTAGGCTGTGTAAAGATGCCCCAGAGACAATCCAGCACATAACAGCAGGGTGCAAGATGCTAGCAGGCAAGGCATACATGGAACGCCATAACCAAGTGGCCGGCATAGTGTACAGGAACATCTGTGCCGAGTATAACCTGGAAGTCCCGAGGTCAAAATGGGAGATGCCCCCAAGGGTGGTGGAGAATGACCGAGCTAAGATCCTGTGGGACTTCCAGATACAGACAGACAAAATGGTGGTGGCTAACCAACCGGACATAGTGGTGGTAGACAAACAGAAGAAGACGGCCGTAGTGATTGATGTAGCGGTTCCGAATGACAGCAATATCAGGAAGAAGGAACACGAGAAGCTGGAGAAATACCAAGGGCTCAGAGAAGAGCTCGAGAGGATGTGGAGGGTGAAGGTAACGGTGGTCCCCGTGGTAATCGGAGCACTAGGTGCGGTGACTCCCAAGCTAGGCGAGTGGCTCCAGCAGATCCCGGGAACAACATCGGAGATCTCTGTCCAGAAGAGCGCAGTCCTGGGAACAGCTAAGATACTGCGCAGGACCCTCAAGCTCCCAGGCCTCTGGTAGAGGACCCGAGCTTGAAGGATAAACCGCCCGCAGGGGCGTGCTGGGTGTAAAAGTATATATATATATATATATACACACACACACACATATGTGTGGGCAGATTATGATACAGCTGACAGTTTTGGAGATAGTAATTGTCATTAATGAGAACGATTTATGTGTAAAGAATAAAAATTTAAAACAAGTGCTTATAAACTGTTAACACACGACCTATTGAACCTGCCAGATTGTTTCATGTTGTAACCTTTTAAACTTACAGAGTTCTGCAAGAAAGTGAAACTGAAATCGCGACCGCATTTGCCAGTTCCTGTCATCTCACCACAAAGACATGTTCTGCAAGAACAGAATATGCTGAAGAAGTCACGTACTGCTTGAAAAAGATACTGTATAACCAGTCAAGTGTTTGCCTTATATGGGATTATTTTGAAGCTTCTGGAAACGTATGTGACCCCCTCTGCTTATTCTTTATTCTTAATTCTTTAATGTTACAAAAATGAGGAATTGTATCCTGGTTGCTTTGACATTTCACCTTCTGGTGGTCACAGTAGTAGAGATTAACGGTGATGTTACTTCTTACTTTTTTTATTTCTGTTTTGTATAATCTGAATTATATGTCACATAGAAACCATATTTATTTGTGTAAGACTGCCAGTGTAACATGTAAAATGCTTTTTTTTAAAGACTGACAGAAAACTTCTGATGGAACAAAAAAAAGTAATACTTTTGCAAGCTGCATGAGTAGAAAGTATTCACAGTTTTACTTTTATAAACTTCACTGTGTTTAGATTTCATTCAAAACAATTCCCTTCAGTGTGCATTCAGTGTCCCTTAAGGATGTTGTAAATCCACGATTTTAAAAATTAAGAGTAGCATCATCTGTTGAGGTGCGTTTGGCAGTAGGGATAATGGTGACATCTGACCTTGGATAACAATGCAAATGTCTAAATACTTTTAGAAGTTACTGTTTACATTTGAGAAGTCTTCATACTATGATTTTGTAAGTATGAAGAAAGTACCAGATCTGGACACCTGCCATTTTATCAGCGATGTTCCACAAAAGCTTTGTGGTACATCCTGACCCCTAATCTTTCAGTTTACTTTACTGGAATAACAACAAATAAATGTAAACCTAACCCACACTATTGTTGCAGTGCTGTTGTTATTGTATTTTACTGGATGTATAAAAAATGTATTATTATTAAAACATTCATTCAAATCTTTTATTATTTGTAGAGAAAATATTGCTATTTTTCTTGTTATGCAGTCAGTATCTGACTATTTTCAGTACACATTTGGAGATATAATTTCATTTCCAAAGGGATGTTCCAGAGTGAAAAAAGCTTACAAACACTTTGCTGTTTATGTGGGTACAAAGAATTTATTTGGCCAAGGAGAAGACAAGGACATATTTCACCACATATGTATATGTATTATTTGAGCTGAAACTATATGAGAAGTACAGTAATCAGTTGATACTGAAACACATAAATGTTAAGATATTGTAAAAATTCTTTGTGAATGCATGTCATCATATTCTAAATTATTAACTAATACGAATTACAACCAACCAACTACCTGATCATGTTTGGCTGGCTGATTTTGGATTTTTAGTTGACATAACGCGCTGAACACGAGCCTTCAGGGGCTAAATGCTGTGGTAAGCCAACTGTATTCACACATCAAACTGCTACTTTTCCAAAGACACCTCTCACAAACGCAGCCCAATACCACACATTTCCCATCACTGCAGGAAATAATGACCAGTTTTCCACAAACCAATATCAGTACACAAATGAGGAGGTATGTAGCAGACATCTCTTCTCTGGCTGAGGAGATCATGTTTTTTTCCTCTCCTTTGTCCGTGGACCCTGATGACACCGAGCATCGCAGTCGGAATACTCGTTGTTTATCCTGGTTGTTGGTTTAAAATTGAAAACACATCCATTTTTGTTTTTGATATCTGACTCAAAATAAAATAACATATTGTAGTTTTTTGAGGACTTTTGATGGTCAATTAAAAAACTAATAAACGAGTGATGTACGGATTTATATGGGCCATAATGTTTTGTACTTTTGAATAAGTTGACTCTTAATGTTATTTTCCTGTTCACGTGTTTTGAATTCAGATGTTTATTTTTTCTTCATTTTATGTGTTCTTCAAATACATGATTTTGGTGAAAACGTTTAATAATAAATCGATCATAATAAAAATTTGTGTTTGAAAAAAGGAAAAAAAATATTGTAAAATCTTTCATTTGCATTTAATGTTAATGGTTCAAAATATTTCAGGCTGAATGGTCGACCCCCACACATCTCACCTTCCCAATCTGGCCCTCTTTGCAAAAAGTTTGGACACCCCTGGTGTAGAAATACAGAAATAGCAGTTACATTTATGCTACAAATGGAAATATGAAGAAAAACAAAAAAGCTAATGAAACAAATAAGACATGGTAACAGGCTTGCTGTCAAATTATTATAACGTATTTCTAACAGTTTCTTCTAATCATTACAGATAAGCCCATTGACGGTAAATACTGTGCTTTCGATTCTCTCACAAATGAGGAAGAACATAAAAAACGAAAATGATCTGGATAACAAGTTGACACCATCACGTCAAGCTGACATAATTAAACACATGGAAGTCATGAAAGCTGAGGAAAACTGTGGAAAATATAAACTCCTGAAGATTACATGAAGTCTTCATTGGAAATAAAACAATGAGCAAGATTCTGTTTTGATTGTGTCAAATTGAAGCGCTTCCATGCAGTTCTTATTTGTCTCATAAACGTGGACCCAACACAGACTGTTACTTACTATGTGGTCCTTTGCTCTTTCCCCCAATGCCATATAGTTCACTACTGTAGACTAAAAGCTAAAATGTTATTTAAGGGGGGGGTTAAATAGCCTATACTCTGGGACTACTTTGTGGTTTTGTGCATAAGTTTAAGCAGACATGTTGCAATCATTTGTTTTTCTAGATACATATTTACAGTCACTAAAACTAGTTTACATATAAATGTTAAATGTTCAAATGAAATAAATCCCAATAAAATAACTCACAAGCTAATAATATAACAAACAGTGTAATTAACCTGACGCTTCACTGAATTTATAAGCACCTTTTTGTCCTTTAATTGCATGTCTTGCATGCATTTAAAGGACAGAAAAGATAGCTTTAAAAGGACAGAAACTTAAACCAAAGGTAACAGAAGTAAATAGAAGCAAAGTATAAGTAAATTCATATATTTCTTTATTAATTCCATTAAAGTTCACATGCCACTGACCAGCCTGCGGGTTTACATCGTTACTAGTGGTAAGAGCCCATGCATATGTAAGAGTGACACTAATAAGCTCCAGTATACAGGCACTCAAATGACACTAGCACACACCGAGGTTACTTGTTCTTAAGTTTAACACTATGCATTACTTTACAAAAGGTTTTTGGTAAAATGGAATGTTTCAGTGACATTTTGTACAATAATGTGTGTAAAAATACATATGAAGAAATGCCATTAATATAAGATTTTAAAAGGTGGTGGGTGTCCCTCTGTTTCGTGCTGTCCTCTTCAAATGCTCATGGTGACCTGGATAAACTACGGAGACAAAGATAATATGTTACTCTACAACTCTTACACAGTTCTCCAGCAATTCTTTTCTTTACTACATCACATTTTTATTAGGATGTGTAATAACTTTAATAATGTATCCAATTGTTTCAGTTTTCCAGGCAACTGTTTCTATTTGGTTAAGGCATGTTTGCAGCTTCCTGCTGCCACTGTAAGAAACAAGAAATCAATCAATTCATATTTGGTGTTAGTATCTTGCCCAAGGATATTTGGCATGCAGACTAGGGGAAGCCAGGAAATGAACCACCAACCCTCCGATCAGTAGATGACCTGCTCTACCACCTGAGCTACAGCTACCCCGTAGTCTTTGTAGTCTTTAGGAGATTTTTTTTTCTGTAGCAAATAAAACACTGTTGCTTACAGGTTTTCTTTATAACCTTAAAATGTGCCAAGATGTCTATATATTTCTAAAACATACTAAATATAAAGACAATCAGCATCACAAATCTGTAGAAAGGATGTCAAGACATCTCAGAAACAGGCACTGACATCCTGTTTTGGAACCAGATTATGCAGAACAGTTCTGTGGGATCGACACACGGTACTGAGGTCCCACGTCCAGCCCAGCCCCTCGAACCAAACTAGGAGCTAAACCCATCTGTAGTGAAGAAATAGCTGATATGTTGCTAAAACAACACAGCAAGAAGTTATTAATAATTTCCATTCAAGAAGGAAAGGCTGAGTGTATAACAAGTGTCAATAACAGTACAGTCAGGATTGTGGCAAGAGGGAATTCACATGGAATATTATTTCCAAGCACAGGGTGGCAGTGTTCATTTCCAACATACTTTAGTCTCACTTGTTCAACTTTAATGCAACTTCCAACTCGAGTGTTTCGGCTGGCAAACTAAAGTTCTGTGATGTCATCAAAACACAGTTTTACATTGTTTGAAAAAAATAGTTATCAGATTTTTGTAATTATTTCAAGTGTTTTTAAGTAATCTGTCTGAATAAAAGCTGTATTATGGTTAAAAAAAAAAGCATATTTAGGTTTAATGAACATATTTACTATATAATGAACATCTTATTCCTTAAACAGTGACCAAAGCCTTTATCTGAAATTAGTCTCGAGTCTCGGAGTCTTCATTTCTAATTCTCTTTGTATAATTGGGTACAACAGTTCATGAGTCTTGTTTCCAACCCAGGAGCTCTGTTTTTGTAAGAGGGCTTGTTTTTTGTCTGCCTTTCAAACTAACAGCATCACATCTGTTAATACAAACTCTACACAAATTTCAAATTAAATACCTTCCAGCATTTGGTGACAAAATTATAAACTGTGTTTATTTTGACACAAGAAAACACGGCATTAAAACAAACTCTTCAGACAAAGAAGAAACACGTCAGCTGTAAAAAACTTACATCGTCATACTGAAATGAGGCGTTGCCAGTTTGGGTTGTGTCCCTCCTTCGAAATTGATCTGAAAAACAAAGACACATTAAAAAAAAAGCCACATGAGTTTTATTACACAATTTATTTCTTTTGCTTTTCTGTCATTGTGGGTATTCTTTTCTTTTATTGTTTTAACAAAGCTGTATGACTATCTATAAAAACCTCATGAAAGAACATAATTTTATGTTGTCCTCTTAATCCTGTTTACAACTTAAATACACGTAAAAAAAAGGATCAAGCAATATTCAAGGAGCCTAAGAAAGGTCCTCTGTCAAGAATATTTACTGCTATGTCCAGTTTAATGCATTTCTTGACCGACTCACCGGTGAGGGCGCGGAGCCTCACAGCGCAGCTCACAAACTCATCAAAGGGGATTCTGCCGTTCAGACTGTAGCGCTTCATGATGCAGTTCATAGCCTGAGGGCTCAGACTGTAACCTGAATGAACACACATACATTATCTAATGGTCATAGCACTTGGCTAACATCTACTTTATTGCCACTCTAAAACCCAAGGCAGTCTGTGCATGTATAGTCCATATACACAGAAATATGCGGGACAAAGTTCAAAGTCCTTTTCCCTTAGAGACCTTCTAGGCAGTCTCTACTGTCCAGAGAAGGGTCAGTATGAACTTTTGGAGAATTTTGCACTAAAATATTTTAACTTTAGATAACATCCTTTCTATTTGATGTATAAGGTTTAGAAAAACTTTGACATGTATTTTTACATCGAACAAGGATGCTGGATTCTATCCCTCATCACAGCTAAACTGACTTGTACATATACAGCACCTCTTTGGGATTGGTAAGAAAAGTGGGAATAACTCAAGCAAGCAAAACATGCTGCAATGCTCCAGTGGACACCTGACTGTTGTCAAAGTCATAACTTAATTTTAATTTTCTCTTACCCATGGAGTTGATGGCCTGCTGCAACTCACGGCCCTCTATTGTCCCACTCTGGTCCCGGTCAAAGGATGCGAAGGTCCCCCTCCAGCCATTCAGAGCCTGCCACAGGTCCTTGAACTCATTAAAGCCCATAGTGCAGGACAGATCCCTCTGAGATAGCAGAGTCAGTCAAGGACCCTTAATACATCACCCAAGTTATGGTTTCCTTTCCTTCCTATAGCGCACTGTGTCACATAGTGTTTTTCCATTAGCAACTGTCATCATATCAGTTAATCCACTAAACATGTCTTTTGGATGATTAGCTGAAGGATACGTCCAACATATTGATCATCAGTCTGCATGTCTCAAGGCTAAAGGCTGTGGAAAGAAACAAAGCTCATAAAGATACAACTGATAACTATGTTTGGATTCATCTGGGCAAATGTACAAATAACATTAACTGTGTAATAAGGAGATCACCGTTATTAACAGGTATGACAGACCGATACAAACACTGATTTTAATCTGTATACAAGGTGGTTTAAAGATTGAACAAAAACAAACACTAACTGCTCTCATATGTAACCACAGTTGTGAAGTCACGCAGAAAGAAATGTGAACGAACGTTGACTAACTACAACAAACCACGTTCTCTTAACCCAACACCTGTCCCCCCATGTTTCCTGTCTGCATCAACTGTCACATACAAAAAGACTTCAAAAGCAGAACTATTATGGGCTGTTCTGTGTTTTTAAAGCTATCTCATTGAATTCATTAACAGTGCAAAACAGTTCTCGAGGTCTCGAGGCACTGAATACAATACCAGTGAAACTGGTTAGCACTTAAACTGCTGCTTGCCAACAAGAGAGTTCCCCTTAATGCTAAATGATTTTTAGAGCAAAGGTTTTTATAACTATGACCAAAAGTCACACCACAGTACTATTTAACAAGAGGTACAGATATAATTTAGATATAAAATGAAATGACCAAAATCAGTATTGTGTTTGAGGTGCTTTTTAAATTCTAAACAGCCTTTGCTCTTACGTTGGTATGAGCCAGAGATGCCAGATTGCGTGAGGCAGCGCTGCAGCTCATCTGCTGAGATCTGTCCATCCTGTCGGGGTTTATGAAAACACGGCAAAGTGGGATACACAACACGGTTAAGTAACTATCAGCTACTTTACAAAGGTTTAAAGAAGCATGAATGGTCATTACATCAACAGTTCATCAGGTCCAAAATCAGTGAAGTGATTTGAGACTTTGACTTTTGTCTCTTACCTGACCAGCAACAGCTGAAAAATAACCATAGAGAGGATCTTGTTGCTGAAAGTTAGAACGAAAGAAATCAAAATCAGCGAGATTTAGCTGATTCTTCATATTATTCTGTATTTGTAGATATACTTGAGTTCCATAGAACTCAATGTCCTGCTATGAAAATAACAAACTATACTTTATACAAACTTTATTATAAAAAAATCTCAATATAAATAAACATATTATTTTTGAATTTCTTAAATGCTTTTAAATGAAAACCTTTAAATGAAAATAGATGATTTAGATATTTCACAAAAACAACAGGATCTTGAAGGATATCAATATAATATACTAATAATAGTATACTATACTCGTGTATAATAATACACATATAATAGACATTATCTGTCTGTTCATGGGGGCTTTTTTACCACCCAACTCCTCCTAAACACTTATTTATTTTAAGTTATTAGTTACGGAACCAAATATGACACTTTTTAGCCTTTAGCATTTAGGTTATATATAAAGGGCTTTATCAATTAGTATGACATCATCATGTTGCCTAACAATGGACTAAAATGTTTTTAGCAAAGGAATTTTAGCATAAAGGCAGGTGTGGCTCAGGTGAAGTGGATGGTCTAACGATCGGAAGGTTGTAGGATTGTTCCTGGCTCCTCTAGTCCATGTGTTGAAAAATCTTGGGGTAATACCCCGAAATGCCCTCAATCCATTGTAGTGTGACTGTGTTAGATAAAAGCGCAATATGAATGTGTGTCTGTCAACCAACAGTTCAATCATCTAATTACTTCAGCTGTAAAAGTGACACACACTAACAATAGTTAGGTTATGTAGGTTACCAACCTCCAGTTTCAGTCATTTTAAATCAGCAGGCAAAATCAATCATGACTGGGTGAAAAACTTTCTATCAGGTCTCCTGAGAGAAACTAAAATGTAACCACAGGATTTATAAACCAAAACCCATCTTGCTGATCATTTCACAATCCTGTTTGCCACTTAAAAGGCTTGAAATGATTCAGTGTATTTTCTAATTTGCGTGGCTGCTTTCTGAGGCCTCATTGAAGAAGATGTGCCATCCTTCTCCAACACCATTATTTCTGTCATTAATGGACACTGTAATTTAAATAACAGATATATAGATAAATAAAAGCTGCACAACACATCTGGATACAATCATTACAAGAGACTGTCAAATGTTTGAAGTCCAAATTTGTTATATAATTAGTATAATTATTAGCATAAATCTAACTGCTTTAGACTACACTGTGAACAAACTGCTATCTGCTCTGATGAGGTGTGGCAGCTTCAGATGTGCTATGGTTAGGATTTTAGAAACAATTAGGTTAGAAATATGATCCACTATGAGCTTATTAAATCCTACTTGATGCTACTTAAAGTAAAATGTGATAATATAAGAATCATGGGTATTTGTGTGATTAAAATTGTTCCCTCACAACAAGAAGATCCTGAGTTTGACTCCACCACCTGGTGAGGGGCTTTCTGTGTGGGGTTTACATGTTCTCCCCGTGTTTGCATGGTTTCTTTCCGACTTCCTCCCCACAACCCAAAGACATCCAGTTAGTGGGGTTAAGTCAAATGGTTAATATAAATTTGCTAATAGGTGTGAATGTGAGTGCGAATGCCCTGCATCAGGCTGCCGACCTGTCCGGGTAGTAGCCCGCCTCTCGCCTTTGGTACCTGGGATAGGCCCCAGCCCCCCGCGACCCTCATAAGGATAAGCGGAAGAGAATAGATGGCTGTGTGTTTGCAACACAAATGCCTACATCATCTTATACTCTGAGTACCTTTTAAGTAAAAACACCACTTTTGCTCGATTGCGGAATGCATCCTTTATACAGTCATTAGTTAGTACGAATCTAAAACACACAAATACTGCTCGAGTTTCATTTTAAAGCCGAAAAATTCTTTAAGATACTTTGAAACCAAATATATTGTCAAAATGTTTGCATGTTATTTCAAATGGAAACCTGTATGTAACGGATCTAAACGCGGAATTTCTGTCAGACCGTCCAACTTCCGGACTGGTTGGAAAAGACGCCCATCCCGGGACGAAGGTCGGCTGATGGCTGTAAAACCGTTTCATCACAATTTAACGGTTTCTTACCATTCCTGGAAATCCACCGGGGCCAGCGCCGTATCCGGGAAAAGCCATCTTATTCCTGTTACAAAACGAAATAAACATAAGAATAGTAACGACTCAGAGCAAAACAAATCTAGCGACTGAGGGCGTGTCTGGTGATGTACGCAGGAAAACACCGAGAAGTGAGGTTATAAAGTGCCGTGAAGTACAATGACGCACAGATCTAAATGTGAACTTACCTGATATAAAAAGTACGACCTCAGAGAAGAAACAGACAACTGTGAAGCCTCAGAGGGGCAATGTCCACTTTCCTCAGTGCGAGCCACCACATTAAGTTCTGATTGGAAGGGAGAGGACATGTGACCTCTAATTGACCAATATGATCAAGAGGGCTGGCTGTAAAAGTGAAACCACTCTGCAGTAAATTAATGGATTAAAAATGTACATCATAAATATCAGTCAATACTTCAGTTTTAAAGTGGTTAACCACCACAGTCGAATTATTTCTAATCATAATTTTTACGGTAAAAGCCTTTAGTGACATTTTACTATCTATGAGCTGCTGTACAAAGCTTTTACGTACATACGTGTGATAACAAGATCATATTGCACATTTTATAATGCAAAGTGTCGTGATCTTTGTATTATTTCTGGTTATGTTGTTATTATTCTCTTTCTTCTTTTGTCTGTTTTTGAATATTGATTGCTGGGTTTTCGTTGTTATTCACACTTCCTGTTTTGCCAGTGGTTTTCTCTATGTGACTGACTCCTATGTTCGTCTCTGTCTGCAACTCTTTGTATGTGTTAGTTTCATTCTGGACCCTCATTCAGTTCACATATTGTTTCATTTTAAAGCTTAAATCGTCATGTGGTTTTTTGTGTTATTATTAATCCCATGTTTTGTTCCCACCCTCCCTAAGGGTTTTCTCGTTTCTCTTTTTTTGTCTCCTCTGGTCTCGTGCTCATGACCCAGAATCAATCATTGAGGTCTGTTCACCAAAATCTCGATTACTTAAATGCATCTCGAGGACAGAGGAGCAGGAAGAGATATTAAACGGGAAAAATGGGAATGAGAGAAATTAAGTTTAGTTTATCCCCCTGCCCTCCTAGTGTGTTTGCTTTCTTTGTTTTCTGGATTTATCTTTTAGCTTAGTTGACATGATTTGTTTTTGTCTGTTTGTTTTGCAGTACTTTGTTCATGAGATTGAAGTGTTTGCATCAGTAAGTATCCTCAAGACCAAAAAATGAATCAGGAGAAATGTATTGATAGAAAAAGTTGTCAGTGGTTTATAAAGTATAAAGCTACCATGATAATGCCCTGGAGATTTTAAATTCCACTTTAAATTGCTTAAGACATACAGAATGGTTTGTTTGTTTTTTTTACTTATAGTTTTTCTGTGATAAATCCTTATAATCTTTCCTTATGTTGGCCCTTCCTTAAAGATAACCACTTAAGTAAAAATAAATTCTCAGATGTTACTATTTAAAAAATGACTGGATTTGCCAAAAAGAAATAATTTTATTGCTGAAAGCTAGGTACAAAACTAAGAAGTTGATTTTATTTATTTATTTATTTATTTATGTTTTGTGATTAAAATACAGGACAGATCCTTTAATGTAAGACATTACATCAGAGGCAGAAACAAACAGCCCAATCAGCTTCTTCTCTCAAGTGGCTCATACAGTCATTTCCTCTGCTTCCACCTCCAGTCCAGAGAAAACCCAATCAGAGGCTCCATCGTTTGTTTAGGAGACAGAAAGGCAATCTGTTTCACCGCTTTAACCACACGCGTCAGTGGACGGTGCTGAAGTTGGCGCTGGGATGTACAGACTTAGTCATGAATGCTGGAATTGGTCACCCAGACCTTCTCTGTGTCTTCATCCTCAGCACTCAGGGAGCCTTGTTTCTGTCATGGTGAGCCACCGAGAAGAAGAGGAGGAGGGTGAAGAAACAGGAGAACTTCCAGCTGTATGTTGCTATAATACAGGTAGGTCTGAGATGTCAGGTTTTTGCAGCTGTAAATGCAGAAGGACAGGTTAAAAAATGGGAAACATAACAAAAAGTAGGCACTAAAAATGCATAAAAAGCATATCTAATTATTAAATGACATCATACAGAACCTTACTCATTGAGAGCAAATCTACATGGAACGTATGACAAACATAACATTTTTTTAAAGAAAAAAAAGAAAATGCATGTGTGTTCAGTTGATCACAATGTCATTTAAAAAACTGAACGATATCACACATACTATCTGGCCTAGACTAATAAAAAGGATGTGCTGTTGTATTTAGTTATATTAACTGATAATAAAATAATAGAAATATCAATAAGGATCCAAGTCATCATTGTGGATAAAATGAAAGTGTAGGTTGATTTCCCAAGAGGAGAGCTAAACAAGTACACATGCTCAATTTTTTCTCTCCTTAGCTGCCACATTGTGTAACAAAAGTCACATTCAAATCCAAGTATCTCTTATTGCTGAAGAATGAGTTTGCAAAGACTTACTGTTGGTAGCATGACTGCTTTCACCACTGGAGTAAATGGTATAAATTACAAATCTTAACAAATCTAATCCTATTTAATGTTGTTTTTTTTGTTTGTGAAACCCCACACTCCCTGCTATTTCTGTATATTTGTTGTGTGTGTATGTGTGCGTGGGAATGTGTACCAGTATACTGCTGACTGCTGACCACGGTTTTAGTCCAAACCCAGCAGGTCTAATCAGCAGGTGGAGGAAACAGATGGTTCAGACATATGATTCAGCCATGACGTGTAACTCTAAGCCACCCTCTGCATTAATAAGCCATGTATATTTTGGTTGTTGTTTAGTGTAATGTATAGCTCGACCTCAGCCACTGATTGGTCAAGTTAACTTTGTATCTCACATATCTTTCTTCAGGATGTGGTGACATTATCAGTCAGTCTGCTGATGGTCAGTGGTCCATCTATGAGCCTCAGGTCCACTCAGGGATTCCCAACAGCACAGGGCTGTGTCAGCATGACGCGGGTGCTCCTTTGCAGCAAATAACAGTGGTTGAAGCTGAGCAAGGAGATGTATTCCAGCATTTCATGGGTTGTCAGTGCTGTGGAGGTCCAGGGATGGAAACCCAGAGATGTGTTTATAGACAGAGGGAACAAGCTGTTTTGGGTCACTGCTCATCAGGATCTCCATTTATCTACTGTGGAGGTGAGATTACACCTAGTTTCTAGGGTCTTTTCCTTAATGATATCCTTTCCCTTTACCTTAGCAATTGTGATATTCAATGTACTGAACTAAGATGTTCCATCGGAGTGTTTAAAGCTGAGATTACTGTTGTCATTCAGCCAACACACACATATATTTATGCAGGCATCCATTTGAGACATATCAAAATGTTCTTGTATTTGATTTAAGCAGTGAGGAGGAACGTGATCATTGGAGTGGAGGTTGTAGAGGAGGTTGCAGTTGAAGACACTCTGGAAGTAATGTAAGTATTTAAGAATTATTATATCATATACCAAAATCATTACAGCAAATAAAGTAACTGTTTAAACATTATTTTGCACAACTAACACTTGTACACCTCATAACCTTTTTTTGTCGAACACATAAATACACCGCAGTTCATACAAACATACTACATATGGTTGAAAAAGTTTGTTGCTTGTGTATCTCTTCCCAGAACAGAGGATATTTATGCAGATGATCTGCTGGATCCAGATACATCACAAGAAAACCAGCCGTACCCCACATGAAGTGCCTTTCAGTGTTTCTCAGTTTCACTGTACGCTCTGTAAATAAAATTTAATTCACAGTCAGACGACAAATTTAAATGAAATGCATTTGTATGTATTATGAAGACGCAGGGCTGAAAAGCTTACCTGGTGTTAACATGTCTCCAAAGCTTAGGGAGTCAATGCCACTCTTCTAAGAAATGCCATCATTTGGTGTTATACGATGATAGTAAAAAATCCAATAGAAGATGTCCCATAGGTGTTTGATTTGGGTTAAAATTTCATCACTTTTCACCACTCACATCATATGACCGAAGTAATTCTTATGTTTATTAAACTGTACAGTGACAGAGTGACACCTCACACCCAATTAAAGTCCTACAAAGCACTAACCTGTTACAACGATCACCAATGGGACAGAAATATTATATCATACCGAAATGAGCACTTGGAGAACAATTTTCCATCAGTGTGAATTGAGTATACTCAAGGGGACAAGAAGAATCAAACTATGCTGCACAGTTCTAAAATCCACTGCGTTATGACTGTATGGTTTAGAGTTATGTATTTATCAGATATGTTTGTATTCTACATGAGTCCTTGTCTTTGATACTTATGTATACAAATAAAAAAGTTACAACTAATTTCTGAATTGCTATTATTTTTTATAATATAATATAATATAATATAATATAATATAATATAATATAATATAATATAATATAATATAGCAACTATTGGACTTCAACTACCAGCATGCATCGCTATTGTTCTTCCGTCATCACTGCGCGCAGGATGTTCCGCTCTCCAGTACAGTGAACGATCCTTGTGATGATTTCAAGGGAAAATCTTTGTTCATTTTGATATAAAAACCCATCATGTCGGATTCATTACCGCCGCTAACTCTCCAGGACCGCATGGAGCGTCTTCAGGAGCTGACGGAATTTACTGAAAAGTGCAAAAAACAGATAAACGACATATTTGAAACGCTGGGATGGTCGCTAGACTACAAGAACTCCAACCAGGTAGCTAGCGTTTGTTTGGCTAATGTTAGCATTTATTGTTCAGTCAAAACAGCAGAAAACCTTCTCGGAATGTTTTGTTTTCCGTAGCAGCAATAGAGCAGCATCAGATTTAAGCGTTTAACTAAGTTTGAGTCCAGAGAGATTTGCTTAAGTGACTATAATGGAGTTTTTCTCTGCTGCCTAAGCTAAGCTAAGTTTGGGGCGTTTTCAGTGAGTTTCTAATATTTTTTTTTCTGAAGTCACTCAAGCTTGGTGGTAGATTTGCTGGTTGCTCTCGCCCAATTGGCACTTTTATTTGCTGTAATGTGGTTCTATTTTGGCTTTTTTAGTGGTCTACGTCTGATGTAATAAAAAAAACTATAATTAATATGTCATGTGTCTTCTAATAGTGTTTTTATGCTTGCATCTTATAATATTTACCGGATTTTTTTAAGGCCGCTTTTCTTTTCCTGAGTTTTTTGTTATTTATTTCTTTAATGTGCTCTTCTCAAAAGTTTCAACGAGGATGCTTTTGAAGCTACACTTTGGTTTAAATGTCTTTGTTTACATGAAATAGTACAAGTTTTCCTTCTTTTGATTACCACATATACATTTGTATCTTCTTGGCGATCATTTTCTGGTACTGAAGATTCAAAATAGTGACATTTCAAGTCATAATTCCCGCTCTGAGCAGCATTTGTCAATGACTGAAAGGAAAAACTCCCTTTAAACTTTACATTAGGAACAGCATTCAATAGAACTTGGCAAGGAAAGAAGGACATACAAAAACAACGGCAAAACGCAAAGGGAGAGAGCAGACAAAAGTTAATGACATCTAAATCCAATTTTTACAAAGACATTTAATTCTCAGCTTGAATTAGACCTATTTTAACGAGTTTTGCTATGGGGTTAATTTGTGGTGCTAGTTGTTACATCATAGGAAAATATGCTTATTATTAGCTTTCATACATATTTACACAATTCAGATTGTATTGAATTCTGGCCATGAGGTTGTTTAGTCCTTATAAAACAGTTTTAATAAACACTGCAGAATAAAACCTTTCAGAAGGTACCGTATTTCCCGGACTACAAAGCGCACCTGAATATTAGCCGCACAAGCTAAAATCAGGGGAAAATCCTGTTTTCTACATACATTAGCCGCACCTGACCAAAAGCCGCAGGTGTTTCAATGTTGACTTATCATATGTAAAAGAATATGCACAAAGGGAATTGTCAGGAAAGAGATGGCTGTTTGGAGACACACCCCTTTTATTAATATTTTGAAAAACAAGTTATGGGTACATATTTGCATAACTTTTTAGGTATATGTACAAGTAGCGGTAATTACAAGTAGGACACATGTACTGTGCTTCATAAATGAGTAACAAATGTAGTACATAACAATAACCTACAGCACACCAGAAAAATAGATTCAGACTACCTTTTAGGCTCAGGTGCAGTGACACGGCTTTAACAAGAAGAAAAGTCAGTCATTCACCACCATCTTTCTCTTCTTCCTGCACACTAAAACCACCAAAGTACTCTTCTCCAGTGTCGGATACGAACAGGCTCAGGATGGCTTCGTCATCCACTCTCAGCTTCTTTCCTTCGTTGTCACTTTCAAAACCAAAGAAATCCTCGTTGTCAGTGTCAGAGTCGAACACCCTCAGAAGGGCCGTGGCGGTGTCCTCCTCTCCATCATGCAGCAGTCCAGCCCTTTGAAATCCGTTGGTGATCGTGGATGTTTTCACAATTTTCCACGCTGTCAGGTTCCACCGGTGGAGTTGAGCATAACTTGCTTTTCACAAGTTTATCGCCGCTCATCATCCACGCCTCCCGCTGAACACATAGCGCTACTTTGAAGTTTGTTTTTCGCGCTACTTGTACGGCACTATGTTGCGTGGCGGATGGACATGTGACCAACATACCACTCTTGAACCCCGATACTGTGTGTCTGATCACATGCCCTTCCGCCAGGCAACGTAGTGCCGTACAACAGCGGAACAAACAAAACAAATCGTCTTACGATATGACAAAAATCATGGACAATCCATAGAAAAGCCGCACCTGACTAAAAGCCGCAGGGTTCAAAGCTGGTGCAAAAAGTAGCGGCTTATAGCCCGACAATTACGGTAATTGTGTTACAGCAATGGTATATTAATAATGCTTCTGTGTAATTCATACCTGATGTTAATTTAAATTCATTATTTGCTAATGTAATATGCTTGCATTCTCAGGAACCAATGGAGCAGTGTCCCTATGACCCTCACCACAGGGTCCCGGTCAGGACCATGGAGAAGCACAAAGCCTCCTGCAAGCTAAAAAAGATGGGCTACTCTGCCGAGGAGCAGGTAACACAGTTAGTTACAGATTAATGTGTTGGTGCTGGAATCTGCTGCTGTAACCTGGCAATTGGACCAGAGACAGCAGGGCAAAAGCAGTAAAGTAGACTACAAAAGCTTCTTGTTATTGTGCAACAGACTACTGAAAACCTCCTAACCTCCAGTGTTAATGTAAAGTTGTGTTTAATAATTGAAAGAGCTGTAAAGCTTATCACTACTTTGCAGGCGGAGATGTACGACCCCTCCGTGAGCTATGAGAACACCAGCGTCAGAAACTTTACAATGGGTAAGTCATCACAGAGGACTTTCTCTGGAAATTATCACCTTTCTTTAGTATAACCAAAGTTCACCCTAGTGAGATTAGATCTTTTTAGAAGACCACCTGTTTTCTTTTGAAGTTTTGCAACTTGTGTTGCTAAAAGAAGGAAGAGACAATTCATTTTTGAAAAAAATGAAATAAAACAATCTCAACAAGAAACACTCAATTTAGTTTTCTTCGTTCTTTTTAAATGTACTTTAAAAAGTTTGTAGTGCAGTAAAAAAGATGTATATTGTTATGTGCCCTGTTGAAAGCCATTTTTATCTAGTTAATTATATAAATCATTTTGAATATTACTGTTTTTTTTATTTCTTGGAAAAAGAACATATGTCTCCTTCATTTCATTGTTTACTAAATGTTCTTTGAACGTTAAGTAATAATGCTTTTGTCTTGGCGCGTAGTGGAACTCATTTGTAGTAGAAAGGAAGGTAAGGATGGAATTTTTCGGTCAGGAATGTTTTAGTAATGTTTTTTCTGTTCTCATTCATCATGCAGACAAAACCACCCAGCATCAGGTGATCCTACAGGCGAGATCTGCTGCACCAATGATGAGGATGGAAGGAGTCTTCTGGCAAGGTAGCGGCTCATTTTATTCTGTGCGTTATTTTTCTAAGTACAACACACCAACGTACATTTACTAGAAGCAAAGGTACAAAGTTAACTCTGTCATCGCCAACTCATCATTGGCGATGACTCAACCCCGCCACCAGACCTACATTCAGAATCCAGACCTGTTGTTAGATGTTGGAAAAAGAAAAAAGTTTGTTTTTTTCCCCCCTTTGACATGGTCAGATAGAATGGTTAGGATTAGGGTCATGCCTCTCCAGTGATAAACATGCTTTACAGGGTTATTCTTGAATATTCAGATGTTTAATTTTATACACCAAGAAAAATGCCATTAGTTTTAAAGTCCTCACTAAACTCATTGTAAATTCATTGTTCACTTTTTTGGCTCTCACCCTCACCAAATAGTAACTAGTAATTAGTACTAGTAATTAGTAAAAGAGGAGCTTTTACAATATCAATTTAGGATCGGCACGTCTTTTCTAGTTTTGCTCCTAACATCCATGTGTTGTTTGTTCTGTTTGCAGCGATTGGGGTGAGTATTAGAGGAGATGGGCTCTAGAGAGGTCTGCCACTGGTTTCATGCCTCATATCCTTTACTGTCATATCCTTTCAAACCACAGGGGTTTGGGTGCGGGAAGCTTATCAGTCACATCTGCATCCTTGAACATACAAATACTTTTCCCTTTATGTGATGGGGAAAGTCCATACATGTAGACTCATCAGTCATATTTAGACTGAATGTTTAAAATACTTATGTAGTTTCTGCTTTCTGTCAAATCTTCATCTAAAAGTATTCCAGTAGAAGGCCACAGTTCCTTACTGATGCTAAGTTATCAGTCATTGATGTTAGGTAATAACTAGGGACTAAACTTTAAAGTAACTTCTGTCTTTGTTCCTCACCCTAACATTAGAGCTAACAGGTGAATTTCCTCTTATTAGTGCAGCTAGCAAAACAACCAATTACTGTTTATTCCTTGATTTTAACATAAAACTCATTGTTACAGCCGGGGGCAGCACAAACGTGACCCCCTTAAACCGATTTTTAGTTAAGTCCCCATGTTTTCCCCTCAGTTATTGGTCCTGTTACTAGTTAGCTAACATAAACTAATGTAAGTCTATTGACTGCAGCCAACCGACCCAATAATGTCATGCTCTGTGCTGGCACAAGATGGCGCTAAACATAAAAAAACCCCCAAAAAACTTTAAGCACTTATTTCCTGTCAGTGTTAAATCTATGTCACTTTTTGAGAACAGGGTCCATGGTGTAAATTCGCCTTTTATGATTTTCTACTTTAACACTTAAAACCAAATTACTTTTATGTAGAATCCAATTTTGGCTGAATACAGAGCTACTTTGAGAAGTGATCTTAGGAATAATTAACCATTTGACTTGCGTTATGTGGACGTGTTTTTGGTTTTTTTAACCTCATTAATGTCTTAAGAGCAAACAGGTTATTGGCGACTCATCTGGGGTTAGAGTTGGGTTTCCTGCAGAGAAAATTAGAAATTTAGAGAAACCAGAAAGATTGAATTTTTTGTTTTTCAGGATTCCAAACAAGCAAAACTTTAACTTATCCCAAACCTCTGACTCTGAGTGATCAGGTGGTTGTTTTGAGGTTGAAGTCCAGGATTTGAAATTAGATAAATTAACTAAAATCTTGTCAGTTTAGTTTGTGTTTTCTCACTTAGCTTGTAAAATTTGTCTGATCCTTTATCAGGTCAGTACTCCGGTGAGCCAGTCGACGTGCCTCAGAACCACAAGCGAGCCGTGTGTGATCTCACTGTTGCCGACCGATTGGCTCTGTACAATCATGTGGTCGGCGTCATCAATGAACAGAAGGAAGCATCGTCCTCCAACGACGATCTCTACGTAGATTTGGTGTCCAAACTCCAAAAAGGTGAGATTTAACTAAGTTTAACTCTACACTTAGAGTTGCTGTAATTTTAGTGAAGGAAAACCTTTTTTGGCTTTCTCTGGTGCAGTCCACATAAAAATTGTGTGTGTTTTTGTTCAGGTGAAGAACAAAATGAACCAAAGACTAAACTGGAGCTGATGGCAGAAATGAGGGACTACAAGAGGCGGCGTCAGTCCTACAGAGCCAAAAATGTTCACATCACCAAGAAATCCTACACTGAGGTAGATGAGTTGATAAAGAACAATAAGTGTTGTCCTGATTCTAATCATTTACTTCATTTATATATAATCCATGATGAAGGTGAAATAACTTTTTCTTTAAATTATGAAGGGTGTTGTGAATCACAAGAACCGCTTTTCCCATCTTTAGTTGGAAATGTCAAAAGTAACAGTACTTTAAAATGGTGAAAACGAAAGACAGCACAGTATAAATGACCAGTGGATTTGGTGAGCCTGATTTGGAAATCCAGTTACTGGAGCTATTATTGTGCTCTTGAGTTTCAACATATAGTGTTCATGAAGCTGGACACGCTTTTTTAAAATTTATATCATTTGACTTCCACAAAGCAGCAAAAGAACGGACTGTCTGATAAATTGTTGAGTAGTTCTTTTCCTCAGAAAACTCTCAGCCTCTGCTCCACTATCAGTTTTTCTGCTACATCACCCTACCCAACTCCAATTTGGACAGTTTCTCAAAAGGCCCAGAGACAAAACAGGCTTTATCTTGATGGACAAGAGGGCGAAGAATTCAGTTTCGATTCTACTGAGCAAGATGCTGGTCATCTGACTGTTGACTGACTGCCCAGATCTCAACAATACGTGTGTCTGTTTCACACAGGCAGAGAATTTTCGGTGGGAGCAGTATAGTTTTGAAAGACATGTTAGCTTATTCTGTTGGGCAGGGTAAACATTTATGGGAAGCAAGGCAAAGTTTGTTTTATAAGTAGTTTTCTTGTCTTCCTTCTCTCACCATAACCGGTCGCGGCAGATGAGATCTTGTTTAATGTGGCATTAATAGACACGTTTATTGAAACTCGGGATTTTAACTGCTTTCAGTGTGTTTTTCAATATAATATCTGCACTGATTTTCCAGAGTCTTGGCTCTAATATATTCCCTTCACACTGTAGCAATAACAAGACTGGAAGAAATAAAACGAAACATTTTTGAACATTAAAAACTAAACTGAAATAAGAGAGTCAACTGGAAACTACAGATTTTTATTTTTAATTTTTTAAGTCAAAATGAAATAAAAAAAGAAACTAATTAGAAAATGCTAAACTATGATAACTCTGACTGGAATACTAAATAAACTCTGCCTGGGAATCTCCGAACTGAAAATCTGATGCTAAGCTCAGCGTGTCGGTCCTCCTGTTTGAACCAAGGTTAGGAAACAGTAATGTGGTCTCTATGATCGCCCTGCAGGTGATCAGAGAGGTGATCAACGTCCATTCTGAGGAACTTGCCAGACAGTGGAAAGAGGAGGAAGATGAAGAGGAGTCGATGAGAGTGGAACAGTCTTCCCACGGGTACACGAAGCACTCCTCATGATCACTTTTATGCTTCATTGACGATTAAGATATTGCATCAGAGGAGTTTATAGGTTAAAGACAATTTTTTTTAAAATTGTTTTGTTTTTCAGGCGGCAGGTGGATGAAAGACGCTCACCATCCTCAGAGTCTCACCACTCCCACAGTAAACGCCACCGCAGCTGGGAGCGAAGCCACGAAAGGGAGAGCAAGAAGAAGAAGAGTAGGAGGGACAGGTGAGAAAGGACTTATCTAAGGGTTGTGGATGTGTATGGGAAGTTCTATCTTCTGTTCTAGCTCTTGTATACCACACACCAATTACAGAAACAACCACATGACATAATTTGCATCATCTTCACAGCTTAACCCTTTAAAGCCGGTCGGAGCGGGCACGCTCCATTTTGCGTAACTATTTTTAAATCCCGGTAGCTCTGCAACCACGTAAGCTAGCGCAATAATTTTTTTTGCATATGAAACCGGAGGAGTTGTACTTACATCTGATGCCATCAGCTTGTCCTAGGTCATAGTTTCCTTCCACATACAGCTTTGCAAAAACTGCATAAAAAGCACTTGCAGCAACAAAAACATAAAATTCCAGAAACACGCTTTGCCGATCAGATCAGCTGTTTGTAACACTTCCTACGTCCATCAGCGCGAACTATCACATGACCGCATGACCTGCCCGAAACCGGAACTGACGTCATTTTGCGGAAATGTAGTTTTTTACCATTGTGGCCTTATGAGCCTATACTTGTGTTTTTAAAAGTTATGTTTGACTTTATGACTTTCTGTGACGTTTCTGGGATGCTGAGGACTCATATTGCACTGCTGGAAATATTTTATTTTGATGCATATGCTGCTTTTTTGCAAATTTGCACTATAATATATTTTTTCGTTTTTCCTGCAGTATATGAAAATTGGTGTATCTCAAAAATAAAACTATGAAGACACTTAAAATAAATTTCCTTTGGTGGGAAACTAGTTTGTGCAACATTTTTGTATTTACAGTTTTGAGGGATAAGCCTCTTAAATTTCTCTAACTAGAAATATATGTCAAAAAATCAAAAACGATTTTCAATTTTTTTGTAGTTTATTGCACTTTTTTGCAATTTATGTAATTACTATGCACTTAATGCATGCATATTATTAAAATTTGGGCTATAATGGTTGTATTGATGTATAGCAACTTGAAATGCTCCCAAAAATGGCTCCACAGCATGTAAAAATATACTATAAGCTCTGGCGGACTTGGTTCTATGGTAGGTCTTAAAGGGTTAATGATTGAAAATATCTTGTTTTGTAACACCAAAATGTATTTTGCATACTGCAGAGTTAACTTGGACTTTTTGGATCTTCACAGGGATTCCCATTCCCCAGATGACCACCACCACCACCACGATAAAAAGAAGAAAAAGAAGAAGAAGAAAGATGAGAGAGACAGGGAGAAGGAGAAGTGAGAGTGCTGAATCTGCAGTGACTGAAGTCGACTCTGAAGTCGCAGTGTTCACAAGGCGAGACTAAAAATAGGTTTACACACTGATGCATTTTGTAAAGATTTAAACGCAATAAAGTCTTTAAACTGAACATTCACTGGTTGAGTTTTATTTTGCTTCACTGACACCATTTTCAATCAGCACTTTGGCGTTTTACAACACAGCCACATCTTACCTCCCTCTGCATGATTGGCTGGGTTTTTTTTTTTTTCTTTTTTAATGATAACTTGGAATCTCAGACAGGAGTGTCTTAACTGTCCTACTTTCACCATAAGTTCAAAGGTTATTTTTTGGCCTTTAGTCTTTGCTGTAAGTTTGGGTGTGTTTACCTGGAAAGTCATTAAGAAAATGGAGTAAAGGGGGTTTGTGCGGTCTGTTTATAAAAAAAACAAAAAACACTGCAAGTAAATGTAGGGTGATCATTTTACAGATATTTAAATTAATAGTCTGATAAAGAGTTCAGACTTTCAGGAAGAACATAAAAACTAAATCTGACTGTTCACTGAAGAATAGTTGCAAAACTATGCACCTGTGATTCTTGTTCCTAGGTTGAAGAATATAAAAATGACCAATTTATATAACAAATTATTATTATCATTATCATTAATTGTCTCTATAGTCACACAATCTATTTGTGTTGGCATAAATGACATCATTGTTTGAAATTGCAACACAGCAAAACATTCGGTCTTTTGATTTAAGAAATCTTGTTCTGAGGGTAAAATGTGTTCCTCACTAAACTAATTTGAAAAAGTTTCGCTGAAGCTTGAAAAATCGTTAAATGATAGTTTATTTTGAATGCATTTTTTATTTAGCTCATGAGAGGAAATACAAGGCATGATTATGGGTGCAAATTGTGGTCTAGATGATTACAATCCTCAAAACAGTTTTTTTTTTAATCAGATGTTAAAACTGTTTTGCAACTCCAGACAGCAGCACATGGAAATGTGATCTAGACATTAATGTGAAGACACAAAACCCCAAAATCTATTCATCTTCCTTCTGTCCTGGTTTTTCTCTGCTCATGCTGGATTCTGGATCTGGTATTTCTCACCCTTTTGAGAAGCACAGATAGAGGACGAGAAGAACAAAAAAAGTCTAACAGGATCCCGTCCGTGCCTGGGAACCTGACGGATCCTGGAGAGACGAGAGTACAGGGGAACCGTTGGGGTGATAATAGTGTAAGGGAAACTCCTCAGGGAACGTAAAATCTGGCTGTTTTTGTTCTCATCCATATATCCCCAAAGAATCCTTTAGCAGGTCTGGTCTAGAGGGAATCACTGTGCAGCACCATGGGGGCCTCCTGTGATAAGGTAAGATGAGATTATCATCATATGTGGATTTGGCCCTGCACATTTTGAGGGAACTGTTAAATGTTGCTTATGGTAAAATAATCAGGGGAAGGTTTTAGTTTATCCTTAGTCCACTGGACAGTCTATAAAGTGCCTCTCAGGCTGTTAGCAGGACCTTAAAATGTTGATATAGGCCTTAAAAATTTCAATATAATTAATTTAACTTCCATATTAAAAATGCAGATCTTCTCTTTTTGTTTGTGTTAGCGTCTAAATCTGCAAAATCTGCAGACAGAATTTATCTAAAAAACTTTTTTGTTGTTGTTTACTGCAGTATAACTTGTGGTAATTTATTTTCATTTTTAAAGTCATTTTGGTGCAATACATCATAAACTAATTCTGTATTCAGCTGTTCAGTAAGTCATCTGTGTGGGAGTCATTTTGCTGAGCAGACATTTCTGATGAATGTTTGTGGGTAATTTTTAGGTTCTGGGGAAGCTTTTTAATTCACAGAGCAGGCTTTGTTTAGATTCTTTGCTGACTTTGGATTTTTCTCTAGAATTCACAACAAAGCCAAAGGGAAATTTGTACATGGTGTAATGTTTGGCCATGTGACCAAATAGATTTTGCACACATTGGGAATGTTGGAGCAGCCTTTGTTTCTTTATAGCAATCCACAAATATGAACAAAAAAGTTAAATATGAAATGTGAGAGTATTCACTACCTCACTGCCCCAGAGGTCCAACAGGGCAGAGTTAATTGGGTTTGAATTTGCTTGTATGGTCTGTTACAGCTGTTCTCTTGGGTTGTTTAAATTCATGCACAAACTAGCCTCTAATAAAGGTTAACAAGGCAACATTTGTCTAGCAGAAATGTGGCAAATGTTCTTGTTAAATTATTGGATAATGAGCTCTTTTTGCTACTTTATTCAGGGCAATATTATATGAATAAATTGTTACTTGAATAAAGAAACAATATAAGAGTGAGGGATTCTTTAACACCAGAGAAGCTGAGCTCATTTGACCTTTTCAAGGTTTGAATCTTCCCAAAATTCTTTTTCAAAAGGTTTGATCTGAGGTTTCGGAAATGATTACAAAAATGTGGTTGTGGTCATTTTTATCCTCCTTTTATCCAGTTCAGTGACCTTGTGTTAAAATCTAATACACAGCCTTCCAGGTACAGAGCAGGTTTTTCCTGTGCTGGTCTGCAGCCTCACAGTGAGGCTTCAGGAATGTCAGATGAGTCTGAGAAGTGCTCAGCAGTCTTCCTCCTGACAAAGAAACCTCAGTCTGTTTAATTCTCAGGCAAACAGCATTCTCCTTTGTTGGTATAGCCCACCCAAACACTTCTCTGATCATATTTGATGCATCAAGTTCTGCTCTGAGGTCAGGAGGTTCATCAGTGAAAGCGGTTGCTTCACTTCTGATGTTTTTGATACTTGTCATTGGTTGTCCAACAAGTGACAGTGTAAGATCTATGACTGTGAGTTAGAACTTAAAGTAAACTTTTAAATTAAAAAAAAAAAGACTTTAAATACAAAATCACTTGTGCAAAAAATTTCTTATGCCAGTGCAGCTCTGCTAAAACTGGTTAACATGGTTATTAGTTTTAGTTATTCAAATTTCTGTTGAAAGGTTATTAAGCTGAAGCCAATGATGGTCCTTTTAGGAAGTCCTTCAAAAAGAGCATTTCAGGAATGCAGCCTAGAGGTGATTGAATGAAAAACCACTGTGAGTCAGGAAAGGCTTCACAGATAACCTGCCTATTATTCATTCAATCAGACTGACCGTGTGGGTTAAATCAATATTTGCACATAGCGTTTACAGTGCTGGAAAAAATAACATGGAAATAAACAAAGGCCTTTAGAATTAAGGAGTTTTGTTTTTCTATTAAAAATTTGTTTGGCTAATACAAAAACTGCCATAGGATTGTATTCTGTCAGTATCCTACCAGTAGTTTACTATGCTACCTCCAGAGGGCAGTATAACACCTGTCACTGGTCTAAGCAGAGCCATAAAACCTGACAGTAATCAGTCACCTGAGCTGAGGCAACAAGACTGAAGACTGGAATTAGAGCTGAATTATGCTGAATTTCTGTTGATCAATATACTTAACACTCCCTTTAGGCTGTTTATGCAGCTCATGATTACTTTAAACTTTTTCTTTTTCTGAAATAAAATAAAGTTGGTTGGATCCTATATAAAAGTTTACAATGTAAAAACACTTTACATGATGCACTGAGTAAATGGAAGAAAGAATCTGACTTATCAAGTCTCCTGGAACTAAAAAGCCCCTATAAAGCGGTCAAAATACTCCCAGTGTAAAAAAACGAGGTCAAACAAGTCTTTGCTAAGTCAAAGTGGTGCAAAACTACATCAGCATGATTGCAATCTTTTTTTTTTTTTTTTTAAACCTTGTTTGTTTACAGTTTCACTTCACAGAGAAAGAAGCACTGCTGCAGTCCCTGTAGAATAATTAGTTTGTGTTTAGCCTGTGAAATATGATGGATCACGAGATGGATGAGCTACCTCACAGACAGCTAATTGATACCCTTTTTGTGCATAACATTAAAAAAAAATACCAACAAGGGACTCAAATCTAAAAACATGAGGTTCAGCATGGGCACTCTTCAAAGTAGAATAGTTTGCAACAGTCTTTGTGTAGTTAGGGCTTGTCTACGATTTAAAACGGGGACCTATCCCTCAAAGGATAGACCAATGAGCACCTGCAATGACAGAAATGCAGAAGTCAAGCAGACGAGTGTTTCTTGCAGTTGTCAGTGGGGGGATCCGGTGCTTTCTCTGTGAATTTCACATTCCCATGGCAGAAGGCCAGGTGCTTGCTCAGATGTTGATTTACACATCTGTTGCTGCCACTGACGTCGCACGCGCTTACGTCATTGTCATCAGACACTCTCACACACAAATCACGGTTTAGTAACGCAGTAATGCAGCGTGCTTACGGGAAAGTAAGAGTAATCTAATTACTTTTTGTAGTAATCAGATTACAATAACACGTTACTGCCCATCTCTGGTGGTCATTAAATGCACTTAACTGTTTGTGAATACAGGAGCCCCACCCACCTGCCGTTCAAATTCTTAGTGTGCAAGAAGCAGCCAATCAAAAGTTAGTTGGTTTAATTATTTAATTAAACCTAATTTAATTTAATTAATTTAATTTAATTAATAGAGTCAAATGGAGGGATTTATTTAAATACAGCTGACAGCACTTGTAGTAGGAACAGTGGGTCAGAAAACAAACTCATCCAGCAGTGACATCTTAGTTTACAGTTTAATATTCATTCAGGTTGTGTGAAATGGTGAATTGTGTTGCATGAGTCTATCTGCTGTATTTGATGTGTCCCCTGCAGGCGTCGCTCCTCTCGGGGCTGCTCGTGTTCATGCTGTTTGCCGTCTCTTCTCACTGCCAGGAGGAATTTTCTGGATACCACTCAGGTCAGGGCTTCCTCATGCTGACACTGATTTAACTTTAACCTCAGGTGAAACAATAGCTGTTTAGCCTTGTTTTACTAAAGAACAACAGGTGACAGATAACACAATTATAGAATCCAGCTGAGGAATATTGTAAACTGGTTTCTTCTAGGTAACTAATCGACAGTTAATTATGATAAACACTGCTTAATTACTTTTAAAAAAGTACCTTCACAACTCATTAGTAACTTTCTTGTTTAATATCATAGTCAAGTAAAGGCTTATGTGGAGAAAAAAAGTAACAACTTTAAATGAATTGCATTGTTAGGCGAGCACAAAATTTATCACATATTCATTACAAACTCATATTTATTCAATTATTACCACAAATTATTGTTTGTTTCTTTGTTTTTTCAACAAAAAACCCTTCCGATTGTAACTTCACTTTATTCATAAACTTTAATGCACTGACTCAAATCACAGTTTTGCAAGAGAGGAGAGGTGTTTTTGGAAGTTGTTGATCTGTATGTACAGTATGATGCAACTTTTATCCTCCCACATTTGCTGTAAGTTAAGGGCTCATCAGGGAATTGAACCCGGGATCGTGCACACTCAAAACAGGAATCATACCCCTAAAACGAGTCACATTTCCCCATGTGTCTCATACTGAATTCTTACCTCATGTATTTTGCATGTCTATTCAGGTGAGGAACACACCTATGAAGAGTCTTCTGCAGTTGACCACTATGACAACTTAGCTGCTCCTCAGCCAGGTGAGATCAGTAACACAGTTAGTGTAAACTGTACCAGAGGACACTCTCTGACTGTTTGAAGTCCTCGGGGCTCCAGACCAGGACTGCTGACTGTAACAATGCACCACAAAGTCCAAACAAAACTAAACGTCTTAATATTTCCTTAGAATATCCACCAGAGCCGACTCATAGCTATGATGTGGACCAGATATTCGAGGAGGAGGATTATGACACTTATGGCCCAATCCCCACCCAAATCACCATGATCACTGAGGACACCTTTCCCTACATCACCACCACTGAGTCCCACTATGCCAAAGAGGACACTGAGATCGTGCAGGTGGGACAGCCGTGTGCTGGGAGTGTCAGGGGTAGCTCAACAACAATATTAAACTGCAGCAGGAAGAAATGCAGAGAGAGCTTTAAAAAACAACAAGCCTCTTTCAGTCTCTCTTTGTTCCAAGCCCCTCAACAATTTCATATCTGCTAAACATAACTAGGAACTGAGTTTTAGTTTCATATACCATTCATAAAAACCTGACCTCTCTCACGCATAAAAATCTTCCTATTAAAGGGCATTCAGCCCATTGTTAAGGGTCATTCAGTCCCTGTACAGCCAAGTGAAAGCTTGGTCTGCATTGTTGGCAATAAGTCGGATTTATTCCTTATGGGTAGGGATGGGTACCGGTATTGGTTCTGACATAAACGGTAGTAACCAGACCGAAAAGCAGCGCACATTTCGGTGCTTTATTTCGGTGCTTTTTTTCCCCTGAGCTGTGATACACTTTAGATTCTAGCCAATCATTTTATGTTTCTGAGGATAGTAAGCGGGTCCCGGTACGCACGTTCTTTTAGAGCAGAGCTAGATTAAAAATGCCCAAGGAGGACCGGTCAAATGTATGGCTGTACTTCACAGCAAAATATGCAAACTCAGCAGCCTGCAACAAGTGCTTTAAGCTGATACTGTGATACTGTCAAAGGAGGTAACACCTCAAATCCGATGAAACACCTGGCGACGCATAGCGTTTTTTTTAAAAGCCGAGAAATGCGCCGTATTTGATAGCTTGCTGCGAGACCTCACTCCGTGCACATCTACTGCGGGTGGGTTGCCAGTTATCGGACCCGGAGCAACATCCCCCAAAAACCCGAAGAATAGAGTCCTGGCCCCTAGCCCTGCCAGTGTAGCAGAAATGATGACGGATGATGATGGCAGCAGCAGCCGTTCTTCTCTGCGTGAGTAGCTTAATGTTGTTCGTGTGTAATTTACGTTGAGTAGGCTCACCACGTTATTACATTAATGCATGTAAGGTGAACTAGCAAACATCATCATAGCTACATGTGGCTGTCTTCTTGTTTGATGGCAGATACTCCCTTCACCCTGGCCAAAAAGGCTAAAATGACCAAAGAAAAAGTGGAAAACAGTTAAACATGAGAGGTTTTTGGACAAAGTTTGTGTTTTTTCCATTGTTTAAGCACTGCTTCCAGCCAAGAGTGATACCATATATGCCCCATAGCTGCAGAAAAGGCTAACTTTGTTATCTTTTTACAAAAAAACAGCTGAACATGAGAGGTTTTTGGACAAAGTTGGTGTTCTCCATTCTTTAAGCACCGGTTTGAGTACCGTTTAAGCACCGGCACCGTTTCAAAAGTACCGGTTTGGCACCGGTATCGGATAAAACCTAAACGATACCCATCCCTACTTATGGGTTTTGGACTTTGGCAAGTGGCAGAAGGTTTGGACTTTGGTGGTTTCAGGATCTCATCTATGCTTTTTTGCAGATGATGTGGTTCTGTTGGCTCCCTCAGGTGGGAGCCTCCAGCTTTAAGTGAGGTGATTGGCAGATGAATGTCCGCATTTCCAGGTCTGAGGTCATGGTTCTCAGCTAGAATCGGGTGGAGTGTCCACTTCAGGTCACAGGCGGGTGGCTGCCCCCTGGAGGCACTTAAGTATTATTACCGGCAGTCTTCTGTAATGGGCTAGATTTTCTACAATTTTTGTTTAGTGATGCTGAAAGCAAACTGCCTGCCAGAACTATCGGTCAGTAATTGCTCCAAAGTAAGGGCGCATCCAGGATTTGAACCTACAAGAATCATAACCCTACACCATCAAGCCTCTTCTGCAACTTGTGGTTCTTCATGATGAAAATGACATACTTGTTCCAGAGCATAGCTAATCTGAAGCACTGCACAAGGCCAATAAGCGATTAAAAAAAAAGATTGTTACGAGTAATATAAAATTAGTATTATTGAATATTCCTCACCAATAATGAGATTCAAAATTAATTTAATGTGTCCATTTTAGTTTAAGTCAAGCAAATCTTACTATGAGGTTGATTTGGTAACTGTTTCTTTAAAACAAGGAAAATGGAATCAGGAATGTCTACAAAACCATGTCTATGCGGGTGCAGGGCATTGGGTGTAGTGAAGCTAAATTTGAAGGACACCATAGGTGTGATAATATTTGTTAATGTTGTGTTTTAGGTGCCATATGAGCCTGACACTGGCTCCTCAGAAGAGTCAGGGGGCGATGCAGAGCTTGGGCAGGTGGGGCCAACAGAGTGTGACTGTGAGCCCGGAGAGCCTGGATTTGCTGGCTTCACAGGACCGAAGGTACAGCCACATTGCATCACATCACTGGCTAAATGCAGTCAATGGCCCCTTTGTTTCATTCTTACACTGCATGGCCTGATCCAAAACTAGGGTCAAATGTAGGTTTGTTTATGTTGTAGTTTTTGTTTTCCACAGTCTGATTCCTTTTCTCTTTCTCTCAGGGATCCAGAGGCCTGCAGGGTAAAACCGGTAAACCAGGGTCTCAAGGGAGAGAGGTAAAAGTCTTAAACATGAATAATGGATGTTTGTTTATGACAAGAATGCCTGATTAAAGTGATACTAAAGCAGCAGCTGCATATTCAAGTAGTTTAATTACTGGTTATTTATCCGTTTTGTGTTTTAGGGCTATAAAGGGACCAAAGGTGTTCAGGGAAGGAGAGGAGATACTGGACCAGTGGTGAGTAAATCATGCTACAGCAGTCACAGTTGATACTACCATGCAAAATAGCTTGTATTTACATTTGTAGCTCCCATAACACTGTGAAAGTAATGACAGCATTGGTGTTGTAACATAGAGTGAAAGTAAAAACTAAAGAAAAAATAAAATGAAACTGAAAATACTGAGTTTTAACGACCATAAAAGCCAGTCAGCTAAACAGAAAGTAAAAGAGGTATAAGCAGTGAAGGAAAGTTTGTTAAAAACCTGAAGCCAAACTGAAAGTGAAAGCTCTTCATTTGAAACTTAATTAAATTTAAAGTAATTTGGGTAATTTAAGTAATTAAAGACTAAAGCAGAAAAAAAATCTTGTCTATGACAGGAAAAGGGAAAAAAGTGTTTTCTGCTGTTTTAGTGTTATTTTACACAACACCTCGAGGTGCCCCAACTAAAGCAGGATTAAGATATAATCAGTCATTCCAATAATTTCATTATTTTTATTTTTTAAATTGATTTCACCATATATCAAAAATTCACTGTTTATAACTTTCAGCTGTTGCAATTTTTAAGACTATGAAACTGCTTTGTTGTGTAAGGAGAGTGAGTGTTGTGTATAAGCTTTGGAAATGTTTTTGCCCTTGTCTGTTGTAACCTTTGACCTCATTTTGCAGGGTGACCATGGTCCTGAGGGAGATGAAGGAGCTTCTGGTTTTTCTGGAGCCACAGTGAGTTAACCAGTCCATCCTGAAGTGAAAGTTAACTGGCTACGTTTACATTTTATTGTGACTATTAAAAGATATAAGTGCAGAGTGTGAGCTGTTAAGTTTCATTTAAAACCTTTTAAAGTAATAACTGAAATTTTTTTTTCACCAAAGAGTTAAGCTCCGTAAAGCTGCAGCTCCATCTGTGAGGATTTTTAAAACTTTCCTAAGCTTATTCATTGAATCTGTCAGGGAGAAACTGGACTTCCAGGAGAGCCAGGTGAGCCTGGAGATGTGGGTCTAAAGGTAAACACACACAAACACACACACACACACACACACACACGCACACTCTATCCCTCCCACCCCTCTCGCCTCAGTCATGTGGTTGGAGGGATGTTGATAGATGCATCACTGTTGAGTTAATGCACTGATTACAGTATACATTTAGTATTTCCACAATGTCATACCTGACATAATGTTTTCACAGTGTCAGGTATTTATCTACAAGTTACAGCATCTCTTCCCTTTGGAGCATTATTTTTTTCTGTGCATTATTTACAATATTTTTGTTTGTTTAAATGTCTTCTATGCTCCTGTCAATAAATAAGCAAAATATTTGCATAATGATAGACAGACAATACCTAAGCAGACTGCAATACCTGCAACAGCTACATTTAGAGAACTATATGAAGTGTAATTATCAATTGCATCAACCCCATCAGTAAGTTTAAAATTCACTGAAGTGACATGTAATATAATAATAATTTAAAGAAAGCTCATTTGACCTGAAATTATGTGATTTTATGCTGAAAGAATTACAGTTCAGGGCTTCATAATATTAGTTTGTGGTAGACGTCATAATTATTAGATCTATCTATTGCTGTTTATATGATTTATTATAAATATATAATTAATTTAAAAACATTATGGTTTTAAATTACAGATTTACATTGAACCATTGTATTTTTATACTGTTTTGCATTTGTTTAGCCCAGCAGTTATTATGTGTTATTAGCAGCTCAAGTAGCCAATAATTGCAGTGCCTCTTCTTGTTGACAGGGTGACATGGGATTGGAGGGACCCCGTGGAGGAGTCGGACCTCCTGGTGAGACTGTAAGGAACACAGCTACCTCTCAGCCTCTCTGTGGTGGAAAATTTAACATCTAAGCTAAACTTCAATAAGCTGAATAAGAACAGGTTTTTAGTGAAACATTTGCTTCAGCTCAACTAAATCAGACTAATTCTGATAAAAGTGAAAGTAAGGAAGTCGTGACTTCACACTATTTTTAAACTGGCAGATGTTATTTAGTCTACACTGAATCAATGGGTTTCCGTGTTGGAAAAAAAAAACAGTGCAAAAGTTACACAGAAAAGCTTTAATAATTGGATTTCAACTGTTGTAGATGCTATGTAAGCATAGCAAGCAAATTATGCAGGCACATTTTTAAAAAAAAGATTAAATTAGATTAATTTAAGGTATTTCACTGACATGCACTGACACATTCAGGAAATGAAACTGAAACCACCTCCCACTGCAGACTGAGACAACAGAGGTTGTGTCATTATCCTGGAAATCACCCAGAGTATCAACAAACAAATGACACATTTAAATAGCAGATTGGGGTTTGGGGGATTTTTCTGGCAGTTCCTGATAATAAACTTTATGACCCCTAACTGCAGTTACACACACACACACACACACACACACACACACACACACACACACACACACACACACACACACACACACACACACACACACACACACACACATTTATTCATGCACAAAAACAACCCATTCAATCCACACATGCTAAGAAAACAAACCATAGATGTTCAAAGTTATCTGTAATAATGAGAAATGGCACAGGAAAATAATATTGAACACGCTGACTGAAATGTATGTAATACTTCGTAAAGAAGCCTTTGTCGGTGACAAGATGTCTCCTGTGTGGAGAAACTAGTCACAAGCATTACTCAGGTGTGATTTTGGCCCTCTCCATTACATAGTTTTCAAATTCAGATGTTCTGTGAGTTCCTTCTATGAACTCTGAGCTTTAGTTCTTTACATAGATTTTCCATTGGGTTCAGGTCAGGTCTGAGCCATTCTAGCAGCTTTATTTTCTCTCTCTGACACCAACTGAGTTTCCTTGCCTGTGTGTTTGGGATCACTGTCTTGCTGAAATTTTCCACCCTTGTTCCATCCTGGTATATTTGAAACCATGAAATTCCCACCTCCAAACTTCAATGTTGCTCTGGTGTTTTAGGGTGATATGCAGTGCCTTTTGACTTCCAAACATTATGTGTATTATGAGATCCAAAGAGCCACTCCGTACTGGCTGAAGAATTGTAAAATATTATTACTACCATAGTTAAATAATATAGTTCCCTGCTCATGTATGAAAGGAGTTATTATCACTTTATCACAGCCCATCTCACATGATGGCCAAGATGATTACTTCATCTGTTATGATGCTTGTCGCTACCCGATCTGTACCACGCACGCGAGAATCTTTCGTCACTTCCTCTCTTTGCCAACATTGTGACAGTTAATGTATTTCAATGACATGGTTAGCGCCAAGTAAGCTCCTAGTATTTCTGGACATATTTCCTTTTCGACTGCCCGGGACATTTAAACAATGGATACCTCCGTATAGAAGCCTATTGTGTCTAAAAATAAACATTTGTAATGAGTCACGTGAAGATTCATTAGCCAAATTAAGTGTTTACTGACAATTGTCAGTGATAGCGGACATCATCGTCACAATTCCAATCAATCCTCTCCACATAGACAAACATAAACACACTCGACTATTACTAAATCAAATTTAACACGCATACACAACGAAACAGAAGAAGAAGAGAACATCTGCACGTAGGCGGTAAGATCGGGTAGACCGGATCTGTACGGTCTGACTTTTGAACATGTGAGTAAGGATTGGGGAGGCCTGATCCGTAACTTTTTTTTTTTTTGGTCTACATTGTATTGAAATGTTTCATTATTGCAAACATTTTAACAGATACTTATTATTGTTAACATCTTAACAGATACGCTGACCCGTAACTATAATAAAATGCTTCGAGTGGAAGTAGATGCCTTTCGCACATGCGTGGTACGGATCGGGTTTCCGGTACGGATCGGGTAGTGACATGGTAAATCACTGAAGAGTTTTTGCCTGCAAAAGAATCCTGCTCTTGTGAACACAACAATTTCTTTCAAACCTCTAGAGTCGTTCTTCATATTAGGCACAAAGTTTCACTTTGACTCAGGAAAGAACATAAATTTTGATGTTCAAATTAGGACAAAAAAATAAATGAATAAATGACACAATTAACTAAAATTATAAAGTGATGATGCAATTTTTAACGAATGGATGAGACAGCATTTTCCAGTTAATGTTTCAGTGCCACAATTCACCATAAATCACCACATTTTACCTTTGGCTAGACCCTGGATTGGGGAGATTAATATTATAGACATGGATTATATATTATAGACCCTAGAACTTGATGAGCTGATGGAGCCACACAACTGGAAAAGGTGGTAATTGAGTTTTTTGGTTATTTCAGGGTCGTCGTGGTGATGCTGGGCCTGCTGGAGGAAGAGGGACTAAAGGTATCAAGGTAAAAGAAAAAAAAAGAGTGATAACTATGTCCTCATGATAATTACACGACTGGAATACAACAACGCAGCTGTGTTTTATGTTCAGTAACATTTTGATGAGGCAAATGCTGAAATTATTTTATTAATCATTTATTAGTATCAGTATTTATAAACTCAAATATTAGTGGTTCTTTTCAATTTTTATCTTTATTTATTTATTTGGCCAAGTCAATAGGCCCATAAAGACATGGAAATAAACTGATTTTTATTGTTTTGTTTTTTTCTTAATAAATTATTGAATAAAATACTGGTTTAACAAGTAATAACAGTAACAATCAGTACTTGTTACTAAAGTGTATACAGTGTGTATATGATTTTTTTTTATTTTAAGTTTCTGTATTTTATGAATTTATTTACACTGAATAATATAATAAAGTTTTTAACCATGTGTTTTGAATGCTCTGGTTTGTTTATTAGTTTTTGGCACTTTGGATGGATGTGTTTTTTCTTTTTTAGGGCGCTCCTGGTGACAAAGGCAGACAAGGTCCTCAGGGAAGAGACGGACCAAAGGTATATAAGTATCACATACTTAAATTCTTCAAAAAAGAAAATGTTTGGTGATTTCCCCTGGCACACAACTGAAGGTGGTTTAAAATGTCTATGATCAAAAACTGACAGTTTCTTTGCTTAAAAGAAAATAATTATTTTTATTCTTCTGCATTATGTCTAGCTGTTTATTGCACAATTTTTTGATAACCAGCAGTGCCGGTTCAAGTCACAGCTGTCTTGGTGTCGATCTAAACATGTTTGTTCTTCGTCAACAGGGTCAAACAGGAGCACCTGGGTTTCCAGGTGATGTTGGCGAGAGAGGCTACACTGTAAGACACATCATTACTGGTCATGGAAACTACCAAAGCATCTTAACATTTACTCTATGTGTCATCATTTGATTTGAATTTTAATCTCATTTGACTTCCATAACCTTTCCTTTCTTGGCAATTTTTTTTAAAATCAAAAAACCGATTCAAAACATTGTATCAAAGGTTTTTAAGACATCTGATGATGCAGTTTCTCTGGTGTATTAATATATATCTGGGACTCTATTCAATTATGCATTAGTTATGTTATGCAATAGACAAAATATCTTCTAATATCTCGGCATGCTTGTTTTAATCAGCATAAAAGTGTATTAATAACTTCTCTGTCTGTGCAGTCCCAAGTTTGCTCAATCTGAGACGCACAGTAGTTAGTTTTACCTCTATTAGCAAATGAGCAGGAGGAAATTTCATTAGCTGTGAGCTGTGAATTTGATTAAATCTACACGAAAGGCAGAACGTACAACTTTTTTTTCCTAAGTCCTCCAAACACGCTTTTCAAACTGTCCCATTACACAGAACAGAGTCACAGATATAATTCCATAAACCTTTCCTGGGTTGAGGAGATTCACGTTTCTTTTTTCTTCGGGTTTCCATTACAACAAATACTGACGCATACTATAGCGGTACACATGTGACTCTGTCAAGGGTTGCCTTGTGGTTTAATCTTCCTTTATTTAATTGTGTTCCATCTACGTAGCAACAGATGATATCACTCAGACTCCTCCTTTTAAAGTGACACAAGCTCCTAAGCTTCAGGCTCTAGTACAAAGCGGCTTATTTAGTGTTTTCATTTCTAAAATTTCCCGAATTCACTGTTTTATATAATTTTCTTCTTCACGTCATATTTGAACTCATTTCTCTTTTTTCTCCTTTGATTTAAAAAAATCTGAGAACAATATTTCTTGTTTATCCTCCTCAGGGTTATCCTGGACAGCAAGGCCCAATCGGAAAGAGCGGTCCGAAGGTACACAAATAAACTGAGGCACTTTTATTCTGCTCAAATCTTTTTTTTCATGCCCAAGTGTCTGTATTTAAGTTCACCCAGTCATCCTTTCAGTTTCCAGATTATGGCCTTCATGATTCAGCCTGGGAAGAAAACTTTTGCATTTTATGAGTCTGAGAGTCACTCTGGCTCCTGGCCACATTTCACAGGAATCTCACATAAATATTATTACTGCCCGGGTACTTCTTTTGTTTTTCCAGTTTGGATATCTCATTTCTGCCCTTTTGCGAGACCCACATCACAAACTAATGAATCAGCCATAAAAATAGCAAAACTGTCTAAAGCCAAGGCACACTGTTAAGAGCTGGTAAAACTCCCTACAAATAAGCTAAAATAAAGGGAATGATGTAAATATGGGCAATTAAAGAATTTAGTATTAATGTAACACACAAACATATGCAGTGTTAGTTGACTCTAAGTACACACTTTATTAAGCTGAATAAATGACAAAAACACTTTTGTATAACAGTATACATCACTGGCTCTCAAACTTTTTCTAACCTATTTCAGCCTAGAAGCCAAAATAAGTTATAGCAACACACAATAAAAAAACAAAAAGAATAAAAATGGTTGAAGTTGAATTTTACTTAAATGTGCCAGCACAAGCACATGTATGTTTCCTTGCCTTCCCCCCCAAATATTGTATTGTAATTTATTCATTTGTTTAACTTTATATTTTTCACCTGTTTGCTGGCACCTCACCAGTGGTCCTACTGAGACTTCAGAGTAGTAGTCAGAAAAACTTCATGTTGACTGAAGGCTTTCAAAAGCCTCCTTCACGAAAACCTTTTAAATAAATGATTAACAAGAAACAGAAACATTTTTATCGTATTAAAAATAAAATTAAAATAAAATTAACCACAACAAGAATAAAACAAGATGATTTGTAGGAGATCTTAATAATCTTTTTGCTCAGTTTTATCAGAAAATCAAAAAAAAAACAAGATTTCTATCTTAATGCATGCTCAATCATCCAGGTAAGTAAATCTCCAAAAAGTTGATTCTGTTCATCTGGACGTAACGTTTTCAGTGGGAGAAACGTTTCGTCATTCATGCAGGTAAACAGCATATTTGCATAATGACTGAAACCAGCCCACTGAAGGAACAATGGCCTGGGAGGTCAGTTCCTTCATCATGATTATGCAAATTCTCATGACCATTGATCAACAACCACTGATCAAAGCCCATTGATCAATGGCCATGAGTACCATTCACAGAGAGTTGGGGAATGGCTGCAATCACAGCATTGTACGATGGCGAAAGATGTACCCTTAGGCCCCCTCCTCGATTCAGAGATGGTCTTTCCCTTTTCACGTAAATGGCCTCCTTGACTCAAACCAGCATTCCTCCCTGTCCAGGATGTGTACATCCTCATCATTGAAAGAGTGTCCACTGGCCTGTAGGTGTAAATGACAAAAGTCCAGCTGGGATAACCACATTTACTCAGGGCCTTCTTGATGTGATGATGTGATGTTCTTCTGCTTCCCTGGCTGCTGTGTCTGTGGGGATGGTGTTCGCTCTGTGTTGTAGTGTCCTGATGACACCCAGTTTATACTCCAGTGGATGATGAGAGTCGAACCTTAAATACTGATCCGTATGCGTAGGTTTATGGTACACATCAGCTTTTAGCTGTCCCCCATTACAGATGGAAATCTCACAGTCTAACAAGGCTAACCTGCCACTTTTCATATCCAGATGAACAGAATCAACTTTTGGAGATCTCTATCAATGGAAATCACTGACTGAAAAATGTGTGTGTATATTAAAAATTCTATCATATTGAGAAAAGTGTGGAAATATATAAGAAAATTTGGGAAAATACATAATAAAAGAAGAGGATGCACAGTTTCCAGTAACAAAATTCCAAATATTTAATGTGTGTCAGCTGTTAACTAAGTGGATCATGTGACAAGTTGGGTTATTAGGCAACACGGAGCCAGAAAATGTGCTATATAAAGCAATTACACTAATTAACTAAAGATGACACACACACACACGAGATGAAAGGATGAAGATACCTAAAAATCTGTTTAACGAGTAGAAATCAGGAGTGTGCTTAGCTTATCTTAGCATACAGACTGGAAATGGAGGGAAAAGAACTTGTGTGGTTTAGACAGCAAAACCACCTACTTACTAAATAAGAAACTCTTTGGCAACCCTTAGTTTTCACAATATTTTTTTATTGCAACAAACTAAACTTATGACAGACGATCATGTTTGTCAATCAGTCACAAGCAGAAAAAGATCATTTCTTCCTGTGCTTCATATGACCTTTGTAATCTAAATGTGACACTGAAAAACGGGAAATATATTTGATCTGATATAACTGATGATAAGAAGATTCAATAAATCAATGTAGATTCTCATTGGTGGCAGGCAAAATCCCCATAAGCTGTTTTTCTCTCAGTAGGAAAGAAAGTAATTTTCTTGTGAGTCATTTCTAGCTCTTATAACTTTAGGTCTCCCTGAAACTTTAAGTTCAGAGAGGAAAAAAAATACCATATATTACACTTATTGCTATAGGGTTTTAAAAAAGTATATGTTTACCTTTACCTTTTCTGTCTATATGTAAGTGAGCTATAGAAGCCAAAAAGAAAGTAGAAAAATGAAAAGTTTCAGTGATGTAATCAAAGTAAAGTAGAAACTAGAAGCACTGGATTAAATCACTGTATTAGCTGTTTTGGCAGAGAATCAAAAACACAGAGTAGTTTCTGAACTTTCCCAAAGAGTTCTCTATTACTTTGATCTCAGCCATCTGACTTTTTGTTGAATATTTTTACACTTACAGAGATGTTTACTGAAAAGTTTCTGTACAAAATTCTCACTAAAATACTGAGTCAAACTGAGAAATGCATGAACACCGGTGTCTAATAAGAGTGCCAGTATAACAAAACTGAGGCTAAGGTTCTTTGAAGAGCTGTAGTTGAAGGGTAGTAAGTAAAAGTGAAAGTAAAGAGTAAAAGTGAGTACAGGAGTTATCTTAATTTGACTTGGTTCCCAGAAAATCTATTTAACCTGTTTAACCAGTTCACAAACATTTAACAGTGTGCTGCTGCCAAAGTTATTTATAATGTGTAATGTAATGAACAACCCAAGTTTTTGTTTAACTAGTTTCACACACAGCAGCACGTCAGTGTGATTCACTGACAGGAACAAACAACTCAAAACTTCATTAATCGGTTTTCTCTTAGGATTTCCTGAAGCTGAAGCGGTTCTGATCATTATATGATTATCAGTTGATTCACTGAGTCGTTAAAAAGTAGATTAGCTAGTTACATTTTCTGGAGCCCGTTATTCTTACCACTCCTTTTTATTTTACTTTTTTCCTGAGTCATTTTACCTAATTTCTTTCTGATTGCATCTTGATCCTTGAATCCTAATCCTATCCTAAGATAAAGTGTAGAAGTAGATCAAAGATACATCTTTTACTCTTTGGGAACATTTTTGTAGCGTTTTGACTCACACATAGTTTCCTTGAAGTCTGTGTGTGAACAGAATGGGAATAAAACTGTGTTCAGACTGTTCAGATTCAATTAAGTTTGTTGCTCACAAAGTTTTTAAAAGCACATTATGTAATATTATTGCTGTTCATACACTTTGTGCTTTCAGTGATTTTTTTTATTTTATTGTGTGATGCAGGGAGTGCAGAATTATTAGGAAAGTTGTATTTTTGAGGAATAATTTTATTATTGAACAACAACCATGTTCTCAATGAACCCAAAAAACTCATTAATATCAAAGCTGAATGTTTTTGGAAGTAGTTTTTAGTTTGTTTTTAGTTTTAGCTATTTTAGGGGGATATCTGTGTGTGCAGGTGACTATTACTGTGCATAATTATTAGGCAACTTAACAAAAAACAAATATATACCCATTTCAATTATTTATTTTTACCAGTGAAACCAATATAACATCTCCACATTCACAAATATACATTTCTGACATTCAAAAACAAAACAAAAACAAATCAGCGACCAATATAGCCACCTTTCTTTGCAAGGACACTCAAAAGCCTGCCATCCATGGATTCTGTCAGTGTTTTGATCTGTTCACCATCAACATTGCGTGCAGCAGCAACCACAGCCTCCCAGACACTGTTCAGAGAGGTGTACTGTTTTCTCTCCTTGTAAATCTCACATTTGATGATGGACCACAGGTTCTCAATGGGGTTCAGATCAGGTGAACAAGGAGGCCATGTCATTAGTTTTTCTTCTTTTATACCCTTTCTTGCCAGCCACGCTGTGGAGTACTTGGACGCGTGTGATGGAGCATTGTCCTGCATGAAAATCATGTTTTTCTGAAGGATGCAGACTTCTTCCTGTACCACTGCTTGAAGAAGGTGTCCTCCAGAAACTGGCAGTAGGACTGGGAGTTGAGCTTGACTCCATCCTCAACCCGAACAGGCCCCACAAGCTCATCTTTGATGATACCAGCCCAAGCCAGTACTCCACCTCCACCTTGCTGGCGTCTGAGTCGGACTGGAGCTCTCTGCCCTTTACCAATCCAGCCACGGGCCCATCCATCTGGCCCATCAAGACTCACTCTCATTTCATCAGTCCATAAAACCTTAGAAAAACCAGTCTTGAGATATTTCTTGGCCCAGTCTTGACGTTTCAGCTTGTGTGTCTTGTTCAGTGGTGGTTGTCTTTCAGCCTTTCTTACCTTGGCCATGTCTCTGAGTATTGCACACCTTGTGCTTTTGCGCACTCCAGTGATGTTGCAGCTCTGAAATATGGCCAAACTGGTGGCAAGTGGCATCTTGGCAGCTGCACGCTTGACTTTTCTCAGTTCATGGGCAGTTATTTTGCGCCTTGGTTTTTCCACACGCTTCTTGCGACCCTGTTGACTATTTTGAATGAAACGCTTGATTGTTCGATGATCACGCTTCAGAAGCTTTGCAATTTTGTGACTGCTGCATCCCTCTGCAAGATATCTCACTATTTTTGACTTTTCTGAGCCTGTCAAGTCCTTCTTTTGACCCATTTTGCCAAAGGAAAGGACGTTGCCTAATAATTATGCACACCTGATATAGGGTGTTGATGTCATTAGACCACACCCCTTCTCATTACAGAGATGCACATCACCTAATATGCTTAATTGGTAGTAGGCTTTCGAGCCTATACAGCTTGGAGTAAGACAACATGCATGAAGAGGATGATGTGGACAAAATACTCATTTGCCTAATAATTCTGCACTCCCTGTATGTGCATCTTCACCAGTAGTGTTTCTTTGTTTTTCTTCTATGCTTCTTCTTATAAATAGTATAGTATAAAAAGTGCTATATAAGAACCAGTCCATTTCACATTTATCATCCTTTCAATATGCCTTTTGAGTTTTGTAGTTTTAGCAGTCATTAAAACTTTTCATTTTGGATGACGTTTTGCAATATATTCAAAAAAGTTATAGACAATCTTTGCTTTTTGTCTGATTATATCCTTCTCTCCTTCGGTCTCTTTCAGGGGACTAAAGGTTACAGTGGCTTGCCAGGACGAGGTGGTGACCCTGGAGAAGATGTGAGTAGATTAGAAGTAAAAGAAAAACTGTGCACCTGTTTCTATGTCTACAACCATTGACTCCTACCTTTTGTTTTCACAGGGTCCTATAGGAGTCCCAGGGTTTATGGGAGAACCGGGGCCATTTGGTGCCAAGGTAACCACAGGCAGAACAAGGCTTTGTTGTAAACATCCAGTTCATGTTTCTAAGAAATTGCATGAATCTCAGTAGTCATTTCATTTCAAAACACTTCTCATTTTGTCTGTGCCCCACTGTTTGGAGTAGACATCATAGTTATAAGTTAGTCTTTACTTCCTGGTATTTTCTGAGTCAGTGTCTCTTTGTTTTATACTAATTGCATAAATAGCAGAATTTTTTGTGAGTCATAAAACGAGTCTGGACTATTCAGTGTTGTCTAACTTACAAAACATGTTGCAGGGTCTCTGATTATTCCTCAAAATGACTCATGACATGACTCATTTTCCTGATGAAGTACTACGCAATTTCGTGAAAAACTAAACACATGTCAACAGATTTTAGAGCTACCTTTAGCACAAATAACCAGAATTAATGGTTTTCTGTATGACTAGAAGTCTCTCATATCGTTGTGTTTATGTACAGCATTCTTAAGGTCCACATCATTTCAGTCAGTTTCAAGTCCGGACTTTGACTGCACCATTGCAGCACCTCAATTCTTTTCTTTTTCGTTCATTGTGTTGTAGAGTTACTGCTGTGCTAGGCAGCATTGTCCTGTTTCATGATTGACATTTGACCAAGCTTTAGCTGCCAGACAGATGGTCTCACATGGTTGGGATTGAGGGTCTCCCAGACTACACAAGACAACAGACACCCAGGTTAAGTTTATTCTCTACCTCTCTTATGTCTCTCCCCCACCTGCAGAGCAATAAATTAATGACTAACCTCGCATTATGGATGGATTATCTCAGTTTTTCTCTTGACTGAAGTTTGGTCCGTTTACATCATCCTGCCATGCAATTGCATTTGTCCCTAACAATCAGGATCCCTCACTATTGAGTGGAAAAAAGTTAGCGTTCATCCTCCAGCTTCACTGTGTTTATATTATGCTAACATAGCTGTGTCGCTAGTGTCATAGCACATCATTATATACCAGCTAGCCCAACTTCAGCAACCCTACAAACATCACTGCTGTTTAGTATTTTGTCTTCATTTATGTTGGACGTGATAGCAGAGGTGTACGTCTTAATTTTTTTTTCAGAAATCTCTAAGTCAGAACATGGTATATTATATTTAGACGGAAACTAGCAAGCTAACTTCTAACGCTGTTGAATTTAATAAATTCTGTTTTCATGGATGCCTGGATGTTAAACTTAATTGTTACACCTTGTAAAGCAGCCACACGGATCATATTATTACAGATGAAAGAATTTAGACAGTTTTTCAACTCTCAGTGATGCCGCAGTGATCGTTTGACTTAGGGACCTGCGGCAGAGTTTGGGCACAGACACGGCTAATGATGTCAGACTTAAAGACCGGATAAACTGGTCCACAGGGCAAGTACCGTTGTGGGGATGGACTCTCTTGAGGTGGTTTCAGAGAGGCGGCTGTACAAGACAAGGACAATGCTGGACAGTACCGCCCATACACTCCATGAAATCTTGGCCAGTAACAAGAGAGACACGGAGATTACCCCAATGCACTACTGAACGATGCAGGAAATCATTCCTGCCTGTGCATCTCTGTACAACTCATCCATGTAAAGCACAAGTACACACTGCAATAATTGTACACCCATTGTACATTCTCTACAAAAAACAAAACAAAGTACAGTGTGATAAGATGGGCACCTAAATGTCAACCATATATGTTTAATTTGTGTAATATACTGGAATATTTATAATTAGGGCTATTTATATCTATTAGAGTCATTTTGTTGTATTTTACGACTTTCATATATGGTATTATTTATTTAGTTTATTTTATAAGAACAATAACTAATGTATTCTGGTTCTGACTCTAGAATACTTTGGCATACACAGGAAATCATGTTCAATTCAATAATTTTGAAGTGCCCAGGCTCGAAAACAAGCTCAAATCATCACCCCTTTTTTTTTTTCTTATTGGACTGTCGTCAACTTTGACAGTTTGCTGAGGACTTTAGGATCTCAGATGTAGCTCTTGGGTTTTTTGCAGTTTCTTTGAGCACTGCATGGTATTGTGTTAATGCACACCTAAATGCTCCAGAAAAAATTTATGCTTTTTATAAATGTTCACACTTGCTGATGATCAGCTAATCAAGTGGATTTGATTTGGATTTCCGTAGTTAATTCCTATGGAAGCAGTAAATGTGTACCTTTTTTCAAAGGACTGTAAAATTCCAGTGAAAACCTTCTTTTTTTTTCTTTTTTTTTTTTACTGTAGTTCTGCAATACTGTGGCCTTAACAGCAACACACAGCTGTAGCATATACCCTGGACCACCAATGTTTCTTTCACCATATGACTCCTTTTGTAAAAGTCATTGGAAAAATAGATCCTAAAGCCACCTAGTGTACCAGGAATTAGCCCCACTATACACTGAATGGTGCTTAAATGTCAGGACAGGTTGTTGTTAACATGATACTGAAATGTGAACTGTGGAAGTTACAGTCATAAAACTTTATAGGTTATTGTCATCCAGACACAAACTGGGCTCTAGTGTCTATTTTGTGTTTTCTTCCTTTAACCTGTTATTACCTGCTCTTCCTTGGCAGGGGAGTAAAGGCGATGGTGGCATCAGAGGACCTCAAGGCAGAGTGGGCGCTGGGGTGAGTGAGTGGCGTCACAGTTATAATACAATGTGGGAAAGACAAATTGCAAAATTTAGATACCCATAACCACTTAAATGTCTTGAAACACCAATCATGAAAAACACATAAATTTTCAATTGATCACACTTAGGAAAGCCCAGTCAATTAACTCAAAAACTCACTTTCAGTTTTTCCTTTTTTCTCCCACAGTCCATTTCCGTGTTTGGTTCTTTTCCTTATTTACAAACATACAACAGCTCTTGTGACAATTCCCACAATAAATCACGCCCATTCCAGTTCTTCTTTTGTTCCCTTAAACTGGAGGATTTTCCCATGAGCAAAAGAGTTACTTTTGCACATGTGTTTTACTTACAGGCCAGTCCAGTCTTTCTAGTCCAGTGATCTCAGGTCCCTGCCTGTCACAAGTGGTTCTCAGACTTTTTCTGGAATGCCCCGCTGCAGGAGCTGAAATACAGTTTATTCCCAATGCCCCACAATTTTTTATCAATCATTAAATGTAAGAAAGGATCCAAAATGTACGCTATATGGACAAAAAAGACCACCTCTGAATTCAGGTATTTTTAGCCCCATTTCCACAAGGTGCACAAAATGTAGCACCAAGCCATGCAGTAATGGTTAAAAAAGAAGCCATTTTGCGAAAATCTTACCTTCTTGATATTCAGTGATAAATTTTAAGTGTTGTTATTGCTTAAGAACGGCAGCAATTCAGACATGGAGTGGAAGATCACTGTTCAAATTACAGAGCAGGGTTTCTGAATACTGAGGTGCATTGTGCGATAAATTAAAGTAAGAGTTCCAAACCCCCTCTGGCTTAAACAGTAGCACAAAAACTGAGCTTCATGATACGGACTTCGATGGCCAAGCAGTTCCTGTACATCTATTATGCAGCTGCCCCAGTGCTTTTGTTCATGTAATGTTAGTGAAATACAACAGGTAAGAATTATAAGAACATTGGCAATATTGTCTTAAGAACAACTTATTATTTTTAGAATGTCATGTTGCCAGTGCCAAAGTTTTCATTTGGGAAGGTGGGTGACAATCACTTAACAGAGGTGATGACTTATGACACCAGCTGTCATTCACCTACAGTCCAGTCTCGAGATCCCTCCCCAGGTGTTTCAACCGCAACTCGTACCTTGTCTGGGTGACCTCAAGAGCTCAAACTATGAGCTCTTGAGCTCGATGATGGAGTTGGGCAACATCTTACAAAGATTTCACACTTTCACACAACTCAGTGACCGAATGACCCAATGCTTTTTTCACTCCTTGACTCATGTGACATCTCAGATGATTATTAATGTGTCAACAACCCTGAATACCACTTCCAGTTCCCACTGGAGGTTAATACTGCATACTGTGTTAATTCTAACCCGCTCCTGAATAACTTGGAAGTCGGGTTAGAATTGTGGAACAAAGTTCCCAATTGAAAAGATGGAGCATACCAACATGGCAGCACTGAATGTAAACAATAGTAAAACTGCAAACTTTTATTCTGTACTCCAACTCTTGTGTATTTTTCACTCATTAAATAAGTCCTATGCAGAGCAGTGATCAGGTTCTATCCACAAATGTGTTTTTTTAAGCATAAAGAATAAATATTATGCTTTATTTCTAGTGATACCTGAATGGCTCTAGCTTGCTGACAGTCAAAAGAAATTCTGTTTTTCTTGGAGCGCTCTAACTCTGGAGTGATGCCACTCCCGACTTCCAAGATATCTGGAATCTGGAATGCAGCATAAATCCCTGGAACTTTAAAACAGCCTCTTGGATGAGAGGAGAAACATCTTCACAAACCTAAAAAAGTCCACTTGGTTTCTTTTTAGGCACTCGAGACTACCATGTCCTGGATGACTAAGAACCTACACTGACAATCAGTAAACTAAATACATATAACCTTTCATCAAAAACAAAACACAAATCTTCATAGCCAGTTTGTAAAAGTAGTTTTCCCAATAACAGAAACAAATTACTGAGAAAGAACCCTATGACCACCTGGGTTATCTGGTCTGAGAAGCCAAAAAGTTACACATGGGTTTAAATTGAGTAATAGGGACAGACCCTTTGGTTATCGCGACATCTGCTGCTTCGTTGTTATTCATTGTCTTACCACTCTTTGGCCAGTCCCATGTAAATGTCAAACTAATGTTGTGTGAAATCTATGGTCTCTGTAGGCTTAGGGGAACTTTAGCAGTTGCATTTAGCCTTTATATGCCAGTGTTTTTTTTTCTTTTTAATTTTCTGGGAGATACCAAAGGGAAGTGAAACATATTGCTAGACATAAACAAATTCATATCTGTTTTTATCCATGAAGATAATATGAATAATAGGGCTGCATTTTATTTAAGAAATAGAAATTGAAAGCAGAAAACGTCAAACAGTTACAGATGAATGCGGTGAGATTATTTATAATCCTGGGAAATATCAAACCTAACAAATTATTTACAAAAATATATTGAATCTGAGTACATTCAAGCTATTTACTGGATGCACAGAATAGATACTTAGCAGTGGACTGATTTTTTTTTTTTTTTTTTTTTTTTTTTAATTCTTTCTCAGTTCAGCTGATCTAAGTTATGGAAACTGTCCATAGATCAGTGAATTGCAAGTCAGGGAAAATCCAGAAGTGGAAGTGAAGATAGCGGTTTTCATTAAAACATAACACTGTACAACTTTTAGCAGCTGTTCTACTGAATAAGTAAAGAATTTTCCCAAAGCTCAAATCAGCAGATTATTTTGGCATGAATCCAGTCAATGAAACCCATGTGACCTTAACAGTGAAACTATGAAAAGAGGATATCGCTAATAGTAAAAAAAAACAAATAACAAACACACTGTTAGTTTGGATTATAGCTAATAGATCCAACAGGCAAACTTAATGTATTTTTATGTGTCTCTAATATACTTTAATCCAGAGTTACATATCTGGAACATCTGGAGAAGAGGTTGACAGAGAGATGAGAAGCTCAGTAAACTGGTGACTGACCATACAGTGCTTTTACATTTTTTCATTACAGTGGATTCTATCAGTTAAATCCTGAGTAATTATTTCAAAGTTGGTGTTCAGAGAACTTTTCAAAACCAAACATTGCTTTAAGCGCAGCATACCTGATATATACTTTGGCATATAGAAATGTAAGTGGTTGATGGATTTCCTTCAAATTCAGAGAAAACAACAAGTAACCCCAGCATAGACCCTTGTGGCACTCCACAAGATATTTATTCAGAGAAATTCAGATTTTTTCCCCCATTACTTGTTTTAGTCTTGACATGAATGTGATTTCAAAATGACTGAGTCAGTTTCAGTAAGACTGTTGATTATTCTGATGAAAGTCTTTTGACTGATTATTGTAATGTAAATAATATCGTTAAGTGACCAATTGTTTGATTTTCATATCTCATCATCGTCTATTCAAAGTTACCGTATAGGCAATAGCTTAAGATTTCTTTAGCTGTTTTTAATATAATTGTAAAAACAGCAGAAATGAAAGATAAAATATTTGCTCAGCGCAAGCCTATTTAATTTTCAGTTGGTTTTTTTATTTGTTCAACAGGGAGCCCAAGGAGAACAAGGAGATGCTGGAATGCCAGGAAAACCAGGAGCAAAGGGCCTCCAAGGCCCAAAAGTGTGTGCACGCAATACTCTGTGTTCAACATCTTCAAGGATTTCTCTCTTCTATCTTTCAGTCTTTTAAGAAATATTAAACATTGCATTGTTTTTGCTGCACCAAAAACCTCCTTACACTTGATTTTGTCAGCAAATTACCACAGTTGCCAGTAGTTTGTTTTGAAGACACCAACCTGTCTGCAAACACTTGCCAACTACTCAAAAGAGCAGTAGTGAAACTTGAAAAAAGTGCCACCAAAAGTCAGCAAATAGTGAGTTTTTGCAGACAGTTCTGTGTCTTCCACGCAGTCTCCTAGTGACCAAAACAATGGGTGGTTACCAGGCGGTTTTGCAGTCAGGATTACTGTATTAGCAACTTGTAATAAACTAATAAAAGCAGTTATAGTTTAAATATTAACTTAAGTATTGTGCTAATCATTCTATTTGTGTTAGTTTAGTGTTTAGTCATTCTTCCAAATGTCTTCCACACATTTTGATAATTTTCAGAACTGACCAACAGACCTTTAATATCAAGATATATTATTTAGTTGTGTGTTTAATTGATTTTTTTTTAACAGGGGCCAAAAGGTGAGACGGGACCTGATGGGGAGAAGGTGAGTTCTTTAACTATACAGTCAAACTGCATTACAAAAGTAAAATAAAATAAAGGTATAGCGACTGTAACTTGTGACCTTTTGTATGCCTAAAAGACCAGACACACTTTCACTTGTAAACAAAACAAAACATAACACATTAGCTACCAGAGAGTGCTGACTCAAAATTCAAATTCAGTTCAGGCTTTGATGAAAACTCTGAGTCAGTGAAAACAGACAAACAATCTTTTGTCAGTTGTATGGTCAGAATAAGTAGCTAGTTAAATACTTTCCTATTTACAATCGCTTTCATGTGTCTGTGTGTGGACGGAGGTGCGGTTTGAATAGCTAAGTTGGGGAGTTCCCTTGTCTGTGTTGTCAGAGTTTTGTTGTGTTTGACATGAACTTTGTTGGGTATTATTTAGTGTCAAGGCTCAGGGGCTGCTAGTGTTTGTGTGTGTGCTTAAGGCTTAAGGCTTTCTTTTATCTCATGGGTGTAGCGGTCTCTCATTTATGTTGGAGTAGAATAAACGGAGGAAAAAACTACCATAGCAGTAAAACCACATGTCTTAATATTGTTGAGATCTAATTCAAAATGAAAGTTGGAAGGTTGTCGCTCCACTCGTAAATTTGGCTGAAAGTTAAAAATACTTTTCCTTTTCAACACATCTGCAAACTACTCAGTCCCCCACCAGATTAACACCCTCTTCCTATGAGGCAGCAACTATAGCACCACCATGATGTCCTCAGAGTAGAGCTGCTGCTCCTCCAGATTAAAAGGAGCCAGTTGAGGTGGTTCGGGCATCTGACTAGGATGCCTCCTGGGTGAGGTCTTCTGGGCATGTCCCACCGGGAGGATGCCCCGAGGCAGACCAAGGACACGCTGGAGAGATTATATCTCTCGGCTGGCCTGGGAACGCCTTGGTGTTCCCTCAGATAAGCTGGAGGAGGTGGCTGGGGAGAGGGAGGTCTGGGCTTCTCTGCTTAACTGCTGACATCTTGTGATGGTTGTAGAAACATGATCAAAATTTCTTAGTTGGCACTTTTTATTTCTTTATTTAATATTTGGTATTAAGTTGGCAGCAGCATAAAGAAGGTCGGGGAAGGGGGGCACAGACGTATCAGCATGGGGCCTATCAGTCCATCTTAATCATTTTTATCCTTCATGTTACCAGCATATTAAACATAAACAGAATACAGACTAAAGAGTAATTTACTGCAAGAAGCAAAAATAATAGCAAACTAATGCTATCATTTTTCTGTAAAGCAAATTTACCTACAGGTATAAATAAAGTAACCTTGAACCTTGATGTCCAAGATCTGTCCTGAGACCTCCTCCAGGACATGCCTTCAGAGACATCCAGTAGGCTTCCTGCCCTAACCACTTCAGCTGGCTTCTTTTGATGTGAAGGAATACCAGCTGTACTTTGAGTTCCTCCCGAATGGCCAAGCTCAGAACCCTCACTCTGAGCATGAGCATAAACATGCTTTGGACAAAGTTGTGCTGCAGTCTTATTCTTTCAGTTACTACACTGAGGTGGTGGCTCAGATGAGGGTGGAGATGTAGAATGAGCCATAAACTGAAAGCTTCACTTTCAACCCCAGCTCTCTCTTCACCACAGCAGAACAGTGCAGTATCTGTGTTACAGCAGATGCCTCACCAATCAGTCTCCCAGTCTCTTGCTCTTTTCTTCCCTCACTCATGAAGCAGATACATAAACTCTTTGGGCAGCAACTTATCCTTAAACCCAGACAAATTTCACTCCACACTTTTCTTGTGGAGAACCATGGCCTCAGACTTGGAGATGATAATTCTCAATGTTTTATAGTCAGATGCAAACCACCCCAGTGCAAGCTGAAGGTTACCACCTGCAGAAAGCAGAGATGATATCCTGACACCACTGAACTGGGTCTATAAAACATTAGTATTTTTAGAAAGTACTACTCAAAATAGAAAATAATGGTGTCACATCATTTGGAACAAATTGACTGAAGTCTTAAAAAAATGGGAACAACAGGAAAAAAGTTATTCTGCAGGAGTCTGCGAGGACCCCTGTCAGTAGGATGTGGGTAAAGACATTGTTTCTGAAAATGTCTCCTGACCTGATTAAACGCAGAAGGGAATTACCCACCATTGAGTGGTGTTTTGTTATTCCTGCTTGTCCTGTTAGTTCTGTTATTGGTGACTCAAGAAATAAAGCACCTGCTGCTGGTTATATTTTATATCCTCTGCCAATCATAACTTCCTCTTTCATCATAATTACTTTCCCCTGCAGGGTGCAGCAGGGAAGAAGGGCATGAAAGGCGAGAAAGGACAGAAGGTGATTTTACCTGTTTACAGTTAGATAAAGAAACATCTTCCTACAAACCGTACTCTCCATTTCATTTCCTCTTTCCACCCCCGCTGGGATTTACTCACTGAGTTTGTTCCTTTTTCGTTTTACCTTTCAGGGAAGCGTAGGAGACCGTGGAGACAGAGGACAGGTGCATACTTGATTTACATTTCTTGTTTTTACTCTAATGTCATAGAAATACATGCACATGATGCAGCGTGAGTTTCTGAATCCATAAAAAAACCATTTCATGCCTTTCCTTATTATACTGATTCCAAGTTGTTATCGGTTTTAGTAGAATATCCTACATATATCAGGCAAAAATCAGAACACATTACTCCATATGTAAAAGAAATATATAAATAATTTAAAACCATGAACATTAAACAGGGCTAATCGGTCTGGATAGCCTTCAGAGTTTTAAGGTCATCCTAAAGGAGTTGCATGTCATTGAACTCAGGTCAGGCCAGTCATTTCTTTCCCACACTAACATCAGAAAACCCACTTTTTAGGGAACAGGCTTTATACACAAGGGTATTGTCATGTTAAAGCTGAAAAAGGCAAAGTTATACAGGGACTGGTGTGGAGTACTGCACCAATAAGCTTAGAAGGAGATAAAGTTAATACTGAGTACAACTGAGTTAAGTTTGTTGGTTCAGTCATCCACAACAGCCCCAGTTAGTCACATGGCCCTTTGGGAAAACTGACAGTCCAGCCCTGCTCCAGTATTGTCCTTTGCTTCAGTGCAGCATGAAGTTTGTTCTAAACTATGAAACAACAACTTTCAGAATAAACATACAAACAGGCATCCAGTGTAACATTGTTTCAAAAGACATTCTGATGCTGCAGCTTTATCACTTGTCTCAAAGCAGAGGTATCTACATTAGCATCTGTTCTTCGTAGCTGGCAGAACTGTTTATGATTTCTCCACACTGTCTGCCAGGTTAACAGCTGACAGTTGACCCGAAGCTTATGTTATTATGATGGGATTTCAAGACAAAACATTCAAATTTTTTTATCATCATCACACATTTTCAAAATCCCTTCACTTCACTTCCCCGTTGCCCATGCTGTAATCTGTGTAAACATATAATTTGCAAAAACTCAGACAACTAACTAAAAATTAGTCATACTAATTACGCTTTTTGGGGTATAAACAGTAATCTGTTGTAGTGTAAAAGTACTCACATGCCTCTTTCTTCTTCATTTGAAACATCTTCTTTTGACAGCGTGGGCCTAAGGGAGCTGTTGGTCCCATTGGGGCTCCAGGCCCGGTTGGACCTCCTGGCATCCCAGGGGTCAGAGGACAACGTGGTCCAGCCGGGGACCCAGGTCTTAAGGGTCGAGCTGGACCTAAAGGAGTGCAAGGTCCATCTGTGAGTAACATCTGCATGGGAGAATGCATGGATTTTTGAATTAACCAAATTGAACATTGAAACAATATTCATTTGTAACCATTGTGAACACCAGTTCATCAGTGTTAATACTTGAAGGTTCATGTTTGCTGTTTTTCACCACTAAATAAATAAAATAAATTGTCCAAAATAAAGACAATGTTGGATAACACCTCCCACCCACTCCATGACATGCTGGTCTGTCTTGTTAATGTTGTTTATAATGGAGCACTGTAACAAAAAAATAATTTCCCCCAGGGATCAATAAAGTATTCTGATTCTGATTAAACTGAAAAATCCCTGTTTTCAACTTAAGTTAAACTTGAAACACACTCAGTGTGTTCTAAATAATATCTACTGCTTTATTTAAAAGAGGAACTAAAAGTATCGCTGAAACTTATTTCCCTGACGTCATTTCCTTCCTGGTTCCATTATTTTCACTTCAGTTAGTCATTTTGAAAAGTCCAAATGTTATATGAAAATATTATTGGCTTATATTATTTTAGCTTTTATACATCTCACAAACAGAAGGCTGATAATATCACAGAAAAAATTACTGTTGGATAAATCACAATAACGTGTCTTCTTAAGAGCTGGGCCTCAGTCTACTAAAATCATTAATAATTAGAATGAATTCCCATTATTAATTAATGTGCACAATATTTTCGTGACTAACTTATCATTCATTTTGTATCTTAGACGTCAGAGAAACTTCCAACACCTCTAGTGATCAGCATCAGATGTCTGATTTTGTCTGAACCTGACCAGTTTATTATTTCGTTCACACTTAAAGAGTAAGATGATAGCTTCTTACTGTAACGCTGGAGTTTTGCAGCATTGATGCAGAGAATTTGAATTGTTTGTTGTCCTGCAGGGTCCTGGGCTTACTGATGAGCAGGTCTTGCAGCTCTGCAGAGGTGTTGTTACAGCTCAGATCTCTCAGTATGCTTCCTCCATCAGAGCCAAGTGCTCTCAGGGCTGTCCCATCAACAACCGGACACTCATTGGGCCCCCAGGAGCTCAAGGGCCACCAGGGCCACCAGGCAAAGCTGCAAGTCCCTCTTCAGTCTTTTTATTATTTATTATTTATTTGTCATTTTAATAGCTGCTGTGAGATAAACTAGGGATGTGATATAAACTCTTGGATGTCCTGCCCTTATACCTATTAGTATATTAATATAATTTCTGCCTTCATCTACCAGGGTAAAGTAGGAAAACCCGGAGCAAAAGGAGCCAGAGGTGTTCAAGGTGACAGAGGACTGGAGGGACAAAAGGGAACACCCGGCGACAGAGGCAAGAGTTTCCTACTCCCTTGACCAATTAAATACCTATGTTATTTTTTTATATTTATGCTTTTTATTGAAGGTTTTAGAGTTTAAGAACTGTTGAAAGGTTAAGATGGACATATAAGGGCACATAGTGGGGAAAAAGTTGGATAGCTAAAGAACGGCACTAGTGTAAATTAAACAATTTAAAATCATTTAGAATAGTATTCTTGCCATGGTTTTTACTCACAGTGTCAGTATTTCATCAAAAGGGAAAAAAACGTTTGAAAACATAGTTGTGCAGCTTTGTGAGTTGCATCTTTTATCTTTTTTAAAAGGTCGAAAGGGACCCAAAGGCGTTGTAGGAGATCCGGGTATAGGGCTGCCAGGACTCAACGGACCACAGGGACTCAGAGGTAGGACACTGGTCGCATCCACACTGTCAAACATCCTGTAAACATTACTTCAGGACTGGGTTTTTTTTGTTTTTTATCTTGAATTAGATAACAGTGAAAGATAACAGTGTATCTGTAATAAACAAGTAGTAAAGCCTGAATTTTTTTAAAATAAAAAATAAAAAACATACCAATTTATTTATTTAGTCCGTAATTAGCCAAAAACTCAGTACTGTCTTGATATAGCGTAATGAATGTTTGCACCATGTTTTCTTTTTTCAAATTTTGCTTTTTACAGGTTCACCAGGTAACCCGGCAGAACCAAAAGATGGCATGGAGGGTCCCCGTGGGGCTCGTGGCTTCCCTGGTCCCGTGGGTCCACCCGGCATGGTTGGATTTGCAGGTGTACCGGGATTTTGCGAGGCACGAGACTGCAGCATTTATGCACCAGTGATGCGCAAAGAGCAGGGTCTGGTGAAAGGGCCAGTGAGTTAAAAAATCTGAAACTAAACATAAGATATTATGGTGCTTATAGGAATAACTTGGTGTTAACAATGAAATATTTTACATACAATATTGTGACAATAGTCTGTCAAAAGCTGTGATATAAATGTCAGTGGATAAAGTGTAGTGTCATGATGCACTTGACTTGTGCAGAAATCTCATGCCTCTAGTCAACATCTGATACCACACAGGGATTATATTTCATACGTGTTCAAACTCTGCAGCAGTTTTTACTGCTGTGTATGTTGTGATTTTAGAAAATGATAAATTATCCCAAGCTGATTCCTTATTTCTTCATTTTAGTTTTTTAATTTCTCTGGTACCCAAAGAATAAATAGATAAATCTATGTAAATATTTTGTAAAGACTCTAAAGTACATGTGCTGCGCTCTGAAACAAATAAACAGATGTTTCTTTAGTCAGTCTGAGTCTTCAGTTTTTCTGACTGGGTGCATTTTTATTTTATTTTACTTTTTGCAAAGTTTTTGCAGTCAATGACCCCAGAAATGGCCTGGTTTCAATTTCCTGGATCTTCCACGACGTCATAAACATCTTTTTTTCAGTGATTCAAAAAAAAATGAAAAAGAAAAATAGCATATTACACTCTTATTATCAGGTTTTTTTCACTGGATTTCTTTCAAGTATATGAAAAGTACACTTATGGTAATGTGTGGCTTAAAAATACACATTTACTAAATTCAAATTCAAATTCAAATTCGAATTTTATTTGTCACGTACACAGTCATACACAGTACGATATGCAGTGAAATGCTTGGACAACTGCTCGTGACCTAAAGAAAACAAAAAAGGAAAAGGCTATGAATAAGATAGGAAATAAATATGAAAAATTAAAAAGGGTAAATTTAACTAGGAAGGAATAAAATATAAATTAAGGTTAAAAATGAAATAACTGTACAACACAAATTAGAATGAAGGGTAAATTTAACTGGGAAGGAATAAGATAAAATATATAAATTAAAGTTGAAAATAAAATAACTGTACAACAAAATACACAATATAGAACTATATAAGAATGTATGAAGAAATCTAAATATAAATAAATATATACACAATAACAGCAGCTGTACAAGTATTAACCGGAAATGAAGAATATAGTGACCAGTGTTGTGCAAAAAAACAAAGTCCAGAAAGTCCAGTGTGTGTGTAAGAACCATATGTGTGGGTCAGTACTGTGTGGTGGTGTGATTGAGAGACCGTATCGCCTGCGGGAAGAAGCTCCTCCTCAGTCTCTCTGTGTTGGTCTTCAGGGAGCGGAATCGCTTTCCTGACCTCAACAGAGAGAACAGTCTGATGTTGGGATGGCTGAGGTCCTTCACGATCTTCCTGGCCTTGGTCCAGCACCGCCTGCTGTAGATTGAGTGCAGGTCAGGGAGCTCGGAGCGGATGGTGCGCTCAGCTGACCGCACAGTCCTCTGTAGAGCTCGTCTGTCCTGCATGGTGCTGTTCCCGAACCAGGTTAAGATGTTTCCCGCCAGGATGCTCTCTATGGTGCACGAGTAAAAGTTCCTGAGCACCTTGGAGGGCAGTTGGAAGTCTCTCAAGCGTCTGAGGTGGTAGAGACGCTGTCGGGCCTTTTTCACCACGGTGTTGATGTGACAGGACCATGACAGGTCCTGCGTGATGTGAACTCCGAGGTATTTGAAGCTGTCCACTCTCTCCACTGGGCACTCGTTGATGACGGGGGTCTGGTAGTTCCTCTCCTGCTTAGTGCTGAAGTCCACTATCAGCTCCTTTGTCTTACTGACGTTTAGAAGGAGGTTGTTCCTCTGGCACCAGTTCTCCAGATTCCTAATCTCCTTCAGGTAGGCCGTCTCGTTGTTATCAGAGATCAGGCCCACCACGACGGTGTCGTCAGCAAACTTGATGATGGTGGTGGAGCTGGTAGTGGCCACACAGTCATATGTGTACAAAGAGTACAGCAGGGGGCTCAGAACACACCCCTGGGGGGCTCCAGTGCTGAGAGTGGTGGAGGCTGAGACATGTCCGCTGTGTGACCTAAGCAATGTTATAGTTTCAAACTAACATTTCAACAAAATAAAATGGCAGAATGAGTAGTACAGGACAATTTTGTGCACAACAAAAACCCAACTTAAAAACTATGATTATCAGTGACATGGACTTTTTGTATAAAACCACATCTGTTACCTCTTCATTAAGAAAGCACTCAGCACACACGATAATTGTGTTTTGTTTTGTTTTATTTCATAGCTGTGCAATAATATTATACTACCAGCATGGACAGCACTGATGCATTGATTAACATATGATAGCAGCAACACAAGAAGGAAAGCACATAAGTACCCTACACCCTACTGCATGAAATGACACATGACTGTAAAAATATGGAATTTTACATTCTAATGTTTGGTGCTTCAATAGATCATATTACAACAGTGTGGTTAAAACAAACAAACAAACAAACAAATAAATAAACACCTATTCGGCAGTAGGATTTTCAAACACAGCAATTTTTTTTAATTTTTTTTTTATTACCGGTAATTCTATTTGGCTCAGTTTTTGTTTTTTGTTTTTGATTATTTCACATTTTTTTCCAGTCTCTAATGAAGTCTCTAATAAAAACAATAATACTAAAAGTCCCCCACCCCATATCTCTCTCTCACACACAGACACACAAACACACACAACAAACAAACAAAAGCACCACTTAATTGGCTGCATAGTTTTTAAATACTCAGCTGTTACGTTTGATATGTCCTTTTTGTATTTCAGTGGGACAGCTTTTTAGTGCTTTTATTGGAATGTTTCTATTATTAACTTAATGCCCAATTTTAATGAAATAATCATTTTCAAAAGATAAGAGATAATCGGGAAGCAAAAAAGAGCATGATTGTTTGTTAATTAAAACAAATGTATTGATTTTATTTTATTTAATCAAAAGCTAATGATATGATTAAGAAACTGATTAAAAAAATCACAATTAAAACACGTTGTATTGAAAGTACATGGACTGTCTTGATGATAAAAAAAATTAGAGAAAATCTAAAGTTTGTGTGTTTTTTCACATTTTTTTAATGCATTTTTTAATGGGCAGAAAGAGTTTAAAGTTGATGCCTTATATATAATGTAGCAGATGTGTAGGACAATTTATTACATATTCATCTGGTCCAAATGAAAACACTGTTAATATTTTATTTTTTAATACTTTACACTTTAAGTTGGTAATAAAATGTAAAATAGTTTCCCTAGTTGGAGTGGAAGTGTCGAATATTTGTAAAACACATGAGAGGTCAATAAAAAAAACAAAAGAAAATTATGTATTCCAGAAAGAAGACACATCTGGGTTTAATCTGGCTATTTTATGGCAACTGGCAAATGGTGCATCTGCCAAACATGGATAAAAGGCACAGAGTGGTCCTAACGTTGGTCACAGCTAGTGTTGGGTCAGATGTAGCCTGGTATTAAACTTACTCCACCAGTACCAGTACAGTACCATTAATCAAGGCCAAAGTGCCTGTAGAGAAAACTGCAGATATGGGCCACATTTGGGCGAAACAGTTATTGTAGGGAGGAGAGAAATGGAGTGGAAAACATTGGTAAAGAAATACTGGCAGTTTATCTCATTTCCACTCCATCTATACAGAGAATGGCTTTGATTCTGCTTTACTAGTTGTAGCTGTCATTTAAATGTAGTAAAACCGTTACAGTTACTATTCAAATACATATTGTAAACATTCATAGCTGCCATTGCACTAAGAGTTCTGGAGGAAGAGCTGTACATGAGAACTGTGTGTTTAGGGAATGTTACTCCTTCCACTGCTGGTGTTGTCCTTCAGCTATTTAACTATGTGCCACATAACTGTATTTATGTCATCTTTTAATAAGATGAGCCACACATAAATTTGGCATTTTGCAGAATAAGAATGGATCACAACATAAATAAAATTCTATAATCTATGAGTATTGTCTTGAATATTGACTGATTCTTTATTAAATCTCAGCTAAAAAGAGTTTACTTTAGCCTGTCAAAAAAGCTGTAAATACCTTATTGTTAGCCACTTAAAATGAATAAAAGCAGCAGATATTTTTTTGTAAAAAAAGAAATGTCAATTTCCCATTATGAAATTAAAAATAAAAGTTTTTAAAAACGCCTAATCTCAGTTTCCCAAGGCACCAATCACATAGTTTAAATAGCTTATTTTGTCATAACTTGAAATGTTTATATGGAGCATATTTATTCAAAAATGAAATGGTTTAAAGAAAGTAGCTTATTTATTAGCAGCTCAGTTAATGTCAGTAAGTGGTTTCAAAACAGATATTACCTGAATATTTGCTTTGTTACTTTGGATAGTGTCAGTGGTAATTGTTTTGACCAGTTTAGATTAGTTTAGTTAGTTTTGAGCAGTTTGTTTAGAGATGCTTGAAAATGTATGAAACACTAAAACAAGCTGTGTTCTGTGCTTGGTTTAGTCCTACAGTAGTAAAATACAGCTTTGAGGTCGCTGGTGCAATTCAAGTAAACCAAACAAACATAAGATGCTCTTTTCTGCTTCGACAATCTCTGACCTTCTTTCAAGTGCATTCAGGGTATTCTTTTAAATAAATAAATAATAAATTTGTCAGCACTTCACTGTATTTTTGTTTCCTGAGATTATAACAGTAAAGTGACAAGTGGGACCTGTTTATAGTTTCAGTTTGTTAAAATTAGTACCTGGATTTTTACCATCACTGGTTTGTAAACATCAAATTGGCATGTACACATTTTTTAAACCTCTTCCAGTCCTATGACACAACAGAAACCTTCTTCCCTTCATAATACACTAGTCACAATTTCTGAAAGGTTTCTGTGAGCAGCTTTGTTCAGTGAACTCTGGGAGTTGTATTTACCAAGTGTAGCAGCTAAGTACACCTCTGTACTGTAGTTTAGTGTGTTTCAAATAAATTGAATGTTTATCTTCATCAATAAATTTGTCATTTAAATAGCAGCAGGTCATGTCCATACACATTCAGTGTCAATAAATAAATGGTAGCAGCAAATTGTCTCATTAATAAGGAAAATGTTACACTTTTTAAATATTTTGTCATCATTTAACACTAAACTTAAAAATCTTACCAAAAGGGGCAAGGAGACAAAAGCGAAAAAATTGACTGGTGATCATTATTATTTTGGCTTGTGGAAGAAATCCATGAAATTTTTAAAAGGGTCTTTCTTGGTAAATACACCCCTGAGAGAAACACGACTCAAAAAAAAAAAAAAAGTGAGGTTTTTAGGTTGTAGGATATATTCCAATGCTCTCTAAATCACTTTCATTTTGTCATTTAACAGTAAAGGATGGAAACCGATGTGCCTGAAGAATGATAAAGTGTTTCAGTGCTGTAAGAAGAAGTGTAAATATAATATTTTTGAGCTTATAGCTGTATAAAGTATGAAAGTATAAAATTGCCTTCATGGTAAACACTGTCTGCACGGCACTGCATGGCGAGACAGTGCAAACTGATTCAAGCTGACAGGAAGCAAAAGCATAGCTGTTCCCTTAGCAGAAATACCTTCCACCCCTGATATTAAAAGCATCTTTTCTTTCTGGCAAAAGCAGACGACTCAGGAGATCATCTGCTTCACAATCCATCCAGCTGTCAGTAGTGCCAATCCAACGGTGCCTGCAGCAGAAAGAAAATTGGTTAGCAGGTTAGATTTTCATGCTTATAATAAACCACTATTCAGATAGGTGCTAATATAGCATTCACTAGTTTTAATGTGTGCATCCTTTGTCTCTATTGTGGAATTAAATATTTTTCAGCTTACTGAATAGATGCCATAACACAAAGTTTTGGATTCTCCATTGATTTGATTAAATGACTTGTACTGTGTGCTAATAAGCTGAGCACTGTTTGCAAGCAAACGGGAACATTTCCACCCTTATAACAAGATTGTTACCTGGGACATTCGTGTCTGGTTAGTAGCATTGCACTCCTATGTAAATATGTGTCATGTTAGACACATGATGGAGAGTTTAAAGAGTATTTTAAGACTGCCTCATTCTACTAGACCATCTACTTTAGTCCTGTATTGAACATGTGCTGTTCAACATCTTCAACAGCTGCTGATGTTTTGATATTGCTTGTGTTTTAACATCAATAACATCAAAACATTGCAGAAAACAAATAATTTTACTGTCACTCAGAAGACTGTGAGACTGTGATTCATGTCATGCACGGGAGTGGTTTTTTTTAATCCTTTTTTTGTTCACTGAAAAAAATCATGGCCTACTTTGACTACACCAATTCAAAATTGTATCATCTTCTTGAAGAGAGAAATAAAAATAAGCTTAAACATTGTTTGGAGAGTGGAATCTAGGTCTATGTTTATGTATCTCAAAAATGGAGTTTAAAAACACAGTCAAAAATTTGTCTGTCATTGTATAAAACAAGACTTACTCTGATGCCTACACGACCCATTAAAATCCTTAGGAACAGTCTGGGAGCAGGGCTGGCTCTGGTAGTGGATGCACTCCTCTTTAACAATACCAGAGCGCTGTAACAGATAAAGTGAAAATAAACCTGAAGAGTTCTTTCTTTATTGTGTTGACATGACTTTAAATGGATACTTTTGACTGCCATGCCTTTGGGTCACCACAGCACAGAGATCTATATATTTATATCTGGCACAGATTTGACACCAGATTCACCTCCTATGCTCCCATGTACCTGTGCATGGGACCAGCACTGGATATGTATCTCCTCTCAGCGTTGCTTTCCTCTAATCATTACAGGGTCAAAGTTATACATACAGCCCCACTAAAATTTGTTTAAACATCTCTAAACATCTCTCAAATGGCACCTCAAGCAGATGCTGTTGGTAGCCATCAGCAATCTGTTTATCTGGACATAGTGTTTTCAGAAGAGACCTGAGAGATGTTTCTCATCTAAGTCTCATCTAACTGCAGTTTTCCCTAACAGTACATTTGCATAATGGCCAAACCAGAGTTTCATGATTGTTAATATGTAAACTGCCATGACTACTTCTCAGTGGCCATAAGCACCAGTCATAGAGAGCTAAGGAATGGCTGCAATCACAATAATGCAAAATGGTGAAAGATGTACTATTAGGCTCCCTCCTCAGTTCATTTCCTTAAAGATTTATGGTCAGATGATGGCCACAGTGACAAAAGGTATGCTTGTAGAGGTAAAGGTGAGGCTTCCAAACCTAAGAGCTCTGTAACAACTGTAAAGCATGATGGTGGTAGCATCATGTTTTCATGGTACTGCTTTGCTGCCAGTGGTTCTTGTACACCCACAAAGTGAAGGCAGAAGTCATTTTGGTTGTCCATGTAGACAGATACAAGTTTTAGTTGAGCCTGAAGGTGCTAATTTTGGAGCACACACTTCTCTTGGTTGGCACCAAGAAAGAACCTTGAACATCTTAATCAATTTCCTCCTATTTGAGCATGACTGTTTGGGTATTCTTCCAGACCTTGGCAAAGTCATGATACATCCCAATAACTTGTAATTATGTACAGTTGTCTGAATTGACTTATGGAGTCTGTACTTAGTTAGAAATGACTCCAAGAAACCATGCTTTCAAACAAACCCCTTTTTAGGGGTTTTAACTGCATCATACATGACTTTACATAATGTTTTTCCCTCTAGAAAGGGCCTAAGTTAAAACAAATATGGTAAATGGTAAATGGCCTGTATTTATATAGCGCTTTTTACTAGTCCCTAAGGACCCCAAAGCGCTTTACATATCCAGTCATCCACCCATTCACACACACATTCACACACTGGTGATGGCAAGCTACAGTGTAGCCACAGCCACCCTGGGGCGCACTGACAGAGGCGAGTGGATAACGTACCATATGACAAACTGTGGTAACATTTAGATCCACGCATTCATCCATGACAATTGTTCCACCTTCAATTTTCTGGCATGGATGTACACAGCTTTTTTTCACACGTTTGGAGTGGGCAAAGGTCTGCAGAAAGGAACAAACCCAAAAGCAGAGTTAGTAGGTTGTTTTGGGGGTTTTATACCAGTTGCTCGCTTTAGAATTGTATTCTTGGGCTCTAAAGTGGCTTTACATGGCTTAATGTTCAAAAGAGTTCTTATTTCTTTTATATTGGACTCATTGATCCTCTGAAATAAGCTTGTTGACTGTACATTCTTGTCATAGTTGAAAAACTGCTTTCAACAATTGAAGTATCTCTAACCATGCCTTTTTAATTACTAGCCGACTTCAGCTGATGTGTGAAAGAACAGAACCAGGAGTTGACACTTTATTAGATTTTTGTAACACAAATTTTTGTGTGAACTTGCAGGAATATTTATACCTTGCCATTAACACTCCAGGTGTTCTCACAGTTTTGGTCAAACTCCAGTGCTTTACTTTGGCAGCAGGAGTAAGGAATGTTTTTCTGCATCACCTCTGAGCTGCTTATGGCCGACCCCACAGCAGCAACTTAATAAAAAAAAGAAGAAAAGAAATGCATTAGACTATGAACACTTCTGTGATTCACCGGTTTTGGTTTCATCTTCTTATCATTAATCAAAGACCTGGACAGTGATTGTTAATCTCTCTCCATTTCACCCATTATTAATCTCTAGGATATACAATATGTTTGTATCTTTATTTTTATTTAAACATTCTGACAATAGTAATGAACCCCAAAGCACAAATAAAAACATTAGCTTCGCATGTACACGACATAAAATCCAGCGCACATCAAAGAACAACCTGTTATATGGGACGTGTCTCTTGTTTTGTTTCTGATACTTCCACGTGTAATAGTGGTAGTAAAAAGAAATTACGTGACTCAAAGATGGGAATTTCCTACTTCAATGACATACTCTTTATTTCGCCATACGCACTGGAAAGCACCTCAGGGGAAAGGAAGGGGAATCCCTGGATGCTTGCGCTTTCGTTGCAGTGACCGAAAAATTAATCAGATGATTAAAAAAACAACATTACGTATTCAAAATGGTAAGAACTTTCTTGCAGAATACAATTACAAAAATACGTGTCAGCTATAGCCTAACGGGCTATTCTCGCAAACAAGGCATATAAACGGTAATGCATAACGTTGAATAAGCTTTCAGGGCAAGTGTTGTGCTATTTCTTCATGCAGTATTTACACTACAAAACATTTCAAACCATAAGTTATGAACAAAAAACACTTCAATTTTGCCAACTCTCAGAAAATAATACAAAACTCGATTCAAACTCCCATCGATTGATTTATCGCTGCCATTTTACACGAAAGACAAACGTGTGTTCGATCTATATAGGGTCTTTAAGTCTGCTGATGCTAAAATGACTTTCACAAACTTTCTCTACTTTTTCTCCGGTGAAGCGAAACATAAGATTTGGAGACATAGGATGTTGTTTACTTGGTTATGCTAATCGAAATCGAAGTTGTTGTTATGCCGATGTTGCAAAATCATCTGAATAAAAAGTCGCTTTATTAAAAAAATGATATTACATACCGGTACCTCACCGCAACGTACTGAGAGCTTGGGTTGGCTTAAACGTACAGTAAAATGCATTACAAGACCATTTCTAATATACTTACATAGCAGGACGATAAGAACAGCGTTCATTGTTTTTAGCTTTACACTAAGTGAGAGTAGCAGTTGAATGAGACCTCGCGCTCATCCGCCCCGCCCCTTCCCTTCCCCACTTCCTTCTCACTACAACCCCATTTAAGGCTGAGGGCACAGTTCTCCTCACTCTCGATTTCTAAACATTCAGTCAACAAGATGATATCTGCAGATTTCCTTGGCTGTCTTCTGCTCTTCTCGCAGGGTGAGTGTCTTTTCAGTTTACTTTAGTCGAACGTTATATTATTAGAGTTTGTACATTCGAATAGCTGTATGGTATAGTTTGTAACCAAGAGCTGCATGTTTATATGTATTGAAAGAAAAATAAATACGTGTACTGAGAAACATCTTATTCTTGTATTCCTCAGGCGTGTGCCTCGCTGTGGGTGCAGCTGTCAAGGAGGACACACCAGAAGTCGTGGTCCTTTCGGGTGAAGACTCTATCCTTCCGTGCAAAGCGAAATTCAAGCCCGGAGTCCAGTACCTTGCAGTGAGATGGTACAAGGTAAAAATAAATTAAATAACCAAATAAATACAAATACAATTTATTTTTATTGTCATGCTGCACATTTAAGAAGAAAAAAACATGTCAGGCTCTCCTTGGCAGATTACTGCAAAGTAATATCACTTTCGTTTCTTTCGAAAGTCAAAATATTTGTAGTCAATCACATAATGAAAAGGTTATAACAATGAAAACACAAAGTACAGCACGACAACTGGGTAACATTATGAGTATGCTGCAGTAATAACAAGAGCAGCCGTACTTACAACTTAATTCTTTAGTCTATAAAGTCTAATTAGGAATGTTAAAGTAGAATTACCTGCGACTCAAAATGTACTTTTTCTTCTATTTCAGTAATGTTAAAAGTAGTAGGGGTAAAGTAAAAAGCAGCAGTGAAAGTAACAGTAAAGGTTTATTCATTTATTTCTTATACTGTCATAAAGATTATTGCTGGTCACAAGACACTGCTCAGCCGTGGTGTATAAAGGTCAGAATGGCAGTATAAACATGTCTGGTGATTATTTTAATCCTTGTTTTTATGAACTGGTTAAATATTTAGGCTTTTGCTTAAAACTACAAGGTTCAACTCAAATATGGGGTGTGCAGTAACTGTGGTTAATGGGTTAAAAGTTAAAAAGAAGAAGTGCTATTTATAGTAGTGGCATTTTTTTCCATTAACAGAAGTGATAATGACACTGACATCAGGCGTGTTTGGTTTGGCTGTCTAGTCTCAGATCCTGTTTGGTCATTCATCAGGCACATGACTCTAACACTGGACTGATGCTTTTTCAGGTTTCAGAGAGCCCATCGTCTGCTCGTAATGGCCTTTTGACCAGAGACCTCCCAGATGGTACGACGAGATGGTACGATGGCGTGGAGAGAGATGTGGCGCTGGTCAACGAGACCCACGACATCCTCCTGGCCGACACAACGTGCAGTGACGCCGGCGTGTACATGTGTCACCTGGCAGCACCTGTGGGAGAGCAAAACCAGGACGGCTACGTTCACCTGGTGCTGGCAGGTAAACGTTTGTCCCAGTTGTCTCTGGGTTCTTTAGGTGCTCATGCAAATTCAACATACAGGTTTCCCAAACTTTCCCAAGTTCCCTGAGGCATCCGTGACTGAAATTTGACTCAGGGAGAACTTCCAAACTTGAATCAACTGTTATATTTTGAGCATCAGCTTTACAAAACTATCACTCTTTGGCCCAAGGCATAGAGTGTGGGAATCATCTGTCAAGCACATGATTTGGAAAACATCAAGAGCATTAGATTTCCATCAAAAGCTGGTTCAGAAGAAGCTTATTTTGGAAAAGCTTTTAAAGGCTTTTACGGTGGCTAATGCTGATGTTCAGCTTTTACCATGTTCTATATTTTAGCAAAGAAAGACAAAGAAAAACTCATTGGTAAAGTCTGAGCAGATTTATTGGGATACCAAACAAGAGGGGATGTTTCCTTAGATATCTACAGCAAAGTGCACCTCGAGTTTTCTGATATGAAAGTTTGAAAAATGTACAAAATCCAGCCACACAGGAGTTTCCTGTATGCAGAATAGCCTGACTAGGTTCACAACCTGAGCTAGCACAGTGTGGTACAGTTCAAGTGAGTTCAAACTTGAGTAACTTTAATTTGTGTTTTCATTTTCAGATTGTCCAGCTGCTCCCACAGAAAGTCTGGAGAGAGATGATTACTTGATTCTTTTCGCCTCCGTAGTGATAATGATAGCACTTCTGCTGTCTTTCATAAGCTACGTAAGTAATGGAGGATAATTATATATAAACACACTAATATTTAAACAGATTTTCCACAAGAGATTTCTATTATGTGCATCCACTTAGAACCCAACTTACCTAATAATCATTTTGTTGTACTACCAAAAGATTGTAATGATCATCTTTAAACATACTCAAACAATATGCATATGCTGGTCATTCTTAATCTAAATGTATTTCCCATATCTCCACCACAGGTTTGTTTGACGAATGGATTGAGAGAAAGAAACAAACAACAACAGCAAGAACAAATAACAAAAGAAGATTTTTTCCTGAACAAACCAGTGGAACCAAAAGACTTGAAGTTGATCTACACTTTGGGTCCAAAACCATCCACAAAAACTATACTCTGTGTGTAAAGATGAGGACTAACGTTGGCCAATAGAATAAGTACACTCTGCCCTGACATGTGGAAACTGATGGAAATCGGAAGATTATGCGACAACCTTTCAAAAATCATCAGAAAAGTCAGATATAGAGCTGGATCTCCACAGATGCCAAGATGCTGGAGAAACTGGTGATCTGGTTCAAAGAGCAGGTCCAGTAATCAGACGTCGGTTGGTCAGTCTGTGGGTTAAATATAAAAGAGCCACTGGTTAAGACAGAAAGACAGTGAGTTTGCATGAGCAGTCAGTCAAAGATTCACATTTATTTTGTAAAAACCTGAATTTTTCAGGTGATATTACTTTAATTGCGCCCCATAGCTAAAAGTTTTATTAAGAAAATGACGTTTTTCTGCAGGCAGACAAACACAAACATATAAAAACTGTACTGTCAAGTCAGGCAAACAGTGACTGTGCAGGATGGAGCCAAGAAGGTTCACAGTTGCGTTGTTTGTGCACATGTAGTCATGTAGTGGAAGATGTGTGAGTATCAGGAGTAAAAGGCACTGATGTTATTCATGAGACTGAAATGTCCCACCGTAGTAAGAGGATCTGTATTTTTATGTGTTTGTCAAGAATTCTAATGTTTACACAGAGGATGGATGCATTCCTACAAGTTTAAAGTGTCCACACTGAAAATTACTTTAAACTACCTGCTTTAATTGAGCCATGACAGAAACTACCATTCTGGATTCTGTTAATTGTTTTATGTTCTCATATTTTCTTGTTTTCTTTCTTTAAAGCAGACCTTTTAATAAGCTATTGTTATATAAGTGATTTTCTGGATTAAATCTATATTATTGACTTATTAATGTTGTAACTTGAAAAAAAATTATGTTCAGAGAATTATTCTCAGGAAGTACCACATCTGTAAATGACCTTCAAGAACAACAACACCAAAAAAAGGAGACTTTTGTCACTTGAAATGTTAAAAAACAAAGTGACCTTCTAAAGAAGAAGTGAAACATGATGACATATAGGAACACCCGTGATCTATTTGCATTTAGCGTGACATTTGTTTTGGGGAAAGTCCTAAGAGCGGGTCAGTGTAGTCTGGATTTATTTCTATCGGTCCACTTCTTATTTTTTATGTCCACATTTAGGTCTTCGCCTGTTCGTTCCAACGTGTTTGGTAACAGACATAAAAGTTCTTTTGTTGCTGCTCCACAGCAACATGTATATTGCCTAAATCTTCAACAGAAAAAGAATATATATATATATATATATATATATATATATATATATATATATATATATATATATATATATATATGTATATATATATATATATATATATGTATATATATATATATATATATATATGTATATATATATATATATATATATGTATATATATATATATATATATATATGTATATATATATATATATATATATATGTATATATATATATATATATGTATATATATATATATATATATATGTATATATATATATATATATATATATATATGTATATATATATATATATATATGTATATATATATATATATATATATATATGTATATATATATATATATATATATATATATATGTATATATATATATATATATATATATATATATATATGTATATATATATATATATATATATATGTATATATATATATATATATATATATGTATATATATATATATATATATATATATGTATATATATATATATATATATATGTATATATATATATATGTATATATATATATATGTATATATATATATATGTATATATATGTATATATATATATATATGTATATATATGTATATATATATATATATGTATATATATGTATATATATATATATGTATATATATGTATATATATATATATGTATATATATGTATATATATATATATGTATATATATGTATATATATGTATATATATATATATATATATATGTATATATATGTATATATATATATATGTATATATATATATATATATGTATATATATATATATATACTTTCTTATACTGAAAACAAAAGGAGACAGAAATGGGAACACTGATATTCTGCATTCAGTCAGCGTAACATGAGAAAATTATTGCTTTATTTTCTGTATCTCAATTAATGATTCATGGATACTTTTTTGATTCAATGATACACATAAGAAATACATTGGTATTTCTTATGTGTATGTGCTTCTCCTAATGTGTGTTGTTGATAGTTTAAAAATGCATAAAAAAACACTATATGGACACATCTGCAGTACCAGTGATCTCCCAAATACTGCCTGTATATTAAATAAATACATTTTTGAGTTTGGATCTGTGTCTCTGCAGCTTTTTGGGGTCTGTTCATCAACTAAAGTGCAGCACATTAGTGTCTAACAATTTATGTCTGATGGTGCAGAAACCGACTTTGGAAGTCAGAAATTACTCAGAAGCTTCTACCTCTCCTGGACAGACTCTGGGCATTCCTTGTTGCTTTCCAAACTCTGACATAAAATATAAGAGGTCATTAATAACTTGTGGGATCAGTTGTTCGATCTCCAGTTCCTTGAGTCTCCGTGCTAAAGTGTTGTTGGGCAACATGCTTGGTTTGGGATTGGTGTATGGAGTTTGTAGTGTAAAAGTGTTCTCAGAGTAGAAAACCACTCTACCAGTCAGTGCCAGTAAATTTACTACAAACTGAACTAGGTGATAATAGGAGTAGTTAGAAAAGCTAATCTATGAGTTATTACACTAACACTTCTAAGATGACAGCTGTTAAACTGCATCTTGGGCACCTGACAAACCTTCCTAACTTGAAAGTGTAGTTAGACAAGTTACATCATCATCATCATCAACTTTATTTATAAAGCACTTTAAAACAACCACAGCTGACACAAAGTGCTGTACATTGGAACTGTAAAATAAAATTACATGAGATATAAATAAAAAACAAATAAAAGAAGAGTGAAATCATTCATTAAATAACTACTTCAATTAAAAGAGAAACTAAGTCTCACTGAGGTTAAAAGCCAAGGAATAAAAGTGGGTTTTAAGATGTGATTTAAAAGTGGACAGTGAAGGGGCCTCTCTAACATGCATGGGCAAATTATTCCATAATTTTGGAGCCACAATAGAGAAGGCCCTGTCCCCTCTGAGCTTCCTCCTGGATCTCGGTACCTCCAGGAGCAGCTGGTCAGCTGACCTGAGAGACCGACAGAGTATGTGGGGATGAAGAAGCTCAGAGAGGTAAGGCGGGGCAAGACTGTGAAGGCATTTAAAAACAAACATAAGAATTTTAAAATTACCTCTAAAAGACACAGGCAGCCAGTGCAGAGAGGCCAGCACGGGGGTTATATGCTCTCTTTTTTCATATTCTGTATAGTTTTTCATATTTATATCCTGTTCATATCCTGTACATAGCTTGTACTCACTACAGCCTGTACATACTTATAGTTATAGAATATTCACAACATACTTCATACCGTGTACATTATAACATACCATAATAGACCCATTTCTGTAATATACTCACATATCTATATTATTGCTAATATATATAGTAATATATCTATATCACTAAAGCACTTCTGGATGGATGCAAACTGCATTTCGTTGCCCTGTACCTGTGCATGTGCAATGACAATAAAGTTGAATTCTAATTCTAATTCTTTTTCGAGTTCCTGTTAGGAGTCGTGCAGCCGCATTTTGAACCAGCTGCAGACGTGAGAGCAATGACTGACTGACCCCCACATTAAGTGAGTTACAGTAGTCCAGGCGGGAAGAAATAAAAGCATGGATCACTGTTTCAAGGTGCTGCCTCGAAAGAAAAGATTTTACTCTTGCCAGTCGCCTTAAATGATAAAAACTGGACTTCACCACTGCTCCGATTTGGTTGTCCAATTTAAAATCACTGTCCAACTTAAAACCAAGGTCAGTAACAACAGATTTAAAATAGACTTCCAGGGATCCTAAAACAACAGAGGAGGACTCACAGGGACCACTGGGTCCAAACACCAACACTTCTGTTTTCTTTTCATTAAAATTTAAAAAGTTTAGAGCCAACCAAGCTTTAATGTCATCTAGACATGTCAAGAGAGGTTTTATGGTGATGCCATCCTTGTGTTTTAGTGGCAAATAAATTTGGCAGTCATCGGCATAACAATGAAATGATATCCCATGCCTTCTACGGATAGAACCCAGAGGCAGTAGATACAGTGAAAAGAGCAGTGGCCCTAAAATTGAGCCCTGTGGGACGCTGCATGACAGAGGAGCAGAAGACGCTAATAAATGAAGTGAAGAGCTGGGCAGCATGGCACTGCTTCCTCTCAACAGGACGATGCTGGAGTCCAGTCCTTTCCAGTCACCTTTCTCACTCACTATGTATTAATAGACCTCTCTGCATTGAATCATATCTGTTATTAACCTCTGTCTCTCTTCAGCATGTCTTTTATCGTGTCTTCCTTCTCTCACACCAACCGGTCGCAGCAGATGGCTGCCCCTCCCTGAGCCTGGTTCTGTCGGAGGTTTCTTCCTGTTAAAAGGGAGTTTTTCCTTCCCACTGTCGCCAAAGTGCTTGCTCATAGGGGGTCATATGATTTTCTCTGTATCTATGAAGCGCCTTGAGGCGACTTTTGTTGTGATTTGGCGCTATATAAATAAAATTGAATTGAATTGAATTGGAGGTGAACCACCTCTGTCAGCTTGTCCTGGGAAAATGCCAAGTGTTAGCTGGAACAGGCTCATGTGAACCGGATAAGCATTTAAAAAGTGGATAGATAGATAAATGGCTGCATCTGAAGTGAAGGGAGGGCTGACACAATGGTTAAGGAAGCTTTATATAGATGAATACATACAATTCACTGTATATTATGGAATTAAGTTGCCGCTGGATGAATGCTAAGCTTCTAAATATATTTTATGTGTCATAATGGAAGCAGGGCAATCCCTCAACCTGAAGAGTATTGTATCAAGCTCTGTGAGTGTTCAGGGAGAGTAGTATTCTATTTTAGTATAATATTTGTTTTCATAAAACTGTGGAACTCCCTAAAGTCTTAATTGATTTCAGGAAATTTCGCGGAAAAGTGTTGCACCTGATGGGAAGGCACCTGAACTCATAATACGGGAATACGACTTGGGTTTTCTTTAATGTTGAATGAGCAGGAAGTCAGACTTGTTCCTTGACCCTAAATAACTCAACTACGAGGTTAACCAAGTTTCTTCCGCCGTCTTCACACTTCACCGTGTTTGAGTGGTTGGGACTTTTTCAAAGCAGCACTTCTTGTAAAACTCAGACCTCGCGCCTTTTTACAGCTCGATGCACAATATATGTTGGATATTTTCACATTCTAAGGAACACCGGTTTCAAATTAAACTGCAGTAACTACTGTAATGTGAGACTACAGCATGTGGGTGTGTAGAGCTGTTCAACTAAGGGAAGTAGGGAAATCGGTTGCAAATACTGTTGTAAATACAGAGTACACCACTGATATCTACAAATACACCTGTTCCTATAGCGTAGTTCTGCGGAACTGTACTTGTACTTTGTACAGTACAGTTCAGTAGAACTACGCTATGAACCAAAGGAACTCATTCTGTCGTTCGTATAAGACTAACTTGGCCTGTTAAAAACGTGCAATTTGAAGGTACTGCTCCATCCGGTTGTCGTGGCCGAGTGGTTAAGGCGATGGACTAGAAATCCATTGGGGTCTCCCCGCGCAGGTTCGAATCCTGCCGACAACGAATCTTTTTGGCTTATTTATTTATTTATTTTTAAAATGCAATTTGCAATTCTACATTCTCGGGTTTTCAAAGGACGGGACTATTTTATTGTTGACAAATTAGCCTACATTAGTTTAAAAACGGTTGTTCTAATGTTATAAGCAACGAAAGAACAACTAACAGTACATCCTGTCACATTTTCAAAATAAATTTATTAATAAAATAAGCGTTCTAATTAAACTTAATGAAACATCACAATATATTAAAGAGTTACAAAACAGAACAAAATCATGACTGAGATTTATAAACATTTAAAAACAACACAGATGACCAAAGTGCTGTACAACTAAATGAAATAAAACACAGCAAGAAAAATACAAATAGCTCTAATAAATACAAATAGCTCTATTTATAAATATCCCATTATAAATAAACATCCCAATATATAATAGAAGTTGCGCGCCCATGTTGTCAAATGTAATTATTTGATAGTTACCTGTAAGATATCAGTATACTTTAACCTGAAAAAAGGTTAGACAAAGTGTGTGTTCCTGTATGGGGTTTTTTGGGGGTCTCACTGCTATCTTGAGTATTTCTTTCTTCTACTGATTTTCATTCGCAATCTCTCTAGAGAACAATGACCCCACTTCTCCAGACCCTATTTTATCAGGTCCCTACTCTCACTATCGATAACACTGTTGTCTACAAACATCATAGTCCAGGAGATTCATGCCTGACCTACATATGTCAGGTAGACACAAACATCTGCAAACAAGCAGAGGCTCTGGGGCAAATCCCTAATGTAATACCTAATGTCAAGTATAAATTAAAGCTTTCTTTGAGCATGAGTCGATTTAGACTTTTATTTTGAAGACTCCGCAGTTCGGCTTCCGCTATGTTCCGCTGTTGCTTAGCAACGATAAACGCTCTCATGGTTTCGGCCGCTAGCTTGTGCTGATTAGCTGGGGTGGGGGTACAGCATTCTGTGGGAGGAACTCTTTACGATGGATGATGAAGATTTGGACGAGTTGCTGGATGAAGTCGAGAAAAAGTTTTGTCGCAACGTTTCAATCGCGTCCTCAGCGGCTCGCACCAACTCAAATGTGGCTGGAAAAGACGAGAAAGACAAAGACGGACAGAAAAAGCACGGGTAAACAAAGCTAACTTGGCTAGCACATGTCAGGTATAAGTTAGCTGAGCATTACTTCAGCTTCCATGCATTGCTACAATTTAATAAACTTAATGATCAGTTCAGTTTATATTCAATGACTTCAGCGTTTTCAAATTATACTAGAAACTGCCGAAATATGCAGAATATGGGTTATTGTAGATACAGAGGTTTGCTCTTAAAAACAGTCATTAATATCTGTCACCAGCACCTGCTACAACCCCAAGACACTAATCCATGTATTTGTTTCTGATTTAGTGCCACAAAGCCTAAACGGTCAGTGAACAGTGTCACTGAGGATATTGACGCCCTGCTGGAGGAATTACAGGAGGAAGACTGCAGTCCTTTCCCTCAGCCAAAGGTAAGATTGACTTGAACCCGTTCTGAATTCTGGAAAGAGAACTGTGAATTACAAGAAGTGAATTACACCTTAAAACATTTTTTAAGTCTTGCATATGATTGAGGGGCACACTGCTGTCATATACTTTAAGTTTTTAACTGATGCTGAGCTGGCACTGCTTGTATCTGAAATTGTTAGGAAGACTTAATCTTGCGTTGTGGTCCCATAATCTTATTTTGCACTGCTGTATCATGTCTGAAGTGATGAAGTGGATGAATGAAATGCAGAGTTGTTCTTTCTTCTTTGTCAGGCTCAGGATCCTCATAAAATCTTACCAAGAGCTGGTGTTGGCCCTCAGGCTGGCATGCCCCAGAGATTTTATCAAGCCTTAGCAATAAGCATATTTATTCAACTAGTTTCACTTCACATGTTTGTTTTCGTGTAGGACCACAGAGTAAGTTCAAAATGTCAAGATTTATTTATCTCAATATCTGCATTCAGGTTAAGCACTTACACAAAGGTAGTTATTACCCTCATAAGTCAACCCGGCATTTGTCAGCAGTGCCTGATAGGAATATGTGTGGTTTAGTGCTTTAGTCAGTAAGCCTTGGAAGGCCCTATATACATTCACCAGCCATTTCATTAGGTATACACCAGTCAAGTGGTTGTTAATGCAAATCCAATCTAAATAGCCAATCACACGGCATACAGTCAATGCATTTAAGCATGCTGATGGTCTAGACAAGCTCCTTAAGTTCAAGCAGAGAATCAGAAGAAAGATGATTTTAGTGATTTTTGAATGTGGCATAGTCATTGGTGACATGGTCTGGGTCTAGCTGGTCTACGTATATCATAAAACGCTGATCTGCTAGGATTTTCTTACACAACCATCTTTGCAGAGAATTTTCTGGAAAAGAGAAAATATCCAGAGAGCAGCAGTTTTCGGGGTCAAAATGCCTTGACCCAGAGAGGTAAGAGGATTAAGGCTGTGGGCTGAATGGAAGGCAACAGTTACTCAAAAAACCACTTGTGTGAGACCAGGAATGCAGATGAACATCTCTAAATGCACAAAACATCAAAGTTTGAAGCAGATGAGCTACAGCTGCAGAAGAGCACACCAGGTGCCACTTTTCTGTGGTCACTGCTTTTTAGGAAACTGATTGGTCAGCAAAAAGTGATTTTTATACGTGTTGATTTGCAGCACAAGTTACCATCGCAGTGTATTCTTATAAGAAGTGAACCGCTTTTTAGGGTAAAACTTTAAGTTACTTTGATAAATCTCTAATGTTGCTTGAAAGTACGGTACTCTGATTGTTCATGAGCCACAGTTTGAGAACCACAGTCTTACAGTGCCCAATGAATGAAGCAGGTAGTAGCCTTAACTTGGATAATTGAGCTGATAGACAGGTATACTGAGGGGAAAAAACAGAAAATTATTGTTTGAAACTATTCTCAAAGGAGTTGCATTAGCTAATCGTGTTAATTTTGCAGAAAGTGAGGGAAAATATATAATAAAAGTAGAGGATACACAGTTTCCAGTAACAAAATTCCAAATATTTAATGTGTGTCAGCTATTAACTAAATGGATGATGTGACAAGTTGACTTATTAGGCAAGACCAAGCCAAAAAATGTGCTATATGAAACAATTACACTAATTAAATAAATTGCTGCCACAAAGAACCCCAAACACACACACACACACACACACACACACACACACACACACACAGGAAATATCTGTTCCTAATACACTGTAGTTCCCTGCGAATGCAATTTGTTGAATTTTTTCCTCTGTTTTGCTTTTGTGCCTTAGAAATTGTTCAGTTCAGCATCAATTTAACAGAAAAGCTATGATCAACCAATTTGACCAATAAAAAGAAAGTTAGTGACCAGCAGGTAAACACATCGGAGCATTTCAAGCTGGAGAACCAGATACTCAAAGGATTTTTTTTTTCAAGTGGGGGCAAAATCTATTAATTTAGGTACGGCTCAAATTCTTATGTCCAAATTATTTTTCAGATCCTCTAAATAACACATGACTCAGCCGCTCTGGTCCTCTGACAGAGGGAAACTCGGTCTCTCTGACCCACAACACTAAAACTGGCTGTGACCAGCTACGTTTGGTACAAAGAGGATGCAGCTCAGGCACCAGGAGCGGGTTCTAAGAAGAGGCAGGTGGAAGAATACGATTATGTGAAACACTTAAAGTGCCGATATCTAGGTTCAGCTTCTGCCTTCACAGTCAGACATTATTATGATGCACCTGTCTCATCTCCAAGTCTTTACCTGCATTATGAATAAACAGTAAGAGCCATAAACATACACCTGGGTTTTCAAATGTCCTCTTTGTGACAGCTCTACTTGATTATAACTACACATACACAAGAGGGATGGGGAGGAGCAGGTGGCGATAAATGTAGGTTTTATTTGGTTGAATTCTATTCACAGTTTAAGAAAGAAATAACTCTTTTTTTCTTTTCTTTTTTTAACCTTTCATTTTAGGCTGAGCAGTTTCCTAAAGGGCCACATGTGGAAAAGAGGCTTCCATCTCAGTCAGGAGGAAGAAAGTAAGTCTTTTAGTTTATTCAAAATTAAAAACAAACAAACAACAAAAACATGCAGGCATGCAATAATCACAGGATGCAAGGAAGTTAAACTGCATTTGTCTCCGAGTTAGCATTTCTACATGTGCCATAAGTTTGGATATTTACTAAATCCGTGTATGAAGGATAGTTAACCAAGATAAAAGTCAGTAACATATTATGTGGAAGCGTATCAGTGGCCAGATAAAAGTCTTTATATTAAATATAAAAGCAACAACCAGGTTGTGTGTTTGTTCAGGCTGTGCATCCAGTTTATGCAGGATTTTGATTTTCTTGCTCTTTCTGTTTGTCTGGACACAATTTGCACTGCGTGTTCTGCATCCAGGTGCTGTCCTGTTTTTATTGGCGGGAGCTCTGTCGCAAATGGTGTCGGAACAGCCGCATCCAAGAGGTGTGAAAAAGTAATTTCATACTGAGAGCGTCTGTCAGGTCTCGTCTGGTCCTGGTTTATAAAGATGTAGAACTCTAGGATCCACAACATACTTTTTATTAGTTTAAATAAATTACACCACGGTGCATTTTCAAATGATTATAGACCAATGAGTGATTACCTATAGTGTGTATTCATTGCCTATTGCAAATAATAACTGACTGTATACCAATAGATCATGTGACCAGCTGAGGTGTATATCCTGCGACTTTCGGGTGCTGATGTTTGATGACTGTGAGTGGGATTCAACCTGTGATTACCTGTTCCTCAGGTGAGTCTGCAGGCTCGATGCCATGTTTTTCTCATCTTGACAAGAAAATGCGTGATTAAAGAAGTTTTAAAGAGGAACACGAGTAGCAGATTTAAATTGCTCCTTATGTATGGCGCTAGTGGTCACCTTTTGTGTTTTACATATGGTGTGTCTATGGGAATGTATTTAAGGTAGACACACGAACACCTCACTGGCTTCAAGCGCAAGCTTAGCCTCTACAGACTGTATATGCAGTTTAGTGTGCTCTGCTAGTACTTGTTAAAAACTTTGGTTTTTGGTCAGCCTATAACCTTCAAGTGATTGATCGGGATAATTTACGAGCCCAGCAGTGATTATTTTTAAATATTTGAACTCTATCTGCAACTTTTCATTGAAACTTTCGTAGTTTTTTACAGGAATTATGATGACTTAGAATAGTAGGATGTGCAGCTGCATAAGGCTTGTTGCTAAAGTTGATGATGAAAATGTTTTGATTACTTTTTACATAATTCTAGTTTTCAGTCACGTTTAAGTCTATTAGAACATTTTAGAATATCTGTCACATATAAATGAAACACTAGAGGTGAGATAAACACGAGTAAAGCCATCAGAAAAAGTATAATAAAATGACCCCACTCTGGCATTTTAGTCTCTAGAATAGCTTGGTCTCTTGAGACTCAAGCTATTCTGTTTTATCACTTTTCAGATAAAACAGATTTTTTTCTGCTTCATTTTTCCTCTTGAACACATAAAAACAAAATACAAAAACTTGCAAGGAAAAGGATATATTTGTCTATAAATTTGCCATACATATTTTTAAACCTGCTACCGGTTTTATCTTGTGACCCCCCTCCCCCAACGCGCACACACACACACACACACACACACACACACACACACACACACACACACACACACACACACACTTATTGTCGTCCTTATTGGGGATCCTAGGTTACAAACCAGTACCAGTGGGGCTGTACAGAAGTGAATTTGCACAGCATTTCATTGTTCTCACCACTTTTTCGACTTATGTGGCATCAATTTGATGATCCATAACACACACACACTGAGATCCCCTGTGTGAGTTTCAACTGTATTCACCCCACCTTCCCCGCAAAGCCAGGGAGCAGTGATAAAGTAGTCTGTTACACATAAGTGCAGATCAGTTGTTGTGGACTTTAGCTGTTTGATGTGCGCGTACTGAGTTGTGCGCCTTGTTCTGACAGGTAACAGTGTGAAACTGAATGAGGCCACTTTATTAATGCAGCAGAGGAACAAAAAAAAACAAACTCTGAACATGACATCATCATCTGGAATGAGGCTTTACTGGCCAATCAAGTATGAGCAAACACATTTGTACCCAAATAACATAAAAAAAAGAATGAGTCATGAAATCCTATTTTACAGTATTAAAAGCCTCTGTGCTGCCTTTTATTATTTTATAAGGAATTTCCTGGATGTTTATCTTAATACCAACCTTGTTAAGTGTGAGACTCCAAATTATCCACAACTCTTACTCACATATAATGTCAGGAAGGCTGGATTTTTTTGGGGATATTGAATGAATGTTCTAATTATTATAGTCTACTCACATTGTAAGTATGTAAGTGAATTATAAAAGTCTTTCATTGCTCTATTACAGAACCCTTTCAGTATCTCAGTATTTCAGTCTTAGTGCATGGAATGGCTACATCGACCAAAACAGTGTTTTTCACTTGTTCCCATATTTGGGACAGTGAACTTGTTGGTGTCATTACCTTTACCACATAAAGCACCTTAAGGTGACCGTTTTTGAATTGGCGCAATATAAAAACGAATCACATGGCATAAAAATTGAATTTAAATGTTTATGCGTTTTAAGAAAATTATATTATTATTTTTTCTCAAGATTTATTGGGTTTTTGTGCTTGACCAGACGGGGGCAGTAATGTTCTGTGGAGCTACTTTTAAATGTATATGTTTTTGTTTTTTTTCCTTCTAGACGAGCTGAACTCTGAGTAAAGTAGAACAGGGCACATTGTAAAACATGGTCAGCCCTCATTAATCCACCCACAGTCCTAATGACTGATAAGAGCAGTTATCTTTCCCCAATGGAAACAACTCAGCATCTGCAGATCTTTGTGACTAGAATATAAACAACCACACTATCCTACTCCCACACCCTTGTTAAGCCTCTCCAGAAAACTATAAACTAAGCAGACTGCTGGTACAAGCTTACAGACTGAGTATCACAGTTATATAAATGTGAGCATATTAGGTTTTCTTTCTGTAAACTTTCTCTTGACAGAATTCACATAATGTCTTAGTTATCTGTGAGTCGTGCTACTTGTCAGACAAGCACCAGTCTGTTTTTACTCTTGTTGCTTGTGTTTACATCCCAGTTCATAGATTTCTTTCTGTTGCTCAGAAAATATATGAAAACAAAGTTCATGAGGACATAAATAATTAGTAATATGTGATATTGTGAATGCAGTTTGAACTACACAAACAGGTTCATCCTCATGCTTTTATCTACTTATGATGATGTGATGGCAGCACGGTGGTTAGCACTGTTGCCGCACAGCAAGAAGGTCCTGAGTTCAATTCCACCATCAGGCCGGGGTCTTTCTGTGTGGAGTTTGCATGTTCTCCCCGTGTTTGCGTGGGTTCTCTCCGGGTACTCCGGCTTCCTCCCACCGTCCAAAGACATGCAGCTTGTAGGGATAGGTTAATTGGATAATCCAAATTGTCACTAGGTGTGAATGTGCGAGTGAATGTGAGTGCGAATGGTTGTCTGTCCCTGTGTGTTGGCCCTGCGACAGACTGGCAACCTGTCCAGGGTGTACCCCGCCTCTCGCCCTATGACAGCTGGGATAGGCTCCAGCGCCCCCCGCGACCCTGAAAAGGATAAGCGGAAGCGAATGGATGGATGGATGATGATGTGAGAAATGAGCTTTCCATAATTTTAATACTAAAGCAGTAGAATACCATTCAGATAACAGCACACAGGTGACGTCCATTAATGTTACAACGGGTAATGGTGTCATTTTGTCCGCACGTGCAGCTACAGGAGGGGCAAAGGTTGACTTCTGGTGACGCTGTCACTCGTTATAGCGGCGGTTCTTAGACTATGGCGGGTCACACTAATGGGCCACGGATAATCAGGTGAAAAGTATGAAGTGAGACTAAGGTGTCTGACCATTATTTAAGTAAAGTAAGTATTTGAGTAAAAGTTTGAGAGCTACTGTAAAGGCAAATAAATAAATAAATAAAGGAACTGAGGGTTTAACTGAACACTGAGGCTGATTAACGTCTGTGTCGAATGTATGGAGAGCCTACAGTGTGGATGATGTCGTTGCCAGCATTTGTATCTGCACATGGTGTGACTGCATTGTTCTACTGTTTGCAGGTGACTTTCTCTTTTCAAGTTGATCGATTCTCTTCCATTTCAATAGCTGGAAATACGTAGGTGTAAACTGATTGATTGATAATACTTTATTCATCCTGAGGGAAATTGGGTTAGGGCTGATGGTGCTAAGACACTGATTCATGATTGTTTCTACATTTCTTTTAATATTATTGGAGATTTGATTGAAGTCAAATTTGTTAGTAGATTAGCTGATGGTGAAATTCTGGTCCAGTACCATCCTTACAAAATTGCCTTAATTCCTCAAAAACGGAATTGATTTGCATCAGTTGGCAATGTGATCTTAAAGCATTCCATCTGATCCTTTCCGAATAAGGGAAACTCAATCTAGACATATTCTCACTTTGACAATGGAAACAAAATAACCTCATTAATGAAGAAAAATTGCTCCCCCATGTACCAGATGTCTATGGACATTATTTTGTGGATTAAGTCTCTTTTAAAAATAAATCTGAATTGAGTTGAAAAGAGAAAGGTTGGCATTTCAGGCCTTTACACTAACACGAATTCAACCTAATTTCAGCCAGTCATCCATATCCCACTGAGCAATTTTCTGTTGATTATGGGTCTGAAAGGGTGTGTAAATGGTACAGAGCTGTCGAGATTAAAATCATGTTCATTGTGGTTCAGAGGTGAAAGTTTAGTAGATGTCTAGATCACACATAAAGCTACTTTCAGGTGCTCCTTATTCACAATGGGTCACCACAGCAGTTATCTCCACACGCTTAATCTGGCAGATTTTTGCAGCAGATGCCCTTCCTGACACAGCTGCCCAAGAGATTGGTGTTTCATATGAGGGGTCTTTCACCTGTTAGGCAAATATGTAACTACAGTTTTAAATCCAGTCTTTGTCCAAAGCAAAGCATGTTTCCCATGGGGTTACGCCTATACTGCATGGTGAGCTTATTTGCATGGAAGTCTGGGAATTAAAAACTTGTGGTTCCCACAATAGTAAGCATGATGTGGCTGTGGTTAGATCTGCTGCCTTGTAGTCTTGAAGACTGCAGAGAAAATGTTTCCTTCAATTTTTTTTTTGATAAAAAGGCTTTTGTTTAGATGCCCATCAAAGTTGTCTTCTACATCTTTTCACCTAACTTCTGCTAAGTAGAAGGGAGATATTCTCAATCTCGTGACATAAAATATAAAGTTGTAATAGAGGAGCTGTTTGGTGCTTGGGTCTATATAGTTTCCTTCTGAAAGACAACACAGATATGCATGTAGGATAGATCGATCGATAGGTAGGTGGGTAGGTGGTGATTTATGAGTAATATCGGAATTAATATATAAGTACATACACAAAAGATCTAATACATCTAAATGAGTTGTTGTTAGTGTGCGGGTAAAACACCAGAAATCCTCTGATTATGAAAGGTTTCCAGAGTATATAGAAACAGTGAAGCTGGCTCTGTGAAGCTTAAGACGGTCTTAAAGTGTTTTTCACTGGAAAGTGCAGGAAACCTAAATGTATGTGTCCAGAAGGCTTTTAGTGCTTGGAAAGACATTATGAGATGTTAAGAAGGCTGTAAATGTGTCAAGTTTTCACACCAGGATATACCCAAAGATATACGTCCACACCAATGGCATGTCAGCACTTAGCAATGTTTTTACTCCACAAGTGTGCAATTTACTTTTAGTGTGATTTTAGGTTCAGAGCACTTTGAAGCACTCAGGAGCACTCAGGATGATGAGTTTGCCCTTCATGTCATCACGTCAGTGTTATCCTCAATAAAGCTTCAGTCCGTTAGGAGTAGAGTTTCGACCTTTCAGCTACAAAAGGTGAAGTTTAAAAAAAAAATTAATAGAAACATCACATCGGAGGCATGTACATATGCACTTCATAGCCTCTAAATGTAAATGTAGGGAAAACATATTCACATGCAAATTTACTTTTTTTTTTTTACAGACCTGGTGACAGATTAAAATAAAAGTTATGCTATAATCTATTCAAACACATTTTACTGGAGGGTTAAGCTACCGAGCTGTAATTTAATTTCACACTTGATCTGTGTTGAACGAATTAAATTCATTGTTTTTGTCTGAATAGTACATTAAGTAGTTTACCCATAATTTGTTAATGAGGAATATCGTGTTTTCTGTCCTCAGTGGTCTGAGTAGGTGATTTTCCTTTCACACTAATTTGACATTTGCCTGGTCATGTGTAGCTTATGCATCCATTACTACCCACACGGTTGTTGTTTCTTCTTAATTAAGAGGCTTACACCAGGACATTAACAGTGATAGAAGTGCATGTCTGCTGTGCCTATAATTTTAAAAGCAAAAGGGAGTGGCACAGTATGCAAATTTAGAATTGTTTGCATAATTTTCTACTCATAAATTATTATGGGGTGACCTGCATGACGCAGATTTTATTTCAAGCATAAAGCAGAAGTTAAAAAAACATCAACCTCAAACAGCACAAAGCTAGAGGAAAATACATGTTAAGTACACTTGAGCGTAATGTTAATGACTGTCTGTATTCATTTGTCACGCAGAAGCATGCATTTTTATTTAGCGAAGATCAGGGTACTGTTATAGATGAATCTAGGTCAGTGGGTCAGGATTATTCATATTGGACTATTACCGGTGTAAACTTTAAATATGTTTGATTTTACGTTTTCATGTCTAAATCAAATGTTTCATATTTAATTACAGTGTTTAACGCAGTGCTTAACACATATATTCGACCACCTGTCATAAAAACAAAGAAATACAAAAAATTCAGAAATCGGTCAAAGACTTGTTTAAACCTAAAAATGACATTTGCATTTATAAGCAAATAACAAACCAAATTCGTGTTTTTCTACCCAAATTAGAGCCGGCACTTTGGACCTCTCAGAAATATATCAACCCAGACATTTAACAACTAAAACTAACAAAGAACTGTAATTTAGCATCTTCATCAAAAAGTAATCATCCATGCATCCATCTATTCAAAAAATAATGATAATGTGCTTTACTATTTTCGGAAACATGAAAAGGTTTGATTAAAGAGTTTGTGGGCACTGGTGGTTGTTAATCACTGTATATTTAAAAGATAAAAAATAAGTCATTATATAGTTATTTCCGATGAATGACTTTGATTCCTTTATCTAGCCCATTCAATTTCATGATGTTATTCTATGTAAGGATATTAAAATTCACATTTTTTCTCTCCTCATGCTAAAGCCAGGACTTTAACTCAGTGTTTCCTAAGTTGCAGAGTTTCAGTACTGACGGATGTAAGATCCGCTGATGTAAAAGTGAAAAGACCTGGGGCCCGTTCTTCTTACGTCGCTTACTACATCCAAGATCAAATGACACATCCAAGACCAAATCATCGCGCTAACCGTGAGCTCGCTAATCCGGTTCTCCAAACACACCTGCTGTTGACGATTAGTACAGCTGGATGAAGTAATGTGAGATCACTGGGTGTCGTAAAAGGGGCTACGCATCGATAGTAGAAACATTGATTGGCAACCCTCTGATTGGTCGGCGAAAATGTCGAAGGAGCGCGCTCGGTATTTTTCGGCAGCAGAGCAAGAACTCTTGAGTGAGGGATTTCAGGAGTTTCAGAGTTTAATTAAAACGCAAGGGAACACTGCAAAGGCTGCAAAAGCAAGGAGAGAGGGCTGGCAGAAAGTTGCTGACAAATTAAACTCGTAAGTAATTTAATAATAACAATAATAATGGAGTGGATTGATATAGCGCTTTTCAAGGCACCCAAAGCGCTTTACAATGCCACTATTCAATCACTCTCACATTCACACACTGGTGGAGGCAGCTACGGTTGTAGCCACAGCTGCCCTGGGGCAGACTGACAGAAGCCAGGCTGCCATATTGCGCCATCGGCCCCTCTGGCCAACACCAGTAGGCGGTAGGGTAGATTTATCATATCACACCATATTATCCAATATTATATTACATTATATTATATTATAATATGTTATATTATATCCCCTTTCACATTAGAGCCACAACAGGACCCACTAGAACATGGGAACAAGTAAAAGTGAAATATAAGAATATTCTACAGAATGGTAATATTTATCACTTATATTGCTTTTAGTCTCTTGGAAAGAGACCCTGAAATAATCTGTTTGTTTATAACAGCAACCAAGAAAAGGGCAGAGCAAAAAAAAAGACAGGTGGTGGTCCTGCACCCCCTCGTCAACAAGTTGGTTAGGTAAATAATACCCTCACAGGAATATCGATATCTCTCTATGAGCACACTGTCGCGCTGAGCTAAAGGATCCTGTCTGTCCCGCAATATACGCTGAATTCTGAGGACTCTCCTTATCAATCTTGCACCTTCCGCAATGGGTGGCTCGCGTAAACGGACAGGATATGACTGCGACAGACTTCCCAAATCCACCTTCGCTTTTATAGCCGTGGTCTCTCATCTTGATTACATGAAGTAATTTGCAATTACTACTCTGAAATATGACTTACATCTATAATAATCACATACATGTAATAGAATGTTAATAGTACATTTCCCTTTTTTAGGAAATGACCTGTATGTATCTGTGTGACATCAATAAAAGGATCAAGTGCTGCATTATCTTTAGTTACACTGATGTTATTTATTTATGGTGAAACAGTGGTGGAATATCGCTGTTGCTTTCGTATGAATGAAGCGGACATACCTGCGTGGCCGCGATCTAATCCTGTTTACATAAAGTAAACCTGCTCCCGAGCAGGTTTACGCTTACTGTTGCTATGACAGCAAGTCCCGGATGAGCTTCGGGGAACCGAACGATCCAAGATCACGCGAAATCGTCAACAATCAAATCCAGCTAACTTACTTAGCGAGGTACGAAGAACGGGCCCCTACTTTAACCCAAACTGACACAGTATAGGTTGGTATTATTGTTTGTGTTTTTGGAAAGGTTACTATATGGATGATATTTGTCATGGAGGATACATCATTGTAACAGTGTATACATGATTGAAAACAAAGAAGTAGAAGTGTACTTTAACTTCTATCTACTTTTAATTAATTACTGGAATGCTGCAGCCTTTCTGTTTATTAATAATAATGGATTGGATTTATATAGCGCTTTTCGAGACCCTCAAAGCGCTTTACAATACCACTATTCATTCACTCTCACATTCACACACTGGTGGAGGCAGCTACAGTTGTAGCCACAGCTGCCCTGGGGCAGACTGACAGAAGCGAGGCTGCCATATCGCGCCATCGGCCCTTCTGGCCAACACCAGTAGGGTAAAGTGTCTTGCCCAGGGACACAACGACCAGGACAGAGAGCCCAGGGATCGAACCGGCGACCTTCCGGTTACAGATGCGATTCCCAACCCCCTGAGCCACGGTCGCCCTATTGTCATCCATCATGTTCATTCTTATAAGGAAATAATTTTCCATGTTTAGTGGCTGCTTCCAGCATGAGCAAAAGTCATGTCAGACTGGTTTCTTGAAACATAACAAAGAGCTCTGGTGATGCATTAAAACGGACGGTTGTATCAACTCTGAAGAAATTATATGATGGCATTGTGTCAAACTCAAAGGATTGTTTCCAACATCCTGTGGATTCCATGACTGCACAAATTGAGGTTGCTTTGTGAGCAAACTGAGGTACTGAGTGTACCCATCTACCAGTTACAGAGCAACACTGACATCAGTTTAAAGTGGTGTTTGTGTCCAAAGAACATTTTTTTTTAAATTACAAACTGTCTCTAAAGCTGCTAGATTTTCCCCTTGGTGAAGTCTGTCAGAGGCTGTGTGATGAAAACACTGCCTGAGCTGCTGGAAACACAGAAATGGAACCAGTCGGCCAGTGTGTTTCATATGATAAAGATTCCTTTATTGTCGCTATACTTTGGCATCATAGCTTAAAAGTTCCTTAAGGGCAAGAATCCTTTTTTTCTCTCACTTTCATCTGTGCATGTCAGATATTTTGTCCTTCCAGCAGACTGTCTGCAGGGCTGCAGCTGGAAGGGTAAGGTCTTATCCCTGTAACGATTAAAGTTCACTGTCTGTCTTTCTCTGCCGGCAGGAACAACATGCCGGAACGTCAGAAGCTTGGAACCAAGCTGAAGAAGAGGAGAGGCTTGCGGGCGTACGCCTGCCAGTGCAGCTGGATCTCCACGTTAGAGCCGACAGACCTCAGGGACCAACCTCAGCTCAGATGGGTCTGTGGCAAACACCAAGACTGATTTTCCCTAACCCCTAACCCTCAGTGCTAGAAAGACTGTTCAAGTAGTACAAAAGAACCCTCCAAAATTTCTGAAAATGTAGGAGTTTTTAAAAAAAAAAATTTAAATATTGTATAAATGGTAAATGGACTGATTCTTATATAGCGCTTTTCTACTCTCCCGGAGTACTCAAAGTGCTCTATACAACATGCCTCATTCACCCATTCTCACAAGCACTTTATCTATACATAGTGCTTTCTAAGTACATTCACACATTCATACTCCGATGGATGCATCGGAGAGCAAGTTAGGGTTAGTATCTTGCCCAAGGATACTTGACATGCAGACTGGAGGAGCCAGGGATCGAACCACCAACCTTCCGATCAGTAGGTGACCTGCTCTGCCTCCTACAGCCACCCAGGACAACAGGACAAAACTGCAAACGTGAACACATTTCTTTCTCACTCTTAACTGAAGTCTTTCATTGAACTACCTAATAAACAAATTGGTATTCTCTCTGGCCAGACACGTGGCAGCACATCTGCTATAATTTTGTTTGTATTTAACAAAATAAAAATGCAGACATAAGTGTACACATTAGTTTTTGACTGCCAGTGAAAACTGTTTTCTTTACAAATAACTTTTGCTGAGCTAACACAGCCAATCCCTCAGCATGTTTGTGCTCTCTGCTCATATTACCGTCATATTAAATCATTTTTGGGCTTTTTAAAGAAATTCTTTTAACATTGCACTCAACAACAAACAAATCCTCCCTAACAAAAAAGTAACTTCAAGGGCCAAATTGCATCATATCTCTTCACATCAATATATGAGCCACAAGTAGGGGTGACATGGGCTGCAAGTGGCCCCCCAGGCCGTGAGTTTGAGACTCCTGCTTTACACAGAGGGGCCCAGACTAGATTAGAATCCAGGTCCTTCTTTTCTCCAAATGTGTAGCTGTAAAATGATTGAAATTATCAATAAAATGAAAATTTTGATTGATAATTGATCTATGAAATGTATCTTTGTATTTAAAGAGTTTGTTAACTTCTAGTTTGACAGCTGGCATCAAAATTTACACCCAAGCGCAGAGTTTCGCTGTTTTTAAAAACAGTAATGTCAACATAATAATGTTTCTTTTTTTAAAAAATGTCAGATGGCCTTAAAAGGCTTTGACTGCCAGAAGGCAGAGGAGTTCAAAATGAAAGTTCTGCAGTAAAAGGAGGAAAAACATCTGCAGCACAACAGAGCAAATGGCACTTGTGATGTAACGGCTGTATTTATTTTTTGACCTGCTTGGTTGTTTTCTAATTCCCAGTGAATTAGAAAATCTGAGATAAACTCTGTAGCTCTGTTGCTCAGCTGCTGCGTTTTTTGGGGGGGATTACTTATTGGAACATTTTCAGAAAACATCTTCTTCCTTTATTTCTCCCAATTTCTGAGTTGTGCTCATCTGAATGTAAACATGTTTAGCATTAACCTCTTTTCAGAGTTATCACAACTCATTTGAGTGTGTGGATATAAAATCCAGAGGAAATTGGGATATGAAGCAAAAACAATTACAAAGAATATTAGGCATCTGAAAATGATGGGGACTAGGGACTACCAAATGAAGCGCCGAGTCAAGGTAAGTATTTACTTCCTGTCGACTCCTCTTTAGCTGCTAAATCCTCCACAGGCTGGGCTCACAGGCTTTTTTTTTCTTGCAGAGAGCTTCTGCTTGCAATCAAAGGCAACCGTAGGAGTTCTCAACAATGAGGCCAAAACCTGATAAAAACTTGCAAAACCAGGTGATGCTGCAGATTCAGCTCATAATTCTCTGTGGTATAATTTCCAAAGTGACTTTATACATGTTGGATGTTAATATTTGATTCTGGTAGGCCACAACAGATCCTTGCATTTTAGTGTGTAATAATTATGACATTATATCTGCTGTTAATCTTTACAGTTAATTAAATTATGGCATCGCTGTTTTTTCACCAGCAGTGAATTTTGCAAACTGCAAAGACAACACTTGTCACCTCCTCCTCTCAGCTGAGAGTAGCTGCATGTAAACTGTGACTTTAGAGCTGCTCTGTTGGACAAACAGTGTAATGGCACCATTTCCAAATCATCCCATGGGTCTTTTTATGCATTATGTTGTCCATAAAAAAACTGCAAAGAAAAAAAAAAGTTTGCATGTTGATAAATGTCCGGAAACATTTCCTGATGCCCGTTTGTCTTTCTGACAGCAGCATCTGGCTCCACACCAGTGTATTTGCTGTAATAAGCAAATGCATATTACAAGCTATTCAGTAATAGCAGTGTGTAAAAAGTGGGGTTAAGTATTAAAAACTTTTTAAATGTTAAAAGAAATGCTGTGTGAATGTGTGTGCACTCAAAGCGCTTTGACTGGAAAAGTGGTAAAACTGTTAGCAAAGGTTATTTAAATCAAGAAAAGTAAGCCAGAGAAACATGTAAGAATGAAGATATTGATGAGTTAAGACTCATCAATATCTTCATTCTATCTTTAAGATCTGACTGTAATTAGTTTTGTATTGCATCAAACGTGTGTTGCTTAGATGTTTTCTTTTAACATGCTCTATTCTTTCACCTGCAACGTTGGGGGTGTTAAACCATGTGAGGGTAAGAAAGTTGATTTACCCGTTTTAACAATTGTCAATATTAAGACTTATTGGGGTTTTTTAAGTTTTACAATTGTTTCTAAGGATCTGTATTTCTTGTGGATGTTCATCAAGAAAATACAAATTTGGTAGGTCAGTGATGATTTTGTGCATGTTGATCTTGAACGTAACCTGAGGGCTGCACTGCAAAGCAAGTGCAACATAGCCAAGCTCTCTTTACTTAAGCTGACTTGACAAAACCTAAAACCTTAGTGAAGATAAAGGGGTATCACAGTGGCGGTGGTTATCGCCTTTCTCCGTTAACCCAGGCATTAAAATGTGTAACGAACCTGAAACGTCTTACAGCAAATCGCAACACTGCTGTGACAAAAAAGAGAGAAACATTCATTCATTCCCAGCATCACAACAAAGCTTTAGAGCACGGCTTCACTGAGTCGTTTTTATAAAATGTGGAAAGACATGTTGATAAATACAGAACATATTTCCTGAGCAAACAATCTGTTCAACACTTAACGCATAATGTAAATTAAATGCTGAGTGAAAATATGACACCTCGAGATGGTTTTACACTGAAACTCTGACCTTAACCACTAATCTTAAAACTCAAAGTCCAACACAAATCATACCTGAACCATCATTGCAACCCTGAAAATGCAGAGTCACACCTGAATTTACTCCTAATAAGCTCCTAATCCTGCTTTATAGTGAAGACTTCAAATCAAAATGATAAAACAAATTAAAATTCTTTAAAAAAAAAACATATAACAATACAATAAGTATTTCTGTATTTTGTGCATAATATTAACCACTTAGACTTTTCTTAGTCTAAAATGAAAACCATCTCCGTCTTACAGCAGAACTTTATTTAAATGTAAATGTTCTCTGTTATATATCGTTTTTTAATCAGGACTTAAGCCAAGTCTTAGTCAATTTGGAGATTGTACACATCTTTTTTTCTTCTATCAACGTGACATTAATGCTGTAACGTTTTCCACAATACTGTTTCATATTATATAAATGAGTAACTGAACTAAAGCAGCAAAGAGCCCTGCTATGAAACAGCGTATTAGCTATCTCAGCTCGTCTCGTTTCGAGGAGGCTGCGTTTCCTCCATGTTGTGACTTGAAAATCTGCAGTTTTCTGCACCGTCGAGCTTCAGTAATGGCTTTTGAAGTGACGACAGTTTGATGCCTCCGAGATCATTTTTATGCAGCGCTTTAAAGTCGAGTCACAGTTTAATGAGATTAAGCTGTTTAGCTGTAAACACAGATAAAGCCACATGGAGTCACATCAGTGGTGTACTTAGTGAGCAAATGGGAGCAAGGTGAGTTTTCCTGACATGCGCTGAGAGTTGCTAACACGGTCGATTAAAAATCTCATAAATCAATTACTGATGATCTAAAAAAAAAATTAGATTTTGGTTCACAAAACCTGGTGATGGTTTGAAGTAAACAGTAGATCATCGGGTTTATTTAAAAAATTGCACCCACTGCAAAAGTATATTATTCTTTATTCATAGAAACCCTAATCTTATCTCAGATTAAAGCTTTAAATCTGGACCTATTTAGCAAATTCTTACTGCCAACAAATCCAGTAAAACAAAACACATCAACATTGGTTTTTCAGCATTGTGCCTTTTGCTTCCCCCTAAAGAAGCCAGCTCATTAAAACACTAAAATAGCTACACTATAGATTACAGCCACAGCTTCTCTAAAAGAAAACAAATCGTGCATTTCTCGGGGACTGGTCTCATGCACATTGGGTGCCTTGCAGGATGGTGTGGGTGAAAATGAGCCGAAGCTACTTTGTGTATGTTTTAGTAGTAATAAAGGTTGAGTGGGTACATTCAGTGTTGGTTTGGTTAAATGCAAGAACAATTTACAGTGTTCTGAAAAAGTTTTCTGCTCTCCTTCCTAAGTTATATTTCTTTATATTTTCCTATGAGTGGGTGCATGGATTTATTGAAACTATGGAAATATAGTTTATAGGCCAAGAAAAAGATTGTATAAATTTTAATGTGCTTGAAAGGTAAGCAGAGGCTTCAGTTTTCAGACCCCTCTTCTATGGAACCAGCTTCCAGTTTGGATTCAGGAGACAGACATCATTTGTCATATAATTGTTGGGTTTTTCTCAGTATGTATTTGTAGGGTCTACCTTACGATATAAAGCGGCTCGAGGCGACTGTTGCTGTGATTTGGTGCTGTACAAATAAAATTGAATTGAATAGAATTTAATTTAATTGCAAGTCAGTAATTAATATCATCACCTTTATTCTTCAACACAGCCGGTCTTATGTAAACGTTCTTGTAACAGCTGTCCAGGCTTCTTGAAGAACACTGAAAACTCTTCTTTGGATGTTGGCTGCCGTTTGTTGTGTTCTCTGTCAAGACAATCCCACACTGCATCAATAATATTAAGGTCGGGGCTTTGTGTGTTTTTCTATCCAGTTATGCTTTTATTGCATTGACTTTGTGTTTATTATCTCTGAAAAATTAAGCTGTTGCTTAATAAAAAAAAACACCCCAAAACATTCCTCCTAAAAAGATGGAGGTACGTGGGCTGGACTGAAAATGAGTGAAAAAGCAGCCATTTCCCCCCCAAAAATTTGAAAGACCTTCACAAAAACTTGAGAATTATGTCTCAAGACCACTTTGAAAAGTATGAAAGCAAAATGTGAAGAAATGCAGGGTAACTCTAGACTTTTGCACAGTACCCTAGTTGAATACTGCATTTTATAACATGCCTTTAGTGTTACATTAAAAAAAAAAAAAAAAGAGATAAAAGTTCATTCTTTTTCCTCCTCATATTGTTTTCCATGAAGTCCAATATACACGAAAGCTCAAATCAGCATGTACATATATATAAGGTGTTGAATAACACCATATATTATGGTGCCATCATGCCGCACAGCAAATATCAGGGTAGAGCGCATATCGGTGGTTATATAATACGAGTCATACATAAATAATCGTGGAGACTTTTGCAGGAAGATTTTGTGTTTTTCAGTAAACAACTAGACCGCCTCACATCTGCCACAGGTGGATGAGTGGTGGATAAATGTTCTTCAGTCTTCTCCAGCGCTCCATAATCACACATATTGTGTTTAATACCGGCAAAATCATTGCTGAGTTGTTCATAATGACAGTTTTTGCTTTCTTCCTTTAAATAATGATTTGATCATGACTCAAACATGAGTCCTCCTGAGCAGTGATGGGTAAGACAACGCCGCGTTACCCATTGCTACACCTGCGTCCATTGTTTTCTCTTGTATGTAAGTGTTCACACCAGCAGTGTATTGATGTGCATCATCTCATCAGGAGATGTCCTATTTCCAAGCATTAACATTCATTAGTAGGGATGGGTACCGGTGTCCGGTGCCATGATGGCACCGGTTCTGACATAAACGGTAGTAACCAGACCGAAAAGCAGCGCACATTTCGGTGCTTTATTTCGGTGCTTTTTTTTCCTGAGCTGTGATACACTTTAGATTCTAGCCAATCATTTTACGTTTCCGAGGATAGTAGGCAGGGCCAGGTACGTACGTTCTTTTATGCAGAGCTACAGATTAAAAATGGCCAAGGCGAAGTGGTCAAAAGTCTGGCTGTACTTCACAGCAAAATATGCAAACTCAGCAGCCTGCAACAAGTGCTTTAAGGTGATACTGTCAAAGGAGGTAACACCTGAAATCCGATGAAACACCTGGCGACGCATAGAGTTTTTTTTAAAAGCCCAGAAATGCGCCGTATTTGATAGCTTGCTGCGAGACCTCACACCGAGCACATCTACTGTGCGTGGGTTGCCTGTTATCGGACCCGGAGTTAGCAATATCCCCCAAAAACCCCGAAGAGGAGAGTCCTGGCCCCTAGCCCTGCCAGTGTAGCAGAAATGATGATGGCAGCAGCAGCCGTTCTTCTCTGCGTGAGTAGCTTAATGTTGTTCATGTGTAATTTACGTACCACGTTATTACATTAATGCATGTGAGGTGAACTAGCAAACACCATCATAGCTACATGCGGCTGTCTTCTTGTTTGATGGCAGATGCTCCCTTCACCCTGGCCAAAAAGGCTAAAATGACTAAAGAAAAAGAGGGAAACAGCTAAACATGAGAGGTTTTTGGACAAAGTTTGTGTTTTTTCCATTGTTTAAGCACTGCTTCCAGCTAAGAGTGATACCATATATGCCCCATAGCTGCAGAAAAGGCTAACTTTGTTATCTTTTTACAAAAAACCAGCTGACCATGAGAGGTTTTAGGACCAATTTTGTGTTCTCCATTCTTTAAGCACCGGTTTGAGCACCGGCACCGTTTCAAAAGTACCGATTTGGCACCGGTATCGGATAAAACCTAAACGATACCCATCCCTATTCATTAGCATGCGCTGCAGCTTTCAGCCCATGTCGGGCACTTTGCTTTGCTGTCAGTGAATCATTTTTCCTAGCTGAGATGTCAGTGAAATAGCTGCTGTGATTGCAAAGTCATCAGACAAAATAAGAAGTGATCACAGCAAAAGCTTTCCACTCAAAAATACAAAACCAATATTTTCAGAATTATTTTCTGTGGATTATTTTAAAAGGCTTCACTTTGGAGTGTAAAAAGCTTCTTTGAGCGAATGAAGAGTGAAAGTTTACTGTGACGTGATGCAACACAGACGCAACCAAACCCTGTAATTTTTCTTGAGCATGACAAACTTCTAAAAGCAAAGCAAGGACTGACGTGAAAACTTAGAAGGTTGTAAAGCTGCTGGATACTAAAAGACTGATAATGTACAACTGATTAGTCTGATGACTGTGATTAAATATCTTTACACGAGATCTTTGTTGTGGTTTATGCAATTAGAGCATGTTATGATCTTTCCACTCCTCAGAATAGCACTCTATCTGCCTCTTCATGCATCCAATCTGCAGTATGATCTGTTTCTTGTGAGTGAGACGATGGAACATCGGGTCCGTAGGCAGAAACAACTTGTTTGGTAGTTGAAGTTGTCACACAGTTAATCGCCAAAATGTTTCCAGTTGGTTAGTATCTTATTTTTCCATCCACACTTTGAAAAGATCACTGCATGCACTCTGAGCACAGATGTTGTGGTCCTACATTATTGCACATAGTTGGGCATTGAGGAGCTGTGGATAGAATTTGTGCCTGACAAGAACATAAGACATGTACTAGGCCATGAAATTGCAAGGTGTCTTAACTGACTGTGACACATTGGTTTGGGGCTCTGAATTTTGAAGCCTCAGCATTGCTGTTTTGGCTGCCACCAGAAATGAGTGCAAAGTTATCAGCTAAGGCCAAATCGAAACACAACACAAATCGAAATTGAAGCAATGAACCAAGGGAATTTGGTTGGTGCTAAATTTTCTCAAAGTAGGTATTTCTTTCAGAGGAGGAGATCCAGAGGGGATTCGTTCTTCAGGGAGCTGGCTGACAAATGGTTGACGCACCAAGAAGAGTCTAACAGAAGAGAGTAAGTTCACCCAGCAAAGCATGAACAAGACGCTAAACTGAAGTTGTACGAGTTGGTGAAGAGTGGGTGACTGAGACGGACCTTAAATAGACAGGTGGGTAATGAGCCGAGCGAGTGCAAAAGCCAGAGATCTAGTGGGAATCTGCAGGAAGAGCTCATGGGAGCAGTAAAACCCGCTGACTCACAACCCCACACAAACACTATCTTCTGGGAGAAAGAGAAAAATAAAAGTACAGAAAAAAATGAAGTAGGCCAACCAGTCGGCAACAAAAATAGCATTTGTCAGATTATTCCTTTTAAAAAAAACTGCTGAAGAGTTCCAATGTGATATATAACACATATAACACGCAGCTCTCTATGCTGGTATACCTGTCAGTCAAAAGGCCACACGCTTACGCGTCAGCCTTAATAGTGTCCATATGGATGGATTTAACAGAAAAACACCCACTATATAGTTGCAGTGAGGGGAGAAACTAACCATAGATACCTGGCTGTAAACATGGTTTTTAATGCTGTTAACTTGGGCTCGACTCAACCTTAAGCCATCATGGACTTGACTTGCAAACAAGAGCAATAAGACAGGATTGAGATACCTGCAACAGAGTCCTTCATGGTTTTACAAAGGCCTGTAGAAAGTAACAGAAAGGAGATCACTTTTATTTTGGAGTATTTCACAGTTCTTATATGGATCCCACCTCCACCAGACTAAAAAAGTTAAATAAGCTGGAAGAGTTCTTCACAAGCAGGAAGGGAAATGGAGCAAATCCCCCCTAAACTAAGGAATCACTGCATGTAAGATGGCATCAAATACAGAATACCATCTGAGACAGAGTTGGCTGGAAACTAAAATTGCCCCTTTTCTCATTCAAAATATTTTATCAAATAAGGACTTAAATCAATATCACAGAAGTAAATAAATAGTTTTATTTATTTGTGTAATGCATCATTCTTTTGTCAGAGGAACAATCACATCAGTAGACAACTGAAAAACACTTGTTCTTTGCTTTCTTGCACGCTGTCACTCAGTATTGCCAAACTTCTTTGTTTGTGAACCAATGTTGGTAAAGCAGTCTTCCTCACACCACAGTTTGTGAAGAAATTCTGCACACTGTTTATTGTCTTTGCTTATTGGCAGAAAGCATTAGGACCTGCTGGGATCCTTTTGACGCTCAGCCGGGGGCAGTTATCCGGCTCGTCTGATATATTGTCCAACAATTATCGTATCTGAGGAAAACCCAGGCTCTCCTGCTGCGAGTGTGAAACAACAGCTTTGGGACAGAGGCCATTCACATCTCTGTGGTGTGATAGACTCAGCAGTGACAGCTAATGTGAAACAGGCTGCTCTTTGTTGAAAGCATGTGGCTGCTGGTTTTGTAATATGTTAAATGTGTTTAGCGATGTGTGACTGTTTTACTGACTCATGAAACTCAGTGTTCAGTCGCCGCTGCTGAGTAAAATTTATAAGCTTAAAAAATGAAAAGAATCTCAGCAGGTGACGTCAGATATACACCCAAGACTATTTGTTTCCCGCAGCTTCCCGCTGTCCAATCAATACATTTTATCAGATGCCCTTTTAATGATTCCTGGAGTCAGGATTTACACAACCCCATCTCCAGTAGCCTTGGGTGCCTTTCTTCTAAATAAACAATTGGATATGCAAAGGAGGATTCCTGAGTACTGCTCCACAAAATATCAACAGGGAGGTGCAAAAAACCTTTAAAGCCACTCAGGCTGAAAATTGCCAATTAAAAGAGGGAAGAAAGGAAGCCATGCAGCACATCAAAGAGATGTTGGCCAGAAAGTTCACAATGTGCAGCAGCCTGCGTGAATGTGAACTGAAAACAGAAAAACAGCGAGATGGTATCATTGTACAAAGAGGAGTGTGACGCTGACCACATTGCTGGAGGTGGATGGAAAGAAAAAAGTTGCTGGACAACCAGCAGGAGGGCCAGTTCAGAGGCTGATAATCCCATTTAGCGATTGCCAGGAGGAGGTAAAAAGTGGCAGTGAAATACTGGACATGGACACGTGGGATTATTATAAAAGTTCAAAAAAGACAAAACCTTGATCCAGCGAAATCCAGGACACCACAGAAGAGCCTGAGTGGGGGTGACAGAAAGAGAAAAGAAAAGAAATGCTCGCATAGAAACTATAAGAAACATGACCAGGATAAAGAAAGTCAGGAAAAGAAATAACCTAAAGGAAAGCAGCTGAGAAAAAGAAAGAATGGAAGAAGGTCGAGAAACAACTGACAAAAGTCAAAGTAAGCAGTAAAGGAATGAAAAGAAACAGCTGAAAAAACAAGAAAGAGAGGCAAATAAGGCAAAAAGGGCAGGGGGAGAAAGGGAAGACAAAGAGTGGCATCTGGATTTGAAAGCATGCGATGTCTACAGAAAGCTGCTGATTCAGCTCAGGCTGAACAGGGGGTTTCTCTTCCTTTTCCTTTCTCCATTCTCCCAGCTTCATCTTCCCCTCTGTAACTTTAATGCACTGCCACCTCTGTCTTTCCTCACTTTCTGTCAGCAACATCTTGTTTGATAAAAAACACATTTTATCATATCTAAAGCACTGACAGACTATTTTAGTGGCTTACTAAATGAGGATTCAGACATGATAACCTGAAGTATTTGAACTAACTCTCACTGATTATTTTGTTAGAGCAAACAGTTCCTGCAGCTCTGTATGCAAGCACGCACGTCTTTACTGTCCTGTACAGACTCTGGTTTGGACTCCCTTGTTTCTCAAGGAGTGACGGGAGAAATGGAAGGTCGAAATGTGACTCAGATTCTCTGCTGTGAGACAGTCGGAGGAACAGAATGACAGCACTGCTGCTGAGGAGGAGGAGGAGGAGAAACGGCAAACAACAGCCGGAGAGATGAAGCTTTGAGCATGGTGGGATTGATGAGGTTTCAGCTGCTGTCCTGGAGAAAATTGAGGACAAATATAAGCTGCACTCAGGGCTTGAATATTTGATCATTTAACTAGAAACGCCCAGCATCCCAAACATAACATCTGTTTTTGGTTCGTTTTCCTTCTGGCAGCTTCATTTAATCACATTATCAAAATAAACTTTTGCTCTGTTGCTCTGATAAAGGGGGAAGTATTCCCTCAGTACACCACGCTTTATTTACAAAATTCAAAATCTGTTAATCGCTCTCAACTATTTTGCATTCGTTAGTCTGATAGAGACAACCGGAAGCACAGCTTAAAGGCTGGAGGAGGGCAAACATCCCAAAAGTTGTCTTGAAAATATTCTTCTGAGACTCTTGGTAATTTCCTGTGCTTCCTTGTTACGCACTGTTGGCATTTTTATGACTTCCAATTCTTTTATCTGTATGGTATTTTATAATAAAGGCAGCTACAACAGGGCGTCTGTTGATGACAGCTGCTTTGTACTGTTTGGAAAAAATGCTGGGTCTTCAGTTCATTAAGCCTCTGTGGCCATCTGAAGGCAGCAAACAATAGATGTGCTGTCAGAGTGCCTCGATATGAAGCACGACCGTCCACTGCGTTTGTCTTCAAACACTTTTTTGGGCCTCCTTGAGATGACTGTTACCATACACGCATTAGACCAGTGGCTCGAAATCCTTTTTGTTATGCTGGAGACTTTGAGTTTTGTTCTTCTTTTGCCGCCCCACACAGAACCTGGTTCCTCCAAGTGCTTACCCACAGGAGATCGATTGTTGTGGTTTTCTCACTAACACTGTAGGGTCTTTACCTCACAACATCAGCCACCTTGTTGTGAACTGGCACTATACAAATACAAGTGATTTGCTGGGATGCAAAACTTACTGTACGTTCATCTTCAAATATCTAAAATTACTGTTTTCTATTGAATCAGTTTAACAAGCGAATATCAGGTGATTCAAATTTATTCCTGTGTGCTGTTTTATCTTTTAATTGTATGCATGTAGATGCCATCTGCTGTAAAGCCTGAAACCAATAAGGAGAGTCTTGATATTTAAGGATGCCTCTGGCTGCGTTGGCCTAAAATATCAAATTAAAAGTTAAAGAAGCTGTGCTGTGTTAGCTGTGCCAGGGATATCAAGAGGACCAAGAGGTTCTTCAGGCTGTAGAAAGCTGCATATGGAATCAAGCAAATTAGTGCTTTGAATATCAGCTCAGTTAGATATTTGTTTATTGCTTATTTTTGTCTGGGGATCGAGTACAAAAACAGCTCATATGGAGCCCATGCCAGCATCTGAACAGGGACTCAAACCAGCAACCTTTAGGCTACTAGTCAGCTGCACAGGCCTCTGTACTTGATTATCTGCTTCTTGCATCTGTTTGTTTAACGGATTAAGCTAGAACAGACCCTGCTGTTTTGTTTCTATCTAAACTTTACTTTTGATTGAGGCTCGCTTCCTCCAGACCAGCAGGTGGCGGTGTAGTTTTCATGAAGAAAAGAAGCAGTAGAATAAAAAGCAGAGGGAACTAAACAGGAAGTGGTGGATGAGCAGCAGCACCCATGCCTGCAGGAGCTGTTGGGAGAGATGGAAGATGCAGAGTTTGAGGATATTTTAGATGACTGGTTTATCGAGTCACTGAAAACGTGAGTAAGCTTTTTACTTTGTTTGAAACGTCAAATTTATATTTTTATTACTACTTGCTAACCAACATTACCAGCTTTGCAAAGCAAACTCTTAATTTTAGGCATTTTACCCTCCAGCAGCTTTCGATTGTTAATAAACACCACAACAAAACATTATTTAAATATATTTATGTTTATATTTAATTTATTTAAATTCGGCTTAAGGATATCTCTCCTAAAATTTAAATAAGCTCCAAATTGTCACATTGTATTAGTTCATCTCTACACTTATTACTCGTGGTTTAAGAGGTGTTATATGCGTGATTCATTTTCAAAATAAATTTAGTGAATTCGAGTTTTATAATCTAGACGAATTATATGATATGATGGCTCCACTGTAGGAATCAAGTTGTAGGTAAAAAGAAAAATGTTCGCGTTGATTCTGTAGACAGAAAATATTACATATCATAAATTGTGAATGAAGTCTGGTGTCGCGGTTAAAAGGCCTATATTTTAAACAATATGATTCTGTATCCCATGTATTGTCATTGTACATGTTCAACGACATGCTGGGTGCTCCACAGGGACTAAATAGTTAGACAACAGGAATAAATACCAAACAGCACTACATACAAAGGAGAAGGCGCACAAAATGGACATTTGCAAGGAGACACCAAACAACTTGGAATAAACATCAGGAATGCAGCTGTAGGGCTGTTTTTGAAAGGTTTGCAAAACTAAGGCAGAGTGAATTTATATTTTTCTGAATTCCTTAAAAAAATTAAATTTTACAGAGTCACTATAACAAACATAAGGCGGGCTCACCTTCACTTTTGACTGTAGCGCTCAAAACCACGTCACGTCAAAATTGAGTTTCACTGTATTTTATGTTAAACTCTATACAGAAATTCACAAACCTTTTTCCTTCAGGTACAAAGACCTTCATGTGTATCAGCTTGAACATCCCACCCAGGTCCTCGAGTGGACGTCAGGGAATAGTAAGTTGATCTAATAATTTAAAATATGATGATGTGGCTTGAAGATATGGAAGCCCGTTTCCGCCACTAAAAAAAAAAAAAAAAAAAAAAGCTAGTATCCATATTATCTCGAAATTTCGAGAAATATAACTCGAAATTTCGAGTTACTTTTCTCAAAATTTCGAGTTAGCTCTGCCAATCAAAAATATACGTGAATGAGGTCGCTTTCTTGTTACCCGGAAGCATATGGCGCAGGACCGCGCACGCAAAAACGGATCCCAACAAATTAAAGTATGTTTGCTGATAGTAACACCATGTGATTCAGCTAATAACACAGGGATTTCATCATTTGTGAAGCCAGGCTGAAAACACTCAGCAATCTGTGCATTCACGACTGGATGTAATACCGGTAGCTTAGCTGTAGCATTTGTAGCTGAGGGCTTCAGCTTCCGGGTAACATGGAAATGACGTCATTCACGTAGATTACTGATTGGCAGCGCTAACTCGAAATTTCGAGTTGCTTTTCTCAAAATTTTGAGTTAATATGTCGAAATTTCGAGATAATAACTCGAAATTTCGAGAAAATAACTCGAAATTTTGAGTTATGGATCCTTTTTTTTTTTTTCTGATTTTGCTGTTATAGAAGACAGCTTTTCAGCTCTTTCTTCATTAGCCAAATCATTTGTATTAATCATTTTTTTTGGTGTTTGTAGGCGTCTGTGTCGCAGGCTATAGTCAGTCCAAAAATGAAATTTTAGAACTTCGCTTGCCGCTGAAACTTCTTGCTGATGAAAATAAGGTAAAAATCAGAACATTAGTCCAAACTTTGAGTTTATTTTTCTCTAGGAGGCGTTTCAGATGTTACTCTGAACTTTTCCTGTTTGCTTTTGTGTTCAGAGTCTCTGCGCAGAACGGGATTTTAAAGTTTCCCATGGTGGTTTCACAGATGGTCCGGTTCGCTGCCTCACACACATCCCTGGAACAAGGTGAGTTCAGACCAGTGCTGGATAAATTACCCTTATAAGTAACATGTTACATTAAAGGTACGGCCAGTCTTTTTTGAGGTTATTTAATAGAAACAACTTCCAACAGAGTGTTTTGCAGCTTGTGGAGACCGCCATGTTCCTCCCCTGTATTTGTAGTAGCAGCCACTAAGGACTTCACTTCTGACTAAAACTGCTTTATGCATGTGACAAAGGCAGAGGAGAAGAGAAGTCATAGGCATTCCTACGGTGCAGTGGAGCGACACTAAAATTCGTACCTGCACCTTCATACTCAAGATATGTTTGATCACTTGAGAAAAGGTCAACTTGACAAAAGAAATGAAAACGGGAAGGAAAGAGACACACGACTTAATTAAAAATAATCCTCTTCCTCCTCACCTCAAGCCTCATCTCCTGAACTGAAGTCTGGGCTTTAACACAACAACAACAGCTGGTTATAAGTTAATATATTAGCGGGAAAAACAGCAGTGCAACCAACAGTTAAGTATATCCTCAACTTCTCTCCTCAGTTTAGCTGTCATCAATCAGAAGTGAGCTTCTGACTTATTGGCCTGTACTGGACTAAGAAGCATCCACATCCATTTCCTCTGGAGGAGACTGTAAAACTTGTAACTGGTGAATGTTTATCAGCCAGCATTGACAGCTGAGGTAAACAGAGGACTGACAGCCTTCCTAACAGAGGCAAAAACTCTTCTGCAGAGCCAGTCCAAACATGGCGTACAGTCTGTATCCAACGTTTTTGATCTCTCTGCTGACTAAAACATGTCTGTTCTACAGCGGCTACCATAGGTAGGATTATACACTTTTAACAACTATATAATTTGGAGGGTTAAGGAAACAACTCAGTTGACTACAGTCTACAATTTACTTCCATTATAAAGTAATCTGTGAGATTACAGCCTTATCTGCTGAGAAAATTAACTCCTTAACAATAATAAATACAACATTTCCCAAGCTCACGGCTGTATCCCAAGAAATCGGGGAGAGACAGAAACTTTGCAGATCCTTCAGGCTTTTATTCAGGAGCAGAAAAATGTAACATTTGAACAGTTGTTGATTAATTCTTTGAAAAGTACTTACCTGCTTATTTAAACTGCAAACCAGGCAGTAATTGGAGTACTGTTACTTTGTTTCATCAAACACTGGTTGTGACCCACTTCAGGGAGAGAAACTTGCTTCACTCTTTCCAAGGTTTTCTAATCCACACGATGCCTTTTCCTGCACCAAACTTTGGTTTCAAAGCTTCTTTTTGGGGAATAATGAATGAAAAGAGGTCTTCTTCAAAAAAGGCACACTGAAAAGCACCCAGCAAGGCTGGAGCACAGAAATTATTTTATTCGGGTACTCTTTATATTTTCTACAGTTCAGTTTATTATTCTTACCTATCACGTATTTAACACATTAACAGATTTATAAAAGTACAGAAGGTCAGTCAAGAGCAATTCAGAGTATTGATGAACTGTTTAAAGGTTTTAAGCCTAAATGCTAAACGTACAATTCTTCAGTTGTCTAAAAATCATCATAATTGTATTAAACTTGTTTAGACTAAGAAATTACTTACAAAAACCTTTACTAGATGAGCTGATAATGACAATAATTAACTTTTAACAAATCATTGCACCAGAAGATATATCGTGCCTCACGGTGCGATGCACAGTGTGGAGGGTCTGTGTTTTGTAGTTGTTATAGGTGGTGTGAGTCAGTGCTTGTGTAGATCTTTAGATCTGATGGTAAATGTGAGGGGACGATATAATCAGTAGCTTCGCAGCCTTTTAATTAACGTTCTGTTATTTCGGCAGGTGTGCTGTGACCAACGACGGGCTGAGCTCCGACCTGCAGGTGTGGGACCTTGGAGGAGAAGAGAGCGGTGAGTGTGATTTCCCTAAAATTTCAAAGTACAAAAGTTAGGCACTTGCCTAAAAAAATTTATATAAGAGAAAAATAATGACAAAGAGAAATTTTGTAAGACAGGTCAGATAACCAACAATAAACCAGAACAAAGCATAAAAAAACATGAAATTAAAACCAAGAAAAAGAATAGGAATCTGATAAAATTAAACTTAACAGCAGTCCAGTAAAATTAATTAAGACCAAGAACTAATTATGAATAAAATCTCACTTAAAACCTACAGAGTAGAATTTACTATCAGTCAAAAACTTGCAAATCATCGCTGTGATTAACGGTGATTTTCAGTGATATGAATTTAAAGTGACATGATCTCAGTACAAAAAGCACCAGATTTTCTGGGCATTATGAGCTGAATGTATTCATCTAAATGCAAAAAGGTTCTCACTTCTGATAGTGTTTCACAGAGTGCAATAAAAAATATTCAAGGCCTTTTTAAATGTAACTCTTATCTACAGAAGCTGTTTTGAGACGACTCACTGAATGGATGAACCTTTTTTATTCAAGGTTAATGACTTAACTAGTAAAAATCACTGAATCATAACAGACTAGATCATAAAAGAAACTTTTCCTGTTGAATTCAATATTTATTTATACAATTCTTTTTTATTTTTTTGGGGGGGGGGGGGAGATTTTGCTGAAATAGATTGAAGTTAAAATTGTTTCTGTTGTAGCCCAAAGAAGACAAATATAGGAGGGAACCTAACCTGAGAGAAGAGTATTTGTATCATATCGTGCACATTTCCTGTGTTGAATTGTTCACCAATAATAATTGAGAGAAATCAGAAAGGTGGTCAGACGTTGACTGCCCAACCACTATTACAGGGTTCAAATTGATTCCTGACACCTGATACTTCGCGTGTCTGACTGTCTTAATTTAAATGAAAGTGACGTTTAGACATAGACATCTCCACCAATTAATGCAAGTTAAAAAAGATTTTTGACAAGATTAGAGCAGTGAAGCCTGGTCTTGTGGGGTTTCACTTCACGTACGCTTTCAATTTCTGACCTTTAACCGTGTTTAATATGAGAGTTTGCTATTGTAATAGCATATATAGGAAGAAAATACAGAAGGGAATAATAGGTCCCCTTTCCTGGTTTACAGCAAACAAGGTAAAGGGAATAATTATAAAATGTGGTGAGGCACTTCTGACAGTGTGACTGGTTTTCTTTTCCTTGTCATCCATGACAGATGTGATCAGGAGAACAGGAAGTATTAAAGGGAAAAGGAGTGCTTCAGAGAGAGGCAGCAGGATCGCAGCTCGACCCTCGTCAGCACCACAAGTTCTTCACGGAGCTCAGATCAGCGACGTCCAGCTGACTGAACTCGCATCAGGAGAGACTCTCTATAAACTGGGTAACCCCACATTTACAGTTATCAGTTTATGTTCACGCTCGCCTGTGAGCATGGAGACTATAAGATTGGTTTAGTTTGTGTCTTATTTAAGTAGAGGTGAAAACTTAAGTCGAAGTGGTGCTTTATGCAGTTTTGTGAGACTGTTCATCTCACTGTTGTGAGATGTCGAAATTTGAGAAATGTCATAAATGCTTAAAAAAAATTGGAACAAAAAAAATTGGGAGACATAGTCTTACTCTTTCTCAAGAAAATATAATCTAGATTCAGATTTCCATCAGCATCGAGACTAATCATGAATGGCAGCGTGAAAGAATTAAAGTGACTTTGTGTGGTTTGTTTTATGCTCAAAATCTAACTGTATTCTTACTTTTGGTAAACTGGTTGTCTCTCCTACTAATACTATAGTAATGTAAATCATATTTGTAGTAAAGTTTTTATAATGAAAAGATAAACTGTTCTTTAAGTATAGTTTTTCTTAAAACCGTGTAATTATTGAGCTTACAGTTGGACTGGGATACAATCACTGTTTGTGAAGGACATCTAAGATTTAGTGTCACATGAAGATGAAAAAAAAAAACTGCATGTGTTCCTGAGGAGAGCGAGGACAAAAGCTTTCTGTGCAGCCAGGAGATGTTTTCCTGCTATTCTTTTGTGGCTCGCTTAAGTAAGTTTGATCTAGAAAGAAAGGCTGAGCTGTGTTATGATGCAGTATTATGTTGTAGGCCACCCACTGTAACCCCTAGGAAGATCTGTAACTTTCCATTTCTTTTCCCTGCTTTATTTTATTTATTTTTCCACACAAAAATAGTTTGCTGAAGCTCTGAGTGGAGGTGAGACTGTGGCTTTAAGGCCTGGAAGTAATACAAGTAAAGTGAGCAAACAATAAATATCATTGTTCCATGGTTCCCAAAAATTAAAAAAATAGTTGGCATCAAAGAGAGCGTCCATCCATCCACCTGTCTGCTCCTGCAGTAGAGCATCAGAAGTCCATCCCAGCTTTCGGAGGGAGATAGGCAGAGTGCATGCTGGGCAGGTTGCCAGTCTATCACAGAAAGAGGACCTTTCATACTCATCTATGGCCAATTTAGAATCACCAGTCACCCTAACATGTATGTCTTGGACTGTGGGATGAAGCTGCAGTATGTGGAGAGGCAGAGAGAACATGCAAAGGCCAGTGGATTCAAACCCAGGACCTCGTCACTGTGAGGCTACAAGGCGTGGAACAGTTCACAAAACAGAAATTCTTTTTATCGTTTAAATTTGTTTCCTTAAACTTGTGCCAAGTACATAAATAGTTATTCTCCGTCACATCTTAACTAAAGGAATATTTTTCTCTATGCTAAAATACAATGATTCTGGCATCTTTAAGACATGTTGTGTATGATCAGAACATAAAGACTGAAATGACTGAAGTTTATACGCTACTGAACAGGGCCGATTTCTTTTTCTTTTTTTTTCTTTCCCCATGAACCATTTGATCTATAGATGCTCCAAAGTAGTAACCACTGCTTCGCTGCACGCTGCATATTATCAAATGTTAGTAGTTTCCTCACCACAGTCCTTTCTCTGCTTGTTTCTGATCATTATGCACAGCCAGTGCACCAAAACAAGGCCAACAAACGACCAGCCTGATGTTTTTGTTTCTGAGCACTTTGCCTGTAATTGTTGCAGCAGGAGGGCCATTAAATGCTCTTTCAGCTGGGGGTTTCCTCAGCTGTTCAGTTTCAAAACACTGATGTTCTAGTCATAAAACCATCTCTGCAGCAGACTGCAGTATGTAATCTCTCTGTAATGTGTGTTTTGAGACATTTTGCGTTGTTTTGTCCCAACAGAGACCGACTCAGCAGATCCTCTGAGTTCCTTACAGTTCGTGAGTGACACGGTTTTCCTCGCCGGCTGCTGTAACGGGAGTGTTTACGTTGCCGATACTCGGACGTCTGCTCCTCCTCAGCTTTCACATTCACCATCTTCAGCCGAGTCTGTCATCTGGTGGACGGATGCTGCTGCAGGTCCACATCCGTCCAGCCGCAGGGTCATCAGAGTCTCCTCGTCTGGACAGGCGGTGGTTTCAGACTTGAGAAATCTGGGAGGGGCGGGGTGTCAGGCTCAGCTAGACGTCCAAACACCAGGCCGCTGCAGCCAGGTCAAAGTGTCGTGGGCTCCAACACTGGATGACTGTATCTCAGTGTCAGGTCAGTTTATACAAACAGTTTTTTTTTCAGATGTTGATGTTTTCTGTAAATGATCACACTGAAAAACCCTGTTTTATCTGCACACTGATTAACTAAATAATACTAAGTAATCTGTCACACTTGCACAGATGTATATTATATGATGTTTCTGTACTAATCTCGGAATCTGCAGAAACTTCAATCTTTAGGAAAACTACATTGGCTTAGCTCAGCTAAACAGTGATGAGCAGCATACTTGGCTCTGTTCAAACTGACACAAATTTAATTAGTGAGCTTTAGATTTGATAAATTTGATAAATTAAAAAAATGACAACTTACAATTTAATTTCTTGACATCCTATTAATCAGGGTGTTTTTCATTGCTGTGAGAAGTCTCACCTTGGGCTGCTGAATCAGCTTCTCCTTTTCTTATTTTTTTTTGTTCACCCCTCAGCTGTAAAAGGCTGATGGGGTATTTGTGGTTGTTGTTGTGGTTGTTGTTACCTTTTATCTCAAAAAGATTTGAAAGAGTAGTAAAACTGCTAACTTATCATCCTCAGAGGAATGGCTAATTTGAAGAGTCAGGCTTCAGAGTTCATAATAGCACAGAAAAGGTTACAAATGATCTTCTTATGGTCTCTGACAGTGGACTCATCTCTGTGCTTGCCCTGTTAGAACCTGAGTGCAGCATTTGATACTGTTGACCATAATATTTTGTTACAGCGATAGAGTTCCACAGGGTTCCGTGCTAGGACCAATTCTTTTTTTGCATTATACATGCTTCCTTTAGGCAGTGTCACTAGAAGGTATAGCATACATTTTCACTGCTATGCAGATGACACACAACATTATAGAACACACCAATTAGTTAAACTGTAGGATTGTCTTAAAGACATAAAGACCTGGATGACATCTAATTTTCTGCTCTTTAATTCAGAAAAAAACTGAGGTTATTGTAATATAGTATCTAACCTGACACTTACTCTAGATTGCATTACCTTGGCCTGCAGTACCTTGGCCTGCAGTAACACTGAAGAAGCTTGGAGTTGTTTTCGACCAGGCTATGTCCTTCAACACACATATTAAACAAATAAATAGAACTGCTTTCTTCTATTTGCACAATATCTCTAAAATTAGAAATATTCTGTCTCAGAGTGATGTTATGAAACTAGTTACTTATTACTTCTAGGCTGGACTACTGTAATTTGTTATCAGGATGCCTGGGCTTACTCGTGGTTCCTAGGGTAGAATGGGAGGCAGAGCCTTCAGCTTTCAGGACCCTCTTCTGTGGAACCAGCTCAGAGTTTGGATTTACTTTTAAGAGAAGGACCGATATGAAGAACTCTGGTTAGAGTAGTGGTGCTGTGACAAAGACCTGGATTAAGCTGCAGAAAATAGATAGCTGTCCAATTGTTTTGTGGAATGAGTTTAATTTGGACCTCTGGCTAGATGTAATTTGATGTTAACATTATAAAGACCCAACAGTAACCCTGCGAAGCTGTGATGTCAAATACCCATCTTACAATTCAGCTGATGTTGATATTCATTATGCGCTCTTCTTTTAGTGGGGCTAAATAGAAGAGCGTCAAGTTTGAGGAACGGGCTTAGGGCAAAGAATTCAATTAAAATGTAAATACATCTTGCAGACTGAACTGACTAACTTAAAACAAAAGATGAAGAAAACTCTAATTTTGTACTTTTTTTTTCCCTTTTTCTTTTAATGAACAGCTTTGGCTGATTTTTCTGCAAGTATTCGTAGAGAAGGAACCTTTTTGATATTAAAGAGACCGTGTGACCTTTACTGTAATGCCACCTTCAGGACAAACTTGACATTTTCAGCCTCACTTGTGGGGAAAATGAATCACCGTAGCCTTTCAAGGCCACTAGTTGGCCTTTGTAATATTAAAAGTACTATAGTGATGGGTGGAAATAAACCAGGCGTGTACACTGGCTCGTGCAGAAAATAATAGGGGGGGAAAAAAAGTGTCATGCTTCAAAGAACAGAAAATAACCAACATGTGTCACAATGTGTTGTGTAGGATAACATAGCCTTACCTCATTTAAGAAAGAAACAGCCAAAGCAGCATCTATTTCTAGACTGTTGCTGCTAATGTAAACATTGTCTGATATGAGGAAGTTCGATTTCAATGAGATCTCCCTTGTGAATTGCTCATTTAATGTTTGGATAAAGATTTTTAAAATTGTCTGTTACGGTTCTCAGTCATCTAGGTCATCGTAGTCTAAGGAGCTTGGAAAGTGAAGCGTGTGGACTTCTTTAAGTTTTCTTGAAGACGTTTCACCTCACATCCGAGAAGCTTCTTCAGTTCTAAGCACAAATGGTGGAGAGTCCCAGATTTTAAGCCTTATGGGAGTGTCCGCAAGAGGGTAACGGACCCCCTATTGATCCTCTATCTAATCACTTTAGCCAAGGTGTGAAAATGGGTGTGGGTCACAATCAGCCAAGGTTTCGGGTGGACCCATAGTGATACCTTGGCCATGTGAAATCATGTGATTTCAAATGGTTAAATGGCCCAGGTTGTGAGTGGGCGTTAAGGCGTCTGGGCAGGGATCTCAAAACTGGATTATAGATGGAAGACTGTGTCGTAAACCCCCGCCTCTGTTCAAAGATGGTCACTCACAGTGGACATAAATGGCTTCGTTCACTCCTTTCAAACCATCGGTCTTCTCTGTCCAAAATGTGAAGATTGGCGTCCTCGAAAGAGTGACCTTTAGATGCAGATGGACCGCCGAGTCTTGCCCGTGGAGGTGGCTCTTCTATGCTGTGCCATGCGTTTATGAAGTGGCTGTTCAGTCTCTGCAATGTAGAGTTCTGAGCTTTCCTCTCTGTACAGTGCAGCGAGGAAAACTCAGACCTCATTATTTGCATCACGTCACAGTGGAGCCCCCAGCATGACTCAGGATTGAGTTACGGTTCTGTGTAGGTGCATGGAGGTGCATGTGCGTACAGTCTTCCATGTGCGTAGGTTAGATGCTGACTGGTTGAAATGATTTAAACAGTCATATAAAAGAAGACACGGAGGAAGTGAAGTGTTTTACAAACATGGCCTCTGAAATTACTAACAGAAACATCCAAAGATTGAAAGGATGTACTGGCAGATTTAATTACTCATAAATTTCAATCAGGGTAGCGTTATTGAATTCTTCCAGCAGCAAAGCGCCGTGAAATGTTTTCATCACTGAGCATCAACGAGAGAATGAGAAATCTGTCATCACTCTTTTGTAAAGGCTTCTGCTTGTGAAGGTCTTGTTTTCATACTTTTGGAGACGTTGCCACAGTGACCTCAGTCTTATAACAAATTAATTATGGGCCTTTTTAGCATTTCTGATCCTGCATGAGAGCCAGTGACATGAATATTGGTTTACAGCTCTCTTTAAAAATACAAATTAAATCTGTGAATCTGACGTGCAGCACAGTCTTGCAGACTATATGATTACCAATAGAAAAACATTTCATTAGGTAAGCGACTGCAGTAGAGGCCTTCATTTGTGTGCTAATTGTAATTATCAACTCTGTTTATAGCAATCAGATGTAAGTATAGTAATTTGTCACAAAAAGGCAAAAAGACAAGATGATCAAGGGGCTTAAAGTCTACAGTCAACATGTGGGTGTCTGCAGAAATGAAATTTCAGTTTGTTAACAGACTAATGCTACCATTTCAAAGTAAGTGGATAAGTTAGTTATCAGTTTCTTGACTTCATAGTTGTTGAATGATTTGAACTTTTAGCACAATATTATCCTAACGAATATAAATGTGGGTCAGAAAGAAGCCTTTTAAAGTTTCTGCCTTCGTCCTCATCAGGTTTCAGTGGCGTTGTTCAGATCTACAACACCCGTCTCTGGGGGGCGGAGCCGCAGGAGGCTCGACCGCTGTTTGAGCATCGCGGTCACGCAGTTTCATCACAGCAGACTGATGACAGTGTTCCCACCTTCGTCACCTCCCACATCTGGCACCCCGAGCGGCCGCGGACGCTTCTGTCTGCAGCCTCGGATGGCTCCGTCCACGTCTGGGACTGGGTGGACCCGGATCGACAGGGTGGGAGCCCAACACCATGAACAAAGTGAAGGATCGCCTGGGACGAGTAAGATGATAGAGCCATGTTATAAATTACTGAGGCACTGCTCCACAAACTGATGTGTCTCAGTAAAAAGGATCAATCGCCTTTTTATGATCAAACTGGAATATGGTTAAAGAAACAATTTAGAAGGAAAACAAACTGATGGAAATGTGGAACTTGTTTCATGAGAATCAAACTGATCTTTGCCTTTAAATTACAGAAAAATTGCTGGAATGAATTCACAGCTGTTGGCGGTGACTGCTCTCATTTAGGAACAAATTAAAGCAGATGACTGTCGGGTTCGATTACACAACATATTTGTACTGCAGTTTTTATAAGGTGATAAATGTTTGTACCTCGGATGGCTGGGCCAGAACTACAAAACATGAATTATGTTTTCATTAACTGTGTTGATGCTGTAAAAGTGGCATTTTGTTTACTTCTCAGTGCAAACGTGACCAACAATCTGCTGTTTAGAGTCTGTCTTTTGGCCTTGCTTTAACCCTGGTACTGAGCAGCAGGACCCCTGCTTTTAAGCACTTAGAGCCCAGCACATGAGTACCACGGGCCACCGATAGCTCTCGAGATGGACGACTGAAACAGTTGAAAGCTTTCTCCATAGATGTCTAAAGGTTGGCACTGACTCAGGACCACATCCAGATTTGGATGGCTATTTTTAAACCACTTTTCCACTTAATTAGCTCTTGCAAATAAACAAAGATCATGGAAAAAAAACTGCAAACCTCGTCCTCATTTTGGTTAGACGATTTTACAGTCTGATTATTTCAGATTTTAGTGAACTGACACTTGAAACGCGAGGTGGAGACCATTTCCTCTGTTCAAGTTTCACTTCTGTCTTGCATTTTGTTTAGTCTCTCTAAATGACATTTATCTCAGCTACAACTTTCTGCATTTGCTGGAAAATACTGAGACTACATGGGGGGAAAAAATAAAAAATTAGGAAAGTGCATCTCCCTTTTTATAAAGAGTTCCAAAATCTGAAAACATCTGTGAGACGCCACATCTGCGACGCAGCGATGTAGCAATAACAGTGAGTGTGAACTGTTGAGCACAGATGAGGATCCTGAGGCCAGATTTTAGTTGAGTGAAGTAACTGCAGCTCAAGTCAGGAGAGTTTTTCAGAGTTACTCCTGACTCATGTTTGTTTTCATTTGCAGAAAAATCGCAATTTCCTGTTCAGAATCAAGGCCAACCTTTTTAATTAATACATTTTGTTAAAATTATAATATCATTACAGCAGGACAAATGCTCTTTAAACCTTTACACAGGAGGCCTTTCAGTATTTACCGAATATGAATGTGATGAAGGTAATATATAAAGGCAGAAACAACTATTTGACTAGAAGTATCAGACAAATTGAGGTTACAGTTGCTGAACTATAAATTAGTTTCTAAATTTAGATGAATTCCTAAAACCTTTTTCCTCCTGACTGCTCTAAAACCCACATACCTGCTGAGCTCTCATCATTTGTTCCCCACTGAACCGAGTCCACTGTCTTTGTCTCTTTGTCCACAGAGTCAGTGGCCAAGGTGCCAAATTACAAAAGATCTGGACTGAGAATCAGTGGCAACAGGAAGTTTTTGGTTCAAATGCTTATCAATATGTACAGAGGTGGTCAGGAGAGTAAGTGTCTGCAGCTATCTGTAAAACACAGTTAAGGCTCTGTCGTGACTCGGGTCTGCTTTTTAGCCACTGTAAATATTGATGGAATTAAAACACCAGATTCTAATGCACCATCAAATAAAATCAATTTTTTGGCATGAAAATGACCCCAAACACACTGCTAGTGCAGTAAAAGCATAACTGGATAGAGAACACAGCGGATTCACGTCCTCAGCATTATTGAAGCAGTGTGGGAAAAGAAAAAAAGGCAGCTAACATCTACAGAAGAGCTGGCCCAGGGAGATTCAGATACTATTCATTTCAAAAGCCTGCTGAGAGAAAATGCACAAATATTTTTCCAGATCGTTGGAAAACGTTTTCTCTTGCAGCGTTACAAACAGATTAATGAGAAAACCTCAGAGTAATCAACATGCCCTGAGCCAATAGTCATGGGAGTCAGTCTTTTTTAAGAACTTCTGACTTTAGAAATTTGCCTAAAGATACCTTTTGAGCATTAGATTATTTTTATGACTATAGATTATTTATCTAAGGCAACGATCCTAGAAAATGTTCCCCATCTGAGTCCTCAGAGCCCCAATTCCCTGATGCTCTCCCACAGGCAATAAAATGATTTTTCCCCTTTCCTTTTCCTTCTTTTCACCAGTGAACATCAAAGAAATGGATACAAAAGCAGGCAAAACTTAATTTCATACTTTACTGCCTTCTTTCTTGCCCGTTGAACGCATCATTAGACTCCCCTCGGACACTAACGTCACCAAATAATGAAAAATTGCAGCTCTGCCCCGAAGCGAACTCCACTTTCCTCCTAAACCTTCGTGCCTTCCATCAGTGCACTACTCGCCTCAGTCCCAGGTGAACAAAAATCCTGTTTTTAAAAACGCTACCACTCTTTCTGTTCAATCTTAAGCATTAGTCAAACTATTTTTTTTGTCCAGCTAGTTTCTTTGCCCTTTACAACAACTTAGAAACTCCCTCTTACCCAACAGATGGCTCATTCAAAGACAGCCGGCATCAAAATAAACCACGGAGCTGGCAGATGATTCATTAAGGATTCATCTCCACTTTGCTTTCTGCCTCCAAAGTTGTACCATACACTTGTCTCTTCTGGTATCTTAGTGCCCCTGCTAAAGGTTTCATTTCATGACTTTCTCTACTCGACAACGTGTGAGAGTAAAGCGTTTGTCTCTCTCTGTAAGCGGCAGATCTCAGTGTCTCTGCTGCTTGACATCCGAATTCTTGTTAATACTTTTCCCAGCAGCTCTTGAGCATATCGCAGTTTCATAACCCAGAGGCATGCTCTTTTTTTAAACTTCTATCACTCCTCTGATAATAACAGCACTACCCACCCGAGGCTTTGGAGTGTGAAGACTCACAATTAACGCTGAGGGACTGATAGCAACAGGCTGAAGAGAAGCTGCAATTTCATCTATTTGATATTGCTGGGACTTTTTTTTTTTTTTTTAATTCTCCATTGATGTATCTACTGAATATATGACAGTCCTAATTGATCATTTGTCATTCATCAAGAAAAAAAACAAACAAATTCTTGTTTCAGCTTTTAAAATATGGTAATTGCTTCTGGATCAAGATGTCATCTTGAGAGCTGGGATGTGCGATTGGTGTTTTTCTGACATTTGAAGTGAGTAATTCACTTATTTGTCACAAATATGGAATAGCTTTATCAAAATCGAAGTGACTCATTTCTTGCAGCCCTAAAATTATTCTCAAATGGTGCTTGAAGGATATGTCAGGAGATTTAAAGCTTTCCCTTTAACAAACTCCAAATGCCTTATAAATATAAATATAGTTGTAGATGCCTTGGCCGAACTAAATCTCTTAAAATTACAGGTATAAACAGAATAACACATAACGAAAATTTTGTCAGAAGATTTGAGAAATGCAGTTCTGAAATTCTAAGTGAATGAATCTGCATTACAGCCATGTTCATCCTTGTTTCCAAGGATACAATGAATAAATAATGCTGCACAGATGCTCTAAAAACTGTTCATTTTCATTTCTTTCATGTTTAAAAAACAAAACAAAACAAAAAAAACTAATACATTGGGCAATAATATTATACTGAGATAATAATATACTGAATAACACTGGTAGCAACAGCTACTCTGATTCTATGGCTTAGTTCACCTGCGTGTGGTATTTATGCTGGCTATTCATCATATAGCTGTTCATTATATAGCACCAAACTATACAACAACAGCTGCCTCAGGGCACTAAAAAAAACCCTGAAAATCAAACTATCCTCTTAGAGCAAGCACTTGGCAACAGTGGGAAGGAAAAACCCCGTTTAACTGGAAGAAACCTCCGGCAGAATCAGGCCCAGAGAGGAGCAGCCGTCTGCTGCAACCAGTTGAGGGTGAAGCTAGGAAGACAGGACAAGACAAAAACACAATTAAGCGCACAGTGGCGTGTGAACACACAGAGAGCAAACGAGTGCATCATGGGAAACCCTCAGCAGCCTAAGCCTATTGCAGTGGAGCTAAGGGTTGTAAACTAGATGCTTTATCAAAAAGGACATTTTTATGGCTAATCTTAAAAGCAGAGCTACAGACGGGGCCTGAAAGCTAAACGTTCTGCATCCAGTTTTACTTTTTCTATGTTGGTATATTTCATGTAAATCCATCCATTTTCTTACCTGCTTATCGAATTCAAGGTCACAGGTGGCTTGAGCCAATCCCACCTGAGAACACAGGTCTACGTTAGACAGGCTGCCCACTCATCACAGAGCTAACATGATCAACATCATCCAACCCTAGTTAACCTAACATGCATGTCTTTGGACTGTGTGGAGAGCTCGATTGTCTAAAGTGATCCATGCAGCCATAGGGAGAACATGCAATTTGTAAAATGATGATAATAGTAATAATAAAATGATCATTATCCCAAATATTCCGAATGTAATGCTCCAGTTTGGTGACAAGTGTGATTAATGTTTGAGATTTCTGCTCAAAACATGGATATCTACTATAAAAGCCCATTTACCCCAGACTCGTGTTTTTTTTTCCCCCCAATAAAAACCCAAACACAGCCAGCTGACACACAACAGATGCACACGCTTGGGATATGAAGTATTTCTTAAGTAAAGAGTGAATTTATTCTAGTCCAGCAGATGCTGAGGATCTGTGGGGAGAAAGCTGGAGACTCAAAAATAACAGCGTGGAAGAGAGACGAGCACAGACATAGGAAAATATAAATATATAAGAGTAGAAACAGACCAGCCGTAAGACTGAGCACGCTCTGTTCAACCATTTAATTAAAGCTGAACATGTTTGTTTGGCGGCAGCCCACTGAAAGCTTCTCTTCATTACATCATCAGACAACTCAGTTTTTCTGAAAACACAGAGGTTAAAAAGGTACACAAAAGGTTCAACAAGGTGTTGTAGGTATATTTGCTTCTATTGCTTCATATAGTTACATTTTCATTCAAGGCTTCCTCGGAGAAAACGTGTTTATTGAACCTTCTGACAAAAATAGGAGTTTGAATTTGCTACGGCCAACGTTTTTCTAGATCACACTGATGTAGAAGCCTTGAAACCCCTTGAAAATTTGGGTATCAAATATGATAAACTTGATGTTACAGGATTAATAACAGATCACAGATTTTTTTTCCCCCATTTACATACACTCACCAGCCACTTTATTAGGTACATGTTGCTGAAGTGGACTGCCTTAATTCTTCAACAAAGGTGCTGGAAACATTACTCAGAGATGTTGGTCCATATTGAAAAAAATAGCGCCACGCAGTTGCTGCGGATTTGTTAGCTGCACATCCATGATGTGTAGCTCTCATTCCACTGCATCCCAAAAGTGCTCTATTGAGTACAATGAACTCATTGTCATGTTTAAGACACCAGTTTGAGATGATGTGAGCTTTGCGACATGGTGCACAAGATATGGTCATACCTTGTGTGCCTAATGGTCAACAGCAATACTCAGGCAGGCTGTGGTGGTTAAATACTGAACTTTGACCATTGCATCTGAATGTCACAGCAGGAACTGAAACTTATGAGACCAGGCAATCTGCCACCGTCCAGTTTTGCTAAGCTTGTAGATTCAGTTTCCTGTTCTTAGCTGAGAGAAGTGACACCCCAACTGATTGTTCTGCTGCCAAAGTGCTTCAGGGTTTGACATGTTGTGCTTTCAGAGGTGCTCTTCTGCATACCTGTTAGTTCAATACCCTCTGACATCAACAGAACTGCTGTTTACTGGGACCATTAATCCCAGAGATGGCTGTGTGGGGAAAAAAATCCCAGCAGTTTGTGAAACAGCCTCACCATTTACAGAGTCACGTAAACATGTAGTAATGCTACAAAGTTTTTCCAAAAGGTTACATACATTTATTATTGTCCTGACAGCAAGATTTAATGAAGAGACAAAAACAATGTATGTAGGAAAAACTAACCAGTTTTCTGAGTGACCTTAAACTTAATTTGAAATTTTTGTACCCTTCAGCCGTTGCTCTCTTGCACTGATCTGCTGACCGGGCTGCTGGGAATGAAGTGTCAGGGATGGGCCCTCAGTGTCCACCCACTCAGAAACTGCCACTAAGAAAACATCAAAATGAGGGGTGCTGTCATGGCCTTCATTTTGTCAATTACAATTTAGACAAATGAAAATAGTGACCTCCCACACAGCCTCTTTGCATTTCCATAAATGGAACCAAGTTTACATTCACTGAGTCTACAAGCTCGTTGTTTCCATGACTTCCTTGTTCTATACACCTGTCAGCCAGATGTGTTTCAGACAGTCTCTCTGAATGACAGTTTTGACTACATGGGTACCACAGAGAGTCTCTCTTTCAGTCAAAATAAACCCCGGTTTCTATTAATGGCAAAAAAAAGTATAATGAAAACTTCTGAAAGAAATTTTGACTCTTGACTCTGTGTTTGTGTTTGTGAAGGCTAAACTATACAGGCAGACGGTGAGGAGGCTTTTGAAAGGACCCGGGAGACGGTAATTATACTGACTGACAGAAGAGTGTGCCGTGAGCCTGAACTCTCTCATGGCCTAATGACACCACAGCCATTATAACATCTTCACCAAGAGATCCCAATGAGTCACGCCTATTCTCTGACACTGGAACATCGCAACGCCTGTGTGCGAAATTGAGCTTAAATGGAAATCTGCCTACATTTAAGAGGACACTTGTGGCCCCCTGAGAATGACTGACAACTGGCAATTTAGATTTAATGGACCATAAAGCTGCTACCTACCTGTGTTTAGACCTCATGTCACTGTTGAACATAATCTGAATGATTTCAGCTGTTAGTTTATTCCCCTGACAAAGGCCCAGAAAAATAAACCAGCACAATTTAAACAATTTTAATCATTTTCCTGCAACAAGAATGTGTTTCGAGTAATGTGAGCAAAATCTCATCTTAATTAAATCTGTAATTATCTCATTAAAGGATAAACAATTTGCTGTCCCGCCAGTCAGCAAACACTATGATGATATTTTACACCAAAGACAGTGTATACCCGCTGCAATTAAAAAAAAATATTTATTCAAATACGCCTGCAGCCAGCAGAGAACTCTACATTAAGTACAGGGGCCTTCACGGAAGTGCACACATTTTGGACTGAGACCTGACTAAACAGCATCTTCAATACACATGTTCTTTATAGCCTAGGACAGCTAATCAAAAGGCATCCAGAAAGACCATAAAGCTGCAGGTGCAAAACAGGAAGTTCTCACAGGACTCTATTCTTGAGCTGTCGAAGAAATGGCCGGAGATATGAATCTAGAATGCTTTTAGTTGACCACGAACTCCTCTTCATACCAAAGGCTACGATGTTCCCAGGTCCTGTGGCTGCAACAACCCAAATCTTCACCCCTCTGGTACCATGCTTGTCAATTAGCATGAAGCATTTGTCTTGATATGCTGTGTTTAGTTTTTGCATAATGATGAAACATCTGTCCAAAGCAGATCTCTAGTCAGACCAAGTCTTGTCTTTGCACCACTTCCAAGCACTTTGCAACTTGTTCTGTAATGTGCGCTTTTCGCTTATTTTTGTATACATTTCTCTTGTTTCGACATATCCCTCTTGATTGTGTACATTTATTCCTGCTGTACAGTGACAATAAAGGGCTATCCTATCTTCTATTCTGTTATATCAATTTAGTGGTCTGCCATGTTATATTAGGGTTCCAACTTTTTTCACAGCAATGCTTTCAAACAAGCTGTACTTGTTTACGGAGCCCCCCAGGGGACATGGGAGAAAAAAAAAATTACGGAGGAAAAAAAAAAAATTAGGGAGGAAAAAAAAAATTAAGACGGACTTTTGCGAGATCTCGCAATAAGTATTGCGAGCGCTCGCAAAAGTATTGCGAGATCTCGCAAAAGTTTTAGCCGCATTCTTCGGAGGCCGCCAGCTCGAAGCCGACCGGGAGGTCGAGGCACGATGTGCCGGGAAAGCGGTGTTCCTCCCGGCTGTAGTAGGTCTCGACCTCCCGTTAGCTTCGAGCTAGTGGGTGTCAGATCTCCAAAAACTTCGGAGCTCTTTTGCAAATATGTGATGTCTTGTAAACCGAGCAGGTATCTGACGTTTACACAACTGCATTCACGCCTCAAAATATCTTAAAAAAGTGTATTTTGTGACCCAGAAAGAGTAATATTACAACTAAGTAGCTGCCGCCATTGTTGGAGTTTTGCGAGCGCTCGCAATACTTTTTGCGAGCGCTCGCAAAAGTCCGTCTTAATTTTTTTTTTCCTCCCTAATTTTTTTTTTTCTCCTCCCTAATTTTTTTTTCTCCCATGTCCCCTGGGGGGCTCCGTACTTGTTCAATCTTTATCTAATTGTATTATCATAAAAGTCTGAGCTATAGCTCTTGGGATTTTTTTTGCAGTTCCTCAGAGCATTGCATGGTCTGACTTTGGTCCAATCCTTAACAGACACCTGAACGAAACCAGCAAACCATGAAAACTTCTGGTTTTATAGAAGTGATCACACTTGCTGATCAAGTATACTTGCTTAGCAGGTTAGCTGATACTTATCTCTTTCAAAAGGCGTTAAAAGAGTCCTGTTAAAACCTTTTTTTCTCCCCTCCACCACAGGACTGTATAGCTCAGAAAGAAAGATAAAGGAGAACTACTTCAACGGTGCCACATGGTGCCAGCAAGTTTCTGTGACCGTGCCAAGTTTTACTTTTTTTCCTTTTCTTAACATGAAAGTCATGTTTAGCTAGTGTTATAATACACTGACAGAGATCAGTGTGCACTGCAGAATAATTAGCAAGTGCACCGTGAACTAAAAAGTACTTCACATTCAGCTCCATATGATAATTTTTACAGAATAGTTCAACCGCTCAGCCTTACCAGGACACAGAGAAAGCCTTTAACACAGTCAAAACCATAACAAAAGAACATTTTCTGTGTCGGTGTGAATCCGGCCCGTCTGTGAATGAGCTCCTGATTGGACTCTGTTCTGCAGAGTGTGCCGTGGAGAGCTAAGCCGTGTGGGTAATAAGTGGTTATCAAACAGCCATTATACTAGAAGTAATTTCAGCCCAGCGTCATCAAGCTTTAATATGAAAATGCTGCTTAAAGAAATCACAGCCAACCACCAGTAACGACTCATTAATCACCCATCAGCCTCAGTGTTCTCCAACAAGGATGATCTCCATTTAAAATAACATTCACAACGATTTTTTTTTCTTAAAAAACAAACAAACCCAAAAACGTTTGTTGGCAGGAGTGGGCGCCAATTTACATTCAAATTTTAGATGAATGTTGTGTTTTATTCAATGGAGAGTTAAACATTACTTTAAATTCCAGTTTTCTATTCATATTTATTTTTCTTGGCGAGGTAAAAGTCTTTCAGTTTTGCTTCTCCACTTGACCTTTGCAAAGTTTCAACTCATACCTCAGAAAAAAACAAAATGAAATGCAATGACCTCAGTGTGGAGTACAGAAAAAGGACAATCTTAAAACTTTTAAACAAACGCAAATCAATAGTCATCAAATAGTTAAGATCGCCAATCTATTGATGCGTGCTTCTGAATATGAAATATTCTTCACTTCTCATATCTACTGCTTCCTCCAGCCGGCACCAATAAAGGGCCAGTACGTCTTTTTCAACCACATTTGCTGAACAGTCATCACGAATGTTAAGCAGGATGGTGCACACGATAACGTTAGGCGGAGCTTCCCAGAGGACTGGAGACTGCAACGGCTTTATATTGATGTTAATGATTTCTGACAGGCCTGAATTTATTGAAAGTCCTTCAGACTTTAAACCAAACTTCATGATAAATTACCACTTGTTCTGGTTTTATATTACATCTATAAAGAAACAGAAACTCTTCTATTTAATATTTGATTGTTATGAACTGAGCATCTCTGGTGGGACATTGTGATGATCATTTAGTTAAAGTACCAATAAAAAGAAAAAAGACGCTCAGATGAGCTTAGAGCATTTCATTTCCAATTTTCATTCGAGCTGCAGTTCTGGTTTTCAATTTCAAAAACTGTGTCAACATTTAATTAAATCATTTCCAAGCCAATTTAATTTAAGGCCTCGCACTAGAGACATCTGTACAGCTCTGGGAACATGTCTACTCTAACAGAAGGTCTTATTTATAAAACTGATGATCAATATTGACTTGAGTAGAACCCATGTACAAGTTACTTAGAAAACCTTATTTTGAAATGGAAACGATCTTATCTCCTAGAAAAGTCATCTTCGCACTCTTGCAGTTTCCACTGCGAGACTGAAAGCTTTATGAACAATGTGATAGGAATGATAAACCACATAGAAATGAGCAGAAAAAGGTCTGTCTTCCCATTTTTTTTATTCATGGACTCCACTAGAGTAGTTCTGCGTGACTTACAAGTCAAAATAATCCCTGTATAGGTCAAACAAGGACTCAGTTCCCCCAGTTTGTGAAACAAGTTGCTTAACAAACTTTCTTCTGATTGGCTGTCCCTGAGAAGAGCATGTGAGCGGGGTTTGTTTTGCTCAAAACTCAAGCTGTATGCCTGAGATGGCAGCAACTCAATGCATTTATGCATGTAGACATGGTGAAAGCATCAGTCAGAGTGGGGTAAAAAAAAGCAATTTAAATGACTGAGTGAGGCATGGTTGTTGGAGCTAGACTAGCTGATCTGAGTATATTTAGAAACTGCTCACATACTGGAATTTTTCCCCCCATACAACCATCTCTACAGTTTTCAGGTAATGGACCAAAACGCAGAAAATATCCAGTTTTTCAAATGTGAGAGGAGAATGGTCAGACTGTTTTGAGTGGAGGAAGGAAGAAAAAAAAAAAAGCTTCATCCTGTTTAAAGGGGTTTTTCCTTCCCACTGTTGCCAAGGCCTCAAAGGGTTTTAGATTGTTAGTTTTCCATTTAACTTTGTAGACTCCTCACTCTGCAGTAGGTGCCTTGAGATTACTGTTGTTGTGAATTGGCGCTACACAAATGAAACTGAAATCACCAGATTCATTTATTCAACATGTTTTGCATCAAGAGTTCAGGCTGCTGGTGTTTGTGTAGTGGTCTGGTGGACCCTTCACTATCACACTTTGAGCCCTTCAAAATAAATTTTTTTTATATATATATATATATATATGGAAAAGTAGGTCTCCTTATATATATTTTTAATACAAAACTTTATGAAGACTTCCACCATGAGGCGGCAGTATTTTACCAAAACGTATCCACCTCAACCAACATTAACTTCTTCGGTGTACTTGTGAAGTTTTCGTGTTGCCATCTTGAAACTAATTCCTAAACTTCTGACTAATCTGATGTTTCTGTGTTCAAGATTTCAGAAAGTGTCTCATTTGTGCTTTTCTACTTATCAAAATAGGTCAGCTAATCTTTGCTGCCATTGTATTCATGTTGAGCTAACACTAGCTTCAGTAAGGTTGCTATGCCTCATGTTAGACTCATTGGATGCTATACTAAAAATGTACATTTAAACGTGCAAGAGGTGACTGGCAGAAAAATGAGTATTGGGGTGTGCGTGTGTCTGCGTGTGTGTGTGTCTGGGGTTGGGTCATAACTCATTATTTGTACATCAAGTTAGAGCTTGAGCTAAATAATTTGCTGCCTAGCTTCAATTACCTCGACCATCACCGTGATCTTGTCTTTCTGAATCTTTGCTTTACTGTTTTGGTCCCTAATTATGCATAAAACCTCATTTGTGCCGGGAAGGGAAACAAGAAACACAGATCACAGCTCTGTAAGATTTCTGGCCCAAGTTTGTGTTTTTTTTATTTAATGCTCAGCATCATTCCCAATAAACACAAGCATACTGTTTGGAAGGATTAATGTAGGAATATTTTTGTAAATGAGGTCTTTGAAGATTTAATTCCTCAGAGGTATTTAAATTAAATACTGTAATCATGCTGCTCATGCTGCCATTTTACCCAAAGCTTCAAATTCTCCCTTTGTGGCGCTTTGTTTAGTTAACAGTTACACAGATATTAAAGTGTAGCACCATTTTAATTCATTTGAGGAATACTGAGTAAGCAAAAAGCAGGAAAAGCAGACAAAACTACAGTGTTTCAGCGATTATTGTCAAATAACAGAAACAAAAATCCTCAAAATGGCCATAAAAAAAACAAATCACACTATCACTATGAATAAAGTCAATATGATGATTTCTTTCATCATCTCAAGCTGCGTCCATAAACAGGCAAGATACCTGCAAATTAGTGCTCAGTAACAAACTAATCAAATGCAATTATTTCCCCTCTCAAAACTGATGCACAGACTTATTGGATGGTATGGAATCACACAGCAGACCATATCATTTGTCTGACAATCCATTAAAAATGCTCCAAATGGCACAAACAGCATGAAAACAGTGTAGAGGTCCAGTTCAGTTACTCCAATTAGCAGAGGTGACGCCAGCAGTGATTGGCTACAGTCCAGAAACCTGCCAATCAAAGCAGCCACACTGCGAACTCCACTGTCCAGGTGTATGAGTAAGAAAATATCAGCTCCCTATACAGTGGTTACGAAGGGAGGAAACTATCATTACAGGCCTAATATGCATTGGACCTGGCTTTTTTTATGCCCCAAGGTTGGTCATTTTAACCAGGAAGTCTCTGGGGATGGATTTGCTTTTGGAGTCAGCCTCGAGCAGCCACTGAGTGCAGTTTTTGGCTCTTTTGCTTTTGCTCCATTTTTCAGTTTTAGGGGGTTTTCACTTGGTCAGATCAGACCCATCTCTGAAGCCTTCATTTTGATTTCAACAACATGCCTGTGAACTTATCTTCCGCAGCTGTGATGCTATCACTGTACAAGATTTTTAAGGTGCTATAATGTCTCAGAATATCATCATCTACAATGACCCTTAAGAAAGGAAAACAAATTGGATATTTGCTGCAGAGGTGCAAAAAAGGAGGGCAGATAATGATGAAGCAAATTTCCAGATGCATTATTTATTATAACCACTGTGTTCAAAAATGGCAAGGTTGAGAAATGCGTCCAGTTTCAGACTCCATCCAGTGTTAAGTGAATCGTTACTGGCAGAGCCCGGGGCCTCAGTCTGACCTGGAGTTATATCACCCAGCACCGGTGTAACACAGGATTGATATCTCTTTAAAAATAACCATCATGATTACTGCTATTACACTCCATTATCAGCTTACTAATAGCAACTGCTTGCTTTGATTACTTGTCACTCACAGGGACGCTGCAGACAGTGCAGTCTTTAAGGCAGACCTAGGCTCAGTGTAAGGTGATCAACTCTCTCATGACTTTCATCTGGAGAGAAATAAATATCACACCGCGAGGGATCATCCGAGGGTGCAGTGTTTGTCTCGTAGATGAGGTGAGAGGAAGAGAGAGAAACCAGACACTCATGTCTGCCTTCAGTCTGATACTCATCCATCACCTCTTCTTTAAATAATCCTACTCACACAATGTTAAATTAGCTCTTTCTCTTCAGAACTTTCAAAAATAAAAAGCACCTTTATGGCCTCATGCAGCTCTCCTCACTGTTAGAGGAGTTTGTAAAACAATATTTCTATTTTGTGGAAAGTTTCTACTCCACCACATCTCTGTAGTGCATCCCAGCTGTCCGAAAGTTTTAGATACTTCATGTACAAAGACATGCTTAAAAAAACCCAAAACATAGTGTTGGTTATCATTGTATATATGGTACTAAAAACGGTGTGCTAATGCACCTGCTATCATTTGATAGCTACAGCAACCAGGAAACATGGGCAACACACGGGCACAGCCGGGCCTACTGTATTTATATGATCACTTTTAAAAGATGGCTCTGAAGCAAGAAGGTGTTTTCTTCTTTAATACCTCGACTCCTCGGTCCTCATGCCAATCAATTTCTTTACCACCACTAGCTGTCCAGTTTCCTCAGATTCTTTAAGTTCACACGACACATCATGCTGCAGCAAATTAGCCAATAATTGCCAATCAAGCCTTGTTTTCCCACTCATGCTTATGCTTTCAGAGTAATGAAATGATAAAAAAAATTACTGTTTGTATTAGGGATGTATAAATATTGGTAAGATATTAATGTTCCCTTTCTGTTCCTTATTTTATTTTATTTTAAATCAGAGTCTGGGCTCATATAGAGTTTAAAATGCTTTAGATGTGACTTGGAGAGTGTCAGGAAAAAAAGAAAGAAAAAAGTCACAAGTAATAGAGTGGACCACTTGGGCGGGGTTCTTGATTTTCATATACTTTGTACATTAATGCTGTCATTTCAGAAACCTGTTTAGTCTCTGGACACTAAATAGTTAAAAAAAAAAAAATCAGAATCCCGTCACAAGTGCAGCTCATATGAAATCTTAGATAAATATCAAATATGCCCCTATAACCTCCTTGTGCCATTTCTTTTATGCATGGTGGACATTCTAAAATCTTCCTGTGTCTGTATTTATGGTTTTAAATCATTTTTAATGCAAAGCAGGAGTTCTGGCACAATTTTTCCAGGACTTTATGTCACACTTGGATTGGTTTAGAAGAGAGACACTGCATGAAACTGTAGCTGGCACTGAAAGCTACCAGCTGTTAATCTACACAGAGATAAAATAGCAGGAAGGTAATAGGAGATAGTATTTAGATAACCTGGCTACAAACCAATTGCAAAAAAAAAAATCTCTGACAGCAGCAGGTTTGTTCATATCCTGTGTGAACCATAGTTCCCTACAAAACAATATATTACAGAAAATTACAATAAAATCTGTCTATAAGCCAAAATTGTTTAAAACACATGAAACTGTGTAGTAGCCACTGACAAATTCAGAGCATGAAACTGCCATTTAAAAAAATGTTGCAATGGCACATAAAAAAAAGAAGAAATGACAGGTGGCACTTAAGAAAATGTTAAACCCCATCCTGTCCATTTGAAACTTTTCTTCATCCACACAAAACAGCCCCCTTACCTTAGGCCAGGTTAATGCTGCTTTCACATGAGCAAGCTAATCCATGAAGGAGAATCCATGGCAGGTGTCATTTAACTGCAGTAATTGTTTACCTGGCGCCAGGCCTGGTGACGTAGAGCTTTGTTGAACAGGTGAGTGGACTGAGGCTTCTGCCAGCTCTGCTTTGCGATCACACTCCACGATGTGACCTTAAAATCCACCTTTTCAATGCTGCCGCTGTCGATTTCTGCATTTTATTGCGTTAAATCTGTCGTGTAGTATATCATATACTGTCTATAGTCAAGCCGTCTACAGCCCCCTGTGGTGGCCCGTGTAAACGCAAGTGAAACGAACGTTGCATTCAATGCAGCACGTAAATTGGGGAACGAGTAGCAGAGCGTTTTTGATCATTTACATCACAGTTTTTTTTTTATGACTTTTAACTTGTAATGTAACTTTCTTCAGAGGCTGAACTGCATGAAATGAATCAAGAAAAATGTGAAATTTAAAAAATCTTTCACTTTTTCCACATCAGTGTAATCTGCTTTTGTAAATTACAGATGCACGGCAGGCTCAGCGCTTTGATTCAGACAGCTGCAAAAGTGACAGTTGTTCAAACTTCTGCCTCAGAAAAAATGAGCAGTTTGGACAACCACTCTGACATGATCCATTAATAATGACTTGCTGCAGAGTGCTCTCCAGGTGCAAAGTACAGTCCAAAATTATGCCCTCTTTCTCTGTAATTTTCACTCTTTGCAAAGGCATCCAATGGACCATAATGGACACTTTGGCAGACAGGCTCTGGCACCCCTGCTGCATGAGCATTAGATTCCTTTTGATCCTCAGTTTAATCATGTTTTAGATGAGATATGAATATGACCATGTTTGATTCTAAAAATATCTTGTGTCTCATCCTTGGCTCTACCTTTCACATAGTGCATGTCATTTCTATACAGAGGTCCAGTTGCCATTTAATATAATAATGTTGGTTCTGATAAAATAATTATTTTTTGCTACATTATATATCTTACGGTGCATAGTTTACATAAAGAATGTATTGGTGTAGTATTTTTGAGTGTGCACATCAGTAAAAATCATTGTCATGGTGATTAAAGTTGGGCAGGTTCCTTTTTCAGAAACAGTCAGAGCATTTTCTGTCACCTTTTGCTGTTTCATTTTCATTTTTGTATGTAAAGTGTGCTTGATGCACAAACATGCTTTTCATGCAGGGCTTTGTGAAAATTTAAATACTGGAATACCTTCAATTTTGTTTAGTGCAGTTCTAGCAACACTGAGTTCTTATAATTTTCACATTATGCACATTTTATTTTACTGTAGTGAGTACTTTATTCTAAGAAATCAACAACTAAATTATACTTAAATCTATTAAATGTGAATTATTAACTTTTTTATTTTTAAATAATGTAAATAGTATTACTTAAACACAGATAAGGTTTATCATTTTTAAAAACCTAAACTCTTAAGGGTATTTAATAGGAATGTAATCCAAAAAAGAGCATTATACTCATGAGTATACAAAACTGAAATCAGGGGACTAATGCTTGAAAACATGCTCACTTATTCCTGATATTGTGGCAGTTGCATATTGTCAGCAGATTAAATGTGCAACCCTTTCTTTTTTCGGACAGCAGGGAAGAGAGTATAAATTAATATTATGGGAGTTAATGTCCGGCTCATGTGTCCTAAAAACAACACCTTTGATAAACAGTTTTATTACTTTCTCACGTCATATGACACACAAATATTGTAGCCACTACAAAGAATGTTTCAGTAATGCTGTCTAACAGCAGCTAACAGAGGCTAACAGCAGCTAACAGAGGCTAACAGCAGCTAACAGAGGCTAACAGCAGCTAACAGCAGCAAAAACTGCAGCAATTAAAGACAGAAAATTTCAGAATATTCTCAACAACTCACCTCAGTACCGCTGCAATCGAGCACATGTTAGCGTCACTGACTCATTGACTCGTACTGAACTCTTTTCTCAGTTTTACAGCCTCCTTCAGAGTAAAAAGAAAAGGACACCGACTTAGGTAAACAGAGTGATAGCTTACACTCAATACAGATAAACATCAGCCAGAGTTGTGTATCCTACAGAAGCCACCATAACTAGACTTATGCTCAAATTGGGAGGAGTAAGAAAACAGTACTCAGTTGATTGTAATCTGCAACTTACATCTAGTGATGATATTTTACACACTACTTTTGACTTTTTTCTGCTGATCAAACTTTTTCATATAGATAAAACATGTTTCTTTGAGTAATCTCATCCTGTGCTTTACTTTTCAGCTGTGTGCCATCTCCATTAACATATTACACATCCAGCAGTGGCAGTGCTGAAAACATCTGATAACTTTGACTGTATTTAATAAATATTAAACACCTGAACTCCTTGTTATGGTACTTCTGAGATTTGCTTTGATAAAGAAGTTGTGTTTGACAGATATTTTAACATATCATAATTTATTCATTATTCCTTCACACACTTACATCTCCTATAGCATAATGGGATTAAAGACTTTTTTAACTGTATGAAGCCTGCAAACTACGTTCCTTTAAAATTTAACATAAAGCTGCTGATTGGCTCCTGCTGTGGCTTTAGTTTATATGAAGACTGTAAAACAGACAACCCTAATAAGAAAGCTTTGAAAAGGATATTCTACATGTTCAATATTTGAAATATCATCAGTATATCCATGCCTTTTTTAATCACTTATCTAATATGGGTAACAGAGTGCTGGTGCCTATCACAGCCAATTTAGGAAGAGAGGTGAGGTACACCCTGGACAATCACAGTCACATCACTGGGCTAACACAGAGGGAGAAATAATCAGTCCCACACTAAAATAATATCAGATATATAGGTCTTTACAGTGTACAGGGAATTTAAAATGCCTGTTGTGAAATAGCATTGCATAAATAAAAATGAACTGAAACTAGCTGGCAAGACAACTCTTTAATTTACACTCAGAAGAGCAATGGAAACTGTGGAAAGCTACAGTTTTGGCTGAATAATCTGCTGACTGACTCCTGCCCCACTGTTTTCACATGATCCTTTCATAGTTTGTAAAGGCAGTCGACAGAAGCAGTGAGAGCGATGGATGGCCCGTGAGGATAAATCGGATCAGTAATTTTAAATGCTTTATCTAACTGGAACCAAATTTGGACTAAGTGTACAAACTGAGGCCACAAATAAGAACTGTGCTATAATTAAACATTAAAAAACTAAAAAGTCTGCATACAAATCGCTAAAACTAAAGGACGGAAACATGTCAGGCATTGTTAGATCATTATAACTTATAAACAGCTTGTTGTTACTGTCACAATTTGTGAGAGGACTCCTGAAATCAGGAATCTCGGCAAGTTACACTTAAAAGCCACTGCCAACTGTGATTTAGACGTCGAACAATCAATCTTTACTTTTAAGCACAGGCCACCTCCAGAGCTGAGAGATGAAGTCTGTGCAAAGTGACAACAACTGCAGTTCCTCTATCGGCCACTAGAGGAAAGCCCCAAAAGGGAGTCTATCATAATAGGCTCTTATGTTAAAATGTCCAACTGTACAGCATTAAAAGGTTAAGCAAAAAGTCAAATGTGTTTTGACTTCTATGGATTACAACTCTGCCTGGGGTGATTACTTTTCACAGCTCATTCAGTGGGTAATTGCATCAGGGGTGTGGACCGACAGGCATCCAAACAGACATCTGGAGTCAATCAGCTTCTGCTAGGCTTCATCCACGACCGTCAGTCATTAAACTGTATGATGTGTGTGCTGCTGGGAGCCTTTCAGTGCAATTTTGAATGTATTATCTGACTTATACTACAGCACACTGTATAGTAAACACCATCCAGGATCTAGTGAGTTAAAAACTAGCATTTTATTAGTCTGTCAGCTACTCAGCTGATTAAACTCTGCTGCACTGATGCAATTTGTGAATGCAGCTTGTCAACCGAGGCAGTGGCCAAATATGGTGTCCAAAGCCAGTAGGTGACATCACAATGGCTGTGGCCATTTTTATGTTACCCATGCTTTTAAATTAGACTAAAAGTAACAAGAGTGTCCACACGTTACCGGTTTGTTTCCAGTACTGACCCACAGAAATATATTTATTTTTAGATTACCGCATGACATTTGTACTAAACACTATAGTTATAAGGCATTTTACATACATATTGATGTAATATTTCTACAGTATCTACTGAATAATCTATAAATTTAACATCAAATTTCATCTGACTACGTTAAAGTATTATAGTGTAATTAAAATTTCATACCAATTTACTTAGTCTATAGTGTTTATATGTTGGTATAAGAGCTAATTTATAGGGGTTAACACAATGAAGCTACTTTGGGTGCTCCTTTATACACAAGGTGTCGCCACGGTGACTCCAGATGTTTTGTTTGGCAGATTTTTTTTAACCCCTTCCTGACAAAACCACTAATGGAAAAAGCGTGTAAAAATTAATAAATACGAGTCATAGAATATGAGATAAATGTGTCTTCAGCTCTTTTTTCTGACTTCTTTTGGGCACTTTTACTGTGCCCTTTAGTCTCCAGGAGTGTATAGGGTGTTTGATTTCTCCGTGCAGCTTTTGATCTTAATCAGGAACTCAGTTAACCACAGTACACTTAGTTCGAGCTGTTTACGTTTCTTTGGTTTTCCTGTTTGTCATGGCTGTGAAGACAAGCTTTTATTTCTTACTGCTGGGATTTTCATACCAAGTTTTCTTTAATAACTACATAACTAAAAAAAAAAAAAAAAAGGACACACTCAACAGTAACACACTTTTAAAGATGAAATCAACCTCAGTTGCATTTGTTAGTGCAAAAATCACGTTTAATAATCATGAAATCTATTTTCACAAGATGACCCTCTTATTTTTTCCCAGAAAGAGGCCAAATAAAGACAACACAGGACAATATTTGAATTTTAACCATTACATCATTTATATAAGAGATACTAAAGCAATTCTTAAAGAATTAGTATGAAGATGATATGCCGGGTTACATTCTGATTTAAGCCCTTTTTAGAGAATTAAGATTACCCGCAAAACTAGGAAATAAAACCAACAATGAAATCAAACAGCAACAGAAAACATTTGTACAACAAAACCTGAATCACAAGAAGCAATGAGATCTTTTTCAGCTGTCCCAAGTTGGCTCCTAAGGAAAATGTGTGAATCTCAAGATCTGCAGCTCTTCTCCGATTCACTTGTGGATATTATCCCACATCTGAAAACATCACCACCCTCAACCAAGTGGTTCATACTGTGAGCGACATGAGCTGAACTGAGCAGCATTCAACCACCATGTGTTAGTTTACTGGCTGAATATAAAAATTACTGGCCCATATTTTCAAAATAAAAACATTCACTTTTCTCCTATTTATATCTTTATAGCCTTAGTATTTTACCTCTGGACTCAAAGACTGTCTTTCTGTCACATTTGGCGCTTAAGTTTGGACATGTGTAGAGAGTGAGTCCACACTATCCTGATAGACCCGTATGTGTCAGACTCACAGCAAATTGTCCAAAAAAAATAAAATAAATAAAAAGTAGATTTTGAGCTTTAATTATCCCTGCAGCGTTGTGGCTGGCTCAGCTGTTCTTACAGCCACTGAAAGATGAAATGTGTGCTGGAAAAAGCCGAGAAAAATCATGATAATGAATCAATTTTCTGCACAGCTTCCAGCTGCAAATCCATGCTACTAACAAGAACAAATACTAGATGTTAGGTTTAGATTATTTACAGCCTCCGGTGACTTTTCCACTGCTTTGCCATTTCACGACCTATAAACACAACATAAAGGTCACATGCTTGAGATAATGTTAGAGTTTTGAATACAAGCGCATCGCCTGAATGCAGCAGAGGAGTGATCAGCTTTAAAAAAAAAAGTCACAAGTAACACACATTATATTCACTCTTTCAGTTGAAGGTTTTATTTTTATTTTATTTATTTGTTATTAACGTGCCCTTCCTGCATTAGTTTCACTATTGGGCCATTTAAGAAAAAGAAAAAAAAATCCTCTAAAAATCAAAACAATTACATGTGTGATTTGTTTACATGTGACATTTTCTTAATCAATGCTTGGAGAAGTAATCAGAACCCCTCAATCTACAATCAACACAAACAGTGCCAACTGTCAGACATGTTGCTCACAGTGTGAACACACAAACAGCTGGACACTGTAATTTACAGCACAAAAGTTCTGGCCAAATGGAAAAGTGGGGGAAAAAAAAAAAAAAAAAAAAAGGCAGTTAAGTGTAACATTCTCAATCAGCCAAGATTTAGATGATGTTTTTTTATGTTCATGGTTCACTCTGCAGCAGGATCACACTGTACAGACAATCTTGTGGGGGGAGTAATGACTCATCGGGTTTTTGTACGTCTGCATCAGACTGTGTCATTTCTCTTGGTCAATATGTTTGGGAGGTTGGGAGGTGAAAAAAAAAAATCTAATTTGGCTGGAGTTTGATTCAATTTTAGTCAAACTGTGGAATGAGACATTTAAAAACAAATACATATTGCAATCCTTAGTTTTGTACTGTATACTAGAAGTTTTACTACCAAGAAATCAGCATTGTGACCCGTTTAAGTGCATATAACCCCCCCAAAAACACAGGAACTAGGTGTCTTTGAACCGTGCATTTAATATTTGCCGGCTGCTGTTGCCTGTCCTGAGGAGCAGGATCTCTTAAAACACACGTGGCTGCATGGCGGCCATCAAAACGTTCCCATCTGTTTTTTAACCGTATTACAAAGCTGCAGATGCTGATGACATGTGACAGACAGGACGAAGAGGAGGGCTGAGCACAAAGAGACTTGAGACAGCGTCATTTCAGAAACTTATGAGAACTGTACAACAAAAACATTACAACCCAAACAACCCAAATCTGTACAAATGTACAAAAATCAACAGGCTTAAAACAACATGAGGATTCATTTGAAAATGTCCAGTCGCTGTGGATCTGACAGTATATGGTAACAACCTGGATCAGAGTCCATGTGCCGACTTTGTTGAGTGCAATCCACAGCAAACCTGAGGCCGGACTTTGTGCTTCTGGATTCGACTGTGACGTCATCGTCTCTCCGTGAGCACCACCGCCACAGTGAGTATAAAGGACAGCTGGTTAGTGATCATTAACATGGTCATTTCTCTTATCGCTATAACATTACCAGAAAGTTTAACCTATAAGATCATAACAAGAAAATGATCCCTTTCTTCTTCCTGTTCTGCTGGTTTACTGAGATGCTTAATGCTGCACTGTTACCGTATATCTGTGTAGAAAGAAAGTCAAAATGAAGGAAATCATCTGTAGACACTCACAGAGGTGTTGGACATAAAGGTAAAGGTTCGGCTTTTGTTAGAAGCAACGCAAACTTGTTTTCCCAATCCCGTTTGATCTCAGATAAAAGCAAAATCACTTCTGTGGTTTCGGTTTCTAGTCCTGACTGCAGTGTGCTCATGTACATCTTATCCCATGCCTTTTGTTTTAAACAAACACCTGTGAGTTTCATTCCAAAAAACCTGATGCAGTTAATGTGCTCTATTTAACAAGAAGAAAACTTCCAAAATACAAGTTCACACTTTCACCCGTCTGTGAAAATGAAGTTTCACGTGAGTGAGAGTCTGCTTGGATGGAGCTGGGTGTGACAGGCTGTCCCGTAGGAGGTGTTTTGACTTTTTCAGTCAGCCGATCAAACAGATGCACTTTAGTGAAATCAATGCAGCAGTCCACGCTGACTTTATGGTGACCTTTACACTCTGTAGCTCATTTAAAACAAACAAAAAAAGTCTCATCCAAGCTGCTGATGTCCTGCTTTCACACTTCGATAGGTTCATACAATATGTTAAGATTACTCGTTCAGTCGAGTTGTCAATAGGTAAAATGCCTGGCATTCTAATGCATTCCTGGCAGATGACATGACTGTCATGTACTGCATGTCTTGCGTTTCTAGTGTGACTGAAAAAAATTCGCGTCAATATTCCAGAGTTTCAAAATCTTTTCTTAAGAATACTGTAAACGCCCGTCAATGTGACGCGTGATGCGTCAATCTGATAAAAATGTTGGATTTTCTAAGCAGACATGCAGTGACGCAGGGAAACAGGACAGACGAGAATCCTAACTCAGTCTTGGTTTAGATGCTACAAGTGCACTTTTACAAATAGTGACAATCCTGAGACCTCCAACAGCACAGAATGAGCCAGCAGAGAAGCAGACTGACGAGTATCTGAGTACAAGCTTGGGTCATAAATACCGAGAAATTAATGATCCTGCAGAGTTCAGAGTCAACTTTGAGTGCTGTTTATTTGAAAATGTTGGTCTGAGGAATGAAACTCTTCACAGGACTCACCGAGAACAGAAACTCGCACTGAAACTGATAACATGAACATCTGGTAAGCGAACTGAACCTGAGTTCTCTGCAGGCTGTAGAAGGTAGTCAATTCCCCAAAGGAGTATTTTTTTTCAGTTCCTTGTTCAGTACCCAATCACATGACTTAATTCACACACACACTGTGTCACATGATCTACAAGCTGTGGTTTCCATGGAGAAGTGATGGTACTGAAAAAGGAAGCAAGTACACAAGGAAGGAAGGAAGGAAAGAAAGATGGACAGACTGTTATGGTCGCTTGTGTTGGCAGAGTTCAAAAGAGGTGTGTTTGTTTTATGACACAGTATTTCCCTCTGACGTAAAAGAGCAGCACAGTAAAGGGCAAGTGACAGGAAGACAACATGCCGATTTCCTGATGTTCATTCCAGAAAACCTGCTAAGCTGCTGAGCAGGTAGGAATTTCACAACCTATGGTTCACACACAGTTGTGCAAGAAAAGAAAAACACACACCAGGCCCTAAAACTTCCTTATTACTGCATTTCATTTCATTCAGTCATTCACTGGAGGCATTAGCTGAGTGTTAAACAATCGTATTGCAAACAGAATCCAAACTACTGCTTGCTGCTACCTCTCTGTGAGGTATTACATTAATCGGATCCGTTTGTATAACACAAAGATAAAAATAACCTACAGCTAACAAAACCCAACCAGGTGCAAAAAACTTCAATTCTTTGTCTTTACCCACTCTAGCAACTTCATGTTTTACCAATTTTTGTCTTTTGTTATAATGTGACATTAAAGTTATAGCAAAGACTTAACAGCCCCACAAGAATATTTTGCAACTTGGTTTAGCAGATTTTATTTTTGCAGTCTGTTTGAAGGAACACCACGATCCATGACTGATTTGGTAGCTGATAACACCATGACCTTATTTTAAAAGTTCAGTCCCAAAGGCCTTCTAATCTCACGTTACTCAAGACGCTATTTTGGCCATCTTGGCATTGTGTTGGACTTGGAGGTCATTACTTTGCTTGAGTTCTTGGATTCTAGCACCACCGCCCTGTACTCCATCTGACAACTGGAGATCTTCTGCTGCAAACCCTAGAACTACGGTTGTTTGAAGCTGTAATGCTTTTTGTGTCTCAAACTCTGAGCTCAGCTGCAGAGCAGAACAGGGCCTAGCAGCTAAAGAGGATGAAAGACTCATTGGAGATGCAGGTGAGTGTAACGCTCAATTACTTATGTATCACAGGGTACTTGCTGATTAAAATATTTCAGAAAGGGCCCTTTATGAAGGGTATTGTTTATCATGGATGGACAATGGAGCCAAAATGGAATTAAAATATGTGGGAAATGCTGTATAATTACTCACAGGCGGGGTCAGTGCAACAGCTTTTTGGGAACAAATGAACATATCAGCCCAGCACTGCAAAGTAATGTGTGCTTTATTTAATCAATATTCAGAATCAGAGTATATTTGGCTGGCTAGTTATTTATTTCTGAAGGTAAACTTTAGATTATTTGATAAGCAATGGGGTGTTTGATAGAAGTCTAACTAGATTTCCCAGCCATGGTCGGCTACAAAAGATTTTCACAAGGTCTAAAGCAACCTCTCAACTAGCGTTCAATCAGCCTCGTCTGGAACACAGGTCCACACAAGCCATCTGTTGAAAGGTGTGTGTGTGAGAGAGAGAATGTTGATCACCAATACTTTCCATTCATCCTCTGGTTTTTAACACAATGTGGAAACAAGGCAATTAGGTTCCTCTAGGTAAAAATTGCCCACTAGCAGCTAAATGGAAAAGCCGGTGACTGCCCTTACAAGATTGGATGGCTGGTTTAAGTGACTTTCAAGTGTTTCTAGGAACAAATTGAACCGTTCTCATCTGATCCCTGGTCTATAATCGCCCTGGTCTTCACACAAAACCAAACAACAACCCTACCCTCTATAATGTGTTTCAGAGTCAACCTATCATGAAGTCGCTGTTTTTTGCAGTCTTGTTTTATTATCTAATAACCTTTCTGCTTGCTGAAGGCTAAGCTGAGTTTTCTACAAGGCACTATGTGAGGGTATAGAAGAAGGCAGAGTAAGCTTGGGGGCAGCCTCTAAGAAAACTCATACGTGGTTGTTAAAAGAGAAACAATCGCTCATCGTGAGACAAGCTTTAGTTGATTTGTCAAAAGCAGCTATAGTAGATTAGAAAAAGCTCTGCGTTTAGCACAATAGATATTTATAAAAGGGAAACTTTTCATTTTGCTGGAGTCCAATTTACAAAAATAGTGCAGAATTCTGTTATAATAAAGTCCTGTTTGGTGAAATACCTGAAAGAAAACCAAAGACAGGCTACAGCCCAAACATTTGCTTTTCCCTGCAGAAATTACAAGCAGTTACCTTGTTTAGGTCCATGGAGAGAGCACGGACAAAAATAAGAAAGAAAGAAGAAGAAATTAACTTAAGCTGAGTATAGAGCAGAGGGCAAGTCTCTCATTAGCACCTTTGTTTTCTGTAGTGACTAACTGAAGCTAATTAAGAGGGAAGGGAGAAGGGCTGTGATGAACAGTCAAAACTTTATCTCAAAGTGCTGCTGGTCACCCAGGCAGTTTCTCAAGTGACTGATTAATCACTGCGTTCAGGAAAGTATTTATCCCTGCTGGATTCATAGAAAAGGGTAAAACATTTTGGTTTGTTGATGAGACCAGAACTCCAAAGTGAATTAATGAATTAATCCAGAATTCCTCTCTTGGTGGATCATGATTCAATCACAAGGATGAAAAACACAAAAAATGTAATCAGCAGAGTACTTCCTCCACGGCAGAGAGATGGACAGACCGTTGGGAGGATCGGACCTTCCTCAGTCACTGCTGTCGTCATCGTCGTCATCATCCGAGAGGTTGTTGCTGTGGAACTTTGACCCCGGCCGAGTGATGGAGTCTGAGCGTGCCTGGTTTACGGATGTCAGCTGCTCGTAGCAGTGCTCGCAGACACGAACTGGTTTGGACGACTGGCTAGGAAGGAGGTACTTCTTCTCTGAGCACGGCCCACAGACCACAAATCCACATTTCCTGCAGTGGTGGCGGCGGCTGACTGGCGTGAACTTCACCTTCTTGCAGCGCATGCACACAGAGGCCTCTGAGTCGGGCACCCATACAGCCGCGTGCTCTCCTGTAGGGGACTTGCCACTCTTCTGCAGCAAGTCTCCGACACATTTCCCTATGTGGTTCATCCATTCGGACTTCTCGGTGGCAGTAGCAGCATACACAGCGAAAGACTTGGTGGGCGTCTTGATGAGCCAGCCATTGCGCAGGTCGCCTTCATCTGGCACTGTGTCGATGGTGACGCTCTCCAGAGGGATGATGTGCTGCTTATTGTACTTCTTCTTCTGAATGACGATGTTACCATAAACCAAGATGTCGTTGAAGAGGAAGAACTGCCGTGCCTTTGGCTTCTTTCGGCAGAGTTTAGTGAGAACACCCTCACCAATCAGCACACGGCCTGGGATGGCCAGTGGCTGACCTGCAGCGCCGAAGCAGCTCTCAACCACCGCAATCCGCTTGGAGTTGGCCTCGCTGTTCGCAAGCCGGTCCACCATCTTCACCTCACCTGGAGGAAGACAAACAGAAGAAAGTTGAGAACAAACATTGGGGATTTTTTTGTTTTGTTTTTTTAAATTGAGCAACACAGCCAAATAAGCAATTCTAAAAGTTTCTAGTTTGAAAACGAGACCAGCGAGCCTTGACTAATTAAATTTTTATCAACATCTTATTAAAATATAGCAGACTTGCAGGAAAAGTAATATTTTCAGGACTTATTCTTATGCCCATCTGAGTCACCGCAGAGCAAATAAAGCCAGACAGAGAACACTCTACCAAGAGTGACCCTGACAATTTAAAAAAATAAATAAATTTTAACAAAATCGTGCCAAGTCCATCACTGTGAGCAGTACTTTACGTAGTTCTTTTAGAGTAACTTTACATATTTAACTCTTGGTCACATGTATGCTTTTGTTTTCTTGCAAATGTTTTTACTCATTCTAGTTGATTCTTTGTGAGTTCTTGTGAGTTCCCACTTGATATCAGTTTAACATTTTGAAGAAAGAAAAAAAAAGCAAAAAAAAAGCAGAGTAATTGGGGTTCTTCCGGCGTTTAACTTTCACTTTGTTATGCCATAAACTGATTATACTGATTCCTGTTTACTGACAGCATAATACTGTAAATACAGAGGGGAGTAGAAACCATTAAAACAATCTCTCTGACCCTGTTCTTAAGTTATACTGGCATAACTGTGTTTGTAGTAGCGGATTTCCTGCCAGTGCCTGTATTTCTTTCTAATGAAGAACCACAGTGCAATGAATCACTGTTCCACTTTCCCTGGTAACTTCACTGATCTCATCTGTCACGTGTTGGTTTAGTGCCACATGATCTGATTTTACACTTAAGCTGTCTGTGCTTAAGACTGGCGTCTATATTGTAAAATGTGACTTCGAGTAGCAATGCGATAATCACATTGGCTGACAAACGTATGGTCTTTAGCACATGTTATATTTAATTGACAGTGACATTTGCCAAATACAAAAATCATATAAAACCCAATTTTCCATATTGCCAAACTCCCATGGCTTCATCTCGTACAGCAAGAGATAGCACCTCATTCATTAACAAATTAAACAGATTGATCAGTCACACTTCATCTGTCAGCAATAAATACTAAATATCCAATTTATTTGTTACGACTGCTGGTGATTGTGGCATAAAAAAAATAATTAGCCACTAGCAGGGCTGGGCTATATATCGAGTTTTAAAAAAAAATATCGATATATTTTCATACGAGATATAAGATGTGACAATATCCTTTATATCGATATAGTCTATGTTACGTTATAATTATACTTGTGGAGCCACAAGTTTGCCTCTCTTTCGTCCACTTTTGTCTCTGCGCAACGTTACTCGGCCTCGCCTCTCCTTCACTGAACACAACTCCTCCTCCCCCATAGCTTCACCTGCAGGCAGCGACAAGATGGACACGGCAAATCTCCGTTAGCGAGTTGTGGGGCTGGACGGCGTCAACGTGTTAGCGAGCTAACCACGCTAACGACATGCAGCCCACAAGGGCTGCGCGGCCTAAAATCCTTTCATTTTCTCAAAAGTTGATAGCGCGCCTTATGTATGAATTCTGGTTGTGCTTACTGACCGCGAACCGATTTTATGTGGTACACGGCGCTCAGCAATCTGTCAAAAAAATGTTTAGTACGACTTTGGTAAGCTACAGAGCTGCAGCGCTTGATGGATTGTTGGAGCATTACGGCTACCGTAGTCTGGAGCCTCGCGGAGTGATACGTACTGTGCTTCGATGTAATATTACCGTATTGTGTGTGTATAAGGACCATAAATGGCACCTGCTAAGAGACATGGTTACGAAGCAGATTGCAAACTCAAGGCTATCAGTCACGCAGTAGAAGTTGGGAACAGAGCAGCTGTGAAATCTGTCTTTGTTATTATGCTCAGCATCTGTTAGTTTACATTTTGACTGCACAATTATGAGCTTTTTCTTATGCACAAAAACAACATTGTTTTCTTTTATTTATGGAGCATGATTATTTAATAAATGCTGATAATTTATTTTTGAGAAATTTATTCATGTAAATCTATGCTGTATGTAAATAAAAATGCCTGTGTGACATCTGGGACACAGTGTGACTAAGAACTCTCTTTTTGTTCTTAACTTATGGCTTTAAAAAAAATATTGAGATATATATCTTATATCGCCACCCAGCTAAAAAATATCGAGATATGAATTTTGGGTCGTATTGCCCTAGCGACTAGGTGTAGCAAACAACCCACTGGACATTAACATTACAAAAATAAAGAAATAAATGAAGAAAAGAAAGAAAAGCTGTTAAGTCCCAAACTACAAACTGAAACAACACTGAATAACTGAATGTGCGGGAAATGTCTTCACATAAAATACATTTAGCCTACATAATATTATCCCACAATCCAAATGTAGGTAAAAACGAGCCATCTCTCCCGCAGGGTGACACATAAATAAATAGTTTACCCGATGTGCACCTTTTTTGTCTCTTCTTTTTAACTCTTCAATTCCTGAACATGAACCAGCATTTTTGAACACTATTTTATCTCAGTTTTATTTTTTCTTGTGTGTCCTTTGTAAGTAAAGGTTACAGTCTGAATGGATCCATTCCTCAAGCTTTTAAAAGAGAATTCAATTGAGACTCAATACCAAACACAAGCAGGTGTCTCCTCTCTGATGTGACCCAGATAACAGCACAGCTTATGGGTCTCCCTTTGGCTGAAAGCGCAGTGAAAGAGGTCAAAGGTCACTGGTGATAGATACAAAAGGATGCTGGCACTCTCTAGGCGAGCCCTAGGGTTTGAGAGCAGAGTCGTGCCCTCAAAAAAGATAAGATGAAGTACACACTATAGTACAGACATGAAGCCATGCACAAGCAGCATGGATACTGTGAAATCAGAGAGATAAACTTCTGAAGTCTTATTTACTTAGACAAAGCCTGCTGAGATTCATTCATCTTAAGATCTTGACTTGTGGATGCAGTTTCCTTTTTAATCCTTCCCACTGCTGTGACCACCCATACATGTATATTTTGTTCTGCTTTTTTTTTTTCTTTTCCCGGTGCTTTCCAATCAGCCTTATTAAACCTGACTAAAAATTTAAACACAATTATTTGCTCCACCCCTCTGGTTATTCTTACTATTTCTTTAATAATGTTTTGTTTTTAAACTGGAGATATTAGCAAGTTTCTCAGAGACTAATGATTCAGTGATGAAATGGTCAGTAATATCACATTAACATTCATACAAAACAAAAGTGTAAAAAAAAAAAAAAAAAAAAAAAGGAAACACACCACATTTTTAAAAATTATTTTGGGCCTTTCTAGTTTTTTTTGGGTAGATATAGCGAAGACTGACAAGAAAGCGGAACAAAAGAGAGACAGGAGAAGACATGCGGCAAAGGGGCTGCAGGTCGGACAGGAACCCGCTCTCAGACATGTGGCATATGGTCGCCTGCTCGTCCCAATGAGCTAAACCGGCACCCAACTTCACCACATTTGAGGGTCTAGAACCAACATTTCTTAAAATATTCCTGAAATTTGATCATTTTTAAACACAGGCAAAGCTACACAATGTCCCTTCTAAACTTCCCAAACTTCATTATTTGAAAGTTTCTGTAACTCTGCAACAAATAAGCTCCTAGCCACTTGTTTGTTGGTAAGTGGGTGGACTGAACTTGAACAAACTGCATAACTAAACTAACTGTAACATATAGAAACCAAAGTTTAGGTGTGACTGCACTCTTGATTTCAGACTTTAAAGAAAAAAAAAATACAAACAACCAAACAAAACCGCAGTGCAAGAATCGATGCTAATTAGCCAGCAGATGCCAGTGCAGCTTGGGCCGGGCTCCCTAGTGATCTGCACACTAATAACCCTGAGTGAGGGAGTGAACTGCGACAGAAAAGCCCCGTAGAGGACAGAGGGGTTGCTGAAACGCCAACCCTGTTAGCGAGGGCTCATTTCCCACTGCCGAGGCAGCCCGGGGACCAACTCCTATCAGCAGACAGTTGAAGGCACAAAGAGCAAAAGGTTCTGGTGAGAGATAGCGGCATAAATACAGGCTGCAGGCTCCCAACCCAGTAATCAAAGTGAGACAGAGTGGGATGAAACAGACTGAAAAATGCACAGAAAATGCTACAAGAAGAAAGAGCTTTCTTTGCTCTGCAGTGATAAATGACAGCTTTCATGAGCAAAGACAGGAACACAGCCGGGAGCAAACAAAAGAACTCTGAGGGCATAATCAGTCATGACGGTTTAATGGTATGGTCAATATAATGATTTAATATGGTGAGACATTTCAGTTTCAGTTATTTGTCATTTAAGTGAAATGTCATCTTGCAAACAGGTCAAGTTTCTTATAATGATTTTTCTCTTTTCTTTACCTTAAGCTCAAATATGGAACGCCAGGACTGCCATAATGAATTAATTAAATACACCATTAAATAATTAATTAAATGTGGCAATAATTAATTAAAATTGGAATTAATTAATTAAATAAATAGTTATGATATATGTAATTAATTAATTATTGACACATTTAATTAATTATTTATGTATTTCACATTTTAATTAATTATTGACACATTTAATTAATTAATTATTGACATATTTAATTAATTATTTATGTATTTCACATTTTAATTAATTATTGACACATTTAATTAATTATTGACACATTTAATTAATTATTTAATGCTATATTTATTTATTTCATTTTGGCAGTCCTGGCGCCTGGCTCTCATCATGAAATAATTTTATCTGTCAGCCTCACCCATCAAACTCAGGGGGCGGGGTTAACGCTGATCGAGTCAAAACCATTGCTTTGGCCTGGTGGCCATTGTTTCTAGCACACAACCGGCATGTGGAAGCTAACAGAACTGAGCTTTGAAAAACCCTGTTTGTGTGTTACCAAATACCGTTTTAATATTTTTTTTAGCCGAGAATGTAGTGGTTTAATCTTCATGTGTCTGGTCGGTTTGTCAAGATACAGCCTCTTTGCAAAAGTGTTTCGATGATTTCGGAGATGTCGTCCCAGTCTCACGGCAAAGCGTGGGATAGACCCGCTCGCCTCGCAAGCAATCCCACCGACAAAGCGCAGGCCCCGGTACACAGCTGTAGTAACCCCCGCTGACTTCTTTTACTGAGGTTATATTTATCGGTGTTTTATTTCCTGATGTTCTTATGTGTCCTACGTGTTTCAGTCGCCAATTCTGAATTATAACTAACATTAAAAACATGTTTAAGGAGGAGAGAGAGCAAATAAATCTGTTTAACATCTGATCTTTGGGTTTTTGTTCAGTAATCAGCATGACCTGTGTATAAACACATAAAAGAGATAACGTTGGTGTTTCCGTCATGTAGTAACTGCTGGCTTTAACTGTACAAAGGTTGTTCGACACTATGAAACACATACAGACTTCATGATGTTCGGCTAATATTTTTATTGTGAATATTAATCATGCTGACCTCGCTCTGTACACCACGCAGCGAGGTCAGCATATCCACGATATCCTCAGCTCCATGAGTTAACACAAAGTTTCCCAGCTGACTATCTAACTGCCAACTATTCCAGAGAAGTGTAAGAGACTCAGCAGCAGATTAGAATAACAGTTTGTGGCGTGAATAAGACACGGCGGGACCACGAAGCAACGTTCAGAGTCATCTTTATTTACATCTCACCACACCACAACACCCCCAAACCCCTCAGTCCGTGTTTTTAACTAGGCGGGCGTGATTAAGGATGCCGTGCAGGTGCGTCCGCCCTCCCTGCACGGCACCGCAGACCACGCCCCACCACATACCCCCATCGCCCGATTGAGGCCGGGGAGCCATCCGGCCGAACCTACTCCCCCACCGCCAGTGGGAGAGGGAGTCAGCCCGGACAGCTGGCACCCCCAGGCCCCGGCCAAGCGACGGGGAGGTGCGAGTTCAGGCGGCCGCCCGCGAATCCAGCGGCGCAGGCAAAGCTGGTTCGGAAGTCGGACACGTGACAGGTGCACCCGGCGCGGCCGGCACAAGCGTGAGCCCCAGCTCACAGGTGGCTGGGCAGAGGTGTGGCGTGTACAGGCCTCTGGTGGTGGTGAGGCCGTTCTGGCGAGCACGGCGATCTCAAGCGTGGCGCCCGCCTCGCTCGCCAGTTCCACTCGAGCAAGCTCCCCTGGCACTGGGACCTCCAGCTCCTTGCGCGGCCCCTCCGTCACCGCTGTCGCTCCCTGCTGGAGCAGCCCATAGCGCGACTCCTCCGTCACTACTGCTCCCTCCGCCGCCACTCCCGGCTCGAGCAGCCCCTCGTGCAGCTCCTCTTTCTCCAACCGGCGCAGACCCTCGCGCACCTCGTCTGCCGCCTCCGGTTGGAGCGGCTCATCCACCACTCCCGGCAGGAGCAGCCCTTCACCTGGCTGTTCCCCCTCCTCCGGCAGGCGCAGATCCCCGCGCGCCTCGTCTGCCACCTCCGGCTGCTGAGGTGCCTCACGCGGCTCCTCCACCGCTTCACTGTCCTCGGGACACACCTGTGGGGGTGGCGCCCAGGCCCAGAGCAGCGCCGCCAGCTCCCCAATCCTTTCCAGGTGCCGCTCGGACTGGTCCTGCAGCTCTTCCTGCTGGCGACGCACCTCCGCCGCCTGCTCCCGCTGGGCGGCCGCCATTTCGGCCACCCTCTGGGCCAGCTCCTCCATTCCCTGGCTCCGATATGGACCCGCCGTGCTGCCTCCTGGGTTTCGGCACCAATGTGGCGTGAATAAGACACGGCGGGACCACGGAGCAACGTTCAGAGTCATCTTTATTTACATCTCACCACACCACAACACCCCCAAACCCCTCAGTCCCCGTGTTTTTAACTAGGCGGGCGTGATTAAGGATGCCGTGCAGGTGCGTCCGCCCTCCCTGCACGGCACCGCAGACCACGCCCCACCACACAGTTATACATTTAATAAATCACCAAATGAATCCAAGAAACGAGCAAACCTGTTCCGACAATTTGAATTTGTATTCCCTCAGCTGCAGACTCGCTGCTGTTTAAATGTTTGAAAAGGAAGATTAGATATAAACAAACGTCAAACATAGACTCAGTCTGCCTTCACATTTGATATGAGGCCAGCACGTATAGTGGCCTCAGCAGGCTATTACTGAAATACACGTGCTATATCATAAACTATGATATAAACAGGGAGGTCCTATTAACATGTTTAGTTTTAAAGGACACCTTCCTGCCTTTAGTCTCATTCATGAGCAGTATTCGTTTTCTTCTAACATCCAGAAGTCTGCACAATGTGTTTCATAGTTTGTAACAAGCCTTTGACAGGTAAACATAACATGACCGAAAAAGCAAAAAAAAAAAGAGAGAGAGAGAGAGAGAGAGAGAGTGTTGACATAAGAAGAGAAAATGCTCTCAATTATGGAGACAGGCAAATGGTTCATTTATGTTTGATGTGTGTTTATTCCTCCCTAAATATCGTCGGTGAAGTTCGCCATGCACGTCAGATTTTCCTGCGCATTTTTATACCTCTGCCAACAGAGAGAGAAAAAAAATCACATTCTAACAGACAGCTGGTGCTTAGAATACAGTTGAATAACTATTAAAAAACAGATGATATTTAGATGATAGTTCAGTCTAACACATGTGCCAGTGGTTCATTAAACGTCTGTGAAACTATGCAGTTATGAAACGTAACTTTAACCTCAGCCAAACCGATTTGCTCAGTTGTAAATAAAACAGCGAAGTAAACGTGACCCGACAGACAGAACCTGAGTGAATGAAGTCCAGCGTTTAACCACTGAGAGCTAAAACTCAGCTGAGGTTTGAAAGCTGTGTGCTGGTGATTGGACATCAGCCGCTGATGAAGCTGTTCGCCTATAAAGTGCTCTGTAAGGAAACAAGCTCCAGCAGCTCTGCGCTCGGGGAAAATACTATATTTACTTATCTTGTGCAGTTAAACTGTGACTATCATCAGGTAATGTAGGCGTGTTTCTTGAATTAGCAGCAGGTGTTAAACAGCTGGCAGATGAGGAGGAGGATGCATGCAGGTAAACTGAGGGTCTGCTGAGCTGATCGCTGGTTTCGTGAGAAAAATGTCAGCTCGTTCTTTATGTTACAGAAGCACAGAGACACAAGACCAGGCGGAAAGAGACGATCGTTCGGTGAAAATGAGAATCTGCGAATGCAACATGTGGAACACGGAGAGTGGAATATGTAAACAAACCGGTTAATGTACCCCCTCGGTGCGCTCTGCATGCTAACTGTTAGCAGAGCTAGTGAAATCTCTGAAAACATCTGAGCACTTTTGCAAACATGTTCTATGTTGACAACCTGACCAGACATACGGCGCGACATTCGCGGCTAAAACACTGTTAAAAGTGTAGCTGGTGACAGAAAAACGACCTGTGATTTGATCTGCATTCTGGGATAACTGGCTGCCCCAAGTCTACACAAGCAATCGATTATCTAGGATCGACCTGTTTTGACTTACTTTGCACGGCAACCAATCAAATGTTAGAGAAGCTGCATGGGCAGCGTTAACCCCGCCCCCTGAGTTTGATGGGTGAGGCTGACAGATAAAATTATTTCATGACGAGAGCCAGGCGTCAGGACTGCCAAAATGAAATAAATAAATATATCATTAAATAATTAATTAAATGTGTCAATAATTAATTAAATGTGTCAATAATTAATTAAAATGTGAAATACATAAATAATTAATTAAATGTGTCAATAATTAATTAATTAAATGTGTCAATAATTAATTAAAATGTGAAATACATAAATAATTAATTAAATGTGTCAATAATTAATTAATTACATGTGTCATAACTATTTATTTAATTAATTAATTCCAATTTTAATTAATTATTGCCACATTTAATTAATTATTTAATGGTGTATTTAATTAATTCATTATGGCAGTCCTGGCGCTCCATACTCAAAATGCTATCATTTGTAAATGCTTCAATTTAAAAATAATTAAAACAAATATAATTATCCTTTTAAAAGTGGTTAAAGTACAGCAAAACAGTTATGTATGATCTCTGTGGGAAACAGAAATGCCTTTGTGTAAATCTAATAATTTCATAAATTAAAATCTGTTTTATTGATGAAAGTAAAGTAACATTGTAATTGATTAAGTAGACTTTGGTGAAAATTTTTTTAAATCAATAAAAAAAACAAATGATACTGGGATTATTAGTGAAGGATAAAAAGTAAATGCAGTCCATTACATTCATTTGCCAATGTGGCTCATAAAAGAAATAAACGTCACAGCCAGAACCAATTATCCATCTCTGTTATGTTGGTATTTAGTGTCCGTTTCCCTTAGGGATAGATTGGGTTCGTCAGCCAGCTGGAGATTGGCGAACTGAACTCTTTGTGCCAGCGTTGCCCTCTGTGGAGCTCAACTTTACCAGCTGCTGATTCTCATTTGTGAAAATGAATACATCAATCATCCATCTGTGCTCCCCTGGACAGAGAGAGGTAGACGAAACTGAGCCAGGTTGGAGCAAATTATTTAATGCATCAACCACCCTGACACCAGATTACAGCTGCCTGACTAAGGTGTGAATACTGCCAAGGTTACAGGTTTGAATATCCCTAGAGACCCTTGCAGCAGTGCACCCACAGAAAATTTGTTTTATGAGTTTGCATTTCCTATGTAAATTGCTGCTAATTATAGGGAAAACAGACGATAGTTCAGAGGTGGTAATTTTAGCACAGTTAGTTGTGATGTATATAAATGCAGTTGCTGATTTCTAGAAGACTCTGAAGAATACCAAGTTTTTTTCCACCTCTCACCAACTCAACATCTTTGTTATCTTTAATTTTCATTTAATTATATTATGGGCAATATATTAGATAATTTTCCCTCTTCTTCGGTAATAAAACAGTAATAGTTTGCAATGAAGTTGAAATAAAGGGGTAGTAACCACACTGAATGATGTAATTTACATTAGGGCTGGGCTATATACCGTTCACGGTAATACCGGTGTAATTTTGGGCAACGATAAGAAAATGAAATATCGCGATAGAATATGGGTAAAACACGCATGTGCAGTGCCTATGTTTACATACGCACATGGCGGCGACGCAGAATGAGAAGAGCGAAAGTGGATCGTTGAATGAAACGGATGAACCAGAATTGGTTTGTAAAAATGCTGCAACTTCAGTGGTGTGGAACTTTCGTCCGTCAGATACAAAACAAAGCACTATTTTTGCTAGCGCATGCTAGCGGGCCGTCGTTATTACAGTGTTGTTTGGAAAATACAGCACACTTAAAATCAATCCTTTGATTTTTCTGAAAATCGACAGTGCCCCTTATAATCCTGTGCGCCTTATGTATGAATTCTGGTTGTGTTTACTGACCTCGAAACGATTTTATGTGGTACATGGCGCTCTAAAATCTGTCAAATGTTTTAGTACGACTTTGCTAAGCTACGAACCCGCACCACTTGATGGATTGTCGGAGCATTACGGCTATCGTAGGCAGGTGCAGAGTGATACGTACTGCGTATATATCATGATAAATATTTTTGGTCATAACCCAGTTATAGCTTGTAACAATCTTGATTTTTATCTGAAATGAATATAATGTGGTATCAATTCGGGTTAAGAATGTGAAAACAAATGTAACAATACCTATGATGAAAAAAATGGCTTAGTAAACTTTTAGTAACAATGTTAATATGTGAGAAATGTTACATTTTGTACATTGGCCTTACCTAATTACATGTTATTTAAAGTGCTTTAATTGGTTATTACTTCTCTAGATCCCACATTACGCCACTATTTCCATGTTATTACCAAGCTGTAATAAAAGTAACTTTTCCATAAAACCCAGAGGTGTTTTGCAAATTGTTTAATCATTTGCCCGCATGGTCTTTCATTAGCTTTGCCTAAAGAAACTAGTGCAAATCACATACCATCTCAACTTTTCAAACAGGGCTGTTCATGGGTAGTTTTGGTTTCTTAGCTGGAGTCTGGTGTTTTGAATGTCAATGACGACTGGCTGTGCTACCTAGGGTTACGGGAACAGCAGTGGCTTTAGATAAGCCCAATGATTAATTCATTACGAGCTGCTGACCTCTCTCTCAGTTTACAAGAGGTGTTCATTTATTGCCAACACCCAAAAACATTAAACCTCCATGAAAAAGCAATAAATAAATAATATAAATAAATAAATAAATATTAAAATTATAAATAATTAAAAAGCAGGGCACTTTGTTCTCTTTAACAAGTGGGGAAGAACGACACGACAAGTAAGGCAGAGATTATGGTTTTGTCATGGCTATTACCCTTTATGAGAGATGCAAGATGTTCTAACCCCAACAAAACCCTGAAAAGGAAAAAACAACAACAAAAAACCCCCACCTTATCTTCCTTTTTAAGTCCCATCTTATTGTGCTCAATACAAAAGAACTTGCCCGTTTTCCATCTTAAGTTCAGTTATTCTATGCTTTATAAGGTGAAATCTGTGTGTGCTCTCAAACTGTGGTAAGTAGAGTTAAAATAAGTTGAATAAATATGATTCTTGTAGGAAAAATACTGCTGTTGATACTGTACTTAGCGATATTTCACTAAAATTCATCTCCAATCCTTCATTACTCTGACAGTTGCTAAAGTTTGGGGAGTTGTGGTGTGAACTGTTTTGCTTTCTAAAGTGGGCCATCTAATAAAAATTTTGCAAACAAATAAGCAAAAACAAGGTTTTACTTTCGAGTTGCCAAGGTGATGCCAGTGTAAAACAATCTCACACTTAATTATAAATAACCACCTATGTTAAGTGTTTCTACTGCAGGCGGACCTCTTGGTTACAGTCATTATTACATGGCACTTGTTAACTTTGAACTTCAGAATTAGATGCAATTTTTCATTTAACAATTTTCAAGCAGTGTAAAATGGCCTTAAAACTCTTGAGATTTTCTTGAGTATAGCACGTACTCTCAAAATTACATAGATAATAGCATGAATATGCCAACTCGTGGGAATTGTCAGAGAAACTGCCTTTTCTGTAATTTGGTTGTGGTTTGCAAACAAGATGTTTGAGATATTTGTGAAAGAAGACTTCTCTGGAATATACGAAAAGATGACGTGGGTGATTCAAGACTTTAGTATGACCAGCAATTAAACCACCAGTGGACACCGCACTGGGAAGTCTGGGAAGTAAGAAGCAGTGACAGCAATGAGTCAGACGCTAAAGGGAGAGAGTAAAGATGGTGAAAGCAGGGCAGGGAAGAGAGAAAGAGCCATTCTGTAGACTGTAAACAGCAAACACGGACACAAGGGCACCCATTTATCCAGAGGAGAGAATGTGAGGGTGGAGGCCATCAATGATGAGGCAGTGTCTTTGTTCTTGCCTTTTCCATTCTACATCTCTTTAAGCTGCTGCTCTTATTACAAATGATAAAGCATTAAAACATATTCTTTAGAACCGATCAGTACAAAGGTGTCTTCATTTTAAAAGCAGCAAATCTGATCTAAAAGCAAATGGTACAGACAGTGTTTTGACACTGAATGTAAAGGGAAGATTTATATTAACATTATAATTAATAAGGCAGAAACTAAAATTTCCCCACCCAATTTTCTCCTTTGTAATAGAGCTGGGCGATATATCGAGTTTTTAAAACATATCGATATATTTTTATACGAGATATAAGATGTGACAATATCCTTTATATCGATATAGTCTATGTTACGTTATAATTATAGTTGTGGAGCCGCAAGTTTGCCTCTCTTTCGTCCACTTTTGTCTCTACGCAACGTTACTCCGCCTCGCCTTCACTGAAGACAACTCCCCCTCCTCCCCCATCGCTTCACGTGCAGGCAGCGACAAGATGGACACGGCAAATCTCCGTTAACGAGTTACTGCGCATCGCCCCATGCGTGGGGCTGGACGGCGTCAACGTGCTAACGAGCTAAACATGCTAACGAGCTAACCGCGCTAACGAGCTAACCGCGCTAACCCTAAAATCCTTTCATTCTCTCAAAAGTTGATAGCGCGCCTTATGTATGAATTCTGGTTGTGCTTGGTGGCCGCGAACCGATTTTATGTGGTACACGGCGTTCAGCAATCTGTCAAAAATGTTTGAGTACGACTTTGGTAAGCTACGGAGCTGCACCGCTTGATAGATTGTCGGCGCATTACGGCTACCGAGGAGCTTCGCGGAGTGATACGTACTGTGCATCAACGTAATATTACCGTATTGTGTGTGTATAAGGACCATAAATGGCACCTGTAAGAGACGTGGTTATGAAGCGGATTTCAAACTCCAGGCTATCAGTCACACATGTTACACCCCGGCCTAGGCAACCGGAGTGCAACACGAAAAAAAGTAAAAATAAAGAAAAAAAAACACACACAAAAAACCCCACTAAAGCTCACCACCAAAATCCCAAAACGAAAGTATCGACAAATCTATTTACAGCTATTTACAACAAACTATTTATTTACAACAAAACACCAAACTATTTACAACACGGGGGAGATCGCAAACCATGACACACTGAAACACAGGGTTTAAATACCTAGAGGGAGCAATCAGGAAAATGGACAACAAGAGGGAAACACAGCTGGGGCAACTCAGAACTGACGAGACAGGGAAACGTAAACTGAAAAGACTAAGATAACACAGACTTTCAAAGTAAAACAGGAAACACATAACAGTCACGCCAAAAACAACACACTGACAACACCGAAACGTAACAGTTCCCCCCACCCAAAAATCAAACATTTAACACCAAGTGAAAAGTTTGATCCAGACAGACGAAGCCGATGAAGGCTGGAGCGGTCCCACTGACCCTCCAGCAGACGACGAAGGCTGGAGCGGTCCCACGGACCCTCCAGCGAAGGCGGATGAAGGCTGGGGCGGTCCCACGGACCCTCCCCTCAGCGAAGGCAGACGAAGCTGATGAAGGCTGGAGCGGTCCCACTGACCCTCCAGCAGACGACGAAGGCTGGAGCGGTCCCTCGGACCCTCCAGCGAAGGCGGATGAAGGCTGGAGCGGTCCCACCGACCCTCCAGCGAAGGCGGATGAAGGCTGGGGCGGTCCCACGGACCCTCCAGCAGACGACGAAGGCTGGAGCGGTCCCTCGGACCCTCCAGCGAAGGCGGATCAAGGCTGGAGCGGTCCCTCGGACCCTCCAGCGGAGACGGACAGCTGAAGCGAAGGCAGACGAAGATGATGAAGGCTGGAGCGGTCCCACTGACCCTCCAGCAGACGACGAAGGCTGGAGCGGTCCCTCGGACCCTCCAGCGAAGGCGGATGAAGGCTGGAGCGGTCCCACGGACCCTCCAGCGACGACAAAGGCTGGGGCGGTCCCCGGACCCCCCAGCGAAGGCAATCCCGGACGAGCCCCCATATGTTACACCCCGGCCTAGGCAACCGGAGTGCAACACGAAAAAAAGTAAAAATAAAGAAAAAAAAACACACACAAAAAACCCCACTAAAGCTCACCACCAAAATCCCAAAACGAAAGTATCGACAAATCTATTTACAGCTATTTACAACAAACTATTTATTTACAACAAAACACCAAACTATTTACAACACGGGGGAGATCGCAAACCATGACACACTGAAACACAGGGTTTAAATACCTAGAGGGAGCAATCAGGAAAATGGACAACAAGAGGGAAACACAGCTGGGGCAACTCAGAACTGACGAGACAGGGAAACGTAAACTGAAAAGACTAAGATAACACAGACTTTCAAAGTAAAACAGGAAACACATAACAGTCACGCCAAAAACAACACACTGACAACACCGAAACGTAACACACAGTAAAACTTGGGAACAGAGCAGCTGTAAAATCTGTCTGTCTTTGTTATTACGCTCAGCGTCTTTTAGTTTACATTTTGACTGCACAATTGTGAGCTCTTTGTTTAGCACAAAAACAACCTTGTTTTCTTTTATTTATGGAGCATTATTATTTAATGAATGCTCATAATTTAATTTTGAGTAATTTTTCATGTACATCTGTGCTGTATGTTAATAAAAGTGCCTGTGTGACATCTGGGACACAGCTTTGACTAAGAACTCTTTTTGTTCTTACTTTATGGCTTAAAAAAAATATCGAGATATATATCTTATATCGCCATCCAGCTAAAAAATATCGAGATATGAATTTTGGGTCATATCGCCCAGCCCTACTTTGTAAAGTTTAAATTCTGTCCATGTATACGAGGAGTTCAACAGGTCTGACATGTTGGCCCACATATCATCAGTAGGAAAACCACACAAACTTAGCATGCATAAATTTAATTATGCATGATGATAAACTTCATCCAAAGTGAGACAAAAACCAAATCATTCCCAGTTTGAATAGATCTCAGGTAGAGCTGTGCGATATGACAAAATATATCGGATGATGATATGAAAACATCTATCATTTCAAATTATACGCCATCCTTTGTTTCATGGTGTCGCAAAATACACTGTTTAGGCATCGGGGCACAGAGAATACCAGCATAGCCAGTGAAAATGAAGCAGGAACAGGCAGCTCCAAATAAAAGGACCAGTCAAAACAAATCAAGGACCTTATTCCTAAACGAGGGGCTACCTCTGTAGCATGGACATGGTTTGGTTATGAAAAGTCTGACACAGCAGAAAACGGAAAACTATGCCGCAAACCTGTCCCCACCACAGACTCAAACACGACAAACCTCTTCTACCACCTACGCAAGAATCAGGTGAAAGAGTATGGAGACTCAAACTTTAGAAGAGGCTTTTCCCAGCAGCACACCATGTAATAAATACCTCCAAAAGTTGATTCTGTTCATCTGGATGTAGCGTTTTCAGTGGGAGAAATGTTTTGCCACTCATCCAAGTGACTTCTTCAGTCTTAGCTGACTGCAGGTTTCCCCAATCTTATAAACAGGATATTTGCATAATGACTGAAACCAGCCCACTGAAGGAACAATGGGCTGGGAGGTCAGTTCCTTAATCATAATTATGCAAATTCTCATGACCATTGATCAACAACCACTGATCAATGGCCATGAGTACTAGGGCTGGGCCATATTATACCGTTCACGGTAATACCGGTATAATGTTAGGCAACGATAGGAAAATGAAATATCGCGATAGAATGGGAGTAAAACGCGCATGCGCAGTGCCTTTGTTTTCATACGCACATGGCCGATTGTTGAGTGAAACAGATGAACCAGAATTGGTTTGTAAAAATGGTGCAACTTCCGTGATGTGGAACTGGTTTGGTGTTTGTCCGTCAGATACACAACAAAGCACATTTTTTTGCAGAACATGCAAGCGGCCGTTGTTATTGTCATATTTGTCGGACTAAGATGCTCTTAAATCTGGGAGTAATCTGGGTCCTAAACTCCGTATTCTTCAGGTCAAACAACACTGCAGCATCACTTAGAGTTAAAAACTGTCTAAATTCTTTCATCTTTAATAAAACGATCAGCATTGCTGCTTTACCAGGTGTAACTATAAAGTTTAACTTCCAGGCATCCATGAAAACAAAAGTTATTACATTTAACGGAGTTAGAAGTTAGCAGGAAGCTAGCGGAAGTTAGGTAACTAGCGAAACTAGCGAGCTAAGCATGATATTGCATGTTCTGACTGAGAGATTTCTGAAAAAAATCAAACGTACAGCTCTGCTATCACTTCCAACATAAATGAAGACAGGAAACTAAACAGCAGTGACGTTTGTAGGGTTACTGAAGTTGGGCTAGCTGGTATATAATGATGTGCTACGTGATCACTAGCGACACAGCTATGTTAGCATAACATAAACAGTGAAGCTGGAGGACGAACACTAACACTTTTCCACTTATAAAAGTTAACGTGAAGGTTCTTCATGGTTAGAGACAAATGCAATCGCATGGCAGGATGCTGTAAACGGACCAAACTTCAGTCAGGAGAACAACTGAGATAATCCATCCACAATACGAGGTTAGTCATTAATATACTGCAACAACATGGGAATAGAGCAGCTGCAGAGAATTCAACATTAATGAATCAATGGTACAGAAGTGGAGGAAGCAAGAAGAATGAGTTTAATAAAGTTTGATTTATCTGACTGCTTTGTTTCGCTTAATGTGCCTTATAATCCCGTGCACCTTATGGTCCGAAAAATGCGTACTGCACACTGCAGTTTAATGTTGCAAAGCACCTCTTTTTAACTTCAGTGGATATTATACATGGTTATGCTCAGGATATGTCAGCCCATTTCTACTGGAAATGCCTTTTGGTTAAACTTTCAGCAAGGAATTTGCATTTGCACTGTTACATTTTTATAAAGCTTTAATGTACATAAAAACCAGCTTCTTGTTTAAGTGAAAATAAATGGAAGGTTGTCTTTTTGCGCTAGTAATGTTGTGGAGTTGTATTTTGTCTCGCATCAATTATATCGTCGGTTATATCGTTATCGCAAATTTTCAAATATATATCGTGATAAATATTTTTGGCCATATCGCCCTGCTCTAATGAGTACCATTCACAGAGAGTTGGGGAATGGCTGCAATCACAGCATTGTATGATGGCGAAAGATGTACCCCTAGGCCCCCTCCTCGATTCAGAGATGGTCTTTCCCCTTTCACGTTAATGGCCTCCTTGACTCCCCGCTCAAACCAGCATTCCTCCCTGTCCAGGATGTGTACATCCTCATCAATGAAAGAGTGTCCACAGGCCTGTAGGTGTAAATAGACTGCGGAGTCCTGGCCTGACGAGGTAGCTCTTCTGTGTTGTGCCATCCGCTTCATCAGAGGTTGTTTGGTTTCCCCGATGTATACATCCTGGCAATGTTACTCTGTTTGTGTCAGGGGACACGATCCTTGGGGTGGACCAATTTTTGGTGAAGAGTGTTTTGGGGTTTGAAAGCCACAGAGACACTGTTTAGAAAAAATGCGTCTCAACTGCTCTGATACTCCTGACACATACAGGATCACTACAGGTTTTCGCTTAGGCAGTGGTTGTAATAAATAATCGCAAAGAAAATGGCGGCCGTTACAGCTTATATATCATAATATATCGTTTAATGCATTGGTCAAAACACTCGCCAAGCTGAAAACACTTCACACAAGTCGAGATGCCGGAGATTCAAAGAATTTACAGAAAAAGCACTATTTTGTGATATACATAGTTATCGGGATGACAAATATCCTGTATCAGGATATGAGATTTTGGTCATATCGCACAGCCCTACTCTCAGGACAATCAGAAGCAGACTACCACTGTATCGCTAGACTGCTGCGGGGAATCTTTGTAGAGCCAACGTAACCTCAGGCTACGTCCACACTAGTTCGGATAGATTTGAAAACGGCATTTTCGTCTGAAAACACTCTGCGTCCACACTAGCATTTTCAGTCGTTTTCACAGAGTTGCGCGTCCACATTGAAACGGACGAAAACGCTTACGTTCCAGTACTGCGCATGCGTGAAACACAATAAGATTCGACCTGCCTCATTTCTGTCTGCTGCTTATTTACTTTCGGGCTCTTTGAAACGTCGTGGCAAAATGTTGAGGAAAAGCCCCGAGTTTTTTAAGTGGACTAACAATGAGGTGGAGTTATTGCTGCGAGTAACACAAAAGTACAAAGTTACAAAAGCGAGTGAGAGTTAAAGAATTTGAAGAAAAGCTATCTGAAGCATGTACAGACTGATTAATCTTTAATAGGGCTGTCAAAACAGAGCAAAATAAACAACTGCTGTATAATGCCCTCCGCTATCTTAGTTAAATTGGTCACATGTCTGCATCATATGACCAACATGCATCATCATTTTAGAAAGTCTCCATTTTTGCTGTCCACACTACAACACGAAAGCACCGTTTCCAAATGTATGCGTTTTCCTTCAGCAAAAACGCCGTCTCAGTGTGAACGGGAGGCCAAAACGGAGAGAAAACGCATTAGTGTGGACGTAGTCTCAGAAAGTTGCTGATGTCTTATGCTTGTGTGTAGTGCATTATGTGTTAATTACCATGTGGTTGTGTCCCAGTGTTTTATTAGTCTCAATTTCTCGAATCTGAAAATTCATTGTACTACTTTTGTCTATTATGAAAAAAAGTGCACAGAGGAGTTATTATTCCACTGTAAGAGATCATTTTTTTCCTTGTAGTTCCTGATGAAATACTAAACACATGTATTGCATTCAGATATACCCAGTCTTTCTTAGAGAAAATTTTCTCTAAGAATTATGGAATAAATATCAGTTAAACAACGTGTACCAGTTTTTCTCCCTCATTGTTTCACTTTGCTGTTATTTTCTTTCTTGAAAAGTTTCTCGAGTGTTCCTTGAGACTTTAGCTCATTGAAATTTAAAATTTAAAGTACTTTTCTAATCTCTCGATAAAGTCTTTGTCTGAAACAATACACTCTTTATAACAATATTCAGTAAAATCCAAATAAGGGACACTGTTTATTTCTAATGGGACAAAGACCACGTTGAGGAGAAAAAGTCCTGCCTCTTGTACCTCAGCATTTGTGTAAATTAGTCTATTGTAAATTAGAGACAGCAGAAAGCATGTCATCCTCACTCCTAATCCTGTTCTTTATCACATCAAATTTGTGAAAGAAACTCTGGCCAGTGTTTCCTCAAACCTACTGAGCTAACTAGAAACTAGTTCAGCCCTAACTCATCCTCCCAAGATTAATTACCACAGCTTTCCTTTTCAAAACACTTCCTATATATTAACACACTGTGTATTTGAGTATGATAAAGAGCTGTAATGCTTATTCTTATCGTTAACGTTAAAAAAAAAAAAAAAATGTAGAAGCGATCATCTACATTACATTACCATTACCATCCCACCGTGACAGTATCGATCTTTATCCTATCCCAATTTCTGATGTTGTCAGCATAGTAAACATAATCCTCACTTGCTGAATTACTGTTAAGAACTATATTGCACCTCCAAGAGGAACTGCCTCATGTCATATCTAAGAGCAAATTCTCACACTTCATGCAAATGATAGTGACACAGGGCTTCCCCTTAAGACTACTCAAACCAGAGAAGACTAATATTTCCATCCTACCCTAGTTCACTTGTGTGCAAGAACAGTGGAAACAGTTTACTGAGGTAATGACAACTGCCACCAGTCCTATAAACACTCTGTTCTTCAGAGGCCATCAAGTGGGGGGAAAACCCACTTTTCTAAATGAGATACGTCCAGGGTTAAAATCACACTAATAACAGGCCAAAAACTCTTGACAAATAACAGGTCGGCTACTCTAAGACATCGGTTTCTGCCAAACAGTCAACGCTCCTTTACCTGTAAATGTCACGCTAATAATCACCACCGTTTTAATGGGCCCAATCATGATTTAAAGTTTCTCTTCCCAAGGAAAAAATGCTCAAAAGAAGTTCCACGAGAACATTACACAAATATTTGTAGAACAAACTACAATAAAATTTCCCAGAGGCCACAAGCAATTATCACTAATTACATAATGAAGCTTAATAGTCTTCATCTTAGCCCCCAGAACTTAAAAAAGTGAATCATCTAAACAGTCATTTCCCATTCTGACTTTAGCTGTCTTCAAACATTGATCAGCAGAGTGATTAAATCCCTTCCCAAATGAAACCGTTTCCCTTTTAGGGTCACTGAGATCAGGAGATATTTAACTTCCAGGAGCCACAAAGAAACTTTCAGAGTAAAAGTTAAAACTGAGATATCCTTTACCACAGATTATAAAACTATGGTGTCACCATTTCAATATTATTAAGTTGTTTATTGCTTTATTACTGCGCAGTAACCTCTTAGGAAATGTTCTAAATTACAATCACACATTCCTTCAGAGAGTCTTTTTTTTTTATTTACAAAAAAAGCAGATCCCAAAGCAAGCCCTTTACTAAAAATTAAATAACATCCATTTTAATAAACTCACCCTTTCACCTCAATTTATAATATCACACATTTAAAAACAAATCAACATGTGCTTCAATATTTCTTTTGTTTGGTACACAAGCAACTTTACTTTTCTACATTCACAAGGGTCTTTATTATTTATTATGTTCAACTGCTTGTTAATGAAAATGTCTAAACAGCCAATCATATGATAGCAACTCATGACGAGCTGCTGACAGCAACGCATGAAGACGGTCCAGACAGCAAGCTGAAATTTAAACCCAGCATCAGAATAGTGAGCAGCAGTTCTCGCTGAAAATACCGTGTATGTCAGAGGTCACAGGAAAAGAGTCAGGTTGCCCTGAACTGAAAGGAGGGCAACAGTAACTTCAACAGCCGCTTGCTGCGAGGCATGCAGAAGAGCATCTCTGAATAAACAACACATTATTATAACACAGTATTCCTGTTGACCATCCACAGCATCCACAGTGTACCCATCTTCTAATGGCTGCTTCCAGCAGGATAACATTCTCAGACCAATTTTTATAACATAACATTAAGTTCACTGTCCTCAAATAGCCTCCACAGTCTCCAGATCCCAATCCACTTTTGCAATGTGTTGGAACGGGAGATGTGCAGCTGAAGAACAACTGTTTGATACTATCGTATCAATGTGAACAAAATCTCTGAGGTATGTTTATGTAACCTTGTTGAAACTATGCAATGAAGATTTCAGGTAGTTTTGAGAGGAAAAGGGTGTCTATGCCAGTACTACTAGCAATAATAATGATAATAATAATAATAATAATGTTATTTTCTGTCAAACATTTTGTCTAAGTGACACTGGTGTCACTGAAAGAATACCACATGAAGATATTAAAAAAAAACGCACAAAAATCTAACAGAAAATACTCAAAAGATATGGGAAAAAAATCCTTTAAAAAAGAAATTACAGTTAAAAAAAAAAAAAAAACTAAGTTAAGCTGTCAAACTCATTTGAGTACTGAAAGACTGAACACTGCACATGTTTCAGTTACACAAAAGGGAAAAATAATCAGAAAAATATATAATGGTATCAACTATTGACTGGATTTCACAATGGGTGCATCACCATTAAGCTTGTTGACAGGGAATTACAAACATCGGAATTGGGCCACTTCAGTGAGTAATAGTCTGGGATGCCAAAGTACATACTCTCTGGACATCTTATCACTATAAAACCTTTACTACAGAGCAAGCACGGGGAACTTCAGCGTGTAACAGAGTGGTAGTATCACGGTTTTGATTTGCTGAGATCTTTACTTTGCCTGGGAAAGCCTCAACACGGGAAGGAAATCGTTTCATCGCACCTCCCTTCTGACATTACAGTCAGCAGCAATGTAAGTTTAATCTGTCACACATACAGGTTCAAACAGATTTAATGCACAACCAGGCAATCTAGCAAGCTGTTGCGTCAAATACATGCTGAAACGTGCTGCGGATTCCCAACAAGAGCCACTGGCTGAAATTTATCAAAAGGCTAGCGCTCATAAAACTTTACATTGATTGTTTGTGTTCTTTCTTGCACTTAAGTCTTTAGAATAGAAAACCAGTGCTGCAGACCAAATCGTCACACTTTTAGAATCAAGTTTTTGTAACATGACAGAAATCATAAAGATGTTTTAAATTCCTAAACCACAGATAGGTACATTAGATAAAATGTAACTGGACAATCAAGCAAAACACTGTCTACTGTGAAGCATAGAGTAAAACTCAAAAACCCTCAGTAAACATACACATCACTTGAAATACACAGTAGGCATAGAATGCAAAGGAAGAGAGGGGCAAAAAGGCACCTAAAAGTTATCCCTGCCCATGTTTGCTTTAGATTTTGCGCAAGACTTAAGTCATCCACACCCATATACTGTGGAACAGAGTCATCCTAGTCATTTAATTTCCATAGGTTATCCATAAAGACATTTTGTGAATATTTAAGTTTAAAAAAATAAAATAAAAATTTTTATATATATATATATATATATATATATATATATATATATATATATATATATATATATATATATATATATATATAAAAATTACCAGAAGGCAACATTGCAGACATAGAGGACAGTTACAAGTACCTGGGGATCCCGCAGGCAAATGGGAACCATGAAGAGGCCGCTAGAAAGGCTGCAACCACCAAGTACCTGCAGAGGGTCAGGCAAGTCCTGAGGAGTCAGCTGAATGGTAAGAACAAGATCCGGGCCATCAACACATACGCCCTGCCCGTGATCAGGTACCCTGCTGGGGTAATAAGCTGGCCAAAGGAGGAGATAGAAGCCACTGACATAAAGACAAGAAAGCTCCTGACCATGCATGGAGGGTTTCACCCCAAGTCCAGCACCCTGAGGCTGTACGCTAAGCGGAAGGAAGGGGGCCGGGGACTGGTGAGTGTCAGCACCACAGTCCAGGATGAGACAACGAACATCCAAGAATACATTGGGAAGATGGCCCCAACTGACCGAGTGCTCAGTGAATACCTCAGGCAGCAGAAACCCAAGAAAGAGGAGGGAGACGAGGAACCATCATGGAAGGACAGGCCCCTGCACGGTATGTACCACCGGCAGATAGAGGAGGTGGCTGATATCCAGAAATCCTACCAGTGGCTGGACAAAGCTGGACTGAAAGACAGCACAGAGGCACTAATCATGGCAGCACAAGAACAAGCTCTGAGTACAAGATCCATAGAGGCTGGGGTCTATCACACCAGGCAAGACCCCAGGTGCAGGCTGTGTAAAGATGCCCCAGAAACAATCCAGCACATAACAGCAGGGTGCAAGATGCTAGCAGGCAAGGCATACATGGAACGCCATAACCAACTGGCCGGCATAGTGTACAGGAACATCTGTGCCGAGTATAACCTGGAAGTCCCGAGGTCAAAATGGGAGATGCCCCCAAGGGTGGTGGAGAATGACCAAGCTAAGATCCTGTGGGACTTCCAGATACAGACGGACAAAATGGTGGTGGCTAACCAACCGGACATAGTGGTGGTAGACAAACAGAAGAAGACGGCCGTAGTGATCGATGTAGCGGTTCCGAATGACAGCAATATCAGGAAGAAGGAACACGAGAAGCTGGAGAAATACCAAGGGCTCAGAGAAGAGCTCGAGAGGATGTGGAGGGTGAAGGTAACGGTGGTCCCCGTGGTAATCGGAGCACTAGGTGCGGTGACTCCCAAGCTAGGCGAGTGGCTCCAGCAGATCCCGGGAACAACATCGGAGATCTCTGTCCAGAAGAGCGCAGTCCTGGGAACAGCTAAGATACTGCGCAGGACCCTCAAGCTCCCAGGCCTCTGGTAGAGGACCCGAGCTTGAAGGATAAACCGCCCGCAGGGGCGTGCTGGGTGTTTTTTTATATATATATATATATATATATATACTAGCAAGTTGTGACCCAAGTGTTGGCTTGGCTGTACGGTTTCCATTTCTTTCTGGTTAATTCAGGGTGTTTCTATATGCACCATGAAAAGAATTTGTTATATCTCTTCCCCCAAATCTCTCCGGCCCATTCACTCCCACTCTATCCAAATAACAGAAAACAACTGGAGGCTGCCAATTCAATCCTAAGGGTAAAGTAAAACTGGAAAGAAGCTACTACCACAGTCCTGGATATTATAATATAAACTTTTACAAATATCTGTGTTTTGTAATGGCTATAATTAAGAATGGTACTGTTCTTTTTAGTAGTATTAGCATTAAATACCAATACTACTAATACTAGTAAATAGTATTTATCTATTTGTTACTTAATAGCAAGTAATTATTTTATTTTCTAGTATCTACTGTGTACACGTGAACAACTATGCATAACAAAACACCAGTGGTGTTTGAATCACAAGTCTTATCACTATATCTACCTCTGATTTTAGTACCCTGAAAGTGAAACTAAACTAAACCCATCCTCCATCCTAAACACACACAGCCTACTCAACTGATTTTAGCTGTCACTAACTGTTCATGTTTGCAATACTGTCCATATCCGACTAACTTCTCTGTGCTAAAGTGAGGACAAGCAAAATAAATTTTTCATTTAATCTATTATTAAACTCAATTGGCTTCTCTCAAAATGTAAAAGAACCCACCCACCATTTTAATCACACTCTAGATCTTGTTCTAACCTATGGAATAGAAACTGAACATTTAACAGTATTTCTGAAAACCCTCTTTTGTCTGATCATTTCCTAATAACATCTAAATTTACAATAATATATTATACAGCAGTGGGGAATATATTCCATCACAGTAGATGTATTTATGAAAGTGCTATAACAAAGTTTAGGGATATAATTCATCCACTGTTATCTTCTTGTGCCACCACAGAGCAGAGCAGCTACCTGAATGCTACATCCACAGAGGTCGATTATCTTGTTAATAATTTTACTTCTTCACTATGTATGAAAAAGAAAGCTTCAAATCAGAAGTACTTGACTCCCTCGTATAACTCTCAAATGCACACCTTAAAGGAGATAACTTGTAAGCTGGAGAGGAAATGGCGTCTCACTATTTTATAAGATCGTCATTTACGTGGAAATAGAGTTTGCTGCTTTAAAAAAAGCCTTCTGTAAAGCTCAAACATCTTACTATTAAATAAAACAAATAAAATTTTAATCAATAGAGAAAAAATTTACTCATAATCATCTCACAGACGTAACATTATGTACAGTTACCACTGATATTTATTTAGAGTTTTTTTCTACAATTGATCTTTCTGAGTAACTAGGGTAATTACTTCCTCCAAACCATCAATGTGTCTCTTAGACTCCATTCCAACAAGACTGCTCAAAGAAGTCCTACCATTAATTAATACTTCAATCTTAAATATGATCAGCCTATCTCAATTAAGCTGTGTACCACAGGCCTTCAAGCTGGCAGTAGTTAAACTGTTATTTAAAAAGCCATCACTGACCCAGCTGTCTTAGGTAATTATTGGCCAATCTCAAAAAATCTTTAAAGTCTAGTTGTCAAACAGCTAACAGATCATCTGCAGAAAAATGGCTTATTTGAACATTTCCAGTCAGGTTTCAGAGCTCATCACATTATGGAAACAGCTTTAGTGAAGGTCGCAAATAATCGTCTTATGGCCTCTGACAGTGGACTTACCTCTGTTACCTAGACCTCAGTGCAGCATTTGATACTACTGACCATAATATTTCATTACAGCGATTACAGTATGCTGTAGGCATTAAAGGTACTGCGGTGCAGTAGTTTGAATCGTATCTACCTAATAGACTCCAATTTGTTTATATAAATGGAGAGTCCTCTTCGCACACTAAGGTTAATTATGGAGTTCCACAGGGTTCCCTCGAGAACCAGCTTCAAATTGTGACCCCAACTGGTCACAGCAAATGGCCGCTCCTCCCTGAGCCTGGTTCTGTTGGAGGTTTCTTCCTGTTAGAAGGGAGTTTTTCCTTCCCACTGTCGCCAAAGCACTTGTTTATAGGGGGGGGGTCACATGATTATTGAGGTTTACTCTGTTTTCTTTGTACTATTGTAAGTAGTGCATTGAGGAAACTTTTGTTGCGATTTGGTGCTGTATGAATAAAAATGAAAGAAAATGAATTGAATTAATGCCTCATAATTTACATCAAATATCTGGGTGGTTAACCAACTATATTTCAAGCCAGTTAACTATCTGATTTATTACAGTACTTTGAGGTACTCAAGTTCTCTAATGTGTTTTATTAGCTGAAGGATCCCCTTAATTTCAGAGAGCTATGGAAACACCATAAAGTGTACTTATAGACAAATGTGCTACTTTAGCAGAAGATTAATATAGTCATCTTGTTTTTCTTGGAAAAACAAAGGTGTGAAAAAAGTTTCGATGTTAAGGCAACCCTATAGTAACATGAGGTTACTATTTTTTAGTATGCAGCATATAAACAGACAAATATGTACACTGTGAAATTATTATTGTAAATCTAGCTGTCTTGAATGTCTTGAGTTGAGCTTTGGAGCTTTGTAGTAATCTATAGTGGCAGCTGCAGCAAAGACTCACAACAAAAATCACCACACAGGTTCGAGACATTGCTTCATGAGGAACTGCAACAGAAATGACAGCACAATAATTGTCTTTGAAAGAAATTTACAAGGAGCAAAAGCTCTAATACTTTTTCCCTCCCACTGTGCACCACGCTTACTGTCACACTCTGAAGCCTCGCTGCTCACTCAACCAATGAACACAGCAGAGAATAAGAGCTGTCCCTATGCCAGGAAAACAAGATATTGTTGTGAAGCACTTGGATACTGTACATAGTTTTTTTTTTGTTTTTTTTTTGGGGGGGGGGGATTTCCTTCTGTGCAAACAATGAAAAAATTTCTGGTATGACAGTATGAAATCTACCAGCAAGTTTGAGCCAGCAACAATGATGTGAATTGAAGTATAACTACTGCTGTGACTGATGTCAGTTGGACACGAAGAGACGGTATATATTTACATGTTTTTTTTTTTAAATAAAACATGAATCCCCTAAACAGAAACCAGATATCTACACAACAAATGAATATCTGATAACATGCTGGATGACATCATGACAATGATACCTTATAGAATAGTTACCTAAGAAATGGAAATATTCAAATGATCAATTTGACAACTGAAAATTATCCCAACAACAAAATAATTTCTCTTACTAAATTTCTGATTATTTATTAAGTATTTATTAATTTCTCTCTCTCTCTCAGGTCAAATACAAACTTGATGACAGACAACCAAAACAAACACACTGAGATGCACCAGTGATAAGATTAAAAAACGTAAAAAGAGTTAAGTAAGATTAATGGGTTAGTAAAATGCCAATCGCCCCTTTTAAGTGAGCGTTCACTTGAAGCACAGCGCCTGGGTTTCCGGAGAAACTAATCTTCATTGTGATACTCATTATTTCTGACTGTGATTGTAAGTTATGTCAAGCAGGTTAATACAAGAAAGCCTGGCTTTGTTTTACACCCCTGAGCATCTGTAGGAAGGAAAAATGATATTCTGAGAAATATAAAGATTATAACCATGTTACTTCATGTCACTGCACAGGCTCAGTAGACTGTTTGCCTAACACTAAAAAGCTTTCCAGTGTAGGATAATAATACTTTAAATCTAACAAGAATAAGCACCGACATGAAATCTGAAAAACTGGACATGGTTCATGAGCACAAATGACACAGACAAGCCAAATTAGAGTAACAAAAGTAAAACATGCTCTGCTGGGGCCACATTAAAAAAAAAAAACCCGAAGTGAAACTGTGACTTACTATGGAAGACCTTTAAGTGTTGAGTAATGGTGTGGCCTGAAATGAAAATGAGAAGTACTAATGCTGAAAGTAGATGCTTACAGGACATGCTCTTCTTCTTAGTTTTGTACTGTTACTTTAGTCCCCTATTAGTCTCATAGAAAAGCTGTTGTATGTGACTTATGCAAATATTTAATGCTTTTTATAATTGAAAAGATATTCAAAGTACTGACCTACATGATCAAAAGGCTTGTTCAATGTCCAAAAACAGAAAGACAGCATGATTTATTCAATTGTACAACACTTCTGCTCTGTAAAATGATAAATAAAAAGTTATAAAAAAAAAAAAAGAATTGTCACCTGTAAGTGCATTAAGTCCAATCTCCTGTATTCTAGAACGAGTTCAAATAAACTACTGAGGTGCAGCATTTTCCCCACACAGCGTATATTTTACAATTCACTTTTTCACCTGTCTGAAACAAAAGCTTGAGAGATTTACTATTGGACAATGCACTCAATTTAGCACAGGACTTTCAAGTCTAGTGTTTCCCTATGAGCAAACTGGTCAGATTACTCTTGGTGTGACAGTCTTTGATGATTCAGCTGTCTCCAGTTTTCTTTAATAATTTATACAATATAATAAATGCAGCATCAAGTTAGATTTCCTGTTAGCCAAATATAGCTTACTAATGTTGGGTTGCTAGTGATAATTTTAACAATTGCTGAATGTTAGGACAACGTGACGGGTCAGTTGAGCCTTGACCATCACTGTTATGATAATACAGAACACCACCAACACGGGGATATCACATTGCGCACTGCAATCCAGGCGGTGGAGCTGGAGAAAAGATGGGTGTGCCTCCACACATGCTTACATATGCACCTTCTTCCTCGCTTTCACCACAAAGACACTATTTTTGTGGGACACACTCTCGTAACAAATGTTACAAGAGGCCTATAAATAATTAAAAAACATGCACCACTAGAATAATTACGCATAGTTCTTATTACTATTGAATGCAGTGTCATCTACTAGTTGAAACAAGGTGCTACTAAGTACAAACATCTACTCTAAAACAGGACTAAATTTGAAAGTCCACTCACAATTAAGCTGCTCTGTTCAACCTTATATTAGCACAGTCTAGCTAATGTTAGCTATACAGCAGAGAGAGACTAAAAGAAGTAGGACACACAGTGTCCATTCATTTTTAATGGCTTCATATCTTGTATCAATAGATAATGACTTGATAACAAACACAAATAGTTCTCAGATCACTGTAGAGCATCTTTGTTCAGTTCCACCCTCTCATGAATGTTATCTCTAAAATAACATCCACATCCTGAGTCACAACAATCCCTTAAACTGAGGTTTATAGGCAGACAATGCCTAGAGAGGCAGTTGGAGAGCCATAAAGTATAATGCCCTATTTTGTAGATTTAAAGGGTATCAATTTTGCTTTTCCCCCCTCTTTTTTCCCGTGCGTGCGTGCGTGCGTGCGTGCGTGCGTGCGTGCATGTATGTATGTATATATATATATATATATATATATATATATATATATATATATATATATATATATATATATATATATATATATATATATATATATATAGTGTACAGGCATAGTGTACAGGAACATCTGTGCCGAGTATAACCTGGAAGTCCCGAGGTCAAAATGGGAGATGCCCCCAAGGGTGGTGGAGAATGACCGAGCTAAGATCCTGTGGGACTTCCAGATACAGACAGACAAAATGGTGGTGGCTAACCAACCGGACATAGTGGTGGTAGACAAACAGAAGACGGCCGTAGTGATCGATGTAGCGGTTCCGAATGACAGCAATATCAGGAAGAAGGAACACGAGAAGCTGGAGAAATACCAAGGGCTCAGAGAAGAGCTCGAGAGGATGTGGAGGGTGAAGGTAACGGTGGTCCCCGTGGTAATCGGAGCACTAGGTGCGGTGACTCCCAAGCTAGGCGAGTGGCTCCAGCAGATCCCGGGAATAACATCGGAGATCTCTGTCCAGAAGAGCGCAGTCCTGGGAACAGCTAAGATACTGCGCAGGACCCTCAAGCTCCCAGGCCTCTGGTAGAGGACCCGAGCTTGAAGGATAAACCGCCCGCAGGGGCGTGCTGGGTGTTTTTTTTTGGTTTTATATATATATATATATATATATATATATATATATATATATATATATATATATATATATATATATATATATATATATATATATATATATATATATATATATATATATATATATATATATATATATATATATATATTTCACAATAATGAGATCTGTGTATGCTTACATAATATCTATGACCCAAAAGCTTGGGTTTCAGACAGTTGTGATGTCATGATTTAATGAGAGCAGATATATATTTAATGAGAGCAGATATATAGAGAAACAACTCTAGCGCTGAGCATAGAACCCCCTCCTCTAAAGAAAGTTTTACATAATTTGGCCTATTAGTTTTTGCAGGAGGACAAAAAGCCAAGGAGCTGTAATTAAAAAGCCAAGGAGCTGTAATTAAAAAGCTTCGTTCTGTCTTGGCAGAGGAACTATTCCCAGCAACTTTTCAACTTATAGCATATTTGTTATTCGATTTCAACAAAACTCACATTTCACACATCATACAACTCAAACTAAACCACTTACAAGAAGCGGTCTAACATATTACTAATATTAGTAAGCCCTCCTAAATATGCAATTAAACATCCTCCATAACTAAAGAAAATTAGGGTTGTGCTGGTGATTGCCAACAGTCTGCCAGTCATGACAATATTTAGGGGGTTTTTTCTTCCCACTAATGCATAATAGCAATATTACATTCTTTAAATTCATATTAAACTTAACTTCCCTCACTATCTTGCCATATCACCATCCCTGCATATATCACACACAACAAGCGTGAGACTGTGCATACAGAAACCTCTGGACTCCTTAAAATGAACAGGGCTGTGGCGAGCAGCTAAAATGGCCTAGCGTAAACAAAACCACACAGAGAGTATTTTTGTCTTTTTTAATTTAAAGCTTGCTAATTTATCTCATTTCTTCATTTTTGTTCTTGTTTTAGTGGGATAAATAGAGAGACCATGGTGCAGAAAAGATGAGGTAGGTGCACCAATTTTACACATTAACAGCCTGAAAGACAAAACGTTATGATGAAATGTTAGGACTTAACAACATGCTGGCTGTGCACTTCTGTCTGCAAATCACATAAATGATACGCTTCCCTACTATCTTTGCACCATTTTGTCTGTGTGCTACAAAGTATACAGGAGGAAAGTGCTTAAAAATGTATATTTTTAAAACTGTGCTTTGCATGTGCAGATTTCTACAGATTCCAAAGGATACTCATCCTCACAAACAGTAAACGAAGCACTCACTGTTTAGATAATCTGTTTTTGTTTATCTGTGACCTCCTTGATGTGTCAGTCAGGAAATGACCCGCTGTCCTTATCTGCATCCATTTATAACTGACACGTTGGATTATGTGCAGGATATTGGATTACTCAGAGCCAGATCTGACTACTTCGAAAGTGAGATGAGGGGTAAAGGGGTTCCTGGTTCCTCGGGTAGTTGAGTGTACTTTACATTGCCCAGGAGTTCTGGAAGAACTAGTTTGAACCACATTCAAACACGAAAAGGAAGAAGATATCTTGGCTGACTGATTCGCTACTTGCAAACTTAGAAGATCATCCAAAAGCTGCAGCGTTGGATAAATCACAATAAATGGATGATTACCACCTAAGAGGAGGGTGCTGCAATTTACCAGGTGCATTGTTTGGGGAATAGAAACGGAAAGTCACAATTTCTCTTCCAGGGAGTCATTAATTAGGTCCCATTTTTCTCATTACATAAAGACTGATGGTAATTTCCCACCCAGCATTCTACTTTCAGCCATCTAAGGAAGTAGTCAGTAACAGACTCCCAAAATCACATGACACTTCAGAAGCATGCCGGGTTCTTTTATTTCCCTAGTTTTGGTATTAAAACTGAATAAGCTGCCCAGTTTCAAAAGGTTAGGTACAAGTTAAGAGTTTCTTGTATAGAGACTTTATTTAGAAGATTACTACTGGATTACTAGTTGATACTAGAGTTGATCTCCTCACTCTTATAGTGAAAGTGCTGCTTATAGATCAGTCCAGTATATTCCTGTCTTGTTCTTTCCCTACAGCTGGTCTTCTGTACAGGTTGCTTGTGTGATGCTCAACATTCACCTGCTTGTGTCTCTTGTCCCATGGTCCAATAGATCCCAAATGCCTTAAATCTGTGTCATGGTAGGTACGTATTTTTATAATGTCTATGGTTTCAAGGGGGCTGCAGGTGGAGAAATACTTCATGTTCTAAACCTAAGGACTGTGATTCACTGGAGAGGCAGCTGACTATAAAGATTTAAGGTTAATTACTATTTTTAACCTGTTTTTTGGACAAGCTCTTAAGGAACTTTTATATACTTGACACAATATAGTTGGTATTTTAAATATTTAGAAGGGAGAATGTTAAAAACTGTATTTTTGGGGCAGTAAGTGTAATTTTTATCCTAGAAATATAACTTAAATCTATGGAAATACAAAAATCTCTTCAAAGTGAAGATCTGTTGCTTTCTTCTACTTTACATCAGTCTACATTGTAGGCCCTTAGGCTTTTGGGTGCCATTTGGCTAAAGCATGACAAGTGAAAATATACCTTGAGCTCATTTAATGTATGAAATACTAGTGAACTTAAAAAAGTTCACTCAGCTGTGGGTGACATTTCAGTTTTATTATGAAAAAAAGATCTCACACATTATCACCAATAATTAGGCAAAGAGGCAGTCAACTCTAGAACCGTGAAACACAGTTTTAAGCAAAAATGTAACTTTATCCAAATGCAACCATTAGACTACAAGACATGTCATGTTGGAACATAAGATAACTACCAACCTACGCAGCTATAAGTGTTAATGAAACGTCTGATTAAAAGAAAACACATTTTTATAACAAGATCTTCTCTCGCCCACAGTTTCCTTTAACCTTTTGTTCCCACAGAGATACTCAGTCTATCAATGCAATACAGCAGAGTTTTTCCTATATTAGAACAGGATTATTAGAGTGTGAGGGTGCTTTTTTTGTTTAACCTTCTTCCTACAGAAATTCCAAAAGTGATCGCTACAAAAACGCTCCATATAGGTAAGTTTATTAAGCCCAGCTGTGCCTGTCACCGCAAAGTAGTTCAGAAAGCATCCTTATCAATATGTAAATCTCTTCCTGCTCTTTACACTCAGTCATAACAGATGTTTGCTTACAGACTGTATTTGTTTCCCCAGAGCTATTTAGTTAGATTTAGAGAATCACTGTTTTATTTCAAGTTGAACAATTGTAGCTAAATACTTTTTTTAATAAAAATTAATATATGTCCAAAAAAACAAAAATATTTTGTTAACCATGACATAGTACTTTGCTTAAGAGTTGAAAAGATTTGTTAATTACTACATTTAAACCACCAGCTGTTCCAGCATTATTTTTGTAAGTGTGGGAGACAAATGAGAAAAGGTGAAGACAGTGGGGGTGGTTTAATACTACTTAATAATACTTTCTTTAAAAATTTAAACAATAGCCTTTGCCAAAGGTAAATGTAATCCTGTTTGCTAACAGGGCGATGACAGCCACCAAAGTCAACACTGACAGCTATCTAGTCACAATGTAACACCCACAATGCAAGAGGGAACAAGGGGATACTCTTTACTCTTTTGTTCAAGTGTACATGTGGGAGTTTGATCAAATAGGCTAAAGGATTTTGAGAAGGCATTTGAATGCATGTCTCGGTGTGTCACGTACAGTACATCCCTTGGGTGCTTCAGAATTAAGAAGTACCAGGCATGTTGTTACAGGCTAATCAGTCCATGCAGATGCAAAGTGAGAGCTTAGTCAGCATTGGCAGCAATAAGTCACATTCATTCCCAGTGGGTGTTGCACTCTGCCAGAGGTGCCCTTTGTCACAGATTCTGTTCATAATTTTTAAAGACAGAATTTCACATTCAGCCAAGAGGCGGAGGGTTTCACGCTTGGTAGTCTAAGAATCATGTCTCTGCTTTTTGCAGATGATCCTGTCAGATACATCAAGTGATTACCACTGTCTCACACTGGAGTGATTTGTTGAAGCACCAGTATTGCAGCCATATCCAAATCCGGAGTGCCCACCCCAACATGGTAACAAGTTTCTGCCTCAAATGGAGGACTATTCCAACGCAGTTTTGTTCACTAGTGAGAGGAGAATGGAGTGAGAGCTTGACAGACGCAGTGGTAGTGTTATAAACATTGTACCACTCAATTGTGATGAAAAGAGAGTTAAGTGTTAAGGCACAGCTGTCAACATCTGGGAAGTGATAGGAAGAATGAGTCTGTGGGTATAAACAGTGGAAATTAATTTCCTCCATAGGGTCCTCTGGGCTCTCCCTTACAGGAGGGGTGAGGGGCCTACAACCACTGCTCCTCTATATCAAAAGGAGTCAGCTGAGGTTACTGGGATGCCTCCTAGATACCTCCTATGTGTGGTGCTTTGGGAACATCCAACTGGGAGGGGACCCAAGGACAAGTCTAGTACATGCTGTAGAGATTATGTCATTCAGCTGGTTTGGGAACGTCTCCATGTCACACCAGAAGAGCTACGGGCAGTTGATGTGGATAGTGAGGTCTGGTTATCTCTGCCGCCCCTCCGATTCGTACCCAGATAAGCAGCAGAAAGTGGATGTCATTTATTTAATTATTTTGTTTGAGTTATTCTAATTATTTGGGGTAGCTTAAAACTGTAAAGTGGACAAAGAAGAAAAACTTAAAACCACGAATTAGGGATTTTATAATTAAAAATAGTACAAATCTTCTTCTAACTGAAAATTAATCAGTTGCAGGAGAGAACGCGAATACTGGCCAGGGAAGACACGTGATCGTCCTCTAACCTTAAGTTCAAAGACTCAGTGTAGTGGAAGAAGAAGTCAAGTGAAAATAATGGGCAACCTGACTAAGGCAGAGGCAAGGCGTTGCAGACTTCCCATTTTGAGGTAGACAGGTTTCACCAGCAATCAGATTCGCACATTCGCTTCCACAAAAGCTGTAATAACAGAGCCTGGACCTCTAACTGATTGTAGGTTACCTGCACAGTGAGGCAAAGGTGGGTGAAGTTAGTCCAAATAAATATTAAACTTTACACTAGGTGGAAAAGTCAGTTTCTTTAACCACGCATCAGGCTAATATTACCCTACGCTGATAAATTGTCCCTTTTCAGCTTGTCCTGACTTGCTAAAAATAAATAAACCGCAATGACTTTTCCTCCCAGTCCTCAAAAAGCCACCGCTGGTGAGGCAAACTGAAACCATCACGCTCAGTTTATTCTTTCTTTACATTGAAACACCTTAAACACGATACGACACGAAGTTTCTGTGACTTTTCAAGTTATTGCCCCGTAAGTTTTCCAAGCTGGTGTCAGTTGGCAGCGTTAGCCAGCTAGCTCCCAAGTTAGCTTCCCAAACAATGTTCACCTGTTACTGCTTGTGTCAAACAAAAATCAACTCCGCTTTTTCGACTTTAAGACTACAAAAAAACTTATCGATTTTAACTCCCTGTGTGGAACTCCGGGGAAAGAAAGATAGCTGCTCAACTGCGCTAAGCTACCGCCTGTTAGCATGAATGGGAAAAAGTAGAAGCAAACCACAGAGCAAGCCGTAGCTCCCCTTAGCAAAGAGTGACAGGACACCAACGGAGACAAGTTTAAAAACGTGGAAAACTACATACCCGACGGCAGCTCCTGTTGTCCGGCAACTTTTGCTGTTACTTGAAGCTCGGTTGTAATCCAAATAGAGTGATTAAAGCAGTGCCTCCCCCACCGAAACTACCCACCGCGTCCGCAGACAGCTACAGCAGCTGGAAACTCCGCCGCTGCCCAGAAAATACAACAACAACATGGCAGCGCCGCGCCGCGTTCAGGGCGCGCTGGACAGCCGGTAAATACAAAACTAACGTGCGGTCTCTGACCTGCGAACATGTAAGAAACTTCAAACAAAGCTGAAATGTGAATGACATATTTTATTCTGGCACAACTTTAATGCCAAAATGCCCATCATCATTAGCGGAATCCAGGTTTATAACTTCACATGTTTTGTCTCGTCCGGCAAACAACTGACAATTATTTAAATAATAAGTTTTTACACTTATATTACTTAGTAAAGTAACCCCCAAAACCACAGGGTGCAAGACAGGAATCAGTGAAACAATCGAACAAAAGATGAAATGTAACTAAGAAAAGAGGTGAAATATGAATCAGGTTAAAGCAAGGATATAAAACTTCAATTCCCTTCAGTTCAATTCAATTTTATTTATACAGCGCCAAATCACAACAACAGTTGCCTCAAGACGCTTTATGTTGTAAGGTAGACCCTACAATTATACATACAGAGAAAAATCCAACAATCATATAACCGTCTCTGAGCAAGCACTTTAGCGACAGTGGGATCTTGAAAATTGTTATTTGTATGTCCAAACCCAATGACTACTTTGGTGCTTCCCCCAGAGCTTTTAGCTGTTTGCTCGTATGGTATTTTAGGCTAACACAAGCTTGATGGTCTAAAATATCTCTGGAGAAAGCTGCTAAGCTCACATGTCAACTATTTATCACTGTCATCTTTAAATAAATTCATCAGTCATGGTGGAAAACTGCAGGGGGAAAAGCAATGAGAAAGATGGGTAACAAAGTGTTTACTTCAATGTTTTGAACTTTAAGTTATACTAACTGAGTCTGAATCTATTTTTACTAGCACTAATTAACTTCCAGCTAAAAAAGATGAATTCTAATAAATAATTCCAAAGGTTATGCGTCTGAGTTTGTGTTGCTGAGTGGAAAGTTTACAAAGACTTGGACCTTTGGAGATTATTTTTCCCTACAAACAGACAAAATATGGATGGAATGAGCAAGTTCAGATCAGCAAGTGCAAAGCTGATTTTGGTTTTTATTCTAGTGGAGTTTGCATCAGTAAGATGGATTTTGTTGGGGCTGATGTTAGGAGGTGAAAGAAGGGAAAACAAGGAGGAAAAGTAAATGAAAATCAACACAATCAATAAGGGGAAATACACGGAAGAGAGATGAATGTTTCCCTGATGAAAATAATGGCGGTTATCTATGTTTTTAATAAGAAACCAGAAAATTATGAAAGTTATTTTAGTATTTGAAGAGCCAGAAAATGAAATGCTATGGACTGAGATTTCACCCCTGGTACTACACGGTGGCCAATCTGCTACAAGGCCATTTTGCATCACCCTAAGAAAAAATATAAAAGAGAAAAAAGCACAAACTTAAAAGCCAAATAAAAAATGATAAAATAGTAATTGAGGTGCTTGACTTGGTGACTTGGCCTCCAAATTCCCCAGATCTTAATCCAATCAAGCATCTGTGGGATGTGCTGGACAAAAAAGTCCGATCCATGGAGGCCCCACATCACAACTTACAGGACTTCCAGGATCTGTTGCTAATATCTTGATGCCAGATACCACAGCACACCTTCAGGATTTTAGTGGAGTCCATGCCTTCGAGGGTCAGGGCCTGTTGTGGCAGCAAAAGCGGCACCAACACAGTATTAGGCAGGTGGTCATAATGTTGTGCCCGGTCAGTGTATAATGTATATTTGTCCTAAATAATCTTTTTCCTAGTTTACATTAGAAGGCGTTAAGTGGAACAGGAAACTCACTGATCACAGTCACTTCTTGAGTCTATCTATAGAGCTCTGACTGAGGTGATTACAAACCTTTATAGATCGTGATGCTCAGTGAGGCACTAGAACAGACGAGATTAGTGAACAACAGTTACAGCAACGCTAATCACCCGTGACCTAACCGGGTTGTTCTCAGTTTGAATCATGTGACTGCTGAGTGAAAAAAAGAAATTCATTATCCAGTTAGGTTCACCTAACGAAATGAGCTTTCAAAGCTTTCATAACACCAGCTTTAAGATTATGTCCACTGTCATTCAACACTAGATTACCAGCCAGGTGAGGTGGCCCAGGGGTCACAGACTTTAAGAAGCTTTTCCACTACTTAATTGTCCGTAACCTGGAGCTTCCAATTACCTCACCCTTATGAGAACTTGTAGGGCAAAGGTGGCCAGTTTAACTTGGCTTTTCTTCTCCATCTTATCATCAAAGGATTTAACTTTTCTCTTTGGGTCTAGTTTTTTATTCATTACACATCAGCGCGTGTGTGTATGTGTGTGTGTGTGTGTGTGTGGGGGGGGGGGGGGGATATGTGTGTATTCACATCATTTATGTTAATGAGAGTGTGGGGAGTGAGTTGGAGGGTGGGGTGGGCTGCTTTTAACTATGTAAAGCACTTTGTGCTACATTTTTTTTTGTATGAAAAGTGCTTTATAAATAAAGATTGATTGATTGATTGATTGATTGATTGATTGATTGATTGATCGATCAACTTGTGTCACTTTTCCTTCCTTCCAGCTGATTGTTTAATGCGTCTCACCCTTCTCTGTAGGTAGTTTTCAATCTAAATGTGGCAAAAATGAAAGAAACTGTGAAACACTGCATATGCTTTAAAACAAATGCCTGTGGCATGTACTTCTGTCCCGCAGTAGGCTTTTTTGGAATCTATTGAAACAAAAGTTTGATTATTCATGACCACCTACGCCTGTTGGCTAGACGTTTGACCCCAGTTTCACCTGCAGGTAAATGGAATGAATAATGTAAATGTCCTTAAAGATTGTCTTTAATGGCTGCTGTTAGAGAGTGTCTGTGAACCCAATCTCATCATCACTGGGATCCTAATGATCCAAACGTGGTCTGCTTTAGCTTAGCTTTAGCTTCACATAAGATTAATTATACTGTAATTAACTGTCCCCCTCATTCCCAGTCTCTCACAGTATTGCATTTGCATTTGCTATACCATGTAGCATACAGCTGTTTTTACATTTCATTTTAGATTAGTACATGACATCTAGCTCTCCATAACTTTTAAATCAATTTTAATGACATTTCTCTATATACCTAACTTTATTTTCATCTTAGGCCAGGGGTGTCCAACTCCAGGCCTCAAGGACCGGTGTCCTGCAGGTTTTAAATGTGTCCTTGATCCAACACATCAACAAGTCTTGAAGTTCTCCAGAGGCCTGGTAATGAACTAATCATTTGATTCAGGTTTGTTGACCCAGGGTGACATCTAAAACCTGCAGGACACCGGCCCTTGAAGCCTGGAGTTGGACACCTCTGTCTTAGGCTACTTTAGCTAAACAATTGCAGCATGGAAACTGTGGCTGTATCTGTGCTATTATATACTACTCTTCAGTATTATTCATGGGGAATTAACACATATTGCACATATTTCACATTGGCTCATGTGCAAATTTTTCATAGTCTATTAGTAGTCTACTAATGTTACAGTCTGGACTGAGCATTTCTATAAACAGACATTTATTATTATCTTTTGCTGTTCAGGCTCAGAACGAGATATCTAATTTCCCTTTTTGTCATTCAAACAGCACAATTGTTTAGGCTGACATATTTAATGCACAGCCTTTGTATGCTGCTTACTGGTGTGTAGCAAGCTTTGTTGTGCACTGTACCACTGAAACTGCTATTTACAGGACTAAATAGTGAAGCTGGCCAATTCAAACATAACCATAATTTCTTAATTTCAATGCATTCTGCTGTAAGTGTTTCCCTCATTGCAACTGCCTTTATGTAAAACCATGTTTTCCTTCAATTTTGAGTAACAACAACACCAACATACTAAAGCAGTGCCCTGGTGTGGATGTGCTCATACAAAAGTCTGATCACAAGCTCTCTAAACTCATCTTTAAATGTGAGAAAATTGGGAATATTTTCGTGACAAAATTAGTTTCACTCACTTCACTTAACATGATTATTTGTATAATTTAACCGACTTTATCACTTCATCTTTTCATTAAATCACCCAGAGGTATATTAGAGTCTACATGCATACCTTATTAGGTACACCTGTTTGGCTGCTCACCAATGCAATATCTAATCAGCCAATAATATGGCGGCAACTCAACACATCAGAATGAAGTGACTTAAGCGGAACAGGTGATTGAAAAGTTGATTTAAGTGAATAAATCCAAGTAGATGTCTGAGAATGATGTGGGGAAAAAAAGAGAAAATATCCAGTGAGCCGTAGTTCTTTGGGCAAATATGACTTGTTGAGTTCAGAGGTGAATCACCAGACTGCTGTGAGCTGCTAGGAAGGCAACACTAACTCACACTGTCGCAACGAAAATATGAAGAGCCTCTCTGAATACACAGCACATAAACCTAAAGCAGCAGAAGACCACACTGGGTGCCACGTCTGTCAGCCATGAACAGGAAACTGAAGCTATAATTCACACAACCTCACTACAATTGGACAACAGAAGATTGGAAAAACATGATTTGGACTGATGACTTTCAATTTTTGCAATGACATGCAATGCAGCCCTTACCTGATTAAACTGTATGTGAGAACATGGATATGTGGCTCACTAAGACAGGAAATTAGATAGGCTTGTTGTACCAGGTCCTTTGTAAAAAGTGTGTGTATTGTCTGATAGCACCTACGTGAGAATAAAGCAAGTAATTGAATTCACATTGGGTGAGTGGCCATCATGTGTCCTATCTTCTTCGTGTTCTTCCCATGCAGCATCCTTACTGAAACCAAACAAACTATTTCCAGTAGTGAGAAGGGACAAGCCTGTCTCAACCTGATTTTCCAAACAATGACATTTAATCTCAGGTGTGAAGGCAATTTGAGTGTGTCATCTTGTTTCTTGCAGTCACATAAGTTCAGTCCAGGTTTCAAGCCGACTGATATGTTAGACGAGAAAGAGGAAAATACAAAAAGAACCAGTTTCTTCAGGGAGAGCAGCGAATGTCGATGTAGTGTTGTGTGAAGGACCCTTTTTCTCCAAATCAGCTACAGATATGTTTTGTTTTTATTTTTGTTTTGTTTTCTGTAATTTCACATTCTATTCAAACTGCAGATGCAAACTACCTCAATTTCTCTGCATGTTATATATATATATATATATATATATATATATATATATATATTTGTGTAAAATCTTTCAGCAGCATGACCCTTTACAGGTATAAAATAAGCCATAACTGGCAGCTCTGAGGGCTTTGGTCAGTTTTTATGGGGTCAGTAAGGACAGCCAGCAGTAAGAGAGCCAATAACAGGAACTGGTTGAAAATAAGTCAGAGAGGCTGGTGTGGTGAAGGGAGATATTCACTTCAATGAGAGCACAGCAAAAAAAAAAAAAAAAACACCCAAAAAAAAAACAAACCCAAAAAAACCCCATAAAAACAACAACAGGCACTTTAAAAATTTAGGGTGAGGAAATGAGAGGTGGAACATCAAAAAGGATGAGAAAATGTTTTTGTTTACTTAAAGCTCTCCAACCATCATCATGTTGCTCTGTGTAGGAATTTTATCTTGATAATGAACACAATAGAACTATCACAGTTGTTCCTTTGAGCTTCTTTCTTGGTTTGGTATCACTTTGACCGGGGATGTCAAACTCGTTTTACATCGTAGTCACATACAGGCCACTTTGATCTCACTTTGGGCCAAACCAGATAAGATAAAGTGCACTTTCAACAGCGTGTCTAAGTTTTTTCACGTGATCACGAAATGCTGTTGTAATAAATGAACAAAATGACTGCATGACTCTTCTCAACCATACAATTTTTTTTTCTGTCATTTAGTCATTTATCTATTAGTGTTTTGTTGTAGTATGGCTGGTCATGGGGGAGCTTTTTTTCTTTTAAATTAAAAAAAAAGCTGTAAAAATTATGAAAATAGAGTTAAAAGTCAAAAATGTATGCAGTCATTCACATTTTCCAAAGTTGATCCAGTGGGATGGATTAGAGTCTTTGCCAGGCAGTTCTGTACCTTGGGCCTTGTGTTTGACACCCATGACTTTGGCTAATTCTGACTAATCATAAATTGTTAAAACCTTCCATTTGGAAAAGATCAAGAGTACTTAAAATGTTGTTTAAGTGTAGTTAAAAGATGAGATGAGCAATGTTTACATTCTTTGCCTCCCAAATTTGCTCCACTTCTCCATCATTTCTGTCATTTCTGCATGTCTCTACATGTACCCGTCTTGTTTTCAGTTACTCGCTATAATTTAGAGGAGGCAGTACACTTTTGATTATACCTTTTTGAGCTTTTGACACTGTTTGTTCAGTAAAAGCTGAAAGACTGTAAATTATACTGACTCCAGTGCATTGCTTTTTTCAATGTATATAGAAATAGTTTGTGTCCTCCATGATTTAGTTGCCATTTCTTCATGGTATTGGGAGGTAGGAGCAGTTCTTTTGAAAAACAAGAGCTGCAGAGAGCTGAGCCAGGATCTTATCTGTAGAGGCAGATTTAATTGGGGGCAGGATGGCCTGGTGATCTGAGAAGCATTTGCTATAGCACCAAGGTTACAGGTTCAACCACCATGGCAGCTGATGTGTCTATCAGCGACTCTATGACCATGAGTAGGGCTACGATTTCATATCTGCTCACCCTAATATGGATGTCATGTCATCTAAATGCAAATTAAGTTTCGGTGAACTGGAAATGAACACAGCATGTCCTTAAATTAATGGATCAGCACAGCAGTTCTGTGTTTCAGAGAAAATTGTTCCTTTACTTTGTGACCCAGAGCCTCACTTGAGACATCTGACATCTCTGGTGTTGCTAAGTGGAGCATCGTTTACCGTGGTCCCCGTAAAATGGGAATGAACTGCTGATTATCTGGTTCATGACTCTGAAAATGAAAACTTGAGTTCATTAGTTGGAGTGATGTCTCGAAAGAACTGACAACTGGTTAGAAATTATGAAGAAATTTGTTTCTTATTTTTCACTACCGAGGAGCGCGAGGAGTCCATCAGCTTCTTCTTTTCAACATTAACCTCCCACACCTACACATAATATTTATCATTTCATATCAGTCATCTATATTTTTGCTATTCCCAAACATTTCAATTCTATTTTATCAGTTAGTGAAGTGAGTAAATAAAATATAGGCATTATGTCATATTTAACTATGCTGACTTGAAAGGCATGCAGCTGAAACGGCTGTCAGGCCGTTTCATTTTAAAATGTTTTTGTCCTTTGTTAGCTCAAAAATGAAGGTCTGAGTCAAATAAATCCAATAAAGTCATCTTTCAGCTTTCCCTGTTTCATTAAAGAACAGAAAAAGAGATAATGGCACACTTTTCTTTTGGGGAAATATACAGAACATTAATAATTGTAACTTTTTTCAAGTTCACGAAGAAGAAGTTTCTTTCCATTACAAAGATTTTATAGTTAATATCATAAAAATCATCTTTAGTTTGGATGTCTAATGCAACCAAACCTCCAACTTCTCAGTCAGGTTTTCTGAGATCAGTTACCTTTCTGCTTGTTGCAGTTTAATTGCATCTTCAGGAGTCAGATTAGTAAAGCATTCTGCAAACATATGAAACTAGCTGACAAGTTGATAACGCGATAATATGAGGATACGTGGACAAGGAAGAGCTTTTAACAACATTGAAGAGGAAGCAAAAGTATGCTAACAAGTGTGAGGGTTCACTGCAATGTGACAGATCACTGGGGTTTTTTTTCACTTCTTGCTTTGTGCTACACATTCAACCCCCTTTGCTCCCTGCGACAGTTTCATAGCTCTTCAGCAAAATAAGCAGCAGCTTTGTCTATCACTTACAACACACGTGTGAGTACGCACACAAGCACGCTAAAAATACCTTGTGGAAGCTGCAGTTGTCGACCTCATTGCTTCATCTTGGCCAAGATGACACTTTGCTCATTGTTTACCCAGATTTTATCTGCATACATATCACACATTATATTTGGAAATATAATTTGAATCATGTAGGATTATTCAAACTTGGGAAGATAGACTAAGGACAATTTTGACCTCATTGAGGCCTTACTCAGTTGTAACCTTCCAGAGTATATTTAAGATTGGTAGGTGGCTTTGCTTTCTCTGTGGAATATGTAGTTTCACCTGCTGAGAATCTTTACACTTGATGTTGCAGCTCCTGGCAGGAGGTGTCTGTGTGGAAGCAGCTCTCGGCTTCCTCTGTCATTTCTGGAAACAATCACTGTGTGATTACACTGACACACAGTCTGTTTCCATTAGTTCCTTGAACGTCACACAATCATGATGCCAGCTATCATACTCAGGTGCCATCTGATAGCAAATGGGTAAGATTGACGTAATTCTATATTTTTGTCTTGATGAACAAATGCCTTAAAAAAAAAAAAAAATGAAAACAAGTACGTGTTAGTCCACATCACAATACTCCTGATTAAACTCCAAGAGCTTATATTTCTACTGATTTAGTTTTGTTTATCGCAATCCAGCTATTTTTCCTGGAGTCAATCAAACTTTACATTTTGACAGTGCACTATAGAACATACACACCTATACAACAAAACACATATAGAAGCAACAAAGACATCTCTTTACAACACAAACTATGCCTCACATCAGGGTAAGCACTGATAATATAACAGAAAATTTCATTACAGCAGACAAACAAAAATCCACGTTCATGGTTCAACAATTTCAACTGTGATCAAAAGTCAGACCAAAAGAATATTGTTTTAAATATTTTACAAACACAGTGTTACTGGTTTCTGTTGTTATCTGTATTGGTGGTAAACTCCATGTTTATAAAACTGTTCTTTTAATTGAATTGGTTGTTGCTTTGTTTAATAAAAAATGTCCTCCTGTAGCCTGTCGGGAAGACCATTCATGTCTATCTGCACTGAAGTGCAAATTTTTATACAGAATGGACTCGTTGTAATAATAATAATTCTAACAGATAAAGTAAAGAATGAAGTAATCAATATATAACCAATAAAGACATTTATGGTTTTGTTACAGTTTTTTGTTACAAACTTGTTCTATACACACAACAAAGAACAATTCCTGCTGCTCTGTTTTGTACCATTTAAAGACTCTTAATCTAATCCACTGTACCACCAGACCATACTATTGAGCAATATCGATGCCTGGATTAATCGCCTAATCAATTCCGGTGTCAAAGCTTGGCATTTTAACGACTTTTATTAATATGTTCTGTTTAGGATAGATGGCTGTCTAAGATTACACCCAGGAGCTTTGTCTCATTGATCTGATCAACAGCCATAGTTGATATAAATAAATAAGTATATATAACATATAAATAACTGTTTGTGGGACAGATCATCATTACCATGAATACATATACTAACCTTTCATCTCATGTGGGGGTCAGTAGCCTTTAGCACCAAAAAAGCTATTTTGATTTATATATTGTTACGAAGTTTTGCTATTAGGTGAGAAATACAGGCATACAAAGTAGAACTAAAATAACAAACCTTTTAAAAATAATTTATTATTACTTAGTAAACTGAACAATTCTTAACAAGTTGAGGGAAAGTTCATCCTATAGCAGCAAGGCATCTCTGCAGCTTTGGGAGCTTTTTCTCTCTATTTTTGTTTTTTTCCCCTCGGTTTACAGTGCATCTGGAAAGTATTCACAGCGCTTCACTTGTTCCACATTTTCTCATGTTACAGCTTCATTCCTAGATTCATTTTTTTCGCCTCAAAATTCTACACACAATACTCCACAATGGAAAAGTAAAGTTTGCTTGGAATTATCGCATATTGATTAAAAACAAGAAACAGAAATATAGCAGGTACATAATTATAAGGTCCCACAGTTGACAGTCAGACCACAAACCAAGCAAAGAAATCAGAGGTATTGTCTGTAGACCTCTGAGACGGGATTTATAGGACTGTGTGCAGAATTCTGAGGTGAAAAATGTAACAGGGTAAAATGTGGAACAAGTGAAGCGCTGTGAATACTTTCTGGATGCACTTTACTGTTAGTAAATAAAGAGGAACATAAAAAGCTTATCTTGGAAATTGGTGAAGCCTGAATCTCAGCTGAAAGAACTGTGAGTATTTGACAAATGTGATGTGGCATTCTGCAACCAGTCAGAAAAATAGATGCAGCTTTAAGCTTTAAACAAATTAAAAATTACACCAGTTGTAGTCAGAGATTTTCAGATGGCAAGTATCTGAAACTTGAGTTAAATCTTGAGTTTAAGAACTGTATGACCCTTTACCTTTGCTCTCTTTATCTTACAGTAGACTGCTGGACAGGCCAATGGCAGCTCCTCCTCTTTGTGCTCTGCTTTTTTCTCTGTCACCGGAGATTAGAGCTGACTCAGTACCAACAGATCCACCATGCATCAGTGCAGCTGTCACTCACTCTTGTTTGAGTGATGGGCGGAAGGCCATGTGTACTGCTGACGGAGGAAAACGGGCATCTCTGGCTGTTTATGTGGCAGCTGAATTTTGCCGAATGTGATTCCTCACAAGAAAAAAACAAAACAAAACATGCCACTACATCTCATTATTACATTTGAAATATATTTGATTAAATTTGGCTGAAAGGAACATCTCATAGAGCACCGGCTGCATATGTGCAGAGTGAAAATTATCAAAAATGGACGGTTTGTGCAATTTTCTGAAGGCCAGGTGAATCAGTTATATCTACAACATAGAATAAACATGACAAAGTGGTTGGCTCAATGGCACTCAAGCTCACCAAAGTGATTTTTAGCAGTTTCCAAGCACTGAAATCTAATAACGGCAATATTATCAGAATCTATCACCCAGCAGGAAATCAATTTCACATCATCAGCATAAAAAAATGTAAAAACTGCTCTCCAAATACTTTCGGTAGAGAAAAACTTTCAACCTCATGAAGGAAAAATGATGTGGAAGAAGACGCTAAGCTTGATATAAACGTATGGAAAAAGATTTGGCTTTGTCAGGAGGTTCCCTAAGTCCTCGTCATTTTCACTCAGTATTTCTGGTGTTTAACCTTTATAATGACCAAGTCAGGATCAAAGAGGCAGGTATCTGAGCAGAAGCTGCAGAGGAACCAGGTGAGACGGAAGGTTCAACGACCAAGGTTAAATTGCCTGTGGAAACTGTAGGAAAAGATAAACACTAATTAAACTAGGAGGAGAGGAGACAGAGTCAAGTATTTGATCTGAGTGTAGGAGTGACCGCGTGGTTGGGCTCCATTCGCAAACTGTCTCTCGCCCTATAATCAAGCACACAACATTTAAAAATATAAGAAAGCCGATGCCAAGGAGGAGACAGAACATGACACCACATGTCTGGATCGGCGGCTGGAGACCATGCGGAGCAAAGGAGAGGAACCAAATGCAGATGTGTGGACACAAGGGATAACTGAAGGTGAGCTGTTTAGATAGATAAATATAATACAAATGTGAGAAAAACAAATTAGTAAGTAAAAAAGAAACCTAAACTGGGGAACTAAACAGTAGAAAAACCACTGGGAAACCTGTAACATAGGGACGAGTAAATAGATGCTCTAGGGATTGAGGAAAACTAAGACAATAAATACACTCAAGTGGAAACACAGCGGGAACAAATTTGCACATAGCGACAGGGGAAGCAAAACTGAACACAATGCACATGAGACGAGGGACTGACAAAAAAAAGAAAAGAAAAGGAAGCATCACGCACACCAAGACTCAGACAAGGACACGCAAGCTTCACACCAGGATGGTGGCGACAGAACACCGAGATATGACTGGGGTGAGAGAGAGGGTGACACACTGGGAGAGGGAGGAACACAGAGAGAGAGAGGCAGAATAGGCGAGAGACACAGAAAGTAAAAAAACATGGAAACAGGACAGACCTAACATGGAAGATGCCAAGGACAAAACATAAAGGTGAGTGTTAGAAAACTAGAAGAGAACACTAAAGAACAAAACACAGAGACAAGATGAAGGGAAACTAAATTAATGACCCTAAAGTAAGTAAACAAGAAAGGGCAACATAATCCTTCAACATCTGTCGGACAATGCTCAGGATTTTCTATGAGTCTGTTGTGGCCACTGCTGTCCTCTATGCTGTTGCATGCTGGATCAGCAGGTTGAGGGTTGCTGAGGCCAACAGACTCAATAGACTAGGCCAGTAATTTTGTGGGTATGGAGCTGGACTCTCTTAGGGTGGTGTTGGAGAGGTGGTGCTGGAACGACACAGGAACTCATTCCTGCCAGTAGCCATCTCCCTGTACAACTCCTCCATCTAATACACTGTAAACACTGCGATAGTTGCATCCTTTTACACACGCTCTTTTCTTACTCATTAACGTTGCTGTCTATTTTCTTTATTGTTTTTTTTTATAACCACATCTGTCAACCCTGGATATTGATTATTTGGTGATTTGTATATATTGTGTTATTCCTTATATCTTAACATATTGTGTTGCTAATAGTCTAGTCTGTTTTTGTTTTTGTTTCACTTAATGTTACTGTACCGGAGCAACCGTAACCCACATTATTTCCCTAGGGAGTAATAAAGTATTCTGATTCTATTCTGAATAACATCCAGAAATGTGCTCAGTTACAGTTTCTGTCTCCACCTTCAGGTTTTCCTGGCACCCACATCTCCACCAATCTCACTTGGACCCACAACACCAACACCCTGGAAAACAAGGTTGCAGCAGTGGCTGCACTTCCTGCGTGTCCTGAGGAAGAATAACCTGGACCAAAAAGCAGCGCCTTTGCTCTTGTCACATCTCATTTAGATTATTTTAATTCTCCTCTCTATGGTTTACCTCATAAATTTCTCCATAAACTGCAGGAAGCTGCTGATGTTATATCCAGAATCATATACACTGAACGTATAACACGTAACAATTGAAAGTCCTGCTTCTCACTTTCAAAGCTCTTCATAAACTTGCTCCTCAGTATTTATCTGATCTTTTCCATACATACTCACTCTCTCGTTCCCTTCTGTCTGTTCCATCTGCTCACATGACTACCATGGGACTCTGAGCCTTTACTTGTTCTGAGACTTTGGAATGCACTCCCATCAAAACCCATCTGTTCAGAACTGCATGCCCTTCATTATAACTTGGTCCTAGTCTATTGTTACCTATATTAGTTTTATAGTTGTGCTTTTATTTGTTTACCTTATGTTTTTATTTTGTTGTACTATTGCAAGGTGACCTTGAGGTTCTTTAGGACCCCTATAAATAAAATGTATTATTATTATTATTATTATTATTATTCCTGCTGTGTGTCTGTGAGTATCTGTGTGCACATCTCTGTGAACACTTGTGTGCACGGGCGCTGGTGTTCATAAGGTTTCTCCATGCAAGTGTCTAATAGTGGGCGTGGGGAGCCACAGCCCCAGACCTCCAGGACCTGAAGCAGGCATGGAGGAGACCTGGGCCCCAGACATCCAACTCCCCCCAGAGCATGGGAGCCCCAGGAGGACCACCAAAGGGCCAACAGGAGCGAGCCAGTACACACCCGAGCCCCAGCCCCGGACACTGAAAACCACCACTGCACTGGCAGTTGGGGTACCAGCAACAAGCAACGAGTGTGGTGGGGGGAAATAGGCCCCACACCAGGAAGGAGCCTGAAATGTTCTAAGACAGAGGGAGAGTCTAAGACCCGGCCTGTTGCATAGACACAAACAGGCATGCACAGGCATAAGCATACTTTTTAAGGTATCAACTATGAACTGTGAACTATGAGACTAAACCAGAAACGAGAAACCTAATCTTTAAATTATTGTTAAATTCAAAAGTCCATGAACTGATCCAAGGGGGGAAAGAAGGTGCGGTGGTGCCGGAGGAGGAGCGCAGAGTCAACTTCACTTCTCTGATTGGTGATATTATGGAAATTCCATAGTGTGCAGCTTTACTCCAGTTTCAGCAAGTCTAATCAACCACACAGTGTGGTTGTGGGTGTGTGGGACCTTTAATCTACAATTATGCATCATTTTTATGAGCCGATAATATGTTTTATGTGCAGAATCAAAGTAACTATTATTTAAATTCAGCAGATAAATAAATCCAAAATGTTTCCCTCTTGGATGTAATAGATCAAGATTCAACATACTTTAAAGGAGTATTCTGTAAGTAGAATTTCTAGAAGTTGTACTTTAATCTTCAGGTGGACATATTCTTTATATATGCTGTATTTTATCTTTATATTTCAATGTTTTTTTTTCCTTTTGTTCGCTCCTGGCACATACAGTACACTCAACAAAAATATAAACGCAACACCTTTGTTACTGCTCCCATTCCCCATGGGATGGTCGTAGAGACCTAAAATTCATTCCAGATACACAATATAACCATCCCTCCCAAACAGTGGTCACAAATCAGTCCAAATGTGTGGTAGTGGGCACATCTGCTATATTGAGATAATCCATCCCACCTCACAGGTGTGCCACATCAGGATGCTGATCTGACATCATGAGTAGTGCACAGGTGTACCTCAGACTGCCCACAACAAAAGGCCACCCTGGAATGTGCAGTTTTGTCTCACAGCAAAATGCCACAGATGCCACAAGCAATGAGGGAGCGTGCAATTGACATGCTGACAGCAGGAATGTCAACCAGATCTGTCGCCCGTGCATTGAATGTTCATTTCTCAACCATAAGCCGTCTCCACAGGCGTTTCAGAGAATATGGCAGCACATCCAACCGGCCTCACAACCGCAGACCTCGTGTAACCACACCAGCCCAGGACCTCCACATCCAGCAGGTTCACCTCCAAGATCGTCTGAGACCAGCCACCCAGACAGCTGCTGGAACAATTGGTTTGCACAACCAAACAATTTCTGCACAAACTGTCAGAAACCGTCTCAGGGACGCTCAACTGCATGCCCGTCGTCCTCATCGGGGTCTTGACCTGACTCCAGCTCGTCGCCGTAACAGACTTGTGTGGGCAAATGCTCACATTCGATGGCGTCTGGCACGTTGGAGAGGTGTGCGCTTCACGGATGAATCATGGTTCACATTGTTCAGGGCAGATGGCAGCTGAGAATGTCCCAGTTCTTGCATGGCCAGCATACTCACCGGACATGTCACCCATTGAGCATGTTCGGGATGTGCTTGACCGGCGTATACGACAGCGTGTACCAGTTCCCACGAATATCCAACAACCTCGCACAGCCATTGAAGTGGAGTGGCCCAACATTTCACAGGCCACAATTGACAATCTGATAGACTCCATGCGACGATGTGTTGCACTGCATGAGGCAAATGGTGGTCACACCAGATACTGACCGGTTCTGGGTCCCCAGACCCCCAATAGCGCAAAAAACTGCACATTCCAGGGTGGCCTTTTGTTGTGGGCAGTCTGAGGTACACCTGTGCACTACTCATGATGTCAGATCAGCATCCTGATGTGGCACACCTGTGAGGTGGGATGGATTATCTCAATATGGCAGATGTGCCCACTACCACACATTTGGACTGATTTGTGACCACTGTTTGGGAGGGATGGTTATATTGTGTATCTGGAATGAATTTTAGGTCTCTACGTCCATCCCATGGGGAATGGGAGCAGTAACAAAGGTGTTGCGTTTATATTTTTGTTGAGTGTAGCTTACTACAGCGGCCATCGTTTATGTACTGCATATAAAAAGGGGTCATAGTTTCCTAAAGCTAAAGAGCCTTAAATATGCATTCAGTCTAATAGTGAATAGGAAGTGAATCGTCTGGCTGAAAAAAGGAGTACACATGGAAACAAGAAAGCAAAAGTACCTTGTGGCTTCCTTGTTTTATGGTCTCAGTAAACACGTTAATTATTTTATGATCTCAGTCTCTGTTCATGCAGAAAGCTGCAGACTCACATTCAAGATGCAAGAGGGAGAAGTAAAATAAAGCAAGCATTTAATGCTGAAGTCCAGAGATAAGAAATGTACGAACTCCAGAGAATAACCATGAGTGAAGCATGGGAAAATACAGAAAAACGCTAGGAATACAAAACTGTTAAAACAGAGCTAGGGAATGATGTAGATGATGAGATGAAGGACAGGGGAAGATGGAGTTATGTTTCACTAGCTACACCCAGACCTGATTCCTGCCAGACCTGCTGAATTGAGAAATTGCTTAAACACAACCTGTTTGGCAAAGAAAACTTGGAACAGTGATAAACCTTCCCAAAAGTGGCCAGCCTAACAGAATCACCCCAAGAGCACATCAACAACTTACCCAGGAGGTCACAAAAGAACTACAGCATCTAAAGAACAGCAGGCCTCACCTGCCTGAGTCAAAATTAAGTTTGGAGTGACCTTAAATCAGATAAAAATGTTTTGGCAGGACCTTAAACAGGTCATTCATGCTCAAAAACAATCCAGTCTGTCTGAATTAAAACAATTCTATAAAGAGTGGGCCAAAACTCCTCCACAGCAAAGAGAAAGACTCATTCAATCAACTCCTCACACAGGGACGGGTATTTTCAAACTTTTTTCCCCATAATAAAATCATAATGTTGTATTTATTTGGGTTATCTTTGTCAAATATTAAAATATGTTTGATGATCTGAACCATTACAGTCTGACAAATATGCAAAAAAAAACAAACTAAGATCTTTAAGATTTCGGATCCATATGTACTTCCCGATATGAAGAACCATCTCTTATATAAACACAATATTCTGATCGACTCTGCTTAAGGTTGCTGTCATTGCATCTATCAATATAAAGTCTATTCTTTGTCATAAAACATCACATCGCTGCAAAAATTCAGACCCGAGTATGTTGAGACTCAGCTGTGTCTGCTGAAAAGATGCTTTAGCAGCAGCTGAGGAGGTTTCTCTCAAAACTCGCTCCTTTACTCCACCTCCTTCAATTCACTTTGACATGCGAGTCCAAACATCACAGCACGCACATGCATGACTCAGATTGGCCGGCCAAGCCAGCGGGCCACGAAGCTCAGCTGCCTTCAAACTCTCCCATCTGTCACCTCAAATCCACGGCATCAGCCCCCAGCCGAGCTTCATCAGCGCTCCAGAGATTGACCCAGCAGGAGTGGGGAGGGAAGGCCGAGCCCTGAGTAAGGGGAGCCATGATATAAAGGGAGAGGGAAGGGAGAGAGGGGGTGCTCATCTTTCCCCACAGACAAGAGAGCGCGTCACAGTGAATTAATCCAACCCTTGGTGGTGGCGTGCAGGCTGCCGGCTGCAGCCGTGGGATTGGACGCCCTTGTCTTGTTAGCTGCTGTGTCACCCTGCCCCTCCCCAACTCCACAGCAATGATCTCCATCTCTCTTTATACTGTATAATTCCCTTCCTGGCTTGCTCTCTTCTGCTGTTGTTCCGCCGCTGTGACTCCAGCTATTTGAACTCATGTGACAACAGAGAAATGCAGTTAATGAATCAGAAACCTAAGTGAACTCACTGTTTTTAATGCTTTAATGCTAAGTATACAACCTTTACCTTAACAAAAGAAAATAACGTCCCAGTTGGAAAAACGTACCTTTATATAGGAGGATGGTTAGCATATGTACATCACATATAGTGGGGAATATGTGTATTTGATCTCATACAACCCAGCCAGAATTACATGTTATTGTCACAGTCACCAGACCACTCTGCCACAAAGTGCTTAAACCGTTCATCTCACATCAATCTAGAAACAATCAGTGTGCTGTGCCATACCGGGTACAAAACATTAGCCATGCAAAGAAGTGTGGGCTTACTCCTGTCTTATTTGGCAAACAACTCTTACTGTGAACTCATGAATGTCCAGCTTCCCCTCGACCAGTTTTCACTCCGGAGGTTTGGGCCAGCTCATGCAATCCATCAGTTTTGAGTTGTGGTTCCGCAGCTCAGACAGTTTAATGTTTCGTTGGTGAGACAGAAAATATAATAAGAAATGAGAATAAAATAAAAATGTGTATTTGCAATATTGTATTAAAATATACAAACATAGTTCTCCGTTATATAAAGCTCTATGTAGTAATTGCTAGCACAGAAAGCATGGGCTAAAAAACATAAAAAGATTTATAGAATCTGGAAATTTTATCATTTTAGGCAAAAATTCACAGTGGTCCCTGCAACGTATTACTATTATATGATAAATAATGTGACACCACCAACAACAACAATAACAGTCCAATAAAATGGCAACATTACAAGGTATCGTGCTAATTTTGGTAACAATGCTAAAGATCAAGCTGACTTTCGGTATGAACTTTTAGTGCCTTTCAGGCTGTGTTAGGAAGGGCATCCATGTGGGGCTACCTGCTGTGAGGACCCCTTTTGAATAAGGGAGCAGCCAAAGCACCTCTTTATTTTCACTGTGTACTCATTATTGTCATTAGGTCTGTTTAAACAGACTCATTTATGCCACTTGCAACAGGAATGAGTGGAGTCATGTTTCTCTCCACCAGTCACACTCACATGTATGAGCAATTTAGCCTCACTGATTAACCTAACCCTGCTAACTGCATGTCTTTGGACTGTGGGAGGAAGCTGGAGTACCTGGAGAGAACCCACACAGATACAGGGAAAACACGCAAACTCCACACTCCTGGCCAGATGGTGGATTAAACAAAAAAAAAAGGACATTTATAACATGCTGCCCGTGTTATAAATGTCCATTTAACATTTCATTGTCTGGCTTTCCATGTCCAAGTGACTCGACCTCCCACTTTGCTCTTCTCAGAGACTTGACTAACCAACAATACACCAATTACTGTTTGACGTTCCTTAAATTAGAAACAAAATCAAAGCGCTGCAGGTATGATGGTCATACTTCACAGCACACAAGATTTCTTCACCAGATCCCCCACTCCTCCACCACTGGAGTATATTTACATGAGGGCAGTGAATGGAACCTGCAGTATCAGATTTTATTTTGCCAGATTTTGCACATTAAGATTAAACTGTCAAGCTTAGTTCCAGAAATGTGCTTTAAAACTTATTTGGAGTGGAGCAGGCCCTGTGAGTGTCTCTCTGTCTGTCTGACAGTGAATGACGTGGCTTTAGATAAATAATAAATATATTGCACAATTTGACAGCATATGACAGACTGATCTAAAATCCTACATCAAACTTTCCACTGTCAGGCCTCAAGAATGAATCCTCTTTGACTGTAGTTAGGATACCTTATCCTTTCATCCAGATAACTCAAATTTCACCCAAATGTGAAACTAATATATTCGATTTTATTTGTCAAATTTTCAACATTCCCATTTGCTATATATAAAAGCCAAAAAAAAAAAAAAGAATTAAACGACTATGTTTGAGGACAAAGGGATTCCCCTCTGCTGAGTGGCCTTTATTTCTGAGTGGTACAAAATCCCATAATCCCTCCCCCAGAGGGTGACAGCTGCTAAAACATGACGGCCTCTGGCTTTGCAGATGTATGTACAAGGTGTCCTTGAAGCATCAGTTACAGACAAATTGTACTCCGTGAGCAAAAGGTTCTCTCTGTAAACCAGAAAAAAAATCTGCATGCAAAGAGGGGTGACATCTTGTCACGGCGACGGATGGCCGGTACTGAATAGGACTCAGGTGCAGAAACCCAGAGCGGAGACAGTAGATGATTTAACAGTTTATTACGGTTAAGTGCAAGGGGGGAAAAAAGGGAAACGTGGCAAAGACAGAAAATGACGAGACGTGGAGCCTTGGTGTGGCGTGCCCAGGGGAACGTGGCTAGGGCGAGGGAACGAGGCCTGAGAAGTGGAACGGAGCTGAGTGGGGAACAGTCACACTGAGGGGAGAGGATATAGGAGTTAGGCAGGTAGTGAAGGCAGCTCAGAAGTGGCCAGTATAAGAGCAGCAATTCTTACTTGCAGTTAGGGACCTGGAGTGTTTGAGAGGGGGATGATGAAGATCCAGGGGAGGCTGAGTGGTGTGGAAAGGCTGACCTGAGATCCGGGGCTCCAGATGGAGTGTGATGGCAGGAGGGCAGGCAGGTGAGGCACAGAGGGATTTCCAAAATGATCACTAGGTATCCCGAGTCCGGAGGTGGAGTGAGCCAGGGTGGGTACAGCAACTGTAGCACAAAAGAGTCTTTGTTAGTAAGATGAAGCACAGCGAGAATTTGAAACACAAGACCTGTTACCAACATGGGTTGATGACGAACTGGCAGTGAGTGAACATCGATGTGTGGTTTAAATCCCTCTGGCTTGATAGCCTGCAATAGGCTCCAGGTGTGCAGGAGCTGGAGTTGGCCCTGCCCAGGGGCGGATCCCAGGTCAGTTCAGGAGCCTAATGGAAACTCCAGCCACCCACCGTAGACCATGACACATCTGCTACTGAACTCACTGCCTAAAAAATCGAAGGCAGACTGGTTTGATTTTTTAGATGTTGCTTACCTTTTGCTTTCAGTAACTTCTTTGTTAGGCACCAAAATTCAGGTTAGATTCAGTGAAAATGAAGAGTGAGTGCAACTGTGGCCCTGTATAGCATAAGCATAAGTTGAGTGCTGAAACATGACTATTAAGGATACCCAGTGCACTCCAAGGACACCTTGTACATACCTCTGAAATGCCTTTGAGAAACAATGTAACTGCCAAGGACTCTTTACAATCATGTCCTAGAATTTTATTTAACAACTCCATGATGCTAGTTTCCTTTTCAACTTTCTGTCACACCTGTATCCCATCAGCAAATGACTCACCCAGTACACACACAGCAATGCTTCCCTCTGTCCCCTGCTAGACTCTCTCAGCACTTTTGTCACAAGTGACATACATAGTTTGGCCTGACTTCATTCATTCATTCATCTTCATTACAATAGGATGGCATTTGAGCTGAAATTACACAAATTTGTCAGCCAACTATAGGAAAATATGTTTTATTCCCATTCCAGACAAAACCATATAAACTGAATGAACAAACAAATCTGAAAAATTTGTCTTTTCCTATTATTGTTATTGTTGTTATTTTTGAGCTGTTGAATAGAAGCAATACTTAGGTTGTTCTCTGATACTGAATATCCATCCAGCTGTGCCAATTTTATATATTTCGCTGTCACTCTATTCAGTCTGGACTGTGTACTAAACAGAGAAAAACACAAAACACCTGTTAAAATGCGCATAAAGACAATGTTAATTAGAACTAGACACAATGAGGGAAATAGAAAAACTTTTGCATGTATTTAGTCTAGTGCTGTCAGCGTTAATCTCGTTAAAATTACGTTAACGCCATAACCGCATTAACGCGGCAAACCTCCGTTAGCGAGTTAACGCGGATCGTTCCATGCATGGAGCTGCACGGCGTCAACGCCTCAGCGCTGTCAGCTTGTTAATACGTTAGCGCCGTGCAGCCCCTAGCACGGGCGATCCGGTGTTCTGACAAACCATCCTACTTTGGCAAAACGTTCTACTGTAAGTAGTTTATGCACATTTCTGCTGTCACAGAGTAATTCCAGCACCAATTTAAGTAGGTATGACGGTTTGCCACTTAACTTTGCCCATCAGAGTATACTTGTAGCTCATATGCATACAGCCAGGATGGTTTGCCACTTCATTTTACCCGTTAAAGTATGCTTGTAGGTAACATTCACAAAGGTAGCATGGTTTAACACTTAATTTTACCCGTCAGAGTATGTGTGTAGCTGTTAATAACAAAGGTAGGATGATTTGCCACTGAATTTTAGCTCTTAAAGTATGCTTCTAGCTCAGATTAACAAAAGTAGGACGATTTGCCACAAAATTTTAGCAGTTTAAGTATGCTTGTAGGTGACATTCACAAAGGTAGGATGGTTTGGCAGTTAATTTTACCGGCCAGAGTATTTTTCTAGCTAATATTCACAAAGGTAGGACAATTTGCCACAAAATTTTAGCAGTTTAAGTATGCTTGTAGGTGACATTCACAAAGGTAGGATGGTTTGGCAGTTAATTTTACCGGCCAGAGTATTTTTCTAGCTAATATTCACAAAGGTAGGACAATTTGCCACTTTCATGTTGTGCGTATGAGCAGAAACAACGGGTAGAATGGTTTGCCAGGTAGGATGGATTCCCAGAACACCGGGTTAACTCGCTAACGGAGATTTGCCACATTAATGCAATTGTGGTGTTAAGTAAGTTGAACTAGATTCATGCTGACAGCACTAATTTAGTCACAAACGATGTTGTTGAAATTAAAGCCAAGACCTCATGATGCCACACATTAAACTCTTATTAGTCAACCTGAAGAAGACAAAACCTGAAAACATTTTTTTAGGAATTTCTAACTGGAACCAGGTGGAGGACAACAGTTTAATAAACACTAACAGTTGCTCTGCCAGCTTGGCTAAAATGGCTGTTAATTCTGAGTCAGGTGCATTGTGGCTTCACCCTCTATGCTTTGTTTTGCTCTGGAACTGCATCAGTGAAAACAAATTAACCCTGGTTTGGTTTTGTCCTCTTTTTTTTTTTTTTAAACTGATATCTGTGATGAGTGACATTTACAGCGTTTCATGCCCTCTCTTTGTCCTGAAACACTGAGATACACAGAGTGAGAAGAGAATGTGCTGCTCCAAGGACAAAATGAAAATGAGACAAAGGAAGCTGACTGAAATGACTTTTAGTGCACTGTATCTGTGTATTTGAATATATGCAAATGTAAAGAAAGACTTTTTTCTGATCAAAGTGACAAATGTTATTTTTATATAACATCTGGTACTGTTGTTTATAGACATAAATACTTTACCCTGCATGACCTCTTCTTTCACTTAGCCCAAGGCTGAATCCTCTGCTCCGTGCACCTAACAGAATGCAGAATGATTTTCATTTGTTTGCAAGATTTCTTAGTCAAACCACACCTGAGACAAAAAAAGGTGGGGAGTGGAGCCAGTATACAGACAGAAATGATGAGAGGAAATGTGTTTTTATTGATCTGTCTAAGGAAAATTGGACACCAGCAATACAAGCTTACAAATAATATGAAGCCAATACACAACACTAAGAGTTATTGAAGAGGTGCTCTGAAATATAATGATCATAATCCTCTCAGGACACTTGTGTTTAAATTACAGTTGTGATCCATTTAGTTCTGCTGTGTTGGCACTCTTGTTACTGGGGTGATACCCTCAAAGGCACTGCTGCATTTATTCATAACCAATTAATTGCTACCAGTCTGAACCTCTGCTGACAGTTTTGAAGACAAAAATGGATCTATTTGACACTAAATGCACAAAACTGGATACCTATATCTTTTTATTAACCATTCCTTAAAGGTAGCTGGCATTTGTAGAGCATATTTCTAGTCTTGCTGGCCACTGAGAACTCTATCGATATCACATCTGCACCAGTTAAAGCCAGTTTAGAAACACCTGTTATTATATCCTGCGCGCTATTTTGGACTTTTTATCGTGGTCTGATAAAGAGAACATATCCAGTGAGCTGCAGGGGTCAGAGGAGAATAGCCTTTGCTTCCAGCAAACACAAAGCAACAGCAACTTATGTAACCATAACTAATAAAGTGACTCAAAGAGAAACATATAGTACATCCTTGTACGCTGCGCCTGTAGAGACAGTAATGCACTTTTGCTGTGCCCGTTTTTCTTGAGAGTGCTTGATGTTCCACATGTGAATGATATTTTTTGTTTTCTTTTACCATCAGAAGTAACATGTGAGCACATTGAGCCAACATTTCAGAGTACAGATCAGCAAGACAACAAACATTTTTCAAACAGACAAGAGTTCAAGTCTTGTTTTGGCCGTTTTTGAAGTTCCACAGAAAGTGGTCAAGGTCATCAAGGTGAGCTGTGTGGCGGGCAGGCGTTGGACCCAAATGCAGAACTCAAACATAAAGGGATTGAAAAAAGGAGCAGCTTTATTTGGCTGTAAACACTAGAACACTACAAACAAGAAAACAAAATCGAAACTGGAAGACTTGAAAACAGGAATGACGGGAAAAACCACACCACTACAAAGGACGATGCAACAACAAGCAGAGGGCAACAAAGGGCTTAAATACGCAGAGGGGTAATGAGGGAAATAGAAACACACGGGGAACACAGCTGGGAGAGATCGAACATAATGAGAAGGAAGGAAAAAAAATCTGAACACACTAAAGCTGTGTCCCAAAACGTAGACCGCATCCTTCGGAGGACCCGGCCTTCGCGGTCTTCGAAGACCGAGAAGGCCGGAAGTGCGAGGCTGTGAAATGGGATAGTCTAGCCTTCAGATTTGCGTCACCGCTGTCTCGGTGGAATTTAATAAAGTCAGCTGTCTGCTCCTTGCTATCTAAAATATAACAGGACACTGGCATAAATTCTCAACCATCTCACACTTCTGTTTAATCAGTTTTCTGTTTGACGTTTATTCAGCTATGTGAAAATCCCAGAGTTCCACCTGATGGATTAATACATTTTTATTTAATCTAATCTAATAACTTTGATCTCAGCCAAAACGATTTACTCTGGAACAAATAAAAGACAGAAAAAAGCCAAACAATAACATTTTTAAGTTATCCGAGTGACTTATATATCATGTTTAACTTGAGTAGCGAAAGACATCGAGTCTGAAAACGATGAAGCAGGGAGTCCGCTGCTCTCGCCGGCTCGAGTGACCATTGAAACCTCCGGCTAGCTATCGAGCGGATGGGTAACAGCTACTTTCTCGCCTGAAAATATGTTAAAAGTTTATTTTGTGACTTAGAAAGATTAAAAAGAGTAATATTAAAACTTAGTAGTGGCTGCCATTGTTGGAAACTGGAATTGGCTGGGCCGCACTCTGTGACATTACAAGATGGTACTACAGTGTCACTCAGAGAGACGTAGCTTGATCAGAAGGACTTTGAAGGAATATGAATTCTGGGATATGGTGGGCCATGAAGGACACACCTGACCCATCCTTCAAATTCGGAGAAATTAAGGACGCATTTGTCGGCCACATTTGAAGGAGTCGACAAATTGAGACAGCCTTCGTCGCCTGGTTGTGACGTAATCGGCCTTCAAATGCGGCTTCCAAAGGACGCAGCCTACGTTTTCGGAAAACAGGAAACATGATCGCACACTGAAGATGTGGGCTTGACGCTAGGACTGGGGAAGACACAGGAGACACAGACATGGGCAAGACTAGACATGAAACTTGGAATTTGGGGAGGCACAGTAACAGAAACCTTAGAAATGACCAAATAAAACACAAAACCAGAACCATGACTAACAATGAATCAGCTTTCACAAACAATCTATGCGATCACTTAGAAATTAATGACCATAAATATAGAAATAAAAATGCGGCATTGAAATGAAATGGCACTTATTTAAGTGTCACTGAGAAATTCAATATAAAGGAGAAATTCATCCCATCCAGTGTTATTTTATGCCTGTTTTTCAGATAAAAAATGGTTTTAAAATGTGATAAGTTTGAGTAAGTGGTAAGGTCACAGCAATAAAACTGGTGTTGCATTGATTCCTTGGCCTCACAAAAGAAAACATGCAGTACATTTTTGGAAAAACAGGCAAAATTATGTTGCATTATTGCTTCACAGTTGGAGCTTGCAGTCCAGTTTTCTTTCAGGAGACAATACAAAACATCACACCAGTTTGCCTGGAGACCTGCACCTTCAGGGTGTTAGCGTAAATATACAGTTTGCTCTTAGTCATCCAGACTGGCTACATAAAGCTTGTATAAGCCCTCTATCTTTGGATGTTGTGTTCCTGCTCTGCTGCTATTCAGTGCGATCTATTCACTGAGGGACATTGGCGAAGGCTCGTCATTTCTCAGCTTTTTCACCCACTTCGTAGGGGGTAGTGTCATAATTACTTGTTTCTTTTCAACTTGCAAAATGAAGCTTGGCGAGAAAATATTGACGCCCATAATTGCTTGTTTTCTTCTTAAAAGTGTTTTCGTCTCTCCTGCTGATTATCCAAGGGAGGAAGTTAGCTTATAGCATTCTTATTTTAGACTCCTTCCTGTGTCTTCTAATGGATTTTACAATTTATTCAAACGTACTGTTTTATTTGCTTATAATTTTCTATTATAGTACAAGTTTGTCTTACATTTGTTGACTGATTCCCAACCTCTTACTTTTCATATTACATAATATACCATCTTTCTCATTTTCCAACTTTGAAAAACTTTTGTAACACTCAAATCACTGAAGAAGATATCATCATAGCAATGAAGGAAGGTTTGAAGCTTGTGCTTGCACCACAAGATCTGCTCTTGGCATATTTTCATTGCTTTAGGAGTAAAGCTGTGCTACGAAACACTGAAAACACCTAACTTCTCACAGTTAGTATAAAGTTGTAACAACGTCGGTGAATTCAAAAGAGATTTCTGCATTTGCTTGGGGGCAGCACGCCGGTAGATAGAGAAGCAAAGCCTTAAAAATCTATTTTTAGGGTTTTGTTTGATGTTCAGCATCAAACAACTTATAAACATAGACTGTGACCTAATGTGTCCAACCACACTGAAACACAAAACACATGAAAGAATTCAGAAAAGACAGCTGTTATATAATGATATAATTTATGACATACACGCACTGGCCAATTCAATAGGTATACCTTACGAAGTACCAGGTTGGATCACTGCTTGCCTTTACATCTCTGCTAACCGCTTAACGCCTGATGTATCATATTTGGCATACATAATTTTTCTGAGTTTTGGAGACGTGCTAATGTTCAAGAAACAACTTTGAGTTGATTGTGACATGGTGTGTTATCTTGCTGGAGAAAGGTGGGTACAGGGTCCAAGAAAATATCCACAATATACCCTTGACCTTGATAAAGGGGTGATGGATCCACATTTTCATCTAAATGAAGCAGCAGAAATAAAGACTCAAGAAGAAGAAGTCATCATTGCTAGTTTACTTTCACACATGTGAATCCTTCTGAGCCAGCAGAAAGATTATACACATGACAGCTTGAGCAGCGGGCACCATGGTGGAGTGAAATGGGCTTCATAAATCATTCCTTGGAATCTGTCACTTTCAGTTTAATTTACCTTAATTTAGCAATTTGTCTCTTCAGCTTCCTTCAGTTTAACCACCTAAATTAAAAGGAAGCACTGCTAATTTAATGCAACGAGGGTCTATTTGCTGGTCACAGGAAAAGTTCAGGCTGTGAACACCATCTTTTTCTCTGAAACGAGTTTATTAGGGAAGTCTCAGAACATAGCCTTGTGGTATCAGGGTTACTATTGCTTAAGCTTTGAAATTTAAATCCAAAACTCTGTGTTATCAGCTGACTGTGGAGCGTTACCAGGCAGGGTGTGTGTAATGATAAGATGCTGCTGAGTTGTATCACAGAAAATGAAAGACCCAATGTTTTTGAATGGTAAGTGTCAAAAGCCTAGAAATCTTGAGCTCTTCCAGTTCAGTTATTATCTTCTTGTTGTCTGCTGAGCATACTCAAAGCTTACAGAAGTGAAATTCTGTACTGCATTTAAAATTTTGAATTATCTTCAATCATAGTGTTAAGATAAAGTGTGTAAAATCTGAAAATCAACTTTACAAATCTAAAGTATTTTCTTGTAACCAAGCTTTAAATGCTGTCTGTTTATTTCTCTTCTAAGCTTGAACACTTTAACATGCGACTCTTTATGGACTGAGCAATTGGGACTCAGCCACCAAGGCAGCCTCAAGTGGCCATTAGAGGAACTGCAGTTTCTGTTGGCTCCATTTTTTAGCCTCACAGGTGCCCCATGCTCTCTGTGTTTATCCTGAAATAAATGAGTCGGTATGTAAAGTGAAGCTGCTGAGAGCAAATTAGCATAACAATAATTTTTGTGCCTACAAATTGAATTCTTTACTGTAAAACCCCTTAGCAAAGCTAAAAATGTTGGCACTTCCACTTAGACCTAATAAGCTCTCCATTTGGAAGCCACAGTAATGAAATTCAAACTGACATTTCAGTCCAACACCAGTATTAATAAAACTGCTGTTATTTTAGTGTGCCTACTTGACTTTTAAATTAAGCGTCTAATAACCTGACAGAGCAGCGTTTCAGCTCTGGGTTTGATGAGACAGAGTGGATATGCACAGATTTTATCTGCTGTGAATTTGACAGAAATCGTCGGAGAGAAATGATCACGGGATGCATCAGATTCAATATTAAGAAAGAGGCAGTGACTGGAAAACAAACACGGCATGTTTTTGTCAAATTGTGCTGTTCTCGTCTTTCAAGGGGAATGAAACTATTAAGGTTTTAATGTTATCTTTGATTGCTGAGCTCCGGCTGGTTTGATTGCACGTGTACCGTTTTCCTTGAATCTGTGTTTCCGCTGAGATGTAAAAATGGCTGCTGCTCTACAGATAATAGCTTTCATGTAGAATTTAAGAAAACATGGGATGTTTTGGCCAACACATCAAAATCGGTTCTATATGCAGTGTGGTGACAAAATAGATGGAGAAGAAATGCTGAAGTCAGACTAATTACTGTTAAAAAAAAAAAAAAAAACGTAATAAAAATTAGACTTTAGACAAAACATGAAAAGAAACTAAAATAAAAACATGTAGGACATGTATTTAACTTTAGTCTGCAACAATTTGTTACTTTCACAGAAATCACACTATAATACAAACCGCATGAAAACTATCCATCCGTCTTCTTTCACTTCTTCAATTTAGGGATACAGACAGGTTGGAGGCTATCCCACAACTCTGGGATAAATGTGACAGACAATTTAGTCACTTTGCTAAGTACACCTCGGTCGTACCAGGTTGGAGCCCCTTTCCCCTCCAGAACAACCTTCATTCTTTGTGGCGCAGATTCAAGAAGGAAATAATTGCTGAAAGATTATGGTCCATACTGACATGATAGGATCACACAGTAGCTGCAGATTTGTCAGGTGCACATCCATGATATGAATCTCAAAGACTGTGGAGGCAGTTGGATAATTAGAGATTTGAGTGAATAAGCCATTGAACAGGTGTGCCTAAATAAGTGGCTGGTGAGTGTCCACGTGACTAATCAGACATACACAACAGGTGGAGCTGTTAGAAAGAACTTTAAACTCCTCTGAAATGCTTTTTAAGGAACTTGAACAAACTTGATGATAGCCAACCTTTATCGGGTTTCAGGGTCTTGAGGTAAAAGGAGCTGTGAAACAATCTTAGGTTTTTAATGCTGGATAAGGGGAAGAGAATCCATCAAAGGTTGAGAAAGTATTTTTGTGCATTTATATATGTTATTGTCCTGGCCATCAAAGCAAAGTTTGAAAAAAATCACATGTATATCTGAAAAACTTTCCTTTATGGCAGGTCTAATGAACTTGTTGGGCACTGTATATATACATTCCCAAGCAGTAAACAGTACTTAGTTAAACATTTGTGTCACTAGAAAGTCTGTGTTCAGATCAAACACTGATTTTATTGTAATACTTTCAAATATACGACTGCTTTATTTAAGTTTAATGAAAACCTTTTTTTACTCTGTATCTTGTCTTGTGTCTTGGCAGCACAGTGGTGTAGTTGTTAGCTCTGCAGGCTCACAGCAAGAAGACTGTAGCTTGAAGTCTTCCTGGGGCCTTTGTTCTCACTAGTCTTAGTGGGTTTCCTACCACAGTCATGAGTGTGAGGTTAATTTGTGATTCTAAGTTGGCTGCAGGTGCTGATATGTTATGTATAAAACCTTGAGTGGTCAGTGAGATCAGAAAAGTGCGAAACAATTTTAAACCTATGAATGTATAACAGTATAAATTATTGGGCACCTGATTCTGTGCCTTAAAAAAGAAATCAAATACTTAAAGTACTCTTGTCCTGTCCGCTGTGTGATTAATTTCTGAAACTACAAATCGGGGACAACAAAGGAAAAAAGGTTTATTTGATTTTACCGCTGCTTCTCGACTGTAATTTTGTTTTGTTATCATCTGTTAATTCTTCACTTTGAACTGTTATCGCTGCACATTTTCATTAAGTGCAGGTCATTTCTTATGTGTCATATTAAAATATGTATAACGCATATATTTCATGTCACTGCCCGGCTGCAGAAACAAATGCTCCAAACTGTGAGGCAGTTGAAGCATCAGACTGAAGTCGCCTGCTGTGGATTAAGGATTACCCAACCCACACAGACAAACACGGGATTATGTTTTTGTCTTGTTTTGCCCACCGCAGAACTGGAGCCCAGCCTGCAGATAAATGATACTTTCACAACACACAGGAAGAGTTTTATGCACTTCAGAGGAGTCATAGTGTTTATAAAGCCTCCTAAAATGGGTGCTTTGAAGAATTAAAGAAATAAAAAAGTGCTGTCTAGTTTGAGTGACAGGGTTTTACTACACTTATCCGATTTTTGGGACAGTTGTGTGCAACAGCTCAGGGGTCACCACAGCGAATCATCTGCCTCCATCTCACCCTAAGCCTGATAACCTCCTTTTTCACACCAACCCTCTGCATGTCCTCCTTCATTACATGCATGAATCTTCTTTGTGATCTTCTTCTTTTCCTCCTGCCTGGCAGCTCCATCTTCAAAATCATGTCCAAACCATCTCAGCCTTGCCTTCGTAACTTTGTCTCCAAACGGCTCAACCCGAGATGTCCCGCTGATCTGCTCATATCTAATCCTGTCCCTGCTGCAAATTCCCCACCAAAATCTCAATATCTTCGACTCTGCCACCTCCAGTTCCAGCTTTGGATGGTTAAACTCATCTGCCTTGACTACTTCTGCTCCTTGCATCTTCACCCTTCCACCTGCCTCCCTCTCATTCACACACATGCATTGTCTTTCTTGTGACTGCTTTTCATTTCTCTTTTCTCCAGCGCATACCTCCACCTCTCTTTCACCGTGTAACAAAATGAGATTAAAATCATGAGAGAAAAGTCCACAGTGAAATATTTCCATCTTCTAGTTGTTAATACCTAGTTAAATCATGCTAATGTGCTGAAAACATCACATTTAGGTAATGATTGAACTGTAAATACATCCGAATAATAGAGTTTATTGTTCATGATCTGATTTTAATCATGTGATTTAGTCTTTTCGCTACTTTTTTCCTTATTCATCCCCATTAAAAAAAATGTAGAATGGACCAATCCACGGTTTTGGAGAATTGTTACACTCCTGTTGAAAAACAGTCTATCCTGATTTTTTTTTAAATGCTTCCATACCTTATGTGCCTCATGGTGCTTTAATCCACTGCCTACCATTCTTTACTTGTTTGTGTTCTCTATATATATCACACACATAAAAAACATAATACATTTTTTATTCAAACCAGACTGAATCCTGTTACCTCACGGTTGAATCTTGTGCTTCAAAGCCGCTGCCTTATTGTTATGGGACATCAACATCTCGTAATTCAGTGGTTCCCAATGGGCACACTGGTATGGCTTGAGGCAATCAATGAATTAATTTGCAGTATCAGTTCTTTGCATGCACTGTTGCAAAAGCTGCCATCTTCTGGCGTCAGCTTTCCCACAGACAACAGTTGGGAGGGGAATGCTAATGCTATCGTGGTGCTACAAAGCCAAAAAGCAATTAGAAAGCAAACAACTCTTCTGAGAGAGATTTGGCCAAATCCTCAAGAGCGGATCTGAGCCCGCAGGCACCAATACTGGCTTGTTGGTTTGTGTAGAAGGTGATGAATATATTACAACAGTAGCAACCGGAATCATCGGATTTATAAAACTTTATTAATCCCTGAGGAAATTATGTAGCCACAGTTGCTCCAAGAAAGTAACAATAATTAAAGTAGTTAAAGTACCATTTAGATCAAACAATTTATTACAAATTAGCTCTACTATACAAACATCCCAGTATATTACACGGAATTGAATATAGATAAAGTTGAAATTGAGGTGCCCCTCTTGTCATATTAACATTGTTATTTTCTCTGTAGACAATGTGCAAATAGTAAGGGTCTGTAACTATTGCAATGTGGACTTGTACTTTAGATTTAGGAGTTATGCAGAGAGACAGCCACAGGCTGTGGTGATAATCTCAGTGTATCAATGAATGTGAATTCTGCAGAGGGCTTACCCTGCAGTGTGCTTGGAGTTTTTAGTATTCAGTTTCTGAGAAACTGTTCTAGTATATTTTAAATAGGATTTCTATGGGACCCTCTGTACTGGTTCAGTTTGCCTGTGAGGCTCAGCTTTAAAAAAAAACAATCTGGAAACGTCTCATCTATACTAGAAATTCAACCCCAGATTATCTGAGCTGTACTGTCACTTTTAACACATAAAAGACCCTGAAATTAGATTCTAATGAAAGAACCGTTCCTCAGGTATGGCTGCAGGATAAGGTGGTAAAGGAGGATGTCCCTTTGCCATGCTATCAGAGGCTATGTATTTATGTTCCCAAATGTTCAATTTCCCGGGACCTTGCACTATTGTGGAAAGTACCCTATATTGCTTGACTGGTAATTCAGCCATGCAACTGTGAGCTGTCAGATAAAAGGTTAAAACATATCATGAATATGATTTTCATAATTTTAAACCTGCTGGAAGAGTCAGATGAGACCTGATTTTCATACTGCTGCATTAATTCACAGATAAAGCCTTGGCAAAGTGGTGAGGTTGGTTTTATTAAACAGGTGCAGAACAATAATAATTATAGAAGAAGAATGCTTTGTGAAACTGAAGGGCTCTCTGTAAGTAATAAAAAAATAGACAAGAACTCAGTCCCGATAAATGAACCACTTGGATACAGCAACAGGATTCACCACCCTCCTCATCCTCAGCACACATGCGTTCATGTGCAGCCAGCGTCATATTATAGGAGGTGGACTCTGCCATCATCATCATCATCATCATCATCATCATCCCCAGCCAATGGAGAAACCAGTGGAGGACACACTTAAACAGTGTCTACGGAGCAGTGCGGACCAGAGCGCAGCGCCCGGCACCACAAATCCAACTTCCCGCACACGTACTCTCGCACAACATCTGAACAACAGAAAGTGAGTTTTGTGATTCTCCTCGTGGACTCTTTCCCCTCATAATTTTCATGGAAAGGGCTGTGGGATGCTTTAAACAGCAGTCAGCTGGGAGGATAATCAGCTGGGAGATGCTTTTTTTACGGACTGCTTCCCACTGCGTCTTGAGATGAATGTAAAGCTGAAAGTGAGTAGACTTGACTTGAACCTGTAATATTTATAAACCTTGATTAGCTCGTTTATAAGAACTGACACTATTATGTGTGGTAATATGTAGAAACGGGTCTTAGAGGTCTGCACTGTGATTTTAGAAGTGCGCTAAAAAAAAAAAACAGCAGCAGAACAGGTTTGTTCATTCTTCTTAAATACAAAGTAACTGAGTTAAAAACTTTCATGTAAGTCCATCCAACCATCCATCTTCCGCATATTACATGTAAGTAATAAGAGCATTTCATTTGTTGTGGAATCTTGCAAGGAGCACATACTCATGCAGGGCAGCGCTAATCTGTGCGTGCTGGAACAAACTTATTTATTTATAATTTTGTTATTTTCTTCTCCTTTCGATTTTTTAAAAATGATTTTACCTAAACAATTATCGGCAGGATATTCGTGAGCTGTCTGCATGCCTGCGCTCAGAAGATGATGGCCACAGAGGGAAACAAAACCCTTCTGGGTAACGCATCTTACACTGAAAGGCAACATGAAGACAGGGACGCCTGTAGCTGCGCATTGGTTCTGTTTCTGAAGTTGAATGTCCAAGAAAACAGCGCGGAAGATTAGAAACGCTTTAAATTTTTCATTCAACTTTGATCTAACTCTGGATACATTATGTCTCCACGGCGTTTTTTTTTCTTTTCAATTTCTTAACTGTGCTCTCCGTGCGCATTGGGCTCCCGTGATAACCATGTATGGATTTCCATGCAGGGATGGAGGTTTCAGCTGGTGCGTGTCTGAAAAGCGACTCGGTGGCCTTAAAAAGAAGAAAACTGTCTCGTTGTTTACATTTACATTTAATCGCCTAATTGATTTCTACTTTTTTACACAAAACGAAATCCCAGTAATGCATCTGTTTAGTTTATTCCAATGTAAAATGTTGGTGCTCCACGAGAAGGCTGTCCAGGAACCTGCCAGACTGTAGATTAAAACAGGCTGTGAGCGTCAGCTGGGTTTTGTTTACTACTACAGTTGTTGTCCGGACAGATTATTACGTCATCTAACCTCGTGCTGGAGTTAGTTGTAGGCCATCCCTCCTTCTATCTATCCATCCATCCTTCCTTACAGCCTAACCTCCCTCCCTCCAACCCATCCAGATGGCCCGCACGCGAGGGCGCAGAGCAGAGAAGAGCAGGGCGCATGCGCCAATTGTGCAGCCCACATCTGTTTATTGCATAAGACCACACACCACAGGGCTACCTGAAGGCAAACTGTTCGACAAAGAGAGAAAATAATTGTTTGTTATCATTAAAAAAAATCTTTTATTTTGTGTGAGCTTTTTTCTTTTTTTTTCTTTTCTTTAATTAAATCACACTTCACCAAATATTTCTTTAAAATCTTTATTAGGCATACCTGGATCGTATCTGTGTGTGTATGTGTGTGTATTTTAAATGCACATGGCCTTGTTTTGAGTCAAATCACATGTATATTGCCGGTCCTTTGGTGTATTCGGCTGCGTTTTCTTACTTTGCAATTGATAATTAGTCTGCCCTGTTCTGTTCATGTGGTGTTTATTTCTTATGTTATAGTGTATTGAGCACTTAAGTCCACTTTAAAGGTCTTTGTTTGAGCTGAGAGGTAGCTCTACAGGAGCAGGGGCAGGTGAGAGGAACAGGTTGGCGGGCAGATAAAGGCTCAAGTGGAGGTTGAAAATCACAAAGGCATAAAAGAAAAAAATGTATATTTCTTTTGGGGACATTTTGCCACCGACTGACAAAACGAATGGGGGAGAGAGAGGAGGGGGGTGTAACATGCACCAAAGGTCTCCTGACAATGAATCAAATTGTGGACACTGTGATCATGTAGCATGCACTATGGGGTGCCATGGATACCACTAGCCCTTGCATGTGCAGAACTAGTCTAATCTTCATGTCTTTTGAAAATCAGCCAATATTTTAGACAGAATCAGTTCGCTGTTTATAGCTTTTGTGTCATTCCACGGGGGAAAGAATCAGTGGGTTGCAACGGTAAACCATGAGAGAATCATTGTGGTAGTCCCTCCCATAGGAACAAATGCCAGTGATTTCAGGTTGAGGACTAGGCAGTGATTGAGCAAGGGCTTATTCTTTTTGGGGTGGGGTAAAGCAATATTTATTGGACTGGTATTTATATTGAGTTTTTTTTTTTTTTTTTAAAGTTCTTTTAGAAGAGAATAGCACTTAAGGCACTGTTGGGATTTGAACCCAGGATCTCCTGTTTACTAGACAGGCGCTTTAACCAGCTAAGCCACGGCACCACTATGATGAGCAGGAGTCAGGTGATGGAGGGAGGAGTACAGCTTTAGGCCATGTGGGACAATGTGTGGCTGATGCTCTAAATACTACAAAACCCATAATCCTCCTCCAAGGTTCATTTAGTCATGGGGAGCAAGCCAAGTAGACATGCAAATCAGATATTCTGCAAATAAATGAAACAATACACTCATAATCCAGGCAAGTTCTTTGTACAAATTACGTCTACATTGGCTAATTCTACTTCACACAATTAATGTCCTCTGGAAAGATTCAGTGCTAACACAGTAAGTGTGACACTGTGGTGTACTGGTCATGAAAAATGTAACACATACGAGGCTAATTTTCAGTGCACGGCCCAAGTTTCAGGGAGTTACATCAGATATTTGCCAGATGTAGTGAAACTTTGACATGAAAAAGTAGACTGAATGGAGCAATCATGATGTCTTCTTCAAGAAGTGAATATGTTTACATTTCCTTACTTTTGAAGATGTGGGACGGTGGTTAATTCCAAGAAGTTAAAGCACAATACTGCCCCACAAATAAGCTGCAGTTGTGTTGATTTAAATACAGTTTCTGTACTACTATGTCCAAAGTGTTGCTGAATGCCATTCCTGGTTTTATTAGGCTGCTCCACTGTTGTTACTGTTGTTACTCTTTTATAAGGGCTTGGCTGAACAGGTTTCAGCTTTCTACTTCCTGCTGTTTAGTTATTTGAATCATTTGGTCTGTAAATATAACTACTTACCAACAAACAGATACTGTGGACATACTTTAGAGCCATGCTGAGTTGATATTTAGTCTCCAGATTTGTGTCTTTTTTCTTCCCTGATTTCAGCACAAACAGCTCACACCTAACACCATTTTTGTTATGTGTTCATTCTAGGTCATGATGTGAATGCCCAGCATCGTTTTATCCAATGATTGAGTCCAGCAAGCCGACCATGTTGGACAGAACTGAACAGGCACACTGCACTGTGTGCTGCTGCACTCTGGCCAACAAAATCCTCATGGTGCTCTTCATGGTGCTGCTGATCTTTGCCACCCTCTTTGGAAATCTGGTGACTCTTGCTGTGGTTCTGGGAACCAAACACTTCCACACACCGCAGGGATACCTGAAGGCATCCCTCGCCGTGGCTGATCTGGCAGTGGGAATATTTGTGGTCCCGCTTTCCGTTTACGCTGAGGTTTATCTCATGGTCACTGACTCGGCACCGGAGTGGACCTCGTACAACTCACAATCGGTGAGTTTTCACCCATGCAACATCATCGGCCCCATCTTTGCTGGGTGCACTTTGGTCTCCATCACGACTATTTTCTTTCTGACGATCGAGCGAAGCATTGCCGTGCTCAGGCCTTTGCACAAGGACTCGGTGATTACTCGTAAAAGGACCACGATCCTAATTGTCCTCTCCTGGGTGGGAAGTTTCTTCTTGGCTGTGTGTCCGATAGTTTTCAGCAGTGAAATTGCTTTGGAGTATAACTCCTGCAGTCGGATGTGTAACTACGCTCTGGGTACAATCGGCAAGTTCCCAAGCCAGGCCTGGAACATCCTCCTCCTCTTCCCCACGTTTGACTTCACCCTCCTTGGTGGCACAGTGGTCATTAACATCATTTCTCTTTCCAGCATCAGGCAGCACTCAAGACGCAGGAAACACTTGGCTGAGAGTGAAAGCCAAAGCACGACCAAACCCACATTCTCAGACATTAAAGCAGCCAAAACCATAGGGACTCTAACTGTGGCTTTCACTGTATCGTTCACTCCAATCGCTGTCTTTGTGGTCGGGAACGTTTTGGGGAATAAATGGTGCAACTTTTCCTTTTTCGCCTTCTGGATTTTGGCTACCAACAGTTGCTGGAATGTCATTATTTACAGCGTGAGGGATCAGAAGTTCAGGCTGCGGGCACAGAAACTGCTGATGCCGTTTCATAGAAAAAACACCACCAAAACTTAAAATCGACCAGGACCAAAGACTACTCGTACACGAGGAGGGCCGCGTCATTTAGATGGTTGTTTTTTGCACAAACTCTTTGTTCAAACACATTGTGAGCCTCTTAAGAGACATACCTGCATGTCTTGTGCATTGCTGTTGTGAAATTACAGTTTATTTTTACATCGATAAAAAGCATGGAGCTTTTTTAGATCACAACTGTTTCTCTCTGTGGGTATTTGTCTTGTTTTGTGAAACATTTAAAAACTGAAGCCTGTTTCAGTTATTGGAATGATTGTTTGCTTGAGTGTAATTAATTAAAACCCGATGAAAACCAAAACAGTTTGTGCATGTTATCTTTGGATACCACAGCATCAGAGTTGTTAGTAAGATTGATGATGTTGATTCCCAGTGAGATACTTCAACATTAAGTGATCAAGACTGAGAGTATACAGGGGTCCCAATTTAGTTCCTCCAAAGGCCCCACTGAGAATCACATCAAAGGCCAGACATGTAGTATTTAGTTTGTTGACATGCTTTACTATAATCAAAAATAAATAGATCACATAGCCCTTCCTAACTTTTTTAGCCTATATGACATTTGGTCAACAAAGAAGACCTTTGATCATGTGAGATGGAGCTGAGCCTTCTGCTATGAAACCGACTGCTTCTGCAGCACTGTTGCTCTGAGAGTACTCTGCTATAATTTCATGCCTCTTTTTACTTCAGCAACTTAAAAAAGGCCACAGGCTCTTCCCTGTGTATGGCTCTCTATATTATCCGGTGTGTGGATTGAAACATCAAAGTAACAAAGAAAATGCTCTTCTAGAAAACAGAAATTGTTGCCATGGCAAAAGGATACCAAACACTTTTACATTTGGCAAAAACATGGACTACTCAGTGGTTCACCTCAAATAAGGCTGTCTGCCTTCTGCATCAGTGTTAGTTTTTTTTTTTTTTTGTATTCTGAATTATGTGAGGCTATTGTGCAGATGTGCCTGTTTAGTTTGGCGAGTTCATATCACAGTGCAGAGTTTGGCTCCAAATGTGTTGGCAACATTTTATTAAATGTAAAATGAGCTTAAGTGAAAGGAAGAGACAGAGATCTGTTTTTTCCTGTTTTCCATACGCTGGTCAACTACAAGGATGCAGCTTTATTAGCATCACACCCCAAGCAGCACAGTGATCAGAGGTCATTAACTGGTACAGCAGTCTCAGTCATGGTGGCCATGCTAGCCACACTCAATACAGAACAAACAGCAATGAGGTTATAAATTAACAATAACAACAACAGATCAACACAACATAACTGGAATAACTGTTATAACCTCTTAAGTTAACACATGAATGCCAGCATGAACAGTCCCACCAGTCTTTGGGTTAGTGGCTCCTCCCCTTGGACTGCTACAACATTAAATATCGCAAATGAAATAGAGGCTGGATACAAAACATGACTCAAAACAGATACTACACTTTCACAAAAAATAAGAATATGCTATAAGCCACCATCAATATAAGGTAAGATACATTACCATACTGAGTCTCTTCATGGTGTCTAAGAGGTTACAAGACGTTCTATGACCTTTCCAGAGGTGAGTATTATTAAAGCTACACAAGCTTGTTTCCACCAGTGAAAACATTTTAGCCAACCAGATGTCAAAATGTACACTTCCTAACTTAAACTTAGCAGTAAGGTGAAAATTTGATATAATGGTCCAGAATTTTGATTTATGAATAGCACTGTTTCTTTGTTTTTTCAGTGGCAGAAATAGGTTTCCATATAAAGCAGGGACTGCTTCATAGATGGAGGCTCAGATCCCAGAATGCCACACAGCAAAACTCCATGCTGTCATTATTTTAATGAAGAAACCCTGAGGTCAAAACTCGACTAAGCTGTAGTAGTTTAATAGCAGCCTTTGGACTGTGTGCAGCCATGTGGTCTTTGGGGAGAAAATATATATGTTTGTCACACACACACACACACACACACACACACACACACACACACACACACACACACACACACACACACACACACACACACACATTTCCTACTTTTATTTGTTATTCAAGCAGTTTTGCTGGACCACAACCCAACAAGACGTAATCATAAACTTTTCATTCTCTGTGAACTGGACCAAAAATTTAAATATAAAAAAGGGATGGGGTGGCTGAAATCAGCAAGTGAAGCAAGTTTAAAAAAGAAAAGAAATGAAAAGGCCTAAAGGTGCACGATTTGCATTTAATAGATAGTGTCGGAGAGAGAAAAGGAATGAGAGCGAGGTAACGCGGTAACAAATTATATCGTTTTCCCCTCTGGTGAAACTAAGCATTGTTTCTAGTTGTTCTGGTTCTAAAACTGCAGACATAAGCAGAGGAATGAAAACGAGAAACACGTTTTTGCTTATTTATGCATATTTAGGAACAGCTGCATTAAAAATCTGGTTAACACAAATGTTCATTCAGAATCATCAACTACGGAACCGACCAGTAAAAAAAAGGATAAAATCTTTATTTGTTAAAAGACTAAAATCGAAAGTCAAGCTTTTCTTTTAAATAGTTTGATTCAAACAGATATTCTTTGACTCTGTGATGTGTGCTTACTTTAAAAGCTTTTACCTCTAAACGGCATCTATTGCACAGAAGGTGAAATTGAAACATGAAAGAAAACAATTACTGTGGAAGTTATCATTTCCAGCAACAGAAACCGCTGAGTCACAGTGTGGAGGAATAAAAAAAAAACAAAAGTAAAAAGAAGGTCACAATAAAAAAAGAGAGAGAATAAAGAAAAGAGACGTTGGCATCACTGTCCTTGACTAACATTAATAAGGCTCATTGACTGGCGCTGAAGTGGTTTTGGAAAGAAAAAGAGGAGGAGGAAGAAAGCTGAGGATACAAAGACGACTGAAACAGATGGAGGCAAAAGAAAGAAAGCTGTCACTGATCATCAGGTCAGCACAGCACTCCAGAAACATGTCACTGTTGGCCTGTTCCTTCAGACTCAGTCTCAGGGGTGCCAAAAACAAAAACAATTTTTGTCATATTTTTGGACAAACCTGAGTAGAGTAGGCATTTCTTTATGGTCTCATTTACTCCTTGTCAACACTGTTGTGCTGTTTTATCATCTGTCATCATCACTTTGATGATGCTATTATTTTTTTTGCAAAATGTAACCCACTGTGCATTTTCATATTCCTACCCATATGTGAGGAAAGATTAGGTTTTTGTGGGAAAGGCAGGCTGTGATTAAACACATAGCTCTCGACATACCACCTGCACGTTTGCCCCTGCAACAAAGCAATCAGTTATCTCCCTGATTTTTTTTCTATGGCCTTTACTGTCAGTTAGACCCTTTGATGTGTCACACTCTCACTATTCCCCTCAGTCCACAAACAGCTACCAGCTCTGGGTTTCATTTAATTAGAGAAAGAAAAAAAGATTAAAGAGCTTTCAGAGTGCGGCATTTACGTCTGTATGAAGGTATACATTGTGCTGTACACAACGTCGCTCAGCACACATTAATTACAGATGGATGTTATGACTAATGACTTTATTTGATCTTTGCATTTGTGTTTTGCTGTCACCCAACACACTATGTTTGTGGGTCCAGTACACAAATGATGTCTACTTGACTTTATCTTGACACAAACAAGCTTTAGGTTGAGGCAGAGCCGGATTTACTAATAAAAATAATAAATAATCTAAGCTTACAACACACACACAGCTCTTGCCAGACAACAGTGAGCAGCCTAAACTAAATTAAACAGTCATGCTACTTAGTGTGAGGAGCTTAAAATAAACAAACCACTACGGTTCAGGCCCACCACGTTGCAGTCAGGAAACCACAGAACTTCCTGCAGCATTTCCACTGTCTAACACCAAAAGGGGAAAAAGGAAAACCAAGGTTAGGCCATTTTAAAACATACAGTTCATATGTACAGTGCGAAATATACTTAACATAAGTGCTTTGTATGATTACTAAAAGAAACAATACATTTTTTATCTTGTAATAGAAGACAAATTAAAACTATTTAAAATTGTGTACACTGAGCAGCATGTGTGCAGTAGCCTATCAGCCTGGGATACACGCAGGCAAAGCAGCAGTCTAACCTGGACATCTAAAAAGTGCATAATAGATCCCTCCTACTTTACCATGTGCCTTTACCTGTCCCAAGATAAGGTCTCCAATCTAAAAGGTCACACAGGAAGAAGCGGCTAGGTCTGCTGTGAGCTTGAGATAGGAATGAAAAGTAGGTCCTTCTCCTAAAGATTAAACACAACCCTCAGTGCCAAGCACCACATCGACCCAATACAAGACACTGTTTTCTGTGACCTCTCTCTTCAACTACAAAACCCAAGTTAGTCTGGAAAACCTCCAGACTAACTGACAGAATCCAATTATTTTTACCTGAGAGAAAAAAGACTAACAAACCCTTCTGGCACATCAGGCTCCACGTCTCACACGGGACAATCTCTGACATGGTGTATTTTGTGTCAATGAATTTCATCTCATATAAGATACCTGCATGCGAGGCTAAATTGAATAAATAATGGAATAAATCAGAAGCAAAACTGAAAAAATGTTTTGTGTGAGATTTTGATTCCTTTTTTTGTCAAGACTCCGAGTCAGTTAGCTCCTGTGGATCATGCTGACAGCGGGCGCTCACTGAAAATCATCTCCAGAGGTTGGAAACACCTGGGACCGCAGGTGGGTGAGGGATAAATGAGCCAAATCCCAGGGGAGAAACTTTCATGACAAGTAGAATATACTTTTCTTCAACACACCAGACTGTTATCACCTCGACGTGGGCAGTCTTGTTTTTCAGTTTCACCTGAATTTAGGCAGGAACCGGTATCTCATTCACACACAAAAAAAATTACTGATAAGATACCAGACTGATCTGAGCATCTGAAAATGAACTGAAACCAATGAAAATATGGTATTTTGATGAGGTGTATAGATTTGATGGAAAATGCTAAAATAAAATAAGCTGGAGCATCAAATACTCTGGAAGAAACTTTTAGAGTAAATAAAGATGCTGGTAGTGGATAATACTTTTTGTGAACATCAACATGTAACTCCTGTGTGAACATTTTGATGAATGAAAAGTGGAAAAAATGCTGCCAGGCATCATGAATCTCGATGCGTTATGAAACGAGTATCACAGGAGCATCCAAGGCTGCATGTAAACATTACCAACCACTCCTGCAAGTGGAACCCTTTCTCGTCCTTGCTCCTGACTTCAGAGATAATATGCATGTATTTTCCATCTTCTTTCTCCTTAGTCAATTTTAACACAATATAATTACACATTTAATTATTGTTCTTATTTCCGTCATAGCACTTTTATGTTTCTCTAGTGGCAAAATCAAATGTCAGCCGTCTCAAAAACCACCCACCACTTCCAAAGTCTGACTGGAAGTCACTTCACTTGACTTAGATAAAAATAAAAATTGCGCCAGTCTTGGTGTTACTTTCTGAGAGTTTCCCACCTAGAATTAATATCAGAAAATGCTTAGAAACTTGATTTACATCTTAAATGTTTTCACACTGTACTGTCAGTCATTCAGAAAGTAAATGTGTAGATAACTTATGTTTGGTTCAAACTCCATTCCTGCAGATGCAGATTTCCCAGCGTTTGCAGAAGAAAACAGCAGGAGTGCCTTTGTCGGAGCTTTTCTGTCAGAATACAAGGCTACAGCCGGTGTGACTCACTGATGTTTTTCTTGAATGGCTTAATAACATATATGTCTGTGAAGGTTCTCAGTCATCCAGGTCATCGTAGTCAAAGGAGCTTGCAAAGAAAAGCGTCTGGACTTCTTTAAGTTACTTGAAGATGTTTCACCTCTCATCCGAGAAGCTTCTTCAGTTCTAAGGTCAAATGGTGGAGAGTCCCAGATATAAACCTAGTGGGAGTGACCCCCCACAGAGGGACAAAAGGACCCCCTGATGATCCTCTAATCGCCTGAGCCAAGGTGTGAAACTGGGTGTGGGTCCCAATCAGCAAGAGTTTCGGGTGAGTTCATTGTGAAACCTGGCCCCACCTTATCATGCGAATTCCTGAGGTCAGATGGCCCAGGATGTGAGTGGGCGTTAAGGCGTCTGGGAAGGGATCTCAAAATTGGATTATAGATGGCAGAGAGTTGGTGTCGTAAACCACCGCCTCTGTTCAAAGATGGTCGCTCACAGTGGACATAGATGGCTTCTTTCACTCCTCTTTCAAACCATCTGTCCTCTCTGTCCAAAATGTGAACATTGGCATCCTCGAAAGAGTGTCCTTTATCCTTAAGATGCAGATGGACTGCTGAGTCTTGTCCTGTGGAGGTGGCTCTTCTGTGTTGTGCCATGCGCTTGTGAAGTGGCTGTTTGGTCTCTCCAATGTAGAGGTCTGGGCATTCCTCGCTGCACTGTACAGCATACACCACATTGTTAAGTTTGTGTTTTGGCGTTTTGTCTTTCGGGTGAACCAGTTTTTGTCTGAGCGTGTTGCTGGGTCTGAAATTCACCGGGATGTCATGTTTGGAGAAAACTCTCCTGAGTTTTTCTGATACACCGGCTACATAGGGGGTGACAATGTTGTTGCGTCTGTCCTTCTTATCCTCCCTCGCTGGTGTCTGGTCTTCTTTTCTGTGCCTCTTTGCTGACAATAATAACATATAGTATATAGTACTATGCAAAAGTCATCTATCATTTCTTTATATTTTGCTATTAAAATTGCTTGAATGCTTTCTTTAAGTTCTTTAAGTAGTCTTCAGGAATATTTCTCCAGGATTTTTGAAGGACATTCAAAGATTTTCTTTGCCTTTTGCTTTTTTCTCTCTCAAGATTATCCCACATTGCTTTAGTAATGTTAAACTTCGGACTCTGGGACGACCAATCCTTGACTGATTGTGTTTAATTGTGTGTTTTTTGTATGCAGGTATGCTTTTACTTCACTGGCAGTGTCTTGGGGATCATTATCAGGCTAAAAAATAAAGGTGTTGCCAATCAGTTCCTTTCTAAACTGGATTGCATGGTGGATCAAAATCTGATGGCACTTTTCTGCATTCAATCAAACATCTACAATTTGGATTAATAAAACTTGTTGCTAATGAGTTTCAGTCCAGTTCTTGTGTAATTCGGCATACATCAGCCATTTCTCCCTATTTTCCTTCCTTAAGAATGGCTTCTTGACACCCACCCTTCCACTGAAACCATTTCTAATGAGGCTTCAGTGAAAAGTAGGTGAATGAACTGAAGCCAGATACAGCTCTCAGGCCCTGTGTCAGGCTCGTTTTTTGTTTTTTTTTTGTCCTTTTTCTTAAAGACATAACTTTAAGATATTTGCCATCCGCTGTTGATAGTTTTTAGGCCTGTCACTTTTATCCTCCACATGTCCAGTTCCATCAATGTTTTTAAAGGACACTGCAGACCATACTGAGATATACCAGGTTTTTGGCTAATGTGTCCATTTTCTTTTTTTACTCTTTCCTTTTATCCTTTTTTTGTTGATACTGTTAACAAAATGGAATCAAAATTTGAGTTTTTGCTACAGGCTGCTATTAACAATGTACCTTGAGATACAATTTAAAATGCTTTGCTAAGTTGTCAGTTATAGGAAGACAACACTCATTTACTCCTTCAGTTTTTAATGCTTGAATGACTCGTAGGTCAGTCCTAAATAGCTTAACAAACTAAATACATTCCTTTGACATGCCTGGCCAAGTCTGGTTCCTTGGAAGCCAAATATGAAGAAATGAGAGGAAGCTCAAGACTTTTGCACATTATTTTATTTACTTTGATCTCTTCTTGCTAATTATGACATATGGGTATCATAGACCAAGCCCAACTCAGTGTGCACACATATATAATTATTGAGAACTGAGAACCTTCACAGACATATATAATTATTATAAACATGCAAATACTTGATTGTTTTTGCTCACAAAGAGATGTGGTGGTTGCTGCCTGGACTGTCAACTGTAACTCCTCTTGGACTTTAGATTTAAATTTAACTTTCTTGGCACAGCAATGTAGGCTATCAAAAATGTGAGCGGATGGGAGCTTTCTCTAAGAAAAGTACATCATGCTGAGGCTACAAAAGTTTCTGAGAAAGACCCCATGCAGAGAGCAATAACTGTACAGCAGGGGCTCTTTGTGTTTTATTGAACAGACTGCTGATGATGATGGAGATGGCTGCTAAAGACCAGTTCAGTAATCGTTCACAAAAAAGAAATATAATGCTCCAACCTTCACAAATAATTTTGGCTTGCAAAGATCCGATAAATCTTTAAATCCTACAGAGCTCTCATATGCTGCAACACATTACAGTTCACACCTTTATTATCAGTCTCAAAAATCTACAGTAAGAAATTTTTACAGCCACAAGATGAATAATTAGCAGAAGAATAATGTTTGACAGAAGCTAGACTTTCCCAGTTTGCAGGTTTAAAAATAGGTTGTAAGACACTGGTGAGGACTTAATCAATAAACAATGAGGCATTTTTAATGGGTAATTTTTAATGGGTAAATGGCTATTAAAACACAATACAGCCAATACTGCCTTAATCCTTCATGACAGAGATTCAACAAGGTGCTGGGGAAATTGGCATGCAGTTGACACACAGTTGCTGCTCATTTGTTGGTTGAACATCCATGATGTGAATCTCCCGTTCTGTCACATCCCAAAGGTGGCCTGTGGGATTTGAGATCTGGTTTCTGTGGAGGTCTATGTCGAGTACAGTGAGCTCATTGTTATGTTCAAGAAGCCGGTTTGAGATTATTTGAGCTTAGGGACATTCTGCGTTATCCTGCTGGAAACAATAATCAGATGATGGACCCACTGTGGTTATAAAGGGACGGATATTGTGTCATAGTGGTACTGGTATTAAGGGGCTTAAAGTATGTTAGGTGAAGTCCTCCCACACCATTACCCCACTAACAGCAGCCTGAGCCACTGATACAAGGCACGAAGGGTTGCTGCTTTTTTGTTGTTTAAATCAAATTCTGCTACTATCATCTGTATCATCTGAATAAGCAGAAATTGAGAGTCATCAGACCGGGAAACGTTCATGTCCAGTTCTGATGAATTGTAGCCTCAGTTTTCTGTTTTTAGTTGACAAAAGTAGCACCCAGATGTGCTATAGCCCACCTGCTTCAAGTTTTGAGGTGCTGTGCATTCTGTTCTGCATACCTTGGTTGTAACAAGTGGATATTTGAGGTAGTGTCACTTTCCTATCAGTTTCAAAACAGTGTAACCATTCTTCTTTGACCCCAACAAGGCATTTATGTCCAGAGAACTGCCACTCACTGGATATGTGATCTTTTTCAGACTATTCTCTGTAAACCCAAGAGATGTTTGAATAGGAAAATCCCAGTAGATTAGCTGTTTCTGAAATAATCCGACCTGTTCGTCTAACACCAACAACCGTGCCACATTCAAAATGACATTTTTTCCCCATTCCATCTTGACCATGTCTACATTATGTGCTGTGAGGTAATTGGCTGGTCAGATATTTGCATTAACAAGCAGTTGAACGTGTACTTGATGTGAAATTACATATAGAAAAAATGTAAAACTGAAATGTAAGTCAGTTTTCATGTCAGAGGCATCGTTAATCCATGAAGCAATGACAGATGAAGTGTTAACCTTCATAATTTCATTATAATATCCTGCTAGCTGGGAGACCTTGGGTCTTGGCTGTTACTTTAACTTGTACAATCCACATCAAGATTTAACAGAAAAAACACGCAGCCGTTACAATCATTCAGCATCCAGACTCCCCGGATCCATGGGTTTAATGATAATGTATATTTAAATATTTTGATACAAAATTACAAATATGATATTTTGCTGTGCTACCACAGGCTATTGCCAAAAATATTACAACACTGAATTTCTGCAAGAGGTTTTATATACCGGTATCAACCCATGCCGATGTGCCACGAGTGAGTATACTCAGTGGCAAACCCTGAACTCTCTCTCCCCTTTTCAGTAATTAAAAATGTATCCGAAAGTGGAAAAGTCGAGCAGAGCTACAGTCCACCTGCTGCCTGACTGCTGTAAAGTTAGGATGCATTAATGCCACTCTTATTTTTATGCATGTGTAATGACAGTTAATATCAGCCACTGCATACTCGAAAAGGTAATATTGATGTAGATGGGTTATTTTCCACTGCCACTGTGACAACATTATGCAGCTTAAAAGCAAGAGTAATTGTGTGCAGAGCTTGAGTTGAACACAGGCTAATTTGCGAGCGCTAATCAAGCCACCAGACCCCCTAACACACAGACGAGGCCTATTTGGTCCCCTGCCAGTGATGACTCCCAGTCTAATCAAATATGTAGGAAAAGGCACAGTTCACAAAGGTACCACCCTGCAATAAACAAAACCCCAAAGAATTAGATGCTAATGCCACATGTACACACCACAGGACTCCCCCAGAGAAGATCTATACATGCTCCGACATATAACAGCTCTTTTAGTGGCACGAGGGAGGGTTACAAAATATTAGACAGGGGGATTTAATGTTGTGGTATCGCTGTGTGGGATTGGTTTCTTAGTCTTGGGCAATTTCACAAGAGAATTACTGGCTCTATAAGTATTGAACAAGTGTTATTTAGAGCCCTGTGGCGTGCTTTGTGCCCCTGTACAATGACTTGTATTACTTCATTGAATTCTGTGATTGACTGTTAATTAGTTTGGTTAAGCTCAGTTCGTTCTCTGTGTCATTCTCAGCGATTCAAGACTCTTTTGAGGTTTCTGTTACAGCAGGGTTACACTCACACAGACCTCCACACTTTGCTTAAAGTAGATTTATTACCATGTTTCATCAGCGGGGCTTTGTTTTTCATTCCCCTTGGAGCGAGAGGAGGGGTGGGAAGCACACGTTTTTCACCCTGAAGGAAGACAAGGATGGAAAAAAAGGCTATTTTTCTGCAACCGAGATGGAAGGGGAGAACAAACACTTCTATGAATCTCATGCAGCGTTTAATGACATCTTATGTGAATATGCTTCTTGTTGTTTTCGACAAATATTTTTAACTCATCCATTGAACTCTGTTCCCTCTAAAGTATCACAGTTAAATAGTAAGAAAGTCACCTTTGTGAACAACAATTTTTTTTTTTTTTTTGTTGAATTCAAATGTTTAGTTGTTTGAATGAAAAAAAAGGAGGAGGGGGGATTGATTTGTGCGTCACTCTGAAAAAATCATTCTGTTTTAAAGGGGTAGAAATAAGCTATTGTTTTGGTCAATGTGGCAAAGACCAAGGAATTAATTGTGGACTTTAGGAGGATCAGGAAAACCTTGACCCCTGTTTCAATACAGGGGTCCTCCACAATGTCCACATTGTGGAGGACTATAAATACCTTGGAGTACACATAGACAATAAACTGGACTGGGTTAAAAACACCACTGCACTCTACAGGAAGGGCCAGAGTCATCTCTATTTTCTGAGGCAGCTGAGGTCCTTCAACATCTGTCGGACAATGCTCAGGATTTTCTATGAGTCTGTTGTGGCCAGTGCTGTCTTCTATGCTGTTGCATGCTGGGGCAGCAGGTTGAGGGTCACAGATGCCAACAGAGTAAACAAACTGATCCACAAGACTAGTAATGTTGTGGGGACGGAGGTGGACTCCCTTAGAGTGGTGTCGGAGAGGCGGTTGTTGTCCAAGATGAGGACAGTGCTGGATAATACCTCCCACCCACTCCAAGAGGTGCTGGCTACACACAGGAACACGTTCAGTGAGAGACTGAGATTACCAAAAAGCAGCACTGAACGACACAGGAAATCATTCCTGCCCGTCGCCATCTCCCTGTACAACTCCTCCGTCTAGTACACTGTAAACAATGCAATAGTTACACCTTTTTTGCATACCCTCTACAGTAAAATAGCAAATGACAAAATTCACAGGTAACAGTCAAATGTCAATCATATTGTCAATACTCTTGACATTTATAATCACCTCTGTAATATTCTTGATATTTATAATTGAGCAATTTGTCAATTCGCTAACATATTGTATTATTTAATTAGTTTAGTCTGTTACTGTTACTTTCTTGGAGCAACTGTAAGCCACGTAGTTTCCTTAGGGATTAATAAAATATTCTGATTACCATTTTACCATTGTCCATGAGCAGTGTTGGGTGTAATACATTAAGAAGCATTACTGTAGACACAATACATTATTAAGTAATATCATAATGTAACTAATGTAACATGTTACTGTACAAAATTCTGTAGTAACATTAGAGTTACAATTGGGCTGCTACTTCCAGCAAACTTCCACTACAGTCAGTTGATTTTAGTTCATGGGGAGGGGGGAACGGTGGTGTGGTCTACAGCTTTGGATCAGTGGAGACATGGACATCACTTTTATTTTTATTGCACGAACAAGAGCACAATGGTGAAGTGGAAACGGCATCCAAGACAGAAACATCCGCCTTGTGCTGCTATCGCAATTTTAGCTTTTTGCTAGAATCTTGACAAACATCAAGCTAACACAAAGCTAAGAACCCAGAGTGATGATGAAGGTGAGTGTATCTTGAACCCAGAGCTGTAGTTTCTTCAGTCGAATCTCTGTGGCGGTGTCTGTTAAGTCTCTTTATGCTGTCAGTTCATTGATCACATGTAAACACTAAAAGAAAGATTGAATGTGTGGCCCCATCAGGATTGGGATTCTCCTGCTTCCAGTGTTTGGCTCCAAGAGGAATGATGCTGATGACAAATGTCATGGTTCTGTGCCTGTGACCCAGTGTTTATGCATTTGGACTTTTTAGATTCTGGTTTATTTAATATTCTAAGTATGGTTTGTGTTCCAGGTTTCTGTGGTTGTTTGTTTACTATTTGTATTTTCTGGTCTTGTCAAGTTCATGTATCTTAGTCCTGTGTCTCGGTGGTAGTTCCTGTTTTACTTTGACTTTATGTTCGTTTTTGCTTCCCCTGTCTCTGTGTTCTCACCACCATCCACTGTGTGTATATATTGTCTCCGATCCCCTCATTGTAGCTAAGTTCTGTGGTTCTGTCTCACTTTTTGCCTTGCTGTCAGTGAGTCAGTTTATTTTATGTCTCTGGTTGATCTGGATCTTTTGCTGATGCTTTTTCTGGGATTAAAGCTGCGATTTTTAGTTCAGTTCTGTGTTGCACAGTCCTGCATTTTTGGGTCCACAACCCCGCCTGCAGCACACTTACACTGCAGCCATGATAACAAAGCCATGCTCTCCTTTAGTTCCCCTCCACTGCAAAACTCCATTTTGCTTGAAGTGTCATTTGGAGGCATGGCACCAGTCACAGCTTTATTAGAGTTTAAGTGGCAGGTTTATCAGGCAGGAAACTATGGTTTGTTTTCCATTTGTACTTTTCAGTTTTGCAATTGGTTTTGCTTTACTTCCACTCACTGGTAAGCTTAACTGTCTCTGTCTTTTTTACTTCACTTTTCACCCACACCACCTGTGACACAGTGCATGCCTGAAACATCCCTGCAACTCTGACGAAACAGAATATTTTCATGGTAGTGTGAACAGCCGGAACAGAGTAGTTGAAGTCATTAATAAAAATGTATTGGGAGATAAAATGTGCATTAAGACTTGCTTATCATAACTTTGATATGTACTGATTTCAATAAGTCCTGTGTGATGTTTGATTTGAGCTGGCAGGTCATGGTTTGTATTAAATATAAAATGAAGATTATTTCCAATCAATTCGCTCCACATTTCCATCTGCTTGCTGCATGTCTGGAGGGTTTCTTTCTTTGGAGGGGAATGAGCACGGCTGCTCAATAATCTAATTATACTACCAGTCAATCAAATGAGTTTGTCTAATTGAGACTCGAGTGCCTCTCCTGTCAGCAGGAGCTCTGACTTTTTGCATCAGGTCATGTCAGTCTGAGGACCCAAAAGCAGAGCACTGGTTCAGATGTCAGTTTTTTTTATAACAAGTTTGAAACTGAATCATAAGTGGGCTTAGGCTGACAGGAAATGGTGGCAGTCACGATAAGAGGCAGGCAGATGGGTGCTGTGAGCAACGCAGGCTCTCCATGAGATGTCTGAGAGAGACACTGGAAAGCTGTGGTAACTCAAGTGGTGCAGAGTTGGCCTGCAGCCTAGTTGGTTAGAAACAGCCCCAAAACACAGAGAAACCTTTTCTCTCCAACAGTCAGTAAATACTCCAAATATTGTTTTTTAGTATATGAGTTGAGTCCAGTATACTGTGAGTGTTTCCCAGATTTGATCTGTATACAGTAGATCAATTTAATTCAACTCTACTACAGCTGTTGCATCTACAAAAAGATATAAAATTATTTAACAAATTATTAAATCTTAAAGCTTAAATGTAACTAAGGCTTAGCTGGTGTCTCAAAACTAAAACTAAATAAATGAATATCTATTGTTATTGCTTTTATTTCAGTAGCTGTGCAATCATTGGGTTCTTATATGTAGGAAAAAACAATCTCATATAATCACACATTTTGAAAAGCAGCAATATCTTCACTTTTGCTACATCTATATTGTTATACTAACAGGTACACTTTTGTCTTTGGTACTAAGTGGAAGACAAACGCAGTAAAATTAGAAGCTTTTTTTTATCATATAGAAAAGTAACCTTTCATTGTGTCATCGGTTGCACTCCTCTTCCTCCTCAGTGTCTGTATTTTCAGTCAGGAAGAGCTGATCGTCAGGGGAGATGACGAAGCGGAGAAATTCCTCTTTGTCACTTTCCTCATTAAAGAAATCTACAGGGCGCTTCCTTGACATTACATAAATTTCTTGTGCCGTGGGGAAGAGCAGCTTACACCACCTCCCTTTCTTCTCCATCATGTTATGAGTAAAGGCTCCCACCTGTGCAACAGCCCTTTATGAACCGAGCCACTCGGGAGCCGGTATCTCTGCTTGGGCCAAATGATAGGATTGGAAATATAATCTTTATTCTTGGAACTGTTGATCTGGATGAACTCTTATCTTTTTGCGGTTTAAAGCCCTGTTACCCCCAGAGCACAAGAAACCGATGTAATGTAGAAGACGCCTCCTAGAAATGTTCTAGGTTTTTACTTCATTATTGAATTTTCTTATGAACATTTTTAGAAATTTTTTTAGTTTTGTTAGAAAAAAATTTAACACCTTCTTAATGTTTTTTCTTTATTTTCATGGCTATTTACATTGTAGATTTTCACTGAAGACATCAAATGCTTCACGGTGGGAACCATGCATGTAGAGACCATCTGTTCTGCATCGCACAAAGATTCGGCAGGTCGAACCAAAGATCTCAAGTTTGGACTCCTCAGACCAAAGCACAGATTTCCACTGGTCCAGTGTTCATTCCGTGTTTCCTGGCCCAAACAAATCTCTTCTGCTTGTTGCTTTTCCTTAGTAGTGGTTTCTTAGCAGCTATTTGACCATAAAGGCCTGATTCGCTCAGTCTCCTCGGAATAGTTGCTGTAGAGATGTGTCTGCTACTGGAGCTCTGTGTGGCATTTATCTAGGCTCTAATCTGAGGTGCTGTTAACTTGTTGTTTCTGAGGCTGGTAACTCAGAGGAATTTATCCTCAGCAGCAGAGGTAACTCTTGGTCTTCCTTTCCTGCAACGTTCCTCATGTGAGGTAGTCTCATTGTAGTGCTCGATGTTTTTTGCAACTGCACTTGGGGACTAGGGATGGGTATCATTTAGGCTTTATCGGATACCCGTGCCAAAGCGGTACTTTTGAAATGGTGCCGGTGCTTAAAAAGTGCTCGAACCGGTGCTTAAAGAATGGAGAACACAAACTTTGTCCTAAAACCTCATGTTTAGCTGTTTTTTTGTAAAAAGATAAGAATTTAGCCTTTTCTGCAGCTATAGGGCATATATGGTATCACTCTTGGCTGGAAGCAGTGCTTAAACAATGGAAAAAACACAAACTTTGTCCAAAAACCTCTCATGTTTAGCTGTTTTCCACTTTTTCTTTGGTCATTTCAGCCTTTTTGGCCAGGGTGAAGGGAGCATCTGCCATCAAACAAGAAGACAGCCGCATGTAACTACGACGATGATTGCTAGTTCACCTTACATGCATTAATTTAATAACGTGGTTAGCCTACTCAACGTAAATTACACACGAACAACATTAACCTACTCACCCAGAGAAGAACGGCTGCTGCTGCATCATCATCTGTCATCATTTCTGCTACACTGACAGGGCTAGGGGTCAGGACTCTCCTCTTCGGGTTCTTGGGATATGTTGCTAACTCCGGGTCCGATAACAGGCACCACACCCGCAGTAGATGTGCTCGGCGTGAGGTATTGCAGCAAGCTATCAAATACGGCGCATTTCTCGGCTTTTAAAAAAACGCTATGCGTCGCCAGGTGTTTCATCAGATTTGAGGTGTTACCTCCTTTGCACAGTATCACCTTAAAGCACTTGTTGCAGGCTGCTGAGAAGTACAGTGAAGTACAGCCAGACTTTTGACCGCTTAGCCTTGGGCATTTTTAATCTGTAGCGTATGTACCTGGTCCCCCCTACTATCCTCGGAAAGGTAAAATGATTGGCTAGAATCCAAAGTGTATGACATCTCAGGGAAATAAAGCACCGAAATGTGCGCTGCTTTTCGGTCTGGTTACTACCGTTTATGTCAGAAGATACCGGTACCCATCCCTATTGGGGACACATTCAAAGTTTTTGCAGTTTTTCTAAATTGACTGATCTTCAGTTCTTAAAGTAATGATGGACTGTCATTTCTCTTTACTTAGCTGATTGGTTCTTGCATAATATTAATTCTAACAGTTGTCAAATAGGGCAGTGTACCAACCTGACTTCTGGACAACACAACTGATGGTCCCAACCCCATTAAGACAGCAGGAAATTGCACAAATGTGTATGTTGTGCATGTTGAACAGACCCTGAACACACAGAGCAAACCAAACTGGAGTCAACTCTGCGACATAAAACTTCATAGGAAGGAGTTAAAGAGAGACAAACTTCATTATTTGGGTGTCAGCAAGATGGGTAATAGGCAAAAAATGGTGAAAAACCTATTATATGTATATATCCATTTCGTAGGAACTGGAGTGTGACTGATAAATTCTGAAAAACATCCCTAGTTTGTCCACCACTTCTTTCTGCTTCAGGATCGGTTTAAGTACTTTCTGTTGCTGGTGGGGTTTTTTGTTTGTGTGTTTTTAACAAGAAGAAGAACTCATTTGCTCTCTTCCTTTGCTTTTCCTGATAATGTTAGCAGCAATGAGAGGGTGTCTGGCTCCAAATTGAGCTGCACTTAGAGGTACCGTAAGTGATGAAAAAAAAGAAGCTTATTTACGATGTCTAGGAATTTAAGTGCAGGTTGCATGTTTTGCTCAGAAATACTGGAAAAGGTCAGACATTCTCTTTCAGGCTTTAGTTTTCTTTTTCTTTTTTTTGGATTATAACAGATGATTGACGGTCTGCATGCTGTTGCCAGAAATTGTTTGTCTGGTGGTGTGTGAAGCTGAGATCTTTGGTCTTTTTTTTTTAGCATTTGCTCTTTACATAGAACAACAAAAGTTGTGAAAACACAAACACTGTGTTTATGCCACAGCTGTCTATGGACGAACCTTTTTTCTTATATCATGATGCATATACCTAAACCTGCTTACCAAAACATGGTAGCTAATCAGTTTACGTCAGGTATTATGTTAAATTTAAGGTGGTGTCCTTACTGAAGCATATACCTGACATTAAATGTGAAATATGATCACCGAGAAAATGTTTCCTATCTGCTCGCTGTCTGGGTTTAGACCTCTGGAGGGAATGTGCCAGGCTGTTCATTAATCCAATTAGACAAACAATCGATTTAATTAGTCACTATAATTGAGACCTAAGTGCCTCTCAAGCCAACAGCAGCTGCAGCAGCAGGGTCATTTTTAATCTCAGAGTTTTAACTAAAAATAAGTTGGTAATTAATCAAAGAAACACAAGCGCATCAGTAGTTTCAAGAAGCAACTTTGTGTATGTGTATTTGTCCTTATTCTTCTCTAGCTCTCACTGACAATGAAAAATTTAAGCCTCAGTTATGTTTGTCATTCAGAGACAACAGGATTAAGGGCAAATGGGGGGGCGTGTTTGGTGTTTGGTGCATGAAAACTTTAACAAATCCAGAAACCTGAAGTTCTCTATCATATCGAGACTATCTCTCCATACTACATCTTCCACATGTACGGGGAATGACCTAAGCAAAGTGCAAAGTCTCCAGCTACAATCTGAGTAGTGAACCCCAAATGTTTGTGTGTGCTTTATAGATATAAAGCTCTGAGTGATTTAAGCCTTAGCTGAAAAGTACTTTGGGTGCTCAACAAGTATAGAAAAGCAACATAAAAGTATGACTTTCATTCTGAGGACCAGGGAGCTTGTGATTTTGCAGACTCGCTATCATTAAAAATGTCTTGCCATGATCTTCTCCATGTTCATCCAACAATGTGACTGCATTCATTCAGACTTCATTGGAAGTGTTAGTGAAATGTTACAACTACAATATTACTTTTCACTTTCACAGAAAAGTAAATGGGCGACTAATTCAAACATGAGGCCAGTGTGTCAGTGTCCAGATTAATGGCAGGGTGGATGCCTCGAATCATGTCCAAGGCTGTTAAACTGACAGATGATTGTGCAGAATAATTTCAGATACATATTTCATACCATACTGTACGCTATGATCCTTTAATAAGAAATGGCAAAATAAGGGATTTTTGAAAGTTTCGGATGTGGGCAAAAAGGATTTTGACTTTAAGACATATTTGACGTCGGTTTTGAGTGTGTGTGTGTGTGTGTGTGTCATCTCTTCCAGCAGCAGAGTAATCAGTGCAGCAGGGAGCTCTGTTGAGGAGCATTAGAGCAGCTTGTGTCGATATGGATTTAGTGTCACTGTGCTGAGCTGCTCCCAGCTAACACCAGATTTAACTGCTTCAACCTGCCTTTAACACAGCCTTCGACGAGCTTTACGTTTGAGGTTCAGTAAATACCAATCCCCTTTTTTGGCTTAAACAGATACCCAATCCAACCCAGATGTTCTGTTTTAAGAAATATCACAGAAACTGTTTTTTTGTCAAGTCAGTCATGTGTTAAATCAAATCCCAGGCTGTTGGTGAAAGGGTTTGCCAATGTAAGCTGTTTCTTGCAAAAGCCTAATTTTCAGTTAGCCAGTTAGCCCGAGCAAGCTAAACTCAAATCAGCCATTTAGCAATTATTAAAAACAAATATGAACTAATTTATACACTCAGCGGGTTTTTCACACAAAACTGGATTCACTAAACGCTCTTAAATGCATAAAAATATCATTAAGGAATTTCAGTTGAACCTGATGAATGACATGAAATCTTAAATAAATGAAAGGAAATGGGACTATAATTCAACATTTTGAAGTGCCACTTTGTGAATAAAGCCTGCCCATGAACACACTTTGAGTTTGCATATCGAGTCGCCTAACTCATTTGGGTGACCTGACAAGAGCTATATTTAAGGAAAGCCTACTGTACAACGCAGCAGAATTCAAGAGATTTTAGTCGAAATGAGGACCTAAACTTTCTGTGGAGGTACCAGTGGAGAACGGGCAGATGTTGTCAGTGAGGAGCTGGCAGACTGAACAAAGAGCTGCAGTTTGCCATGGTTGTATTTTTATTGTATAAGGAAAATAGGATGAGCAAACAATTCTAAAAACACAGAAATAAATATGGAACCTGAATGTTTTTATCACTGTTGGTGACAGAACAATAAGACAAATACTGAATGGATGAAAAGTAGAGAAATACTTTGGGGGTTAATTAGTTAATGAGTGTTTGCCAGTCAGGATCTGGTGGGAACTGGAGCAGTACCAAACCTCCAGCACTCCACATAACCTGAGACATATACAGTCACAAATGGAGAGAGAGAAAGGATTGTGAGAAAAACAGAGGATCTGCAACTGTTTCTATGCTGACTATAGCTTTTTTTTTTTTAAATCTGTTTGTTAATCTCTACCAACTTCTGAAGAAAATACTTGGCTCTTACTTTTCACCTGCTATACGACCTAATTTCTAACTGTGTTTGCTTCTGAAGCTGGACATTTTCCTAAAAGACAAAACTTTTAAACTAAAGTCCACTGTAGGGCTGGGCCATATCATACCGTTCACGGTGATACCGGTACAATGTTAGGCAATGATACGAAAATGAAACATCGCGATAGAATATGGGTAAAACGCGCATGCGCAGAGCCTTTGTGTTCATACGCACATGGTGGAAAAAGCATGGCGGCGATGGAAAATGAGAAGGGCGAAAGCGCGGATTGTTGAATGAAACGGATGAACCAGAATTGGTTTGTAAAAATGTTGCAACTTCAGTGGTGTGGAACTGGTTTGGCTTTCGTCCGTCAGATACACAACAAAGAACTTGATGGATTGTCAGAGCATTCAGGAGTCAGGAGCCTCGCGGAGTGATACGTACTGTGCTTCAACATAATATTACCGTATTGTGTGTGTATAACCTCTTTTTAAGTTTTGTGGATATTATACATGGTTATGCTGAGGATATGTCGGCCAATTTCCACTGGAAATGTCTTTTGGTTAAACTGGGTTAAACTCAGCAAGGAATTTGCATTTGCACTGTAAAATTTTTATATGGCTTTAATGCACATAAAAAAAACAGCTGCTTGATTAAGTGAAAATACATTGATGGGGGGTTTTGGCACCAAGTTGTGGAATTGTAAAGTATTTTGTCTCACGTCAATTATATCGTCAGTTATATCGTTATCACACCAGTTAATAAGCATTTAATTTGAATTAAATAGCTTTAACAACAGTGAAGACTAAATTCCTGATTTTTGCCTTTAGTTGACTGACTGAATGAAACAAAACTGAAAACATGACAAGTATGTTAATGATGATTGTCACTGCCAGAATGGCTGATGTGTTTGAGGAGTATGGACCCAAATGCAGACACAAAAGGGGCAAGACTAAAGTTTAACAAAAAGCGGGCCGTTTATTTTGGCTGTTAACTACCACAAAAACAAAAGCACGGGCAAACAAAGGTGAAAAACTAAGCAATAACCTAAACTGGGAAGCAACTAACGCAGGACATGGAAAAGCTCTAATGATCACCACAAACCTAAACATGACCAGAACATGAGAAAACTGAGATGAGAGAACCATGATATCCATGGACCATGAGGTGAGAAAAACAGATGACCTGACAATGAACAAAGGGAGACAGATGACTTAAATACACAGAAGGGGAATAAGGTAAGTGGAAACACCTGGCAAAACACAGCTGACACAAAAGAACATGACGCCGCAGGGGAAGCAAAACTAAACACACCCAACATGGAAACAAAACTTTCAAAATAAAACAGGAAACATGGAGGGGCATGAACTGGGACATGCAAGCTTGACACAAGAGACAGAGAGAGGGACAGAGTAGAGAGACCCAAGGGGAACCTACATAGATGAAGAGATAGCACATGACAAACAGAAAAGACTCATAAAAAAGGAGAAAAGGTGAAACATAATATAGACTAAAACTCAGCTAAATCCTAACTAATAATAACAACACAAGAACTTCACATATTTCCAATATAACATAAGAAATCAAAAATACAAAATAAACTCAAAATGCTGGGTCACAGCCCCAGCCCCTGACAGATGATGGGTTTGAAGTGAAGATGTACCAGTGCTGAGACTCAATAGCAGTGGTAGTTGAACTAAAACAGCAATGCTGTGGAGCAAACAGCTAAATCGTAGGCTAAAGGTTCATATACTCTCTATAAGGTGATGGGAGTTGAAGACTGTTTGCACCTCTAATGATTTTTCTTTGCTATTTTGCAAAAAATCTGAGAAGAGAAAATCCAAAGAATTATTTTAAACCCAGTTGTGCCCCTCAAGGACAAATATGAGTCACTCTTGAATATGGTCTGTTATAAATAAACCCTGTTTACACCAAAAGTCCCTGACTGCATGTGTTTTAGCTCTATAAAATGCTCATAGAATCTGAGAGGCTGTGAAGGAAGCTCTTAATGGTTGTCTTGCTGTGTATCAAGAAGGAAAGAAAATAACCATTATTCTAACTAAATGTTCTAGACTCAAGCTCACTGAGAACAGAAAGCAGAAAGCGTGGGGATAAACCACCTGCAAGAAAAGAAAGTATCCAGCAGTTTGCTACACAGCTGCAGTTCTTCATTCTTCAGGAGGTATAATCAGATCGGACTTATTTCTGACCCCACTGGGACCCTAATCACCATTCTACAGAAGCCTCACCTGACCTATGAGGCATTTGCAACTCCCATACAGTCAAGCCCCAATTCATCCATCACAACAGTCCCTCCTTTAAAACAGTTTGCAAAACAGTTTGCAAAACAGAAGATGGTAAATGGTCTGTATTTGTATAGCGCTTTAAGGGTCCCCAAGGACCCCCAAAGCGCTTTACACATCCAGTCATCCACCCATTCACACACTGGTGATGGCAAGCTACATTGTAGCCACAGCCACCCTGGGGCGCACTGACAGAGGCGAGGCTGCCGGACACTGGCGCCACCTGGCCCTCTGACTCTCCAAGCAAGAGCTCGAACCGGCAACCTTCCGATTACAAGGCGAACTCCCAACTCTTGAGCCACAATCGCCTGTAGAGAATAACTGAATATTGAATGTATTTTTTTATAGACACATAAGTGAATGTCAACAAAATATATAAAATGTATTTTATGGTAACTACAGTAACTTAAGGGCATGCTGGTTGGAAATGCAATCACATAATTTTGCCTTCAAGTGAACTGACGATTGAAAAATATCATTGAAGAATTCCTTTACTTTGAGAAACTTGTGGGTCGCTTTTGTGGTATGCTGTGCGTTATTGATTTGCAGGGTGAAGCGCTGTCTGATCAATTGTGCAGCTTAGTTTGAGCAGAGAACATAGCTCTGTGCACCTCCAATTTCATCCAGCTACTTCTATCAGCAATCATATCATCAGTTACACCAGTGACCTGGTTCAATTGACAGCCATACAGCCCGTGGCTCAGTATCCCCCACATAAAGTTTCATAGCTGAAGAGGAGCTTCAGAGCATAAGCTGTTTTCTCTTCCCATCATTGTGGTTGATTAACATGTTAATCTTTGTTTCATCGGTCCAAAGACTCATTTAGAACCTGTCTTCCTGTTTTTGAGCATAACCAACAGTTTGTACTTTGTATTTACATTCATGAAGATGATTTCTGATTATAGACTTTGACAATAACAGAGTTTGAAGAACGCAAAGTAAGTATACCCCTAGTTTGTTTTTGCAGGATGTTTCACAATATAAAAATATGTAATTTATCACAACAGATCATAAAAAAGTCCAACGTGTGAATAAAAATGACGATATTACAGATAATCTTTAAATTTGCGGACCTCTCCTCTTCCTCTCCCCTTCTGTCTGTCTTACATCTTTCTCCATCTCTGAGTGAACTTATTTTGCACTCTTTTCTCTCCCTGTGAAATCCAGAAGCTAGACCTTTAGCTAGCAACGCAGTGTGTGACAAACTCCACACAAACAGTTTGTGTGCTTGCTGATCTTTGTTTAGCTGATAGAAATGACCTGATAGCTGTGATAAAAAAAAAAACTAAATTACTTGATTTTTTAAACCATATAACTTTTGGGGGGGGGGGGGGATGTAAGAAGTAGAAATTACAGACATTTGTTTAAAAATGTAAGGAGTAAAAGTGAAAAGTTGTTGGAAAAATAAATATTCTTTACTAGAAGGCTGAACTAGAATTGCTATGCGACTGGGACGGTGAGGAACAGCAAAGGGTGACCAGTTATGTAAGTTTTGGGGGGTTTGGGAGAAGCAGAGATGTGGCTGACAGACTGAGGAGGGGCACAAAGAGAACCCCAGTTAAGCAAAGTAAATCACTCAAAAGCTCGAGATAAGCCTGGCTACTGCTACAGACTGGTGTAATGATCTGGCAGGGAATGGGTGAAAAAGCTGGTGTGTAAATACTGCAGGGGAGTGATTAGATGATGAAATGTTAGTGTGAGAGGCAGTGAGCAGGCAGACCTCCAAAAGGACCTCATGAACACAGGACAAGCTAGCTACAGATGCTCATTCACACAGAGAGCATAAAGACGGAGAAGGTTGCAGGCTGGCGCCAGCGGCATGGATAATTTTTGTTTGTGTGCATGTGAGTACATTGTCATGCTGCATTGATAAACTGTTTTTTGAAGTTTATCAAAGAAAGTCACAACACCGCAGACATGTAAGGGGCGGCCTTTTTTTAACCCATTCATATTCTCATCAATGTAGGATGGCATATTATGTCCACATTAAGAAAAAAATATATATTATTGATCATTTTGAGAATAATGTGGAATTTTACGAAAAAGTTTAAATGTGGAGATTACAGTTGTCTCAAGGGAAACTGCCTCGGCTGCTAAACCCTCTACAAAACGCCTTGTGTAGATGAGTTAGTGAGATTGTAATTTAGAATCAGATTTTTTACTTACAAGGAAATGATTTGCCTTTTAGCACATAAGCAGTGTGGTGATAAGTATGAGGACAGTAAAAAGATGGTGCAGAAAGCTGCATCTGGTCAGAAGGGAAAAAAAGAAAAGACGTAAAGTTATCGATGATTATACCGTTGTGCAGTAAAGAGGCTGTATGTTGTATCACAAGACACAACAAGACACCTGCTTGCTTTGTTTCACTCATCTGCACAAGGAATTTTGTAGAGGGTATAATAGTTTTGTGTTGAAACAACTAAAATCTGCACATTTTTCTTGAAATTTCAACCTTATTTTCAAAATGATGAAACTTTTTTTTTCTTAATGTGGCCCTAAATCGCCTTCGTATTAATCCATTCCAACAGCTGGACTGTGCTCTGAATGTTTCCCTGGAGCACCTGCATCAGGTATTTAGACTAGAAATCATTCACTGCTGTTTAAGCAGGGAGACATGGACAGTTTCAGATGGCTACACACTCACAAAAATGCATATGCTCCCAAAAACTGGAAAGTGGCTACAAAGGATGCGGTGCATACCGGGTTATTGTGATGCTTTGCTCTCATTTAGCAAGAAAATGAGAGGAAACAATTTTTCTTGGGGGTTATTTGCAGTTTGGGATTCATACACATGATGTGCAATAATGCCTCGTTTTCTTCCTTTTCTCCCAGTAGAGCAATCATAAATCCCTGCAGTCTATAGAGCACCTTGACTTTTAGATGCAAGTGTCATTTAAATTTTCTGAAACAACTGAAGCGGCTATTTTCTCTAAGAGGACAGTTCCTGTTCAAACTTTTCTCCTTCTGTCCACTAAAAGGTAGCTGGTTCTTGAACGCTCACTCTAAGTTAAGTGCTAAGTGGATTTCACCTAAATTGACAGTTGTATTCAAATTAATTATATTAGATGCAAAGAAGTGAAACTTCTTGGATGGAAATGTCCTAATCATATTCCACAAGAAACTGAATCAGATTTAACTTCAGCTCATTTGCAACTAAAGGTTAAAGTAAAATTCAGTAATAACGACATATGGCATCGAATGTTCCTTCTGTTTGAAAACGATTTAATTAACAAATTAAACAGTTTCAGCAGGGTTCAATATGAGGATAAAGGTTTTGTGCTTTTCTCCACACAGTTAAAGTCACAGTCTCTGGCGTCGGAGGCTTAGAAACACTGAAGAAAAAAAATCATTGCAATAGCGATCCTTGTCTGAGACAGAGCATTGATTCGGTGAGGGCTGAGTGCGTGCAGCCTGTGAAAGACTCTGTTGGAAAGTGCAATCAGTATCACTTAAAAGCTAGAGATATTCAAAAAGAGTGTGATCTGAGAAGCAGAATGACTGAAACTTTGCTCTCTAATGTTCAGAAAATCATTGTCCTCTTGGATCGATTCCAGCAGCTCATCTGGGCCACCAGCTGCATCTCAGTGATGAATTTTCAAAGCTGCTTCTCTTTTGGATGATGACCTAATTATTCATTATTCTAATTTTTACTCCTTTTCTCTTACACAATCCTTGACCTGGTCTGGATAATATGTAAAAGCAAAGTCGGTGCCAGAAGGAACAGGTGCACTTTTGCAGGAGGCGGCTCTGTGAATTCATTACGTGGCATTTATTCACAAACGTTCTTTCCTGGTAGAGAATAAGAATCATACTTTAGTCACGTTCTACCTCCATTAAGCTTCTAGAAGATAAGAGGTGCATAATGAGAATGAAGCAGTCTGAAGAACAATGAAAACTGTCCAGTGCAGTAAACATAAACTGACACGGCTCTCCAGTTCTCTAATTAGATTACTCAAAAAAAATTAAAGAAAAACTCTCTAATCACACTATAGCATTACATTAGTGAAATTTCTGGTCAGTTAAGGAAACGAGGTGGTTTTTAAGCTTTTTCGGCTTCTTTGGCGTTAATGACATTAACAACACATGCACTAGAGGGTCTACAATGAGACAACCCCCAAAACAGGAATGGTTTTACATATGGAGGCCACTGATGGGATCCCAGATGGTTTGCTGTGTCTCCCAGCACATTCTAAAGAGCATGTCAGAGGAACAGGACAAGCATTGCTAAGAGCTACAAAATTAGCTCCTGCAGGCCATTGGCGTGAATTTCTCTGTCAAATAATAAAAAGCAGACTTCATGAGCATGGCTGAGGGCCCAATGTCCTCTAATCGGCCCTGTATTCACTGCCCAGCACTGGTATTCTATGGCAAATTGGTATTTACCATAGAATAGGGGTGGCTGTAGCTCAGGTGGCAGATGTAGTTTGCCATTGCCAATGGGTGAATGACTGAATGTAGTTTAAAGCGCTTTGGGAACTGAGTAAAGCGCTATACAAATGCAGACCATTTACCAGAAATAGGCAGGTCCACCACTGGCACCCTGTGGTTTTCACAGATGACAACAGTTGTAAAAGGGTCTGGAGAAGCTATAATTTGGTGGGGGTCTTTAGGTATTGGGATGCAGGCAGTTCAAAGGAACCTGATTTATGTGATCGTATTATTGTTGGGTCTACCTTGCAATATAAATCACCTTGAGGCAGCTGTTGTTGTGATTTAGCGCTGAATAGATAAATTGATTTGAATGTTGTCAGGCATGCATATAAGCATGTGGGGGCCATACAAACCACTCAATACCATTTTGAGTTGCTGCCATTAAATTTGGGAAAAACCTACTAGCCTGTTCAGAGCTGTGGGTTGATTTTTTTCATTTCCATCAAATAATGTGGCATTGTTTTGTCCTAATATTCTTTTTCTGAAATCATAAGTTTAAGATTGCCACTCAGCTGGGGATTCTCAGCCAGACTGGAGCTCATGGAGTATTTCACACCCTCTTCTCCAGTCGTAATTTTACAAAATTAGATTTTCAGTGAACACACTAGTCTGTCTGCCCAGTCAAGTTAATCATGAGGTTAGTTTCTTCTCCTGCAGCTCAGCGTAAAATGTTGAGAAATGTGGAGAAAATATTTTTTGCCACTATTAATGAAGCATTTTAAACCCGATATGAAGACCTAACACCAGGGAAGACCAGAGAAACAGAACTAAATGTTGCTGTAATGTCAGTTATAGTAGTAGTATTTTGAGACAAATAAAAAGTATGAAGTATTCGCTTTTATTTACTATTAAGAAAACATTTAAATTGAAGAAAAGTTAAAATTATGACCTTTTATTTCTAATTAATATTATGGATATTTATTTGCTTCTGAAAGATTTTCAAGGACCACAGAGAGTATTTCTCACCACAGAGATGTTGAATTGATTAATACAAACTACAAGAAAATATCAGAACTTGATGGGGTTTTTTTAAAAATCCAAACCAGTGATTGCATATATGAGAAAACTATCCTACTGAAACTTCACTCAATGTAACACTATTTTTATTTTCTTTATGGATTTATGCTCTCAGTTGTTTCCCTTGTGGAAGGCAGCACACTTTGTGTTGTTTTGGATGATTGTGCATCAGTTTCTGTATCTGAGCTGATGATGCTTTGTTGGGGTTTTTTGTTTTTCTCTGAGTTGCAACACATTATCTGAGTCTTTCTGATTTGCTCATTGTGTCTTCTGGCCAGGACTGTATATGTTTAGCACCCATCAACATGTATTTTACCTTTTTCTTATCTATTTGATCGTTTTAGGGTTTTTTTTTGTTTTGTTTTCTTAATCCATAATAAATAAATAATAAATAATCTTTTCGCAACACTTTAGTCACTGTGAGATTTTTTTAGTGCTTAATAAATAAATTTAGACCTGGAACCTCTTCCAACTCTTATCTAGGGATAGATTCTAATTTTGGGTGCAAGAGGTCCCACATCCAAATCTTCAGGTAAATCACATAAGATAAGACACCAAAGAGGGCTGATGTTAAGCAGACAGAAGGCCCAGCTGAGCTGCATTAGCTGGCAGTTCCTGCTGACAGTCCCTTGTCAGAATAACAAGGCTGGGACCGCCTTAAATGGTGGCGGCAACGTCACAATTCTGACTCATGGCATTTTCATGTTTTTCGGTTGTTTAAAATTAGATATGAGTACAATCATTCATACTTCGTAGTTTGAAAATGCGGTGGGGTACATTAAGTTCAGTCTCACCCCCGTCTTCTTGAGTCAAGCTGTTTTGTCTCTTCACGTCCAGAAGTACCTTAAAAGCACCATAATGACAACCAGCAGATGCAGTCATTCAGTTTCCCAAGTTAGATTCAGCTAAGAATCAAAACAAAATAGATACGTGAGATGTTCACGGAGTGAGTGAGCTTCAGGATGTGACATTTCCGAGCTTTCATTGTGCTTGATTTAATTTGTTTTGGAAGTTTTTTGTTCTCTTTATTAAGAAGTCGGCTGCAGGTGTTAGTTGAAGTCTAATTTATGAGTCTCTCTGAAGGGTTTTATATGCATCAGGTAAATAAATGGAGATAAATGAGTCGAGATGTCAAAGTGACAAAATGAAAGGAGAGATGGGTCTCCGTGGCAACAGATCAGACCCAATTTGTTGCTGGAGTTTGTGCCATCGCCTCCTCAGAATCTGCTGTGTGTTTCTCCTCTATTTAGAAACGTAGCTCCATTACTTTCATATCTAATCATGGAGATGTTTTATTCTGTTTTTGTCTAACATATCCTGATTTATATCTTGTTTGTTATCAAGTCAGCATCAAGCCTGTTTTAACAACTGTTTTAACATCCACTTTTTTTGAATCAATATTTTTAGCAGCTTACTGGAGATAAATTGTTGAATAAAATTAGTTAATTTTTAATCATACTAAAACACCGTAGGGGATGACAGGGTGAATAGGAGCTTCTGCAAAGTGTTTGCTTAGTATGTTAGAAACTTTTGCATGATACTGATTTTATTATTTTCATATTAGTGCTGCATCACATCAAACACTCGCAAGATGGATCAATTATGGCAACTATACTGACAACAAAAAAAATCTGTCACCTTTCTCACCTTACTAATCATCTAACACAGCATGCTTTGAAATATGGAGTCCATAATCAGGTGGTACAACACAGCACAGACTTTCTTTGCATTAGCTGGCTCAAAAAAACCTAAAACACCAGCTGCAGATAACAGATATCACAACGGTGGTCATCAGCTTTCACTGTTAAGTTGGCCTTTCTGCTTCAGCTTATGTCTGCTCTCATATGAAAAAGGGATGCTTTGGTCATAGCACAAAATGATCCCTATGAGTGCCACCTACTCTAATTGGATACATGTCAGATGATGATGATTTAAAAAAAAAAAAAGGTCATTAAATGGTTAATAAAAATCTATAAAGAACATAAATTATATAAGAGTAAAATACTAAAGTTAATAATTTAAGTTTATTATTTGATTTCTGATCATTCTGCACTATCAGTGGTGCTGTTTTGGATGTTTGTGTCTTTTAAATTTTCTTAATGAGTCAGAAACAATATAGATATATTTTGGTTATTTATAGGTTTTACTTTGAAGGTTACTTTTTCTCATGTGTTTTTTGGTTTGATTTACCTCCCCTGCTCAGTGCTTTGTGTGTGCATGTATATAATCCTGTGCTCCTTTTATAATTGTCACTTTTGGGTTGTTGGTTGGTCTACAGTTGGGAGAAAATGAATTGTTCTATACAGAATGAAACAACGTTTACAACATGAAATTGGTTCAGAATAAAACATCTGAAATATTTTTTTTAAAATCCTGGAGAATGCTGCACTTCTAGACAACATTTTCTGAAATAACCTTTTTGTTGTGTTTGAAAAAGGGAAGTAAAAATAAATGTGTTTTACTGTTTTCAGAAATGCAACAATATTTTGTTTTTAAGGTTGTTTTTTTTTCCATTAATCTACAAATCCTTTCACAGCATCTTCCACTAGATAGATGATAAAATATTTTAAATTTTTTCATATTTTCTTAAGACTTTAATTATAAAGATGGAAACTTTAAAATGGACACATTAAAGGTTACTTTTCCATAGAGTCATAAATAATAATAATGGATTGGATTGATATAGCGCTTTTCAAGGCACCCAAAGCGCTTTACAATACCACTATTCATTCACTCACACATTCACACACTGGTGGAGGCAGCTACGGTTGTAGCCACAGCTGCCCTGGGGCAGACTGACAGAAGCGAGGCTGCCATATCGCGCCATGGGCCCCTCTGGCCAACACCAGTAGGCAAGTAGGATAAAGTGTCTTGCCCAGGGACACAACGACCAGGACAGAGAGCCCAGGGATCGAACCAGCGACCTTCCGGTTACAGATGCGATTCCCAAACGCCTGAGCCACGGTCGCCCACAGATTAGAATTAGAATCAAATATAACAAGATTTATACAGTATCTGCATCACAGAACTAATACATGCACATTCTTGTCATAATTTGCATTTTTTGCTTAAATAAGTGGTTTCATCAGTAATCAGTCAGGTTACAGCTTAACAACTTACACAATAAAAAGTATATTCCCCAAGCACATACTCTATATACATGTAGTACTAAAACATGGTTAAAGTATCGTGGGTATCTTTTATATAGTCGGACTTTTAAGGGTCGGAGAAATGCACAATAGTTGAAATTATAAGAAATAACAAATGTGTGAAACAACAACAATGTAAATTGTGCTTTTATACACCGTATTTGCACAGCTGTTACTTCTGTTGTTGTCAGCTCAGTGCATGTAGCACATAAACCAGTATTAAATTTAATGTATAATGAATACTTGTTGGAACACCATGGTTTTTATGTGGAAATGTTGTGAATAATACAAAGAATGTGAAAATAATTGTGTGTGTCAGAGATGCTGCAGAATCAAAGGCATGTAGAAAGCAGCGCCTTATCTAACCAATTATTTTGATGCCTGTGTCAAAGTCTCTTTGCTAAACCCACTGCAATCCTTGCTTGGCTATCTGTTGAAGGTTTCAAGGAGTCCAATTAAAATTTCTGCTTGGTAAGCTACTTATCAACAAGAACATAACATACCCAGAAAGCGGATTTAATTTGTCACAATTACGAATAATACATTTAAGTCACAGAAGAAAAGAAAGACAGGACAGAAGGAAGCAAATGTTTTAAAATGGGCTGTCAGAATTTTTTCAACTATTTCTGGAATTGTACTCAATGTATCAGGAAATATGTTCAGGACAGTTTATTTTAAATTTTAAAAAAGGTTGCATTAAAACAAGGTTTACTAAACAGGCCTGCAAAACCTTGCTTTTACATAAGAAATTTATTTTGCCATCATTGATCATTTTATATTTTTCACTATTACTAGAACTCACTCATTGAATCAGCTTGCTAAATGAAATGAATGATTTTAAAACTAAAAGGATTAAAACAAAACAAATTGATATCTATTTGAAAGATATATTACATTTCCCAGAACCTTGACACATTCACTTTAGTCACTATAATTTTACAGAATGAATTGGTAAGTCAGGAATGTTTAATTATTAAACTATGTGAAGCACTTTTAACAGACAATCAGTCGATCAATACAAATAAATTTTATTTACAAAAAAAGTTGTCTCAAGGTGATATATATTATAAGGTAAAGACCTTATAATAAATTAGAAAACCAAGAAAATCCAAACATTTAGATGATCCCCTATGAGCAGGCGCTTTGGTGACAGTGGGAAGGAAAATTCCCTTTTAACAGGAATGCAACCTCGGGCAGAACAATCTGCCGTGAAAGAAAAAGTCTCAAAAAAAAGGTTAAACAAAAACTGTTCGTAAGTCTTGATGCCACAGACTGAAAGGCTCTGTCCCACCTAATCATTAATCTTGTACGAGGAACAATTAGGACATTTTGCTCACTAGAGCAAGAACAACCTGTATTTATGTTGTCTACAGGTCAGAGAAAATGAATTATTCTCTGCAGGATGAAGATAAAAAGTTTACAAAGTTACAAATTGGTTCAGAATTAAATATGTGAAATTGTTAAAAGAGAAAAAAATAGTGTTGAATATGATTTATGAAATAACCTGCTTGTTGTATTTAACTGTATGCTTTACTTTTTCTGAAATGTAAGGATACATTGTTTTTAAATAAGTTATTTAAATAAGTTTTACAACTAATCTGCCAATTAGAAACTGGCAGCATCATGTCATGGAGTTATAACACACTGCTTGACATTTTTATTTCAGTGGCAGTAATAAGCGTCATCACTAAACCTTCCCTCTTCCAAGGTACTTTTGGTTGGGCAGAAGTGTGGTTTGTCATTAGGTGCATGGATGGATGAATTACTTTCAGACAATCTTCAGATTCTCTGATGGTTTTTTATCCAACCATCAATGTTCTTCTGCTTAATCAGGTCTGGGTCATAGCAGCAGCAGTCTAAGAAGAAAGTTCTTCATTTTATGTATTTTACAAATAGTTACTCTCACATGCATATTCATTACACAAAGAATTTCACAGGCGTTGTACAACAGCATACTACTGCCAGCCTTTAATATCCTTCCATATGGCACTATTTTTAAAATGTTTCACAGACAAAATACAAGCCTTGTTGTTAAGTTGCCAAAAAGACACAGAAGACAATGTACTTACATGTAGTGGTGCAAATCTAAATGCTAATGTGTTGACCTGGTAAACAACTGAAGAAAATACATTACCCTTTAGTTTATTGATGGGAATTATTCAAAAGGCAGCCACTGAACAAACTGAGATAGTCTCAGGCAATCTTCAGATTTTTCTCTTCTCAGACTTTATGCTCTGCCTACAGACACATCACCGCTGCTGTAAAAGCTTTAGGCATTCTGCTATGCTGCTACATTTTGCTTCTTTGTGCAGCCGTGTCAGTCCTTAGTGACCACACTGCCTTTAATGTTAACTAATGCATTCTCTCATTGTCAACAACAACAAAAACACCAGTATGGCTCTGCAGAGAGGTAATATGGGAGGCTGAAGGTGGCGACTCATCAGGTGGAGGCAAAAGTGCGACCTTGAATGTTAGGTGTCCACAATTCAGCCATTTGTGGTCCCTGCATGGATGTGACAAATCAGCCTGGTAGCTGATGTGAGCCGAACAAGGAAAACATGATGCCAAATAATGGCGCACAACATCAAAAAGTAAAGGTAAAAGTCTTCCATCTCTTCTTGAGCATATCCACAGACTGCTGGCTCTCCTAACCTCCACAAATTGACCTACAAGTGATAGCCATGGGTTTTTCAGGTCAGTGTTTTGGATTTTATCAGAAAAGAAGCTACTTTCAGCTGCTCCCTTATACACAACGGTTCACCACAGCAGGTATCTCAGCATATTTGATTTGACAGATTTTTACACCTCCTGACACATTATTATTATTCAAATGTGTAAACCACCACACTATGGAGCCAAGGGATTTTCAATTTGAATATTAATATAAAAACTCTTTAATCAAAATCTACAAAGTTGCCAAATGTCATGCACAGAAAACAATGAACTGAACAATGAATATGCTGACCTGCTCACAACGTTTACAATTACAAAGTACTACAGAGACGGCATTTTTGTATGCAAACCCAGAAGTTAGCCCTGATTCCCTTACATAGAATTTATATAAATGAGAACACACTCTGTCAGGGATTAATGCTTGGGATTCTTACACAGCAAGATAACCTCTATAATTTATTGTAACATTCATGATTTTTAAACCTAAATTTAAGGCTAATGTTAGGCCATACGTGCACTACATAAACTGCAGGACTTTACTTATACCACAGTTAAAATTACCGTGTTTGGTGAAATTATGTTGAATGTTTTTGAAAACCGTCTCCCTTAAACCCACCATGCAGATTTTTGAATTTGCGTATTGCAAGTAATAACAGTAATTATCTTGTAATTTGATTACAGTAACACAGTAACACCCAATACTGTTTACGATTAGTTAGCTACGGATGCCAATAATTAAGCATTCATTAAATCAGGTTAACACAGTTTTAAGTCATATACTTTATCTGTTGGCTTTTTGTTCATAAAAAGCCTGGGGAAAAAAAGATGCTACTGTCACCAAATATTTGACTAACTATTTGTTAGCTGTGTAGGTCAATCAATCAATCAAAGCTTTATTCGTCAGGTATACTTCTGACTGTAGTAAAAGTGTTGGAGAAGACTTAAATACAGACTACAAGTACAACGAGGGAATAATAAAAGATGCATTGATAAATGACAAAGGAAGGCACTACTTACAAACAGGGCTGACAGGCTACTGGAGACAGCTGGGGAATGAGACACAGCTGAACATAATTAACACAGGTGAAAACAATTATGACAGGACTGATAAACAGGTAACTAAGGCTACATTCACACTGCAGGCAAAAGTGCATCAAATCCGATTTTTTTGACCCTATGCAACCCATATCCGATCATGGTATGACAGTGTGAACGGCACAAATCCGATATTTTCAAATCCAATCTGGGTCACTTTCGTATGTGGAACTGAATCGGATACATATCCGATGTTTTAGAAAGCGACTTGAATGGTCATGTCGCATTAAACCCGTCTTTTACGTCACAGACACAAGACAGATGCCAATTATCAGCTCCGGAGAAGCGCTCGAGAAGACATCGTGAACGCTTCCTGGCCATCCAGTGTAGATGTTAGTGAAACTGTTGGGAAGACAACGTGAACATTTTATTTGTACTGTATAATCTGCAGATTCTGACAGAAATCTGCAGCTATCCTTTGAAGCACCGCTCCTCTCTAAAACAGCAATAAGGATAATTATTAGGTTATTTACATTATTATGTAAATAACAAAATAACTTAAAGCAAAAATTGGGAAATGTAAAATCCAAAGTCTTTATATTAAGGGCCATCAGTCAAACAATACTGTTTGCTCTGGGTCTAAACAGAGCGTGTTGTGTGTGACGTCTTCTTTTGCGCATGCGGGCCGCTTTGAGCGTTCACACTAGAGCACGTTTGCTGTCGCATTTTATTTGTAGTGTGAACAAGCAGACAAAAAAATCGGATTTGATCAAAAAATTGGAATTGAGCATTAAGACCTGCAGTGTGAACGTAGCCCAAATAACAAAATTCTAAACACGAAGACAAGACCAACAATAGGTACGACTAACAAACAGGAACCCGCTGTAACAGAAAGATAAGACTCACAGAGAAACACAGGGGGAACTAGAAGTACTACTAAGAATACATTTTAAAAACAAATATGTGAACAAAAAGACAGGATTGTAAAACTAAAGCTCAACAATGGAATAACGGTAAGATAAAAGGAGCAAAAGATTAAAAGACTAAGAGGAGGAAGCAAAAACTGAATCACAAAACATGAATCCAAAGCTGAAAAACATAATTAGATTCAGACGTTATAAGGGGTTTTTCAGATTGTCTGTTTATGTTATTTTGGAATTTGTGGAGCTTGGTTGGCTTACAAACTTTGTGGCTCTTTGACATTATTTGTTGATGGGGTTTTTTTTAGTTTTTTTTTTACCCTTTTAGCAATTTCTATTTTTCTAAAGCACCTGCTGAAAAATCTATACTTCATCAAGCTTTCCCCCAGTGAGTGAGCACAGAGCTCTTTCCCTCTGTTCCTTTCAGTGAGTGGGCATCCAGATGGAGGCTGTGCACTGTTCAAGAGAAAAAAAGAGAAATGTTGCTGAGATTGGAAGCACTTTAATTTTTACTCAATGAATAGATCCAGAATCATGACTAGTTCACAAAATGCCTGTCAAATTCTGTATTTATAACTTGCTCTTAGACGGTGCTGCAGCTGTTGTTCATGTGGATATATTGGACCTTTGGGTCTATGGATACAAATAAATAGATTAAAGGTTGCTGGATGTTTACATGTTGCCATGATGCTACAATTACTGCTCATGAGTTGATTGTTGGAGGTCTCTGCAAAGACAAAATTACAGATATTTAAATAAAAGGAAGCTAACATAGATGAAGCCAGAATCCATTGCTTCACCCTTACATCCAACACAACATTGCAGTATGCAGTACAATAACCATTGTAATCTGTTTATACCTGAATTTTATGCACTACTAGCATTTTTTTAGAAAACTATTTATTTTACTATATATATTAAAATTTAGATTTATTCCTTACCAAAGCTAAACAACCCAGTAATATCACTGTAGTACTGCTGTATCACTAGTATTTGAACTGAAATATCCTGACAAACTGTAACATTCTCTTTATACTGGCTCAGTTCCCAGCTATTTTAAACAAGCTATTGTTGAACCAATATTAAAGAAACCAAATTTGGACCCATCTCTTCCAAGCAGTTACAGGCCAATATCAAAATTACCATTGGTGTCAAAGATCTTGGAAAAAACAGTTGCAGAACAACTTAACTTTTTGGAAAAGAACAATGTTCTGGACATTTTCCAGTCTGGTCTCCGCAAATTGCACTCTACTGAAACCGCTTTGCTTAAAGTGTCTAGTGACATTCTGATGGTCGCAGACTCTGGAGAGTACGCTGTTCTGGTTATGTTGGATCTCAGCTCTGCTTTTGATACTGTTGATCACAGCATCATGATAAATAGGCTGAAGGACTTGTTTGGGATTACTGGTGTTGTTTTAAAATGGTTTATGTCGTATCTATCTGAGAGATCCTTTACTGTCTGTATAAATCATGTGCTGTCGGAAACATCAGTTCTGCCTTCTGGGGTACCTCGAGGATCTGTTTTAGGTCCTATTCTCTTTTTGATGTATATCCTACCTCTAGGCCACATTATCAGACGTTACAATAACATTTCTTATCATCTCTATGCTGATGACATTCAGTTGTACTGTTCTTTCAAAGCTTCTGAGTTGTATAAATTGTCTTGTTTAAATAATTGTCTGTCAGAAATCAAACAATGGTTAAATGACAATTTCCTTCAGTTAAATGCAGATAAAACAGAAACTTTGATTATTGCACCTGATCACATGCTCTCAGAAATTAGGCAGCATATCAGTTTTTTAGACCCTTCATTTCAGTCGAGTCTCAGAAACTTAGGTGTTATATTTGACAGTTCGATGTCTCTTGAGAAACACTCTAAACAACTTGTCCGGAACTGTTTTTATCATCTAAGAAACATTTCTAAACTCAGACTACTGGTGTCAAAGGCCGAACTTGAGATGATTATTCATGCTTTTATCTCTTCTCGTTTGGATTATTGTAACGGTCTTTTTACGTGTCTTAACAAATCAGCTCTGGATCGCCTTCAGTCTGTACAGAATGCAGCGGCAAGACTTTTAACTGGTACAAACAAGAGGTCACACATTACTCCAGTTTTGGCTTCTCTTCATTGGTTGCCTGTAAATTTTAGGGTTCATTTTAAAATTTTAGTTGTAACTTGTAGAGCTCTGCACGGTGAAGCTCCCCAGTATATCTCTGACCTGTTGAAACCTCATGCTTCATGCCGAGCACTTAGGTCTTCAGGTCAGAGGCTACTGGTGGTCCCACGTACTAGGTTTAAAACACGTGGGGATCGGGCTTTTCAGGCACTGGCACCTAGACTGTGGAACTCTCTGTCATTGTCTTTACGCTGTCTAGACTCTACTGACTCCTTTAAAAAGCAGCTGAAGACATTTTTATACAAACGGGCTTTTAATTAATTTTAACTTGTATGTCTGATCTTATTGTAAAGCACTTTGTGATTTTTATCTGTGAAATGTGCTATATAAATAAATTTTACTTACTTACTTTTTTGAACTCATCCCTTGAGGCAGGAGTAAAGGGAAGCTACAGAAGGCATGGATTTTAGTACCATACCAAAAGTAATGCATCTAGATCATTTTAAATAAATTTATTAAATTTGCTTCAAAGTTTATGATTAATTTGACCTTGATACTACAGAGTTTGACCACCTTTTGCTAGCGCCACAAAGTTACTGCAAATTTGACTCTACTTGGTAGAGATGACATGAAGGCTTGGATGGACTTGGGTGAGGCAGAGATGGAAAAGAGGCTGCAAGGTAGAGTAAAAGATGCACAGTGTGATTTAAAATATGCAGAGTGGATGCTGATTGGCTCGAAGAGGCTGACCAGAAAGATGACTGGACTAGAGCAATGATGTCATCTGCTGCTTTAGTGTTTGATGTGCTGTGCACTCAGAGATGCTCTTCGGCATATCTCAGTTATATTGAGTCTGGTCATTGTCATCAGACATCAACAACTCATTTCAGCCCAAAGAACTGCCATTCATCAGATATCTTCTCTTCTGTGGACCATTATCTGCAAATCCCAGAGATGGTTGTGTGGGGAAATCCCAGAAGAGACACAGTTTCTGAAATACTTAGACCAGCACATCTGGCACTAACATTCATGTCACGTCCAAATCATATTTCTTCCTCATTCTGATGCTTGATGCCCGAGTTGTCTAATGTTGATAAGACATTTGCCTTTAACTTATTTCACATCAGCCAAAGTGGCTGTTGAGTGTATCTTATTAATGTGACTACAAAGTGCAGTGTAACGTTCAGATATTTGCATGCACTTTGTTCTTATTATATCTACATGTTTTCCATTTATTGCTTCTCACTTTCTGTCTCGACCTCCTCATCATTCAAAGAAAAAAGAACATACACGTCTGGAATTGTAAACATAAATCAATTTTTACTTAGTTCAAATCAAACTGTTTTAAGGCTTTTTCTTGTCTATGTTGTTGTATTTGTTTTTTCATTTTTATTCTGTTCAAGGATAAAAGAATTGATTGTCTTCTTCTTTTGATCTGACAAGTCTTTACTTTACCTGATGTCCTTACTATTGCTTCTCAAAGCCACTGAATAGTTGCTGAACTGAAAATAACTATATATTTTTTCTTTAATAGATTTTATACAGATGATATTCCTAACTTGGTTATTCTTACATTTTCACAGCATGGGCTGGAAAGGAAAAAAAAAATCACTCAGTCTTCGAACAACATTTTTGTGTTTTATGATAACCATGTTAGAGTAAGTAATAACATAGGGAAAGATAAAAAGAAATTACTTTGTATGACACACAATAAGATATAAAACAATCAGCTGCCATGTAGAATTCTTATGCTATTTTCATTCCCAGTCCAAACTATAACCAAAAGATAAAACATCTTCTTCATAAGTTTTAACACATGGGCTTTTTTTTTCTTTAGTGGTGCACACACCTGCAACTGTTTAAATACTACTAATCTGAAACACTATTTCGTGAATCTTTATCTAGTCTATTTGCAAAGTGACTGTCCCATGTTCCATGCATGTAAAAATAACACCATAGCATTGTGCCATGTCACCACATCACTCCAAATCAGTAAAAACTGTATCGTTGTTCAGGAGTTTTTATTTCTGGAAAATCTGCCATTTTCTGCTTGACTAACTTTTATCTTTGGCATCTGTAGACTTCAAAGTTTGATATGTTTCATCTTATTTTTATTTCCTGCAGAGCTGATATATGTAACCTAATAGCTCCTGCAGATTCTGCACAATTTTGAGAGAGGATGATTTCTTTATGCATAACCCAGCTGATTAGTGTCAAATAGAGCACATGCTGTTCCCTAGAGATAATGATAGGATGTTTAGTGCTATCAGTCCTTTCTGCCTTATTCCAACTCTGATCAGATGCAGATCCAACTTTTTTTTTCTCCTTTTTTCCCAAGCCTGTCAGATGTCAGTGCACTCATTTCGCTTACAAACCTTTTCTGCTGACTGAAGCAAAAAATGGCTGTTCCTGCTCCCTTAAGATGCTCCTGCAGAGCAACTGTCACCTAAAGCAGTCAGCGCAGAGAAAAAGTAATAGAAGTTTCCAGTAATTACCTTCTTTTAAGTCCAGCAGATTCCCGGTCAACTTCAAAATCCATTCAACTGTGCTTTTTAGCTCCTTCTAGGCAGTAAATCTTATCATGAACTGATGAATGACATTTGAGATGTTGTTAATTACAAGTATCTCTCGAGTGCTAGCAGCCAATTAACAGATTTTTTCCAGATACTCTGTCCCAAAATGGTTAAGTTCAAGTACCCAACAGATGCTAAACCATCAATCTTTTTGAAGCATCATTTGCTCTCCTGACCTGAGATGACCCTCAAGTTCATATGTTTGTGAAAGAAGAATCAAGAGTCCTAAAAAACAACCCCACACTATAATCTCCCCTTCACCAAAACTTTACTCTTGGCACAATACAGTCAAACAGAAGAGTTCTCCTGGCAGCTGCCAAACCCAGACTCACCCATTGCATTGCCAGATGCAGAGTCGTCACTCAAGAGAACTTGTCTCCAGTCCTCAAGTCCACAACACTTTGCATTGTGCTTGGGGATTTAAAGCTTGGATGCAGATGCTCGGCCATGGAAACCCAACCCAGGTATCCAGGTGGATGAGTTGTAAATCCAATTTTAAAAATCACCCCACTCAGAGCTGTTAAGAGAGAGCAGACTACCCATAGAAACCTAAAATCTTTTTTGTGTGTATGCCACACTGTAAATATCTCTTTTAATGCTGTAAAGTAGGATGCTTTAAAGTTGGAGTTTGTGATGACTGACTCCCTTTTGGAAGTAGCCTCAGTTTTTCGATAAAAGATCTCCAGCTTTTGCCACTTTTGACATGTTGCCCTTTGCATTTAACTTGAAGTTGAAAATTTCCCATCTCTCTCTGACTGGAAAAAAAATGCTGAGCTATCTGTACTGGAAAAGACACTCAGAACCTCATCACACTGCTACTGATTGTACTATTGTGTAACCACACATTGCTCCCATTACAAAGTGTTAAAAAAGTACAGCTCAGAAAAAAAGAAGCACAGCTTGGTTGACAGGCACCTGAATGGCAGAATGTCTTTTAGGAACAAAAGCACCAAATCTTTTACCCTCACCTCTGATGTTTTTTAAGGACTCAGACTTATTCCAAGATGAGCTGCAGCTCTGCTGGAAGTATCCCTGCAACTCAGACAGTGCAGATCCAGGCTCCATACAGGGTGTTACTCCTGTATTGTCAACACCAGAGGCAACATAAGTGCTCCTTCTATTATATATCCTGATGTAGCTAACAGTGTCATCTGCACCCTGGTGGGGGGTCAGAGAAGTAATGTAGCAGAGCGCTTCTTTGGTTTAAAGCATCAACTGACCTTGAAGTCTGACAGGCTTTTAAGTTCAGCCAACAACTTTTCCATTAAAATAAATTAAATATATTCCTCCATGGAATATGTGTCTTTGTCCTTTTCTTTCTTTCTGTGCACCATCTGCTCATTTGCCAGTGCATCTTACCTTTGTCAGAAAAAGCTTGAGTAAATTTTTTTCTCTTAATTTTACTTTTTCGATAGAGGCAAAGCTGCTTTTCATAGATAATGTCTTGTAAATCTCCAAAGACGTATTCTAACTAGCTAAGTAAACTAAGGTTAAGCATCAAAGGACACAAACCAAATAATGTGATCCTAATTGAAGTTTGGTTATTTAAATGTCTGTCCTCACAGTTAAGACTAAACTAGCAGCATTTATTTATTATTATATGTAATTAGTGGAGCTGATAGCTGATATATGTTATTATCTGCTTCACTCACCAATTTCTTGCTTTTTATCCCCTCCTCTTCCTTTTTATTCTTCTTTCTTTTTTCACTAACTTCTCCTCATTTCCATTGAGTGGCTTTCATTGGGCTTATTTGAACAGAATTATGCACACCACTTCCAACAAGTGTGAATGAACTCACACGAGGACCCCTTTAGGAGATCAGATCTCTTCTACAGTCATTGCAAACCTAACCCATTGCCACTGTTTAACAAGTGTTTAAAGTTTGTCATTCTTTGTTAGGCTGCTGGGTCTGTTCAGGTCCTAGTACTGTAAACATCATCATCAGACACTGAGCACGATGGTCCATCCAGAGAAGAACTGACTCCTCAACTGTTGTGTGTCCAGTTATCCACGACCACAATAGGTTGTCAAGACTTGCATGTTTCTGAATTACAGCTCACATGTTTGCTGGCATATCAAAAGCTTCTTGATACATTTAAGCTCTTTCACTGCACTGCAGCACTTCTGAAGACAGTGAATAAAGTTGGCATGCCTTTGACATGTTCAACCTTTACTGAGAGCCGTTCATGCATGTTTCTATATCTGCAGCTTTGATCTTTATTTCATTATCAAACTGCCCATACAGCAATTCCTCCTCTGTCATGAGCCACGTGTTACCAGTCTACATACAGGTTTTTGTGGCTGCCCTCATGCGTACAGCAATAGTAAGATGAGACACTCTTCCTTCTCCTTGGTTTTGTCTCCCACACAGTGAAACGCTCAGATGGACGCTCTGTATGAAGGAGCATCTCTAGAAGTTGGAATTTGCATGTTGCAATTTCATTATCTAATTTTCGTCTATGCAACAGACTATAGAAATCATAATCAAACAAATAATTCAACATTGGCTGCAGCACCCAGGATTAAAATATTCTTCTTCTTGTTGGTGCTCCATCTTTCGAACCTAGTTTGTATAAATTAATGTATCAACTTGTCTTTGTTGTTAGTTAATTCCCAGTGTCCAACAACCAATTACAGCTGGCATTCACTTTTATTATTAGCAGAAAGCTCGGTGCTGTCAGCCGCACTGCATGCAGAGACATTAAAGATTGATTAATCTGTCGTATTTCCTGAAAGACCAAATTGTTGCTTTTTGACCTCTTCAGCATTTGAATGAAAGTCATTAAGAACAGTTTTGTTTTATGAAACTGACTGTAAGAAATTGGTTTTCCTGGGGCTGCAGTCACATTACAAAGACCGCATGGATAAATGTGAACAGAAGTCGCCCTTCTGTGTCTGTGGATTGGAAAATTAGTTCCACAAACTTTGCCTCAAGCCGGAAAAAAAACGTCACAGGTTGAGTTCAGCTGAACACACTGATCTGTTGTGATACGCTGTCCTGGTGGTAGGGGTGCAACAATACGCAAAATTCACGGTTCGGTTCGATACTTTGGTGTCACGGTTCGATATTTTTTCGATACAAAAAAAATGTTCATGCCTTTTTAATTTGTCATTTATTAAAATTATAAATATATATTTTAACTCAAAAGTACAGTTTTTAAATTTAATGTTGCTGAAACAAAAGTAATTTAAAAAATAAATATATCTCAGGGATCTCAAAATTTCAAAATCCCTGGTAGCCCTTCGGGCAGGGACTCTTCAGTTTTTGGTAGCCCAAAATAAATGTAAGTAGCCCGAATAAAAAAGAGAGCAATTTTTTGATTGATGTTTTGTTTCCTTTACAATATTATACTTTAATGTATAATATTGTAAAGGAAACAAAACATCAATCAAAAAATTGTTGAAAAACAAATTACAACATTGTATAAAAATTACAATCATCAACTCAAATACTTGGTTCTAATTGAACAGAAATTTCTATGAACTTGTAAGAACGGTGTAGGACATGAATCCATCTGTGTCAGATCCTGAATTTGAAATTTCCGCTGAAGTCACGGGTAAGAGACAAGTGGAACCAAGATCGAGGCCATTTGCTTTTTGAAGTTTGCAAAGACTGCTAAATTTTGCCAGTGGTAGTTCACTCTTTGCAACATAGTACGCTGTTCTAAACAGATTTTTCAGGTTTATTTTTAGTATGTTATTTGCAATTGGTGTTTGTTCTGGGAAAGATATTGCAGACTGAGCAATAATGCATTTCTTGCATTTCTCATGGCTTCTAATGGGGGCCTTTCTTAAAATGACTGGTCCCAGTAACAAAGGCGCTTGTCGACTCAGAAATCGAGAGAAAACCAACAACACACCCGGCAGAACATTATGTTATTTACACGGGTGCACATAAGTGGTCCGCATGTGCGCATTCGCTGTCAAAATAAAAGACGCGCACCAGATAAGAAGTTGCAACGTGCGTTTGCATCCATATAAAAGGCAGTGTTTTTGTCCGCTAGAGTGGGATTTTCACGGCACATTCTGCACCACATCTCTGTGCGTTCATCATTTGTTTGAAGCCAGCTCACCTCCTGCAACCACTTTTCCGAGAATACGCGCTTCTTTTGCGGTTCGGACTCCTTCTGACATTTCTTTGGAGGTGGAGGAACACCAAAGTAATTGCTTAAAGGAGCTTCTTCGACATCTTTAAGAGTTTTAAACAAATGTCTGTCCTCCTCCAGAAAATCTTATGTATGCAAACACGCATTGCAACTTCATATCTTGTGCGCGGTTTTTTTTTTTTGACAGCGAATGCGCACCTGCGGACCACTTATGTGCAGCCCCGGTTATATAGCTCGTCATATTGCAGCCACAGAAATTCTTTTGTCCATGAAACCATGAAGCTGCACTTTCTTTTTGCCTTATAGTCTGATTTGTCATAACTTTTCCGTTTTGTGGTAGGCTTTTCTTTGGCTGTCACTTCTTCACCCTGACCTGTCTTATTTGGCTCAGCAGAACTAAAATATATATCCTGCTGCTTTTACACACACACACATAACGGTCAGCGATTCTCTGCGCGATCAACCTCTCATATGTTTAAGCTTGCTACAGGAGATTTCACTTGTCATGTTTGCATAGTAAGCTAACGATTGATAAGACGATGTCAGAGGAATTGGTGCGCAAATTATCATCACTCACCAATCAGTACTGTCGCTCTCTATACACAGTTCACGCGATTGCAAAGTGAAAGCAAAAAACAAGCGCAAATTCAAACGCGATTTCAATATGTCACATATTGACAGTGGCTCACCGATGCCAATGACATAATTACCCAGCTACATTTCCAAAAGAATGCAAAAACATTGACATATATTTTTCCTTCCAACAATAGCCCGACGGGCAGGGAAGAGAAAGATTTTGGTAGCCCGACTGGAAAAATCTTGCGAGCCCTGTATCTGATTGAGGAATCACTCATCTTTGGAAAAGAGAGTTTATTACAGAGAAATGGCTCTTTCCAAAATAAAAGCTATACTATAGCTTCTTCTGGGCTATATTCTCAGCAGCATATTGTAGCGGGTCAGAGCTGTTCGGGGTTCTGTTTGTACAGTTATGTTTTGTTTATGTTGCCATAGTGACGGGTGACGCCCTCTCGCTGCGACGGTGTGTCCTTCCGGGGTCAGAGGGCGCCTTGTGTGTCGTTGTTGCTGTGCGGTTGCCGCGCTGAGCAGTTAGCTAGCGGCAGTGTTCTTCTGCAGATGTCAATAAACGGCTGTGCTCCCTGGCTAGCTCACGGGAAGCAAGACCAAACGACACCTCCGTCTCCTCGTTGTCTGAGCTCGCCACATTGGTGTCAGAAGTGGGATGATGGTGGCACCCCATGTTCTGACTTTTCCCCCGCCGGTCGTGACCGGCCGGTGCGCAGAAAGAAGGCACCTGGACATTTGCAAAGTGAAAGCAAAAAACAAGCGCAAATTCAAACGCGATTTCAATATGTCACATATTGACAGTGGCTCACCGATGCCAATGACATAATTACCCAGCTACATTTCCAAAAGAATGCAAAAACATTGACATATATTTTTCCTTCCAACAATAGCCCGACGGGCAGGGAAGAGAAAGATTTTGGTAGCCCGACTGGAAAAATCTTGCGAGCCCTGTATCTGATTGAGGAATCACTCATCTTTGGAAAAGAGAGTTTATTACAGAGAAATGGCTCTTTCCAAAATAAAAGCTATACTATAGCTTCTTCTGGGCTATACTCTCAGCAGCATATTGTAGCGGGTCAGAGCTGTTCGGGATTCTGTTTGTACAGTTATGTTTTGTTTATGTTGCCATAGTGACGGGTGACGCCCTCTCGCTGCGACGGTGTGTCCTTCCGGGGTCAGAGGGCGCCTTGTGTGTTGTTGTTGCTGTGCGGTTGCCGCCTGAGCAGTTAGCTAGCGGCAGTGTTCTTCTGCAGATGTCAATAAACGGCTGTGCTCCCTGGCTAGCTCACGGGAAGCAAGACCAAACGACACCTCCGTTTCCTCGTTGTCTGAGCTCGCCACATTGGTGTCAGAAGTGGGATGATGGTGGCACCCCATGTTCTGACCCGAGTGACTTTTCCCCCACCGGTCGTGACCGGCCGGTGCGCCAAAAGAAGGCACCTGGACATTTGCAGGACTTTGTGTGGGGCAATGGGGTCGTCGGGGACGACTGACCCCTTAGGTGGGGGCTGTGTAGCGGGTCAGGGCTGTTCGGGGTTCTGTTTGTACAGTTATGTTTTGTTTATGTTGCCATAGCGACGGGTGACGCCTTCTCGCTGCGACGGTGTGTCCTTCCGGGGTCAGAGGGCGCTCTGTGTGTTGTTGTTGCTGTGCGGTTGCAGCGCTGAGCAGTTAGCTAGCGGCAGTGTTCTTCTGCAGATGTCAATAAACGGCTGTGCTCCCTGGCTAGCTCCCTGGAAGGAAGACCAAACGATACCTCCGTCTCCTCCTTGTCTGAGCTCGCCACAATATTAAACATATCAGGTCCCCATAAGGAGAATCATGTGCTAACGGCTGTCTAAATGACTCGGGTAAAGTTGTAGCATGCATGCTTGTTGTTTTTGTCTGCTTCCACTTGTCTTTGCACTAGGATGATGTCGGCATAAATGTGCAGTCATATTCGTTGTGTTCCCACTAGTGCTGTCAGCGTTAATCTCGTTGAAATAACGTTAACGCCACAACACGGCAAATCTCCGTTAACGAGCTACCCCTGCTTGGGGCTAGACGGCCAACACGTTAACGAGCTAACTGCGCTAACACACTAGTTCCCACCCATGTAATTGAGCATTGCATGGCACATCCAACATACTGTTTTACTTTAGTCCATGATGCGCTTACCTTCAGGGTCATACGTCACATGAAAACCAAAATAATTCCAAACGCCAGATCTGAATGAGGTTGGGGGAGGTTCAATTTGCCATGTTGCAAGGAGAGCTTAACTTCTGTCTTGCTAGCTTGCCCTGCGCTCTTCCTTCTGACAATGCTGTCTGTGTTGAACGCTCAGTGGATCTGCGCTCGACAGTGCAGCCTAGGCGGAGTAGTCGAACGCAGATTCACTGAGCGCTCAACACAGACAGCATCGTCAGAAGGAAAGTTGATAAAATAAATTACAAATTTTGTATTGTTCGATACATATGCGTACCGAACCGAAAGCACTGTATCGAACGGTTCAATATCGATACGAGTATCGTTGCACCCCTACCTGGTGGTAATGCAAATGTTTGTTATTTCAGGGAATTTCAGAGTTTGGTGTAAAAGTCTGATGTTTGGTTCTTTTAATCTATTTAAAATTACTGAATATCAGTAAAACCCAATGGATTTTTTTGTGCTTATGTTAGATTTCAGATCAACCCCCCGTACAAGCAGAGCTAACTTGTGCCTGGATTGTTGTTTTGGGCACAGTCAGTATCGACCCTGATAGGAAAGATTTTTTAACAACCCGGTTTGGCTACAGAGAGTGATTTGCAGTATATAAAAACCCCCTCTGGAAATGCTTTGATAATGTGATGTGCAAGCTATATAACCTTAGGTTACCATTCCCATACTCACAGCATGAAAGCATGTCTCAGTTTCTCCAAATTGGCACGATTTTATAGTCTGATTTTAGAAGTCCATCTAAACATGATGTCTCAACTCCTGCCACAAGCTTTCAATTGTTAATAGACTCAGTTGGACTTCTCAAGCAACAACCTTTGATGTCACAGAAACAGTCCACTGGATTTCATATGACTGGGAAATAAAAGACTCAAAACAAAAGAACTTGGGTAAATGTAGGCCAAAGTATTAAAAACATAAATCTATGACATAAAGAGGAAATTGGTGACTTGTATTACAAGTGACAATGCATAGAATTAGATCTGTGGAAACTTCTGTGGAAAAGTCTTTAAAATGCTGAATGCACCACATGTGGCAGAACTGCATTTGAACTATGCATGTAACGTTCAGTCAGAGCAACTGGTAGTTTTTTCCATAGACTAAAATCATGCCATGACAACAAATCTACCACCTATAGCATTTTATAAACTCTGTTTATAGTCATCACCTGTGGCAGCTGTAAATACGTTTTGACAAAAAAGATGTTTGGATAATTTCACTTAGATTTTTAATGAATTTATTTTCTTTGTGGCAGAAAACATTGTAAACCTATCATATTACAGTTCACTCCTCCTTCTAGGGCAGGGGTGCTCAATACGTCGATCGCGATCGACCAGTCGATCGCAAAGGTAATATTGGTAGATCGCATGGCATTAAAAAAATAGATGCCAGCCTATCATCCATCCCGTCACTTGATTGATACAGGGAAGCCAGTCAGATGACAGCAGATTTTTTCTGACGCTTAGGTCGCTGCGCATGCGCAAACAGCAGCGCGAAGTGTAGTAAAACTGACAAGCTAGTCAGCGAGTTAACTCCAATTTTTAGCTCTCGGTTTTTTCTCTTAAACCTGGCCGTCAGCAGCTACTGTCCGGACTATGCATCCCTGGCTGATTCAATTCAGTGCAAGTCATCAGAGTAAACTCAGGTAATGACAAAAAATTTACATAGTTAATTGTGTTGTGAAATATTGGATATTGCGGTTATGCATGTATATACATTGTAGATATAAAGAATCCTCAATATATTTATAAATAAGTATATGTTTTGGATTTTTGTAGTGGGTAGATCATTTTGACTTGGTCATTTTATAAGTAGCTCACATGCGGAAAAAGTGTGAGCACCCCTGTTCTAGGGTATTGGTCAGATTTTAGTGAAACCTGCACACGATGATCATCCAATGGGTATTTACCCAAACTGTGCTCATCTTTGTCACCTTTGTTCTCAGTGGATCTCATAGGTTTGTACAAAACAACCAACCATTGACAAGAAAACCTGTGATTTTCTTTCCATTATTAAATCACAACATTTGGCAATATTCCATGGGTTCAAGCCTTCAAGCAGTCATTGGCTGCAAAGCTTCTTTTTTTTTTATTCAGGTACTAAAAACAGTCTTTATATTGAAATTTGAGCTAGTTTGTCATAATATTTTTGAAGATGTCAATCTAATATTGATTGTTGTTAAAATCCACCATGGTGGTGTACAAAAATTGTGTCTTTGTCAAAAACATTATGGAGGGAACTGTAAATTATTTAAATAGTGCCTACATCTGTCTTCACTTAAAGCTGATAAGCCAAACCATGAAGCTATGAGAAAGGGTTGTTGACACTAGCTTAAAAAGAGAGGTGACAATCAGTGAGCAGCAGCATCAGAATCAGAATACTTTATTAATCCCTGAGAAAATTATGTAATTGCCTAAACTAAATGAAATAATACAATATATCACCAAGTTCCAAAATATAGTAAAATATCTTTAATATGTACAAATAGTTATAAATACCCCAGTGTATAACACAAATTAAATATATATGGTTGAAAAGTAGCCATCATGCAGTGAAAAAGCACAGAGTGTTCGTGGAAAATGATAGAGAAGGTCAGAAAGAGCAGCACTGAATCTTTATGGATCTAGAGAAAGCATATAATAGGGTGCTAAGAGGGGAACTATACATGGTAGTGAGACCTTCCTGGAGGCCGAGCTGGAGATGGCAAGATTTTCATTGGGAGTGATCAGAATGGACAAGATTAGAAATGAGGTTACATTTGAGATGGTTTGGACACGAGGAGAGGACGGATAGTCGATATATTGGGGATGTAGAATACGGTGGTTCCAGGCAAGATGAAAAAGAGGAAGACCACAGAGAGGGTTCATGTAGGAATAACTGCAGAGGCTTGGTGTGTCAGAGTAGGATTCTAGGAAAAGGGGGAAATGGAGGCAGCGAATCTCTTTAATATTAATATTTTTCTGCTTTTTGCATCATTAAAATTAGCACTGCAATTAAACACAACATTTGTTGTCTTGTTGCAGCAGTATGTAGGAGGGCTCTCTCTTTTAAAATCCCAACTTATAGGAACAAATGTGGCCTTGGTGTGTGTCAGGGCTCTCGTGGTCTGATTCTCATTGAGGTCTTCAGTCTCATAATGGAAAACACATGTAAATTAGAGCAGCATTTCAGTGACTCTAAAAAGGTTCACAATTATATTGAATGGAATTGTGAACGATGAGGCAGATATGAATTAATTAACGCTTTCTGTTCTCTTAGTGAAAAGTAGGTGCATCTGCTGATGAAAGCAGCGAGCTTCCCTCGGTCATAGTTAGTAATTACTGGTCTTGGTGCTGACAGTGACAGCTTAAGGCAGAAGAGATGAGGCTTAATTATGGACTAACGAGACACGTGTCACGTCAAGGTGAGGGTAGGGTGAACAACCCTGCTCATCAAATCCGTAAAAAACATTATCCAACATGAGACCATTTCGATTTGTCGCTCCTGTAGGATCTACTTGGCACACTTACAGTAAAGGTCATGCATTTATCTGTTTTGGCTTTCAGTAAAAATCTCTTCAACCTCCTCTCTTATATACTTGCAGAGTAACACATTACATTTCTTTGCTTTTTTTTCCTTTTGAGGAGCTGAATTTTATGCAAATGTGAAATTATAGAAAGCCTAAAAAACTATAGAAAAATTGTCTTCAACCTCTTAGAGCTCTAATTATGTTATATGTTGATGAATGTGAGAGGATGGTCAAGTTAGACTTCAGGTTTTCATTAACTCATTTGAACATCTGAACCCAGGTGAGGTTCTTCTTTTAATCTTGATATAAAATTCTGTCCATGTGTTTCAATAATCCATGAATGTCCATGACGTAATATATCAGATTTTGCATGAAATTAATTTTAATGGCATCTGAATGGCCTCTTTATGCTTATGAACGGCCTGTCCCTGCTGTCCTACAGCTGACAGTAATCGCACGTTCATAAACAAGCTACACACAAGTCCCGTCTTCTCTATGCCCATCTTCTCAGCCATCAAAACTTAATTTACATAAACAAATCTCCAGATTGTGGTTCAGGTCGTGCTAAACGATGTTTACTGGTCAAAACTTATTTTGTGTGTTCTTTAAGGTAAATTAAATTATATTTGTGTAGCCAGTTCACAGTTCACAACAAAGTCAATTTATTCACTAAGATAAAGACACTACAATATTAGAAAGTGAACTCTTGGAACTTGGTAATGGTTTACACAGACTCTGACCAGTGCACAGCCTTGCATTTTCACCTTTCCACCTGACCCTCTGATTCCAACATGTGTTCTCCAAAGCATACCTCCACCTCTCCAGGCTCTCTTGCACCCACTCCCTACTTACACAGCAGGACAAAGTGTCGTCTGTGACCCTCATAGTCCAAAGAGACTATTACATTGTTAAATACAGAACTATAAACCAAAATCATCATCTTCCTGTGACCTTCTTTTGTTATGTAAATTATTCTAAAACTGAACTGCATGTGGTTTGCTGTAAATAATTAAATAAGAACTCATTAATGAAAAATATTTGAAGTAGTCTCTAGATGTATGTCTCCGTTCTTACTTACATTTTTTCACAATTTATAGCCACATTTTTGTTATTTTTGTCAGATTTTTAACTGGTCTAATCCGGTGCTTTTGTACATTATAATGACTTTATGTCTTACAACTTGCAAGTTTGATAAATAAATAAACAAACATGACTTTGCCGGTGCTAACATATCTGTAGTCTCTGTGTCAGGTTTGGCACAAAAAGGCCAAGCATCTGAAACCACACACGTCATAGATGGACCAAATTAACATGCTAATAGCATTCCAAGCATTCAAAATAACTTTCATTTTTATTCATTTTGTGGCACTGTGGGGTCGCTCGATGCCCAGAGGTGAATTTCCCACGTGATTTCTTTTTATCATAAATGCACATCTCATGAAATATACAAAATGACACGCAGAGCCACAAAAACAGCATCAGGATTGTGCAAGAAGATTTCAGTATTTAAATCTTTGCATTTGAGCTACGAGCTGTCACATAATGTACTGTCCAGTGTTTTCTCCTTTTTTAAACAGGCAATGTTTCCTCACCACATAAACTGATTTTATAATCAACCTGTTTCAAACATTTCAACAGGTGCTCAGAGCAACTGCTGTGGAGTCAGAGAGGCTTAAAGGCTTGCTGATATCTGTGGACACGAAGGAAGCAACCAAATCGATCCAGATGGTCTGGGAATTTGTGAAGTTCCTTTAAAAAACACAACGCTGCTTCTTCTGCAATAGTTAATGAAATATTGCAATATGCAGTCCTTGATGTAAAAAGAGCCCATGTAGCCCACATGTTCCTAGAATGGCCATCATAGTCTTTTTTTTTTTCAGGTACAAATTGGATTTTTCCGGCCAAGATTTAGCTGAAGCAGTTTTAGCAAGTACAGTAAATTTAAATAAAATATGAAATACAAGAGGCTGCAAACAAATTGCTAGTCTCTTATAATTTTTTTCAGACCTGATTAGCTAAAGGGATGTTCTGCTGTAAAAAACTTTTTATGTTTTTACCCAGATCTGACAAGCAGAATGTGCTCCTCTAAGATTTGGGTTGGGATCACCACCAATGACAAATTCATAACTGAGCAACTTAGCTACATCTTAACTTTTCCAGGTAAACAACAACATTCCTAGGACATCATTGGTTACTTAGAAATTCACTAATCACAGAGCAACTTTGTTCTAGCTGGGGTTGGTGTATGAACCACGTGCAGGATCTTAGAAACAGCAAAATCTGATTTTTTAGGGTATTTTAGTAAGTGAATGACCTCCATCCATCCAACCATTCGCTTCTGCTTATCCTTTCCAGGGTCGTGGGTTGCATCTGAACTTATTGATGTATTTTTGCTTGAGAGAAATAACGAATATTTTTCCAGTAAAACTAAAAAAAAGGAAGTTTAGTAAAAGGTTTTGCCATCGAAATGTAGGTAATGCACCTCCACGTATCTCAGAATTGCAGCATTTATCGAACGACAAGAATAACAGGCAGGTCAGCTCTGTAAGAAATAGCTGAAACTCATTATATTTAAAGGCTCCAGCGGTATTCTATCCCACAGACACAACAGCCATGATGTGGGGGTTGTTTCAGTCTAGAGAAACTTGATTGGTTGCAATTTCCTCGATGTTTTCCAGCCTCAGTGTGAAACTGAGCTGACGTGCTGCAGTTCTTTCTTTTCTCTTCGGGGCTGTTTGGTTTGATAACAGCTGCAGAACATTAGATTTATTTTAGGTGAGACACCTGCTGATACAGTGACTGTAACACACAAAGACAGAGGAACCTGTCTGAGTACGCCGATGTATTGTGCCGTAGAAAACTTCAGACTGCTCTCCACAGGGCTGTTCAGAGATAAAATGTTTCGGGTTTGAACTGCCTGCTTTTTACGTATGCATCTTCAGTCTCATTACCTTTTGAGTTTCTGTACTTATATGTGGCTCCATTCTTTGAGAGGCTCCATGGGCCTCCTGAAGCCAGGAACAAAACTATATGAAAGCTTTGAGTCATATTTTCCTCTCCTGCCTCAGCAATTCTGCATTTAAAGGTAGGAAAGCAGCCTAAAAACCCTTGTATCAAACAAATGGGAAGTTTTTGAAATTACTGGCAATGACAAAAATAACAGGATTACAATTCAGACTGTCTCCCAAGAATAATGCATAAAAGTTTTGCAGAATTTGCTACAGTTGCAAAAGTTTTCCCCAGCTTTTCTTGTATTCTTTATAAGGTTGTATTTTTGTAGTTTGTAGTGTACTCAAGACAGTGAGACAACGTGGAAAGCTGTGAACAGACCAGCCGTTTCAAAGTATCAACAGTACCCAAATGATGGATAAAGACACCTAAGTTAGTGACATATAGCATAATGTGAGAAGACTCACAGTCTACTTACTTTTTGACGGTAAAAGCAACAGGACTTGTTGGCAGTAAACTTTCATCTAACTTAAAAATGATCAAATAAAAAAAATGACAAAAGGTGAAAGGTCGACGAGTGCTGTGTGAAGTCGGCTTAATGGAGTTTTTCTGCTACAATCTCATCAATTGTGGTCCGATGTGTGTTCGGCTGACAGCTGCTCGGGATTTTATAAGTGACCTATGACCAGAATACTCACTCTGCCCATATGAAACTCTGATGCTTTGACATTACAGCTGCCAAACAACAGCATTAAAACACGGCTCTTTGAGCTAACAAAAGGGTCTAATGTACTATAGGCTGGTATAAGAGTTTAGTGTGTCAAAGGTCCCTTTGCAGCAAGCTGAACTGACACAGTTGCAGAAGAGTGAATGTATTTGTAGGTAAGGTACTGACAATAAGAAACATACAGTTGAAGTCAAAAGTTTTCATATGCTCACATGCTTCATGGACATGAATGTTATGGTAATTTCGGGCTATTAATGATTTTTGAAGTGTTCTTTTTCCATACTGGAATCATTATAAAACTTGTCTAATCATAAAAACAACAAATTTGAATTACTTCTGATTTTCTCTAATCCACATAGGGTCAAAATTATAGTTTTGATATGTGTTTGCGATCACTGTCTTGGTGGGTGTCCCAACCATATAACTGTTGATTTCATTTGAAGTTGAAGAATTTGGAAGTAGTCTTCCTTCTTCATTATTCCATCCAAGGCAGCAAACAGCACCAGCGCATGATGTTAACTCCACCACTTTAACCTTTGCTATTACTGGGTTTTTTCTGAACATCCTAACCAATTTCTGATCTGAGGGTGACAGTTTGGGTTTACTTCAGAAACCTTGGCAAACTTGTGACTCATCTGAATAACTTGCACTTGTTTGAACAGATAAACTCTAAATCTGCAGTTGTTTAAAAATGGCTCGAAGAGACCTTCCCAAGTTGGTGAATCTAGTGAGAGCTGTCAAACAGATCCTTTTATGCTGCCAAAGCTTGTGCACCCAAATCTTGTTTTTACTATGTTGTACAATCATTTTGCCCTGGGAAAAGAACAGTTAAAAAAAATTAAAAGCCCCAAATTACCATGACATTCATGTGATGAGTCCACAGCTGTACTGTCAAAGAATAAACTAGGACTGTTCTGGAGGGCCACATCAACAAGCTTAACTCAATTTTGCTCATATTATTTTTCTCTCTTCATAAGCCTATTGGTGTGGCCCTCCATAACAGTCCCAGTTTCCTATGTAAGCTCTTGAGAACATTAATTGTCCAACCCTGGTCTGGCAGACTTTTACTGAGAAACATCCACGTGTTAATGTAGTCAAGCAGGCATTACTTAGCTTCAATTCATCAGTTACCCCAAGCTTTATATTGCAAGTTGAAGACCCCAGCTCCTATGAGAAAGCACTCGGCATTTGTAAGAGCAGAAGAGACAAGAGAATCATAGGGAAACAAGGACAAAAAAAAAAAAAAATTCCATAGTTTCTTTTTATTTATTTTTTTAATGTAACCGTCCCGAGGTCTGTCCCTCAGGCTCCTGTCAATTCCACATACAGTAGAAACCATATCGGTAGCACAGCTCACAACAGAATTAACATGTCTGCTACATGTATTGTGTTCCTGGGGAGGCATGATGTTGGTCACTAATGTTTGAAAAAAAAAACTGTCTGCAGGTACTCTCAAAGTGTTTTTATTAAATATTCACCTAGAGGTTTGTTTCCAACCCACCTGACTGCTCCGGTTTTATCACCCACTATTTTCTCAGATCTCAGAAGCTAAAGCTTGAAGTCATACCTCAGCGTTTCATGTTTCAGTGAACATGTCCACAACAACAGCACAGTAGCAGCGTCGTATTCATCAAATAGACAACTTGACATAACACTAAAAAGCTACATAGATGTAAAAATTTTATGTGTTACTAAAAATAGACTTTACTGTAGGAAGAGAGTTAATACAAACAACGTACAAGTCCAGCTCGGCAAAGGTGACTTCTAACATCCCACAGGTCTCAACTTGTAAGTTTGTGTTTATTACAGAAACGACGAGTGAAAAAACAACAACAACAACAACAACAACTGACCCAATTTGCAATTAGATTTTTCTGTAAGCCACGAGAAGACATCTGATCAAAGTTTTCATACATTGTGAATAAAACATTACACAAGCATTTTCTGATCAGGATGGCAGGACACCTCCAGTGAACTTGTGGATTAAACAAATATTTCAAAGATATAAGCTGTTGTGGGAACCACAGACTTGGTCTGGTATGGTTTGTGGTTTTTTGGTGGTAGTGGTGAGATAAATCCCCTGCACTTCATTTCCTGCAGCAGTCCTTAAAAAGGCTGAAGGAAGAAGAGAAATGAAGTCAATAAGTCTTCTTCCAGGAGCGGATGTACAGCTGGATTGGGAGAAGGGGATTTCTGTTCTGTAGACTCTTGTGGAAAACATCAAAATCCACCCTCCTCACTCTGTGAAGATAGTCCTCCAACACCACCTGAAGCACACATCACAGGAGAGTTTGGTTTCGGCTTCAACAGGTTTGACCTAACAAGCTCCCGTGTAAACACCGACTCATCCTCCTACAGGTATTGTCCATATGGATATGACTCAGACCTTCATAACATGGTTTAGTTGTTGGTTAGGGTACTTGAACAAGTTTTTAACTGCAATTGCAGTAGAAATAAGTAAACACATACACCACTGGCCATGTCTTTTTTTTGCCCCTCCATATCCTGTGAGTCACTGAGCAAAATGGAGGTGAGTCAGAAACCTGAAACTAGCCAAAAATTGACTATGGCCACAGATGTACACTACTGAGTCTTAAAAATGCTACTTCTATGGTTTTATATTTGGGTATAGAGGACAAAATTGCAGCTTGACTAAAGTAGGAAAACAAACAAAATGTCACCAAATGATTTGAAAACCATCTGCATGACTACATCAGATAAGAGCATTTTAGCTCTCTTAGAAATCTGAGTGATCAATGTCATAAAGAACTTTGCATTCATATTGCTATGGTATTTGTCCTCAGCTCTAAAAAGGTACCCTCTCAACTGTAAGGTTTAAATAAACTACTCATGTGTTAATATAAAAGAACCTAAGCGGCGGTTGTGCGTTTCATGTCCCTCAGGCTTCACTAGGACTACTCTGTTTTTACCCTGCTGTTTCACATGACTCATCCGAGCCTGCCGTTCATTTAAATCAAATCGTCGGCGCGGTGAGAAACGTGAGTGTCTGTGCCGGCTTTCTTGTGCGGGCAAGAACACTGAGCTGGAAAAGTATCAAGCACATGCATATGGACAAATAATACAAGTCCACCGCAGCGTGAACATCATAATCTACACTCAGGAGTGCAGAGTGATTTTTGCTGCAAACTGCAGAGTTGGAGAGCTTTTCAGCTTTGTGCTGTAGTAGATGCAGGTCAGTACATCAGCATCATTATCATCTGAAATCATTGTTTTAGATTCAGAAAACAGCTTCTGCATGCAGGTATAAACAGTCAGCTTAAAACAGTGTATTCCTTTTAGGAACCAATTGTGAGATAAAAGCAGTGCTGCATTTTTAGCTACTGGGAAGTATTGACTAACCCTTCGGTGAATTACATCACTTCAGTGTTGTAGAGTAAAAATTTCCAGGTACTCACACTTTAGTAATGCTGTTAATAAAATTTTAGAAACATTTTTCTTTTTTTTAAATTCAGCTTTAGTCATATAATGATGCCATTTCATCTCCAAAGAGATGAGCTGCAGTTTTCTTACACAGCACTTAGTGCAAGTTCTTTACATTTTCATCTGAATACATCTACTCTGAAAACACAAGATACATCCTGAGTTGGCAGATATTTGATGATGTATTGTCCAGATTTTACACAGGTAGCAGCAACATAATGACATCAATAATTAAAAACAGGTGTTGATTCCATAAGTTGTTAGTTTTTTGTAGGCAACAGTCTAACATATTTGGAGGACAATAAAGTAGATTGCTTTGATTAATCATATTGTGCTTCATTCTCATGGTACCAAACACGTATTACTTTAAATTCAGTACGCTAGAGTACTAGTGCATCTCAACTAACTCGACTGTGAAAAATTTTTTTTTTAAAAATAATTTATGTCAAAAAGGTAAACTTTTACATCTTCTATATCCACAACACAAAAAGTGAAACACCTCAAGCTTTTAAAAAAAATTGGTTGAGGCTCCTTTATCACAAATTACTGCAGTGATGAGTCATGGAGGTGTTCAACTTAAGTTATTATTGATCTGTTACTGAAGCCCAGCTTGACTTGACGATATCAGTTTCAGCTGTTTCTCATCTTTCTTAAATGTTCTATTGGATTGATGTCAGGAGAGTTGGCTGGAACACTGAAGCACAGTAATCGCATGCTTAGCAAACCCTTTGGTAGTATTTTGGACTTTTCTGCTGGAAAAGGACTTTGCATCCTCATAAAGCTTTTCAGCAGATGAAAGCATGAAGTGGTCTAGAATCTCCTGGTAGATGGCTACTTTGGACCATTGAGCACGAGTCCAGTAGTTCTTCTCCTTAGCCCAGGTATGACACGTCTGTCTTCTCTCATTCAGGAGTGCGCCGATAATAGGAATGTGACAGTTGTGGCTTCTTTCCTGAAGCATGGTGGCCCTTGATGCACCGACACCAGCCTCAGTCCATTTCTTGTAAAGCTGGTATTGACTTTTCTTGACAATCCTCTCAAGGATGAAGTGATCCATGTTGCTTGTGCACCCTTCCCTGTGTTTCTGACAAAGTTTTACTTTCCAGTCGATTTTCCATTACCTTGCTTTCATACAGCACTTGAGAAGCCAGCCTGTCCAGAACTTTCTGTGACTTACCCTCGTTGTGAAAGATGCTGATGATTGTCATCTGGACAACTGTCAGGTCAGTGTCATCCCTGTGATTGTGTGTATTCGCACTGTTTAAATAGTTCTAACAAAAAGGCTTGAAGTTTTCACTTTACATGTCATAAATATAGAATTTGACAGTTTACTTTTTAAATTAAAATGAACTTTTTCAAGCTATTCATTTTTTTGGAGATAGACTACAAATAACAAGGATCAAAACCCTTCTTCACCTCTTTGAAAACACACACAGCAAAGGACTCAACACATAAACACATAACATTTAAAAAAAAAACAACAAAAAAAAAAGCAGGCAGCTTAATCACAGTCTTTCTTGTGGACACTCAACTTTGACTACAACGTCTATCTGCGTCATGAGGAAAACACTTTGTTGCATACTTGTCTGTTCTAAAAGTGAATTTCTAAACTACCATCTGTGATTAAAACCTTGCGGGACTTGAATCATTGGAATAATTGAATCATGCTGAATCTGTGATTCAAACATTGACCTCAAATTTTATCTATCAACTTCTGTGTCAAACTGACCCAGCTTTCATGCTGAAGATCACTGCTGGAGATAAGAGCTGCCTGTGTAGCTACAAGTCACTGTCCAAATAGTGTTTTGATGAAGAGTCCAGTGCCCAAGTCCAGAGGCAACAAATAAGGTCAGCAGTGCAATGATGAGCATGCTCATGTTTTTGTTTTTAACATTGTGTGCCATCAATTTTCCTCCTCGCTCAAACTGCAAATGATGAGTAACATCCTGAGGCATCTTGAGAAAGAACATTCAGCTAAAATGACCTAAACTGAGTTTTTTGGCCATAAGCAATGATTGCTCACTACCAGGCCCAGTGGCCAGATGTAACCCCCATTTGTTGTTTTCCCCAAATGACAGCCAATCTGAAGGGTTGTTTTCACTCTTTCTTGTATATGGTATACAATGATCAGGCATAACATTAGAACCACCTGCTTAATACTATGTTAGTTCCCCTTCTACTGCAAAAAAAATAGCCCTGACCCAGTGAGGCATGGACTCCTCTTCACCCCTGAAGGTGTGCTGTGGTATCTAGCATTTGTTTGTCCATTATATCCCAGAGATGCTCGATTGGATTGAGATTTGGGGATCTAGGAGACCAAGTCCTAACACCTGAAACTCATAGTTGTGCTGGATGCATTATCCTGCTGACAGAGGCCAAAGCCATCAGGGAATACAGTTTCTATGAAAGGGTTGGTGCTTTCAGTGAAGGATGGGGGGTCAGCATGGGCACCCTGACAAATCCTTACACTTACCCATATATTCCTGCTTCTAACACATCAATGTTCAGGACAAAAAGTTCACTTGAAAGAGATGATCAGTGTCATTCACTTCACCTGTCAGTAGTCATAATGTTGTACCTGCAGATCTGGTTTAACTGTGCAGTCACAGTTAAAATCAAGTTTTCTCAAACTCATCTTTGGGCACGGCAGCTCATTGGCACAGTGGGTTTACCGTTTATGTGGTTTCTTCTCCCACTGAATAATATGTTTTCTTAATCGCCACAATTTCTAATGTAGCGTTACATAAAAGTTAACAGATCTTAAAAATATGCAAATTTTAAAAAGTTTAGGCTTTTCCCAAATTAAAAGTTGCGCTTCCAGAGATATCGCATGTAACAGCTGGAAAACTAAAGAGAGACATATCTTTGTGCCCTAATTTTAAATGTTTTCGTCTTTAAGCAGAACGCCATCGTGCTTTTTTAAAAATAAATAAATAAATTCTCGCAACTTACATCATGGCTGCACAGAATAATCAGTTCTGTGATCTATCGCCTCTCTGCGGATCCTCGTTTGTCAAAAGGCTTAAACTGCGATTGCTTCTTACAAACAATGACTTGCATTCATTTTTAGTTAATAAGCAAGACTTCTAAACATTTTTAAACCTCCATATGTAATCTGTCCTAAAGACAGAAAAGTGGGAAATCAACTGGGAAATATAACGTAATCCAATGCAGAAGCTCAACTAAATACAACTTTATGTCCATAATTGAGGTCATGGTGCTGGAGGTGTTGGAGGTGCACTGACTGAACTGCACTGAACACTGCTGTTAATATTCTGGATACTGGACACCTCATTAATATCCAAGAGAGGTGATGTGGATTTCCAATTTCATTATCTTATTTTAACCCCCCCAAATAAATCTTACAGATATAGAGCCGTAATTTTCAAGCCTAAAGGAATGTTTGAAAAGTCAATTTAACTCTTGATAAGAAGTGATGAGGATACTATATTTGGGTGCAACAGAAGCCTGAAAAATCGCTTTGCCTTGGCCTCAGTGGAAGTCTGTTTTTCTGGTAGTCTGAACAAAAAGAGGAATCCACTAGAATAAATTGATGGGCTCAGTTCTTAAAAGCTTTTCATGGGAGGTTAATTAAAGCTCTGAGTCACTTTAAGACATTTTTTTTGGCATATTTGACATTCAGATGAATTTTTCTCCAAAATAAATATAGAGCGATTTTATACGAAGCAGTTCAGAAGGCATACAGAGGAATGTCAGCATCAAATTGTCAAAGAATAAAACCATGACCACATTATTTGACTTACAGTGGGGAGGAAGGCTGGAGTGGCAGCTGCTGGAACATTGTGGCTAAAGGATTGTGCCTGAAGGAGAGAGCACAATAAACAGAAATTAAATGGAAAGAAAAAAAAATTATCTACACTCGCCCACACCAAATATTTTAAAACGCGCCCACACCGGCCTTTTAGGGTTGCTTTTCTAAAGACCGTTCACCCACACAGAAACAACAGGAAACGGTTACATCTCATGTTTGTCTGCCGTCACACAGCACATACCTGAAGCTGTGGGACGGACTGGTTACAGTGAAGAACTCAGGTCTTTTTTTGTTCTCTCATGGACACAACTTACACATTTTTGTGCTTCTCTTGTTATACAAAGGAGCAAGTGAACATATTGACACACTGGCAGCTCATAAACTACACTTGCTGCACTGAGACGTCAATCAAATCACTTTTTTAGGAGCTAGACTTCTGCGATTTTCGCCCTGGTTATTGGCTTCTCTTTAATTTTCAAAAATAAATCCGACATATTCGATTTAGATGAATGAAGTTTGTGGTATACTACACAGTAACCAAGAATGACAGTAGAGACTCTTACAATGAGCAAAGATGAAACATGTATGCATTATTTTGGTGGTAATTTGTTTTTCATGGTTTCTTGGGAGAGTGGCTTGTCAGCTCAGACACCATATCGATGGTATGCAGTGTATCTTTTAAAAATTTGATCGGGACAAGTGGAAGTCAAAAGCGATGGCGACTAGTTCCATCTTATACTTTGACGTGTCATCAATGTTCTTGCAGAGCAGCATGACTCCTACTGGGCGTTTAGGGAGGCTGAATACTTTTTCCACACTTAATCAAATCTCCCTGAATTTCAAATCAATTTGTAAGTAGTTTGGTTAGACTTATTGCTCCATCTTGGGCCACCCAATTTTCATGCAGTTGATTCTTAACAGTAACAATAAGCAGATAAGAAACACTGGCTAACTTAAATCAAATCAAATCAAATCACTTTTATTGTCACATCACATGTGCAGGCACACTGGCACAGCACATGCGAGTGAAATTCTTGTGTGCGAGCCCCACAAGCAACAGAGATGTGCAAACACAACAACACAAACGAGCAAAATACAAGAATGGCCAACCTGAAACTAATAAATATATGTACAATATATAATAGTGTATGCATTTCTGGATGTGTATACTAAATATTTTCCTACGTGTGTGTGTGTGTGTGTGTGTGTGTGTGTGTGTGTGTGTGTATGTGTGTGTGTGTATACACATTTTTACAAATTAAATAGTAAAAAAAAAAAAAAAAAAAAAAAATAATAATAATAATAATAATAATAATAATAAAAAAATATATAAAATATACAGAGTTGAATATGTGCAAAACAAGTGGCATTTATATACAGTGTGGAGTGCATAATGTTGAAGTTCCAGTAGTGAAGCTGAGGTGTCTATGACGTGTTCAGCAGTCTGATGGCCTGGTGGAAAAAGCTGTCTCTCAGTCTGCTGGTACGGGACCGGATGCTGCAGAACCTCCTTCCTGATGGAAGCAGTCTGAACAGTTTATGGCTGGGGTGACTGGAGTCCTTGATGATCCTCCCCGCTTTCCTCAGGCAGCGCTTCCTGTAGATGTCTTGGAGGGAGGGAAGCTCACCTCCAATTATCCGTTCAGAGCACCGCACTACTCGCTGGAGAGCTTTGCAGTTGTAGGCGGTGCTGTTGCCATACCAGGTGGTGATGCATCCAGTGAGGATGCTCTCAATGGCACAGTGATAGAAGGTCCTGAGGATGCGGGGGCTCATGCCGAATCTTTTCAGTCTCCTGAGAAAGAAGAGGCGCTGCTGCGCCTTCTTCACTGTTTTGTTTGTGTGTACTGACCACGTAAGATCCTCAGCCAGATGTACTCCAAGGAACCGGAAGCTGCTCACTCTCTCCACAGCAGCGCCGTTGATGGTGATGGGGGTGTGTACTTCTCTGCACCTCCGGAAGTCCACTATCAACTCCTTTGTCTTTGCGACGTTGAGGGTGAGATGGTTGTCTTGACACCAGTGGGTCAGGGCGCTGACCTCCTCCCTGTAAGCCGTCTCATCACCGTTGGTGATAAGACCCACCACTGTAGTGTCGTCCGCAAACTTCACAATGATGTTGGAGCTGTTAGTGGCTGTGCAGTCGTAGGTGTAGAGTGAGTACAGGAGAGGGCTCAGTACACACCCCTGTGGAGCACCAGTGTTCAGTGTGATGGGGGATGAGGTGATGCTGCCCAGTCTGACCACCTGGCGTCTGTCAGACAGGAAGCTAAGGATCCAGCTGCAGAGGGAGCTGCTCAGTCCTAGATCCTGCAGTTTCCTGTCCAGCTTCGAGGGAACGATGGTATTGAATGCTGAGCTGTAATCTACAAACAGCATTCTCACATACGTGTCTCTCTTCTCCAGGTGTGACAGGGCAGTGTGTAGTGTCAGGGCTATGGCATCATCAGTGGACCTGTTGTGGCGGTATGCAAACTGTAGAGGGTCCAGTGAGTCGGGTAGTGCAGAGCAGATGAAGTCCCTGACCAGCTTCTCGAAGCATTTGCTTACGATGGGGGTCAGGGCTACAGGTCGCCAGTCGTTCAATGAGGAGATGGTGGAGGATTTGGGTACAGGGACGATGGTGGCCATTTTGAAGCAGGCTGGGACTACAGACAGAGAGAGGGAAAGGTTGAAGATGTGTGTGAACACTCCAGCCAGCTGAGCCGCGCATGACTTGAGGACGCGGCCGGGAATCCCGTCCGGACCAGTAGCTTTGCGTGCGTTCACCTTCCTGAAGCACTTCCACACATCCTCCTCAGACACAGTGTGCGCTGCAGGTCAAGCTGCAGGTCAAGCTTAAAAACATCTTAATACAGGAAAGCACCTGACACTTAGATCCAGCAAGGCTTAGAATACGGTGATGAAGTGTGAGACCTTACTAGCCAACTTACTTGTAACTCAAAGAAATAGTAATATGAAAATACAGAACACCATAACAAATGCACAGCATGTTTAAACCCAACCATTTTTTAAATTATTCCTAAATGTTAATTTTGAGATTATATAAAAATATTGACTTGTAAAGAGAATAGTTTGTTTTTTATCCTTTTAATTAATTAATTTTTGATTCAAGTTTGGTCTTATATTTAATTTAAAGTGTCATTAAAGAGATTTTAAAACCAAAAAACAATGTAGTTGTTCATCTGGCTCACAGTAAGTGTTCCTATCACTGGTGTTGCTACACAAGTACTGCAAATAAGAACTAAGACCCATTGAGAAGTCAGTCTTGAAAAGAAACACATCAAGGACGGATTAATCTTGTTTCAATGACCAACAGTGTAGGAAGAGTACCACTTCTTTTAAACCTAGAAAGGAGTCTGTAGAAAAGACAAATGTGACTTTAAGCACACTGTGAATTAAAAAAAACAAACAAAAAAAACCATTAGAAGTCATTTAGAAAAACTGACTTTATGATAATTAAATGTAACATTTTGTCTGAATTAAAATTTCCAGTTTTAATCATTTTAAATATGCATTTATTTTAATTATAAAAAAAAAAAACACAAAAAAAAAACAAACAAACACACACACACACACACACACACACACACACACACACACACACACACACACACACACTTTTGTGGGGGTATCTTATTGACATAATGCTTTCCCTAGCCGCTTACAATCAAAAATGAACGCGTAACCCTAACTTATTGTAGTCCTGACACTAAAACCACATTTTGACTCTTAAAAATGCCTTCAAAATGGGGGCATTTGATCCCCACAAACATATGTAAACATACCACACACACAAAGAGGTCATTACTTGCATAATTTGTGTAAACTGGCTCTTTGGTTAATGGCTATAGCCACAATAGGAAAAAAAATAACATTACATCTATTCATGGCAGAGAAATCATTTACATTTTATTGTTTACACTTTAATATCACACGTCCTTTAACTGTTGGCGACACTCCTAACTGGTATAAAAAAGGCTCAAATTAAAACAAGTAACTGCTGATGAATGTTTGGGAAGCCACTTAATGAAAAAGCCTCCTAAAGTACAAAAATCAATGAGGCATGTAAGTGGAGGTTAATAAATCTCCCAACTAATTAGAGCTACATTAGTTAGACAATACTCAAACTGAAGACATTTCCAGGGCATTTTCAATGTGCAAGACGCACATCACAGCATGTCAAAGCATTATGTGTCACTGGTGTTCATTTACATTATAGCACAGCTTTTTGTTCATGCTGTTTTGAGTGGATTAAGAGGTGTTCATGAGTGTTATAAAACACAGTAATGCGGAGGAGAATTTTACTTCATCTCGTCTCTGAAACGAGTCATAATTTCAATCAACAGGTGCTGCAGAGGCATTATGCAAAAATATGTTGTGAGCTTGGCCAGCCTCGATGTGATGCTGCTGCTGAGTTCAAGGCCTTTGTGGAAATCCTGAGTGTGTTAACAGATCAGCCTGGTTATGTTCTATACTGTAGAAATACCGCACTGAAAGACGAGTGTCTCCTACTAACAGGTTTACAAAGCCTGATTATTTCCCCTGAGCACCACTATTATCCAAAGTAAGCTTACATTTGAACTGGGTGAACACAAACATGTAGTTTATAAGAATGCAATCCAGCAAACATATTCATGTGCAGTGCTGACTGAACATATGAAAAAAATATCCATCTCTCTTTTTAACTGTAACTCAATTGAACTGTACTTCGATGTCGATTTGTCACCTGAAAATATTCAGTACTCATTAGGGCAACATACTGGACAACACTGACAAATTAGAGGAAGAGCAACACAATGGCAGAGGTAAAGACCAACAAATTTTATGTTGTTTTTGTTTGAAGTTAAACACAGTTTGGAGTTCAAAGGGCCGACATAACCGTGCATATGTTGTGTGGAATTTGTTTGTGAAAGATCCAAATGTTTTTATTATGCAACTTAAAATACACTTTGTAACTGCGGAATATTAGAATATTTCTAAAAGCTACTGTGGTCAGCTGTTTTAAGCCCCAGTCCCACACGGTTACAGACCCACGGACATTCAATGGGTTGCTAGGGAAAAAAGTGTAATTTTATATACATGAATGTATATAAAATATACACTTAGCATCTTCCCTTAGCATCTTGCATGCAAACAACTGCCAACTACTTGCTAACTGGTACTGAAACTGTGTTGCCTTTACTACTGCAATAGTTATGTATTAAAAAGCGCAACTTTTATTTTGAAAGGAGATATTCTCCATTTCCCGACTGCTTCGAACTTACTCGGGTTTCACTACTGCTTTCTCCATAGTTGGAAAATGTTTGCAGACAAGTTGGTGTCTTTCATGCAAACTATCAGCAACCTACTAGCAATCAAAGCATTCACGAGGTTGTTTTTGGTTTAAAGCCCTCTTTGTGACTGATTTCACCTGCAGAAACTACCAACCGACCCGTCAGGAAATACACATTTTTCTAGTCACCAGGGGGTCACTGACCTCTTTTTAGGCCTATGTATCTAAAGAGGAGGAAAAAACAGGAGGAAATTAGGCCTCCTGTTTTTGTTTATTTTCGTGAACAGTTCCTGAAATTAACAATAAGTGCCAATGAGCTTTAAGCAAAAGCAAGGCAGTCACAGAGTGGCTGGATGATGAGAAATATTCAAATTCTGTTGTTCAGGCTTCCCCTATGGTACCATATTCTCAAATGAGCAACAACTAGCCCTCAAACTCCCACTCAGACTTCAAAAACCACACAAGGGTGCTTACTCATCTAATGTGCTCTCTTGCTCTCCTACCTTACCTCTCAGGAGAAAATGAAAAAAGGTCATTTGCTATGCACTTTATGTTGTTTCATACACTTGCAGGCTTGTTGCACTTGTTTCAAATGGGATATGGTGCTGAGTGTTGAGTTAATTATTCTCAAAGCTTTTCTTTGATCTGTTGTCCCTTACTTTGGACAAAAGCCTGAACCAACTGAGTACATGTCGATGCATATGTAAATCCCAGAAGCCAAGTTTCATAAACTAGCGAATCATATATAAAAGTAGCACTAAAAAGAACTTGTTTTTGCCATGTGAAACATCTATACAGGAATATGCCATGTGCATGTGCATGCAATGTAGACCTTATTGTGTAGGTGAAGTACATACATGTTGCAGGTGCACGTGAGCCTGACTGGCGATGTCATACACAACATCCCGAATGTTCTGCTCCCGGCTGCCGCGGATGAAATCCTCCTGAGAAGCTCCGTGCTGGAGAGACACACAATAACAAAAAACGGTGATGTTTGTGCATTGAGTTCACAGCTGTTCTTTCAATTTAACAACAAAAACTATCTCTGCAGTTCAGCTGTCTCCATTTTAGCTCCACTTCCCACACGAGCCGAGTCTTCTCTTTAATATGCTGAAAAAGGTTTAAAAGCACCGAGTTGGCTCCTGGAGCTCTAGCAATGAAATGTGACATTGTGCTATGGGGGCATATCACCCCCACACTTGAATAGTAAAAAATAAATAAATAAATACACAAACACACACACACACACACACACACACACACACACACTGCAGCAGTGTTTACATTACAGGTTTTTTTTTTTTTTTTTTTTTTTTTAACTTGTCAATAGATAAAAATGCTCTGCTTTGCCTCTAGTAGCCCCTGGACTTCTGCAGAACTGCAAAGGATGTTAATTTTATGTTTGGTTCCAGGTGCCTTGCCTCAGTGCGTAGTCGGCTCCCATACAGTACCAACAGTGTGCAACATTAGCGCCGCATCATTTCAAAGTTTCAAAGAGTCCAAAACCCATGCGTGACCATCTTTTTATATATAGTCTATGGTCACGTGCAAACATGGACAGGATACTGAGTGCAGGCCATTTAATGACCATAGCTGTCTTTAAGAGCAGAGGTTCTGTGGATGTTATACAGGAAGCATTTTGTTGCTCCTTGATATTCTTATATTGGAGCCTTAAGTAGCAAGAAAACTGTATTAAATGACATTTTCGTATAAATAAGTAGTTACCCTGTTAAAAACCATGGCAATTTCCGTGTTAGCACCATGTTATTACTGTGGAAAATTTTTGCACGATATAATAGTTTTTTGTTGAGAACCAGCTGCGCCTGACAGAGGTCTCTTCCTGCTAAAAGGGGATTCGTCATTCCCACCATTTACCAAGCGCTTGCTCACAGAGGGGGTGCGATTATTTTTACCCTGGAAGTTAAAGCAATTGTATTTAATTCAAATAAATTATTTACAATTCAATGACAATATACATTTTTTTTAATTAACATAATGTAAGCATCAAATCCTTTGCAATTTATTTAAAAGTGGTAAACACTTCAGTTATTGGTGTTTAGTGCAGTAACTAACATCACACAAAATGCAGTTTAACACCCCACCCACACCCCTTTTAAGAAAAAAAAGAAAAGAAAAAAGAAAAAAAAACCACCAACAACAACAACAACAACAACAACAACACAGGTCACTGGTAGAAATAATAATAAAGTGTATACTGTATGCAGAAATGCATATCAGAACAACCAATTCAATCCCAGACTAATTCCCATTTTTCCATAAATGTATTACCCTGGCTCCAGATAAGCACAACGAGCTGACAAGATAACAACAGGTCATTTTAACTGATGATTTTCAGAATACCTCCCACCTTTCCAGCGACACTAGCGACTGTGTATGAAACTCAACAAAAAAGTAGTGAACATAATCCACTGTTACAATCCCACATTTAATGTCTACTAGTATTCCTGTTGATGTTGAAAGTCTAGCAGGAATGTTGAGCCTATTCCAAGGTGGAAAACACATTCATGAGCTAAGATTGAAATTTTATTCAAGACTTTAATTCAAGGAACTAAATTTTGTGCTTTTCCACACCTGCAGACATGTCGCGTTTTAATAAGTTCTTTCAACTTGTTGGATGATGTGGTATTAATATAACTCCCACTGGTGCGTCTGCATATGTGGCCACACATAATGATGTGACAGCAAGTCAAGGCCACTAAGAAGAAGAGAGAAATCAATGACTGGTGTCCATTATTGACATCCTGCAGTTTACATGGATCATTAAAGCAGCAAAGCCTGTTCTATTTATTTCACATAAACTGAAAGCATTGATTCCTCTGCACCATGAGCACTTTTCCTCCAGCAGAATATAAAATCTTACATGCACGACCATTTGCAGGTTACCTTATAGCTGAGATATAAAAAGGAACAAAAGTGATATTTACAGCAGAATTTAGAAAAATTATTCCCTACAAACAGCATTACATTAACAAAGATTAATTCTCTTTGTCTGTAACATCTTTATATTGTTCTGCGATTATTTAGTGAATATCTCAAGACTCGTATGTTTGGTTGGTAACAATGATCTATTCTTTTTGTACCTAAAAAAAATATATATATATATACACTCAGGTGTTCAAGGGTTTTTGAATTGAAATAAATAAATTAAACTTCAAGAAAACTTGAGAAAGTGCTAAATGAGCTTTTGGGAGATGCACAAAATAACTGTTTCTGTAAACATGATAGGCAACTTTTGGAAGCCTGGTAGTCACTGGGACTTTGGAGAGAACAAAAACTATGAAAGTTTTGCTGTGTACCAACAATATTACATTAAAATATGTCACAATAATTCAAAACAATGGGAAAAAAAAGCCCAGAAAGCCACGAAAAGCTAAAAAAACAAAACAAATGTCATCAAATAATTTTTTTTTCTTTCATATTTGCAAATCGACCGACACAGAAAGAAACAAACTGCCTTCAGACCACATGGTTGTGTGATTAAAAGTTTTCAACTTTCAGCACATAGCATGTAATTTTTCTGAAACCGGACCAAAGTGTTGGTCTTTTGTGATATGGCATCTGTACGTCACCTAAAATAACGTATTTAAGATTTAACTGAAGTTTAGACTGTCGGGTTTATTTCAAGGATTTTAACCAAATACGGCATTGACCATACAATACATAGAAATCTTTCAGGACTCCCTGTAAATCACAACTAGGTTGGACCTCCTTTGTCTTCAGAAGTTCCTTAATTCTTCACGGCACAGATTCAACAAGGTGCTGGAAACATTCCCCAGAGATTCTGGTCCACATTGACATGACATCCACTATTTGAACCTCCTGACCACCACATCATACACTGATTGAGATCTGGTGACTCTGTGGGCCGTCTGATTCATTGTCATGTCCAAGAAACAAGTTCCTGACCTTGCACATTACCCTGCTGTAAGCAGCAATCAGAAGATAAATCAGTTAGTATTAGTATTAAGGGACACGAACTGTAGCGATCAGCCTAAAGTATGGACGCGAGGCAGGATAGATCTAAGCTTTTATGCTGTTTTACTAAAAAATTTTGAACTTAACATCTGAATTGAAACTCACACCAAACAACGATTTTAAAATCTCCTAAAACTGCCACTCACTAGGTATTTTCTCTTTTTCAGACCTCTCTGTAAACCCTGGAGACTTTGTAGGAAACTAAGACCAGCCGATCTGACACCAACAACCACACCCTGTTCAAAGTCATTTAAATCACCTTCCTTCCACTTCCTCCAGCAGGTATGGGTTGCCACTATGCAAATGGCTGAACAGATATTTGTGTTACCAAGCTACTCAACAGTACCTAATAATGTGACCAGTGAGAGTATATCTGTCTTCTCTTTATTTAAATCTTTGTTTTATTTAAAATCTGTTGTGGTGGTGTAGAAAAAAAAATCCCTCTTCAATAAATGATGGGATTTCCAGTATAATGTTGCATAATTACACAGTACAAAAACATAACAATAACATTTATATTAACCATGAAACAATTTACAAGCTGGCTTGATTTGGAAAATGGAGACATACTGTATCATTAGTTAAATTGTCATTTGTTGTAATCAGCATCTTTTTGAATCAAGACAGGTTTCTTTTTGGACACATGAGGAGATTCATTTTGCTCCGATAAAAAAAATAAATAAACCAAAAACCAAAAAAAAGAAAAACAGACATTTGACAAAATCAGCTATCATAAGCTTTTATTAGCATATTCACCACATACAATGAATGACTGTTGGATTAATAGTAATTATTAAGTATTGTTAGCCCTATATATGATATTCTGGATTACTTTAAAATATTTGAGTAGCAGGAATCATAATTTAGCAAACTGATATCTTCACTGTTCGATATAACGATATATATCGGATGACGATATAAAAACGTCTAGTTTCATTTTACGCTATCGTTTGTTTCGTGGTGTCGCAAAATAAACTGTTTACGGCAATATTTTTTCATCGTTTTGATGGTCACTGTAGTGGCTATATTCATTTCTTAAAGTTCTCTCTTTCTCTTATATTTAATATAACCACGACGGACGGACAAGCGCCTGTTTTTATGCGTTGTGGTTAGCAACAACGACAGTAGCACCATTGCGTGTCCGCTTGCTTATGTTCCACATAAACCTTTCACAATAAAGCTCAAGATCCTGTTGAGACTTTTCAAAATAAACTGAATCACATGAAAGAGCAGATTATTTACGGATGAGAAGTAAAAAAAGAGCCGCCAGGTGCTAAAAAATAAACCTTAGACTCAAACGTTAGAACAGGCTTTTCCCGGCAGCACGCCGTGTAATAAATACTCACAAAGAAAACGGCGGCCGTTACAACTTATGTCTAAAAATGTATCGTTTCATGCATCGGTTAAAACACTCGACTCCAGCTACATGACGCGCAGCTGGAAACACTTCCCGCAAGTCGAGCTGCCTGAGATTCACAGAATTTACAGAAAATGTTACATTTTTGTGATTTATATCGTTATCGGACGATAGAATTCTATATGGGGATATGAGATTTTGGTCATATCGCACAGCCCTATATGTTTACATCTCAGACAAGCAGATAGTAGGGACTAAACTGAGACTCTCAGCTCTAGGTCTGCTGGGGGGGGGGAGTTGCGAAGGATGAGCTATTGCGGGAAAATAATGGAAAAAAGTAGAAAAAGGGGGGGGGGGGAAAGTGGAAGGCAATAATAAAAGTGACGTTGAATATGAGAAATTATTTCCAGGAAAGATGATGAGGGGTTCCTGACCATCCAATTACCTCTAACCAGACTACCTGCAGTGTCTGCCTATTATCAGTTGTGTAATTTCGACCTTTTTCGCAGTCATTTTCAGAATTCAAGCATCAATGAAACACAAAGTAACACAAATTGTGTACCCACACTGCCCAGCTGTTACACTGTGTGAGTGAGAAAAGTCAGGTGACAAAATCCAGACGAAGCAATTTGGTCCTGTGTTTGGATTTGTTATTTTTGCACTCACAACATAATATTTATGAATGTAATGTCAGAACTTCGACAGAGGCAGACAGATACTGAGCAGAGTGAAGAATGACTGCAAACAACCTACAAAAGCTGTGCCGCAGCTTGTAGTTCAAGTGTTATTTATGGTGCCAAATGGAATAAGAGCACAAAGGTGATGATATCTCCACTGCCAGCATAACTTCAATCAATATTTCATGTGCCTCATTTAACAAAAGGATGGAACAATCCAGACTGTTAAAGCTGTTGCTATTCTGAAAATCCTTTGTGCCAATTTCAGAAAATGATAGAAGCTTATCATATGCCAGGTTTTTGCTGTATTTTTAAGTGGACTGTTCGATGCACTCACACTCACTATACTTCAAAAAACGAGAATGTCATTTAATACTATTTTCTTGCTACTAAAGGCTCCAATAGAGGAATATCAAGGAGCAACAACAGGCTCCTGTATAACATCCACAGAACCTCTGCTCTTAAAGACAGCTATGGTCATTAAATGGCCTGCACTCAGTATCCTGTTCATGTTTGCATGTGACCATAGACTGTATATAAAAAGATTGACACACATTGGTTTTGGACTCTGTGACTTGAAATGATGCGGCGCTAACGTCGCACACTGTTGGTGCTGTTTGGGAGCAGACAACGCACTGAAGCAAGGCACCTGGAACCAAACATAAAATTAACATCCTTTGCAGTTCTGCAAAAGTCTATGGGCTACTAGAGGCAAAGCAGAGCACTTTTATATATTGGCAAGTAAAAAAAAAAAAAATCCCACTAACGGCACTTTTCACATCTCAGTTTAGCAACTTTTACAGCCCTATATCCTCTTTTAAATTACTTTCCACTCAATCAGTGCAAAACAATCACTCCGAATAATCTGTACTTCATTTAATTAAAACATCCACCACATAAGTAGCATAAAATAGAATAGATGATTACTGCATCCATTCTTTTTTGCTGCCCTTTATAAACATCAGGCTTTCTATGTGTTGTACCAATCACAGTGTTTCCTGCAGTGAGTTATGGTGATTGAAATTCCACAAAGGGCCCTGAACAGCCTCCTGCAACTAAATCTGATTTAAGTTGACAAGTGTATAAAATACAATTAACATTTGTGCATACTATTAAATTTATTTCAATGAAACTAAATACACTGTGACCTCGTGCAACAAGTGAGTGGGTTTACCTTTAAATCCTGCAGATTTTGATGCGCGTCACTCCCTGTCAGACTGTGACAGAACTGAATGGAGCTCACAATGAAATAAACTGCAGGACGTCAGTCAGTGTTAATGAATAAAAGATGAGAGAAAACTCTCACTGTTCAGACTGTACATTCTAGTAATCCTGCATGTAAATAGTTCTGTTACAGACTCAGGCAATTCAAAGCCTTTTACGGTTCAAGTAAAAGTCACCCACACGCATAGTATTTTCATTTTGTACCTAACGAGGTGCTTTCGCCATCACATAAAGATGACACACATCAAGTTTTTATTTTTAAGGGAGGATTTAACCCAAAGCCCAAAGGTACTGTGACATGCTGACTGGGGATCAAACCACCAACCTCACAATTTATGGACAATCTGAACCACAGCTCCTTAACCAACTGTAGGCTTGTTGTCCCAAATATTAAAAACAGTCCAAATTCTTTCAACCAATAAAATGATCCATGTAGTGCATAAAGTATCGGATAAAGTACTGAGTATTAATCACTCCAGTTGTTTGTGAAAAAAAAAAAAAAAAAAGGTTTTATGAGATTGAGGTGATTCAGAGGTTAACAGCAAATTAGCTAGCTAGGTGACAGCTACAGATGACATGCCTGCAGTCATGTGAAAAAAATATTTTTTTCAGGAATCTCTGCAGTCGGGTAAAAAAAACTTAAGTACACCCACACAGCTTCCAAGGGAGTTAAGAGTGTAAGCTACAGGTGCTGCTAGTCACATGCACTTAACCCTCTCAAGGCAGGCGTTGCAGATTTGCAACAGTTAAACACTAACAACCTGATTTTTTTACTCAGAAGTACCCCTGCAGGACGTGGTTGTGTATTAGCAACTAAAACTTAATTTGAGCCTGAGAGGGTAAACTAATAATCAGCAAGTGTGAGCACCTGTGTAAAAGCCAGATGTTTGGGCAGTTTGCCAGATAGGCGCATTCACGTGTGTGTTAACACAATGCCAAGGAGAGGACGCCCCAGCAAATTGACTCAAAGGTCTGACTGCTCAGTGAAAGAAACTGCAAAAAACTCAAGAGCTACATCTCTGCAGGCCTGATGTGATACATCCGCACAAACGCCCCATGCCAACTGTCAAGCACAGCGGTGGAGGTGTGATGATTTGGGTTTACTGCATTGTGCGTTGACTGAACTGCTCTGTATACCAAAGAACTCTACAGTCAGACTGAAATGCTGTAACAGGTCCTCAAAAGAGCTGTGAACAGAAATGTGCAAACCTCAATGAACTGAAATAATGCCGCAAACACATTCCTCAACAATGATTTGAGATGCTGATAAAGTCATACAGAAAATGATACTACCAGTGGTGGCTTTACAAGTTGCTGAATTATGGGGTAATTTCAGTTTTGGTTCCCATTTTCACAAGACTGTGAAGACTGTGACACCACAACTATAACTTTGGAGATGTTAAAGACTAAAACCTAATTACCAATGACATTTGGAGAGTTACTGCAGTTGGCTGACATAAGAATGTGCCATCTTGTGGGTAGCTACAGAGTGTTTTTTAGACTAGTACATTAGCACAGTGAAGCTCTAGGATGAAGGTTAAATTTTCCTCCATAAATATACACAAGGATGCTCAGCAGGCAGAGATAAATGCCAGAGCTTGTGAAATTAGCCCATCCATAACACAAAGGATGTCATTAATATGCAGCTGTGTGGTTTGGATTACTTGCTGTGAAAAAGTTTTGATCCCAAGCTTCATGCCGACCCTGCCAAAGAGTCATTGGAGAACAATGTGAGCCCATCAGCTGCAGCATACACTGTCGGTTTCTAACTAATCCAGGTGATTGGACCTGGAAACAGGGTTGTTACCTCATCTAACCTATTAATTTAACAAGCAAATAAATATGAAATATTTTTAAACTAAAACGCAGCAAAAGAGAGCAGACCTCTTAGATCCAGTGGAACCTATACATGGACAGTCAGAGCTTAAAAACCCTCTTTGGGGAAGAACAGCAGCTATTGTAACAGCAATTTGAACAAATTAGATACAATTACAGCCCATTAGACTTAGTTGAACAGAAACATTATCCCTGTGTTAATCAATAAACCCTGTTTATGTGGCATATTACAACCATGAAATCAAATCAGATTTTTTAAAGCCTGTGTAAGTGCAATGTGTGACTTAACTGCAAAGGTTCACATCAGGCTGTGGTGTGTTGTTCTAACAGTACTATAAATCCAGCTTAACCAGTGAGCTGTGCTGGAAAAGCATTTTCTGTTGCTCTTCAATACAATTTGCTATAACATAAAAGTTTTTGTCCTGTCTTTGTGCTCCATCCTTCCTATCCAGCAAAACCAAAAAAAGAAGAGGTTACCAATTAAGTTTGAATATTATATTTTGGTAATTGATTAAATCTTAAGACTCATATATGAACGGAAATTTAATGAAATTCAATCAAGCAAATCTTTGTAAATAGAAACAAGAAAGAAAAGATTTTATGGCAATTCAAAAGATGAATGTTGCATCAAAAAAAATAATCAGATCCCCTTGTGAATGTTTGCAGTGATTTGATTGACTGTTTAAACAACATTAACTCTTCAGTCTACTTACCAGCCCCTTTTCCCTCCTCAACTTGCTCCCCTTGTGCTTTTTTAAACATGAGTGATTGTTCGAGTATCGGGACAATTTATTCCATCGCGCCTGCCTGCTGTGTCCAAGAAATTCAACTCTTGTTTGCTAATTGAGGGAACATTACATTATAACATTTTGTTAGTTCATTAGTGATGTGCAAGTCACCCTGCATGGATAATATGAGCCGAAGTGTGCATGTGTACATGTGCAGGGTATTACAGCACACCACCAGCGCCCTCTTAAGGCAGCAGAGGGCAATGACATGAGGTAGGTTTTGTCACAAGGCTTCGAAGATTTTAAGGGCACCACCTGCATGCTACATTCAATAGTCCAAACGCATCTGCACAGCAAATACAGCCCAGCGCATCCTGGCTCCCTCTGCATCGCCGGACTGTTATTGTTCTGGGTGTGCGACAGATGGCTCAGCGTGTGGATGCAAATTGTTTGAGGTGTCTTTTGTTTTTCTGCTGTGCCTGCAAATATGCAAACTAAGAGGGTTTTGCCATATTGTTGTTGTGTAATAATGCCTCACAGTTTTGTTTTCGGTTTATGGTGGACAAAAATTTCAACACTGTTCCAACAAGAACGTCACTGACAACGCGGCAGAGTCGTGCCATGAGTCGGTCAAATGTTTGCTGGCATGTGTGGGATTGCCTTATGTTACTTTTGTGAGGAAGATTCAGACTCAGCTAAATATGAAGTAGCACTTAAAAGATCCTTCACTGAAAGTACTCTTAGGTTTCTGTTACAAGGCTAGAAATGCTTAAATTACATCCATGCCTTCTGAAAAAGCCTTGCAAAGTTTATATGCAATTCAGGCTTCAAGTTTTCACATCACTCTCGTGTAAACTGGACCATGATTGGCTTCTAAACTGGATGTGATGTTAATAAAAATTCAAAAACATCCTGCTTGCATACACAAAAAAACCTTTGATTTTCACGGGACTTGATTTAGTTGCCTGAGTAAGGCAACATTAAAGTAAACGCTAGGGTATGACTCTTGAGAAATGAATTTAACACAATAAATAAGAAATAAATAACAAAGGCACATTAATCTGCTGATGATGATACCAAAAAAAATCATCTGGCTCAAGTCCTGAATTTGTTGATTTCCTGGGTTTGATTTGGGTCAACAAAACCACAGTTTATCAGACGTGTCACCTTCATTAAAGTCTCAACAGCTGCAGCTCAAACCTCACCCAAGTTTTTCGCTCCTTTGGGCCTGAAATCAAAGAAAAAGTTCAACTTACCAACATGCAGATGTCCATGGGCAGGTAGACTTTCCGTCGGCTGCTGTGATAAGGAGTCGCTCTCAGACATGTTATGATTCCCTGAGCTTTACCGATGTGACTCGCTGCGTGGTCCGCTTGGACATTTTTGACACCTGCAAAGAAAGACAGCCACACAGTTTGGCATCACCTACTATAATTCATTTTCACAGGTAAATCACACTCCTCACTTGAGGCAAAAAACAGGTTTTTGTTCTGGAAATAAAATGCTGTGTGGATCAAAACCATTAATTTTTTTCGTAACACCAAAGTACACCAATTAAAGCATCTAAAACAGACTTTTCTCATTTTGAGGGGCCCAATCCTAACTACAGTCCTTCCATTTTAAATGTCTCCAAATCATAATCCAATCTGACACCTATAAATTTACTTCAGTGTTGATTAAATATGTATTTGGCACAGAGTAATAGCCACAGCCTTCTTCTAGCCTCCTGGCATATTTACTCACAATGTGACACAATTAGAGGGAGGGGCCTGCTGGTATTACAGAATGATGAATCCACCAGCACAAAACACCAGAAACAATATTTGGCAGGATACAGAAAGCAGAAAGAAGACAAAATGAACAACAGACCATTTATTTTGACCTATATTTAAGTTTTTAAATGGCTTAAATGGTAAAAAGCAGAATTTGTGCTGGCTAAAATGAAACTTGTGAATTTGCTAAGAGGGTTAGACGAGCTGGCTTAGGCCGGCACAGCTGTCAGAGCAGAAACAATCACTGACCAGATAATTTTTTCCTTTTCACACTCTGTTAACTTTCACTCTCATATCCAGTGAAATGCTGCTGTGCAGAATCCGGCTGTGATTAAAGAAACCTGCAGCCACACGGGCACACTGAAGTGACAACACACAGCAGAGCTGAAAAAAAGAAACTACTGGATTTTGACTGGATTTGTTTCAGCAAACAATGACCCATAAAATATGGATGGATCTGCCCAGATAAAGGTCTTTAGGAGGGACTCGGGACACCCCTCAATTTATAATTACTGTTTGTCTTTTAGCTATCAACACAGTTTCTTACCTAAACACTCCAGCAGGAGGTAAATCAAGGATGACTGTGTGTTCTCTGAATACGCCTCCAGCTCCTGAAGGTTCCTGTAGGCTCTGTCATCCAAGTCCTTTTCCTGGTAAAACAAAGTTTTAATAACAGAAATGTCACTTTTCCCATTTTTAATTACGCTAAACAGCAGCTGGCAAGTTTCGTTTTTATTTCCATTAAAATAAGCCATTATTTAACCTCTAAGGGCACAGGATGCAACCATCTGACAGGTCTTGTAGATAACCCACAAAGCGAAAATAATAAATGAAAATTGAAAAAAAGCAAAATATACACATGCAAAGACAAGTTTATATTGTCACATTTAAGCAGTTATTCGTGTTCAGTTTCACTCATCAGCAACTTCATTTATTATATCACAATTTAAACTTGCAGCAATTTGAATTTAATGATCATCTTAATTTTGTCTTACTCTCTCTGTTATGATCCTCAGCAGCCATCTCTTTGTCAGTTTGTGTGTCCTCACTGCCTGAAAAACACCACACAGACTGTTAATTAGCTGAGGTGCAACACTGATTCAGATTGGTGCCCCTCAGCTAATTGAAGCCGAGGGACAGAAACACAGAAATCCGACACACTGCATGGCATGTTTAAAACTGAAATAAGACATCCAACATCCTGACAGTGTTTCCCCTATATATTGCTAACATGAAGAAAAAACATCTTAAAATACCCTGTATTCTGTTGGCTAATATTTACCCTCCACAGCTCAGTGCTAACTGGTTGGTTCGGAGGCTCATCTCTGTAGATTTCTTCTATAGCCGTCTTCCAAAACTGCATTCGCATCAAACCAATGGTCTTTTGGGAAACAGAGTCCTTCACCTTGTAGAGAAACAAATGAGCAAAACAATTGGTTGACGAGCCAGTTTGAGAAGGACCTGAAATTAGCCACTGTAAGGCAAGGCAAGTTTATTTGTATTGCACAATTCAACAACAAGGTGATTCAAAGTGCTTTACAGAGACATTAGAAACAAAAACAAATAAAAGCATGATTTAAAATTGATTAAAACAAACAAACAAACAAAACAGTATATAAAATCAAAAATCAAAACAGATAAAATCTGAACAGTAGATAAAATCAGTAGTTAAAATGTAAGTTTTGAAATTTAAGCTTAAGTGTGGATTTGGTGCTTTATTTAAATGCAGCTGAGAATAAGTAAGTAAGTACTGTAAGGATTTCATTAAATTCCTTTCTTTTTTAATTTTAATTAAGAGGAAAGTCAGGAATAGTGGCGGTATAACAGTAGTAGCAGCGGCAGTGACGCAAGTAGTAGAAAAACAGCAGTATTATCAGTAATCATTCTGCATTCAGCCTGATTGTACCAATACCTGCCTGTGCCAGCTCCACATTGAAGGCCCTCAGAGCCAGAGAAGAGCGCCGTGCCTTCTCTGGGAGGAGGAGAGAGGACAGGAAACCATCATAGTCTCTGGACCTGAGGAGGAGAGAGAGAACGAGCTGATAGGGGTGCCGGGAAGCAGATGAGATTTCATGTTTTATCCAAAAACATTTTCATACCCATATAACAAAATAGTCCCATTAACTTGCTACTTCTGTATAGCCTTTGACAACACTGTAATTTTGCATAAGTTGGACAAGATAACTTCAAAAGCCACATTTTAAAACAAACACTTTAAAAATAATAATAAATAAATAGGAGATTAAACAAACCAATTCTCTTAAATATGTTCCAACAAAAATAAGTTCACATCAAACACAACCGAAAGAGCTTGTTACCTCCAGTGAGTTTCTGACAGTTTTACTAAAAACTAAACAAAAGTACCTGCAAATAGGGATCCCAGGGAACAGTTCGGGACCCCAAAATATTAGAAAGTCTTAGTTGTTAGGGATTCTTTTAAGAAAAAAAATTCAAGTGACCCACCCATATTCCTACAAAATAATAGTATTTTGAAACGATTGTTTTTCTAAAACATTTGATCTGTAAGTTCTCATATAAGAGCTCAAGCAACCAATGTTAATGGGTGGAGAAAATAAGGGCACAATATGTCTTTTTTTCTAGCACCATTTAGAAATTAGAATATTAGAGATCAGCTTTATAACACAGAAAAGAAAGTCAGCGCTGCAGATTTTGTTTAATCTTAGTGACGGACAATAACAATGATCATATACATACAACAAGGGGAGGTATGTGATCCTCGTGGCTTTTTTACAGCTGTTGTTTCCATTTTAGTTCATTTTCTGAAGATGTCATGATTTAAATTATGATCATATCAGTTCATAACAAGAATAGAACTGGTAGTTTCTCATTGCAAGCTTAAAAGGGCTTTGTTTTTACAGGCCTCATTGAACTGACCAGCAATGAGAACCAGAAAATCCAAGGAATCCAGTGCAGATCTAAGGAGAAGTGTAGATTTACACAGGTTGGGGAGGTCTCGTGGAGCCATTTCTAAACAACTGCAGATTCCAAGATCATTGGCTTAAAAAAATGTATGAAAGTACAAGTTATTCGGATTTGTCACCACTTGGCAAAGGTCTGGAAGAAGACCTAAACCAGGGGTCCCCAATCCCAGTCCGCGAGGGCCGGTGTCCCTGCAGGTTTTAGATATCACCCTGGGTCAACAAACCTGAATCACATGATTAGTTCATTACCAGGCCTCTGGAGAACTTCAAGACATGTTGAGAAGGTAATTTATCCATTTAAATCAGCTGTGATGGATTTAAACTGGGATTGGGGACCCCTGACCTAAACTGTCGCCCTCATATGAAAGGAAATTGCTTAACGATGTTCAAGAAACCCACTAAACACCAAGGCCCAACCCTGCCATCAGAATCAGAAAGACTTTATTTATCCCCAAGGGGCAATTAACATACAACAGAGCAGAGCGTTGAAGATAAGGGCAGGGCATAAACAGGCAATAAGAGTGAGATAATATGAATGAACTATAAACTGCTGGCGCATTAAAGAAATCATTAAAATGACATACAATTTATATTCATTTGAATAATTGGTGTATGTAAACTGTAGGTGTGCGATATTTGAAAGAAGTCTTGCATAGAGAAGTGTCCCCACAAAACTTAAAAACTTTAGATTGCTTCCATTTATTTATTTATTTTTTCAATAACAGGACGAAGTTTCTTGCTATAAGTGACCGGATTATATCTGCTTTCTATAAACACAGATTAGCTAATTAACCACTAACCCAGTTTGTGTTGCTAGCAGTCAGACCCACCTAACCAGATCCAGGCAGTACTTTTGAGTGTGGTGTGAGTCTCCCGTCGTGCTGGTTGATGCCCTCACACTCTGTATTTCGGCTGCTCGCTGGATACAAACACTATAAGGTGATATTTTCCTCTGAAGACCATAAACCAGCCGGGCTTTGCTGCATAATAATCCATGTTTCACACTAACACCAGCCGCCATGTTCCCCTTTAGCGTGCACCCCGACCTTGTGTTACATCAAAATAGTTCACCGACCACCTTGAACCAGCAGATTTATTTATTTATCAATAAAATAGCCAGCGCCCATATTGTTAATTAATTTCCATTGAATATTTGAAATATAAAATATAAAAAATACATCTGATTTGTTAAATAGGTATAAAAGTCCTAATTCAATTGAACTGATTGTAGTTACCGGTGTTCCGATAACACCACCGGATATGGTATGACTCTGCTGCCAAAATAAGAGCCGGTATCCTATACTCACATTTACCACAAATAGTTGATGATTAAAATAAGGGGAGATTCTGTTTGTTTTTGAATGATTTACGAACATATTGCAAAATAGACATGAAATAACTTTCATATCTATTCTTCTGACAACGATGTGCCACATAGCAACCATTATTTTGAAATTTAGCAGGAAAAGGAGTTTGCCGTGTGTTTTCTGCTGGCTTTGATAAGGATGTGGGATCCACAGGAGGAGACAGGAGTTTGACAGGCTAATTTTCCTCTTCATATGGCAACACAGTCGGTGAAATGTACGTGTGTCTGGCTGCTGTTGTGGCTCTGTGTCCGGCTGTCCCAGACCACAAATACCCGGTAAGGCGCTACTTCCTGGTTGAGCTAACTGTTATATATAGTCAACTGCTAACTAACTGTTGTTAGCCAAGAATAAAGATTAAAAGAAACGTGTCTTCTTCATTTTCTTTTTCTGGTAAAATAAAAAATCACTTGAGGTAGGTGGCTGACGATATTTCGGGATGAAGTTGACTTAATGTGCAGTGTTTAATTACCTACACGTCAGCATACAAACTTAGGTAAGGTCACTTGCCAGCTGTTGGGTAACAGTGTCCAATGTTTAAAGTCTTATCAGAAGAGTCCAAAGTTCACTATTCACTCTTGCGGTTATTCACTAGTAACCGCAAATACAGTACGTAATTTAATGTGCTTATTTAAATACATCTAATAATAAATAATAACAGCATTAACAAACACGTGTAAGTCATTTGTGGTTGGCTCGATTGAATGTCTTCTCACTAACTAACAGTGTTCTTTACACTTAACTTTTCCCGTGTTTCTGTGATTGCAACTGTACATAATATTTATTTAACCCAAACTTTTGGTCACAAGACGAGCCGTCACGTTTTTGGTTTCATTTAACACGGAAGTTGACGGTTGGAGAAAATGTTGACGCAGTTGGATTTATTGGCCGCAAGACGGCGCTGATGTATTATAAACTTGAAACTTAAATTGGATCAGTTTTGATATTTGACAGTAGCAAGTAAAGCCTAAATGTCATTCTTTTAGCCAGAAACGTTATGACTTCTCCTAAAATTAACCAAAATACACAAAAATTACAATAATTTAAGGTTTTGTGCTATTGTACAGGTGCTACAAATTTTTGTACACAGAGGCTCACCACTCTTTGAATAAATGTGGGTCAGTTTGACCCATATCTATTTAGATGGTTTTTAGATTCACCAATCATGTATGTGTATTTTTTTTTTTATGGGACAGCAGTTACAGAGGTTGAGGGAAAAAACTTGACAGGTACTGAGCTTTCTCTTGGTAGCCTAGCTTCTTTCCACTGTCTAAATACATATGTGTCTGAATAAGTAGGAATTCTGTACTGACAGGCACATGAAGTGTATGTATTAAAGTGTTATATAAATGTATAGTTAAAAGTGTGACTTGTTGTTAGAAGATCTTTGAGGTCAGTTAGACTACAAAAGTACAATATAAATTCAAGTACATTACGAGTCCGTCAGCGCTGACAGGTGCAAAGCACAAGAACTCACAATGTAAGAAAATATACAAACAAAATATAAGCCAGTATTCTACACCTAATGAGATGAAACTAACTCAGAACAGCTGAGATTAAACACTCTCTGAAATGGAACCCCCTTTGCTTTGAATGCACATACTGATTTGCAATAAGAAAGTTGTATATTCTATATGTTAATATTGATAATTAAGAAGTAAAGGATTGTGTTTAGTGGTTGCAGTGGTTATATATTGGTTATACAATAAATCCTAGTAGTTCTAAACATTCCTAGCACAGCTCAACTGGTATTACGAATACACTATTATTAAAGATATCTGCAAGAAATAGTTAAATAATATTATTAGAGTTTCAGTTAAATACAGCAAAGGAACAGCACTAGTGGAGGTTACAAATTATTTTCCTATGCTTCGGGCAGTGGACTCTGTTTGCCCTGTTAGACTTAACTGCAGCATCCACTGACCACAATGTTTTACTCCAGAGATTAGAACATACTGCTGTTATTAAAAAGAAACTGCACTGGAATGGTTTGAAACATATCTATGTGCAGTACTATCCATACATGCTTGTAATACTGCATACATAATCTTTGCTATGCAGTTGATACCCAGCTATATTTATCTGTGAAGCCAGATAACACATTTAAGCTACAGGCACGTCTTAAATACACAAACATCTGGATGTCCTGTAATTTTCTTTTCCTAAATTCAGAGAGAACTGATGTAATTAACCAGATACTCACCTAGCAACACTGTGAGAAATCTTATTGCCAGGATATCTCCTTCAGTGCTCACATTAAACAAATGTGTAGGTCTTCCTTTTTCATGTAAGCAATATCTCTAAAATTAGAGACATCCTGCCTCAGTGTTAAGCTGAAAACTAGTTAATAGATTCTAGGTTGGACTAGCTTTTTTTCTCTTCTCTTCCCCAAGTGGTCGTGGGGTTTTTCCTTTCCACGATCTCAAAGTGTTTGCTGATAGGTGGTTGCTTAAATGTTAGGGTTTTCTCCTAAATACTGCAGGACCTTTACCTTATAGTATAAAACAACTTGATGTTATTGTGCATTGACACTATAAAACACACCTTAATGAAGAAACTAGTGGTAGATGTTAGGAGGTCCAAACAGGTGGTTTGAGAAAGAACATTTATGCCCCTTTTAGTGGAAAAAATACTGGCTACAGCAAAAGTTCCCAAATGGTGGAAAAACTGCCAGCTGGCCAGTGACATCGTTTTTATTGGCTCTGGGCCATCAGGCTATTGGTTTCATTGAAACCTGAATAAAAAAATATAGTAAAAAGAACCAAAATATTCTTACTGGGCAGTGGGCATACATACAAGTTATTTGTTTTGTATATATACTTCAGAATATAAGAATTCTAAGAAACCAAATTAAGGAGTAAGAGTTTAACATTCAAGTAATAATGGGATCTTTGAAGATTTAGGAAAAAAAACAGGCTGTGCATGGACTATTTTTGCATGTCCCTGAGCAGAAACCACAACTCAGCACTTTTGAAAACACATTCCTTCATGTGATGAAACTGTGATTTGACCAGCTAAGGCTGTGATGAAATTTTCTCCATTAAAATATGTCCTCACATGATTTATTTGTTTAAAGATTAACACGCAAATGCGTTTTTATTTCCACAGCGTCCCTAAGGGGAAGGGGTTTTTGTAGCTCTTATTTTTGGAGATGTGGGAATGTTTTTCTTCCTCACAGAGAGCCAATGGGACACACTGAGCTACTAAAGGGTTTATTGACATTACATGTTGGTGCAGTGGATATCAGGATTTGTTATTTTTGTTGCTGTTATTTTTCTAGCGAAACTGCAGCATCTAATATTAGTCGAGGTGTCTGTTTTTAACACATATTTGTTGGCTACTAACTAATGATTACTAATGATTTCAATAATTTTATTATTTTTATTATTATTGTTTTGGTTATAAAAGCATGGAGCCCCTTGTAATCTCAAAGAACCCATAGTAATATTCAGTTTGCTGGCATTGGTCAAAAAACTGTCCAGAATAATATGATATGTGATAGGTTGGCAGTATATGACAAAGCAAAGCACCAGAGCTTTGTTGTGAGAAGATGGAACTAGAAAATGTTTGGCATTCCTGCACACAAACGTACACAAAGATTCAGTTATGTCTTTAGATCAATGAAGGGATTAACAGGTCCGTTCATTTATCTGGCTTTTTTCCCCAGTAAAACCTTTTTCAGTCTCCAGACAGTCTTGAAAGAATTGTGATGGAACATTGTCCAACTATCTACTAAGTTCACTTGAGAAATGTTATTTCTACATTGGCCTTTGTGTAGAGACAGGGTGTTTCCTTTGTCTGTCTATAGGTAGAGTTCTAATATACAAACACTTGGGTGCAACTTGGAACCAAAGGCACACCCACACACACACAAAATGTTTTTGCATGCAACACCTGCCACAGGTGGCACTTTCTAATTGACTTTTGTCACTTTCAATTAAGACCAACAACTCTTCTCTCGTTGCAGAGAGTCTATGGACGATGACATCCTGCTGCCCTACACACAAGGCCACGGCCCCTCCCACTCTCATCGCTATGTCAGGGATTGTCAGCCCATCATTCATGGCAACACCACCTATGAGAGCTGGGCCTCCAGTAACCGCAGCGGGCAGCCGGTTGCTGAGACCAAGTTGTTTGTGTCGAATATTCCGGGGAGCTCCAGAATTGTTTATGGTTAGTGATGACATCATAAGTTAAAGGAACAAAAAATAATATCAATCTCTGGTGTTTGATTTATTGATCCCTCTTTTTACTTCTGTACTCGCCCACCTTCATCTCAAAGTGTTGGCAAGAATCCTTTATTATATATCACTGAAGATTCAATTTCACCTCATCCTGCTGCGGCTTTCTTACCAGGACACATGACAGTGGTCAACGACCCCCTGAGGACGGTGTCCGTGTTGGAGCCAGGGGGGCCAGGCGGCTGCGAAATGAGAGTGAGGGCAACAGTACGAGAGACGGCTGAAGCGGCTGAGTGCCTGTATGCGCAAAATGCTGGTTTCTTCAATACAGTAACAAGGGAGTGTCTGGGAAACGTGGTGAGCAACAGCAGGGTGGTGCGGGACAGTGGAGGACTGCAAAATGCCCAGTTTGGAATCAGAAAAGACGGCAGCCTAGTGTTTGGGTAAGAAATGCGGCTTGAAAATGTAAAACAGAGAAATCGGTTTCAGTGATTGTTGATTCACCATTAGATCATAGCCCCAAAGACAAAGGATGAGTTCATCCAAATACTCAAAGATATCTGCATGAACAGACATGATCCAAGGTGAGGTAATGTTTTATATGCAGTTTTAAACACCCTTTATACAGCATATTACACACAGTATGCAAGGAGGCAAAAAAAGTCAAACCTTTTAAGAAGTGTGATCATACATATCAGTATGTTTTTATTTTCCAGACAGCACGTTTTCTCCTCTGTCAAGTGTGTCTCAAGTACCGTTTCTGTCAGGCATCTGTGCTTTATAAGGCTGACTGTTGGATATTTTCCTAAAAAGATAAAAATTGTAAAACAAAGGAAAAAGAAAAGATGCAGAATTAAAGTAACAAATGTTCCTGTCAATCCAATTTTATATATAGCACCAAATAACAGCAACAGTCACCTCATGGTGCTGTATATTTAAAGGCATAGACACTAAAATAATATGGAGAAAACCCCAACAATCAAACATCCTGGTATGAGCAAGCACTTGGGAACAGTGGGAATGAAGAACTCCCTTTTAACTGGAAGAAATGTCTGGCAGAACCAGGCTCAGGGAGGGGCAGCCATCTGCTGCAACCAGTTAGGGGGGGGTGAAGGGAGGGAGACAGGACAGAAGACACGCTGTGAAGTTACCAATAATTGTAGAATTACTGCTAGATTGAGCTCTCAGATTACAATATTCAACGTACAAGCCAGCATTTATTTTTACAAGGTACAGCCCACTTTCACAGTTTGTATCATCAGTGTTTTCAAACAGCCAGAAACCACACCGTGAATAAAAACAAACCTCTTTCCATTCCCTCTTTGTTCTTAACTGTACCTGACATCATGGCACTAAAATATCTTCTCACCTCTGCCTCTGATACTGGCCTCTTTTCAGGTTTTGTCCCAAGTAATGCACATTTGCAATACAGTGACTTCCTGTTTGCATAAGCTTATAACCTCTGCTCTTTTTTAATGTGAAAAACAAAAGAAGATGAGCTCATGTCTGAATCACTCACTGATCTAACTAGTGTTTATCATTGTAGCATGTTAAATCAGTGGAAATGCATTAAACTATCATCAAATTGTTGTAGAAAAAGAAAACTGCATATCTTTACATTAATGCTTTAAAGAGAATCACATTAAAATTGAACTAGAAGTTAAATAACACTCATATGTGAAGCCACCACATTTTCCTCGATGAACAAAAACAAAACATCTGCTCATCGTCTATCTTTAAACCATGAAGTACTCTATGTAACTTGTTTGTTTGATAACTGAGGTCAGAAATGCACATGATGCAACATGATGTGGTTTGTGTCGTCGGTCACACTCCCAGGGAGCGAGTGGACCTCAGTAAAAAAATAACCTGCTCACAGTCCTGCTTGGGCCCTTTGTGCCGTCCATGACCTGTCAGTCGAGCTCATAATAAACCTACCTCTGATTTAAAATAGGACGCATTGCTTCGCCCACAAAATGACAGTTTTGGGTCCTAGTTTGAAGTGACTGTTGGGCTGTTTACTCCTCCAGATGGAGCCGAGCTCAGTTTTTCTTTGTAGACACAGTGTCCAAAAGTTCAGTAGCTTTGGTCTACTAAACTAAATCAAGTACAGAGTCCAAACAGCTGTTTGCTATGACTAATATGTTGTTAGATAACTGAAGTGTTGATATCTGTGTGTGGGTTGTGTGGTTTTTTTATTTTTATTAAGAGACGCATCAAACAGCTACAGCGAGTACAAATGTGGGAACCACCGTGCTATGCTGTTTTAACATTATCCCTCTAAGTTAACAGAAATGCTGTTAAAGTTAATAAAGCTGCCTGAACCTAAAGTGGTAAAAAAGAGGATTTGTTAGTAGTCGTAACACAAAAGTAAAAAAATATTCTTTGTTTTCTCTGGGGTGCATAAAAAACTGTGCAAATTGATGTCAGACATTTCAGCCTGGACTAAAGTAGAGGATTACCTACCAGCATTATTTATCACCACAAATATCAAATATAGAAACATGAAATTATAATATGTACTACAGTAGTATTATATTTATTTTATTATTTATATATTTTTTGAATTCCTTTCTCCCCTCTTACCGTTCAGGTATCTATCTCAGGATGACGTTTTGGATCAGTCCAATCCGTTTGTCCAATTAGTCAGCGGGGTGGTGTGGTTACTGAGAAACGGCGAGATTTACATCAATGAGAGCATTGAGGCCGAGTGCAACAAGACACAGGAAACAGGTAATGATGCAAATCCACATCCAGCTGGATTCATTTCTTTGACCACATGTATGTATAAAGGTTTTCAATCGTAAGATTTTAGGATTTGAGAAATAGAGATATTTATAAATCTTGTCACGGTATACTGATATTGATGGTGACTGAAGTTAAGCAAATAAAAGTAAAGGTTGATTCTGACTGGTAGAATTTTTTTAAATCTTATATGGATATTGCGATATTATCTGTAAAGTCTTATTCCATGATACTTGCATAGTGAAAATTTGATATTAGGACTGGTATTGACCCAGATTTTTGGTTACGTTAAACTGTTACATAAAAGGATAACCAACCCCCCCCCCCCAAAAAAAAATGAAGAAATAAAATAAAAAAACATTTCTCAGGATTTCAGTTAAAAAAAAAAAAACAGAGTTCATTTGGAGGTAATTTATTTTAGATTACTCTCTGCTTGTCCAGCATCATTTTCTCTGACCTTGGAATTGTCTGGGGCTTATTCAATCAGATTCAGTAACTAACTGGCTAGAGTGCTTCAGTACTGGCATAACCCAGAGGCCTGTTCATAATGCCCACAATGTCTTTACATTTATAGACAGCTAATTCTTTTACATTGTCTGTGCTTACACTCTCTGTCTTCACTAAAATTAACAGCTGCTATCATGTGTGTAGACCCAGGTTTTCTAAATCTAGCTCTGAACTAACACGGGGGGTGTGGCATGGCGCCAGATGATAAACATGACACGTCTAGAGTCATTTGTCTTACACAAAGAGCAAACTAATCCTAAGCCACTATAGTCGTTATTAAAGTAATTTTTATCTTGTCTTATTTAGCCTTATCTATCAACCCATACATTTTTTCAAGGCTGAATTTATAACATGGAAAAATATAGAGCAGTGCAAGAGACATGGTGCAGCCTTTCATGTGTTGCCCATTAACAGCCAGTACAATATGTCTCTGTGTACCAGCTAGCTGGAATAAGTAGTAGTTCTCAGTATTGACTGATAGATATTAGTAATAACTAAATGTAATGGCCAAAAGCCACATTACTCATCAATGTCATGCAGCTTGCCTTAATTTAGTTGTGTATAGGGAACACTTACAGCAACCTTAAGTGTTGGAGCACCTGGCTCCCAGAAAAAAAATTCAAAGGTCACGACCTTATTGTCTCAATAGCTGCTGCCTTGTTCCTGTAGCCAACAGTTGATTACAGTATTTAAAACTTTACTGAACTGAACTGGCACCCTGGATTGACTCTTCAATCGAACCATACTGAAACAAAAAGTGATTTTAAACATTGTTTTGGAGCAAAGACACAACATTGAAATAATATTTTTATCAAATTTTATTGGTCATTCTAATAAAGGTAATTGCTTTTTCTTCATTCGTTCGGTTAAATGTTTGGTCTTGTTACTGGGGATGTATGATTAAAACACATTTCTGGCTAATTTTCACTGCAGTTTTTGAATTTATCAGTGAGAGAAAAACAATCATCATCTCACTATAAGGAATATTAATGTCAGCTTCAACATAAGGACTCACAAATGTCAGCAAATTCCTGAAAGGACATTGATGAAACTGTCAGTATGGATGTGAGGGGTGCACAAAGGAATGGTAGAACTTGAGGGAAAAGTATGTTGGCCCCCAAAAACAACAAAGAGTAGGGACCCAGGAGGGAATAGGGAATATAAAACACAGGGACATGACCACAAGGTAATTGACACATAATGCACCAAGCACAAACATAAATGCCAGCAGCAACGCTGGGGACTTACATATTACATTGTAGGCTCTACAAGCATTCACTGCAGAAGTTTAAATCAGCCATTAGCTTGAAATAGCAGCACTGAGGCATTATTGAGTCATGTCTTTATAATGCATCATTTGGATGTAAAGGCATGGTTAGGAAAAGGTGTTAGACTTTAAATTCCCAAATGTGAGGTCAGCATAAAAAAGACAAAATATTGAGTTAATTAATCACAAAACTCCTAATCTGGAATAACTGGTTCATACTGGTGTGCACATTTCTGTAGATCCTGAGTTCTATGGTGGGATAAATTCAAGACAGTTTGATTTAACAGGTTTTATTGAACTGTTAATCGTACATCATAATTAAAAAAGCATTTTCTCATATTTTCACAGGGGGTTTCCGCACTTTTGTGGATGTAGTTTCAGCGAGGACGGCAGTGGGCCACGATGCAGAGGGAAGGTTAATCCTGTTTCATTTTGATGGACAGACAAAAGCACGAGGGTAAGAAAAGGAAAGGTGATAAACAATGTTTACAATGCTGTTTTCTTTTTAAGAAATTTGAAGCAAGAAGTAGTGATGAAATTGAAACAATTTGTTTTTAAAATTACACACAGTGAGTGGGAAGCTATCTACTCCAACCATTAGAAAAGAAACGGCAAACACGGGTGTAAATGTAAGAAAAGAGTCAATTTATCCTGTTAGCTTGAAGTGATTCACTGGTTTTTGAGTCAACACAGGATGTCCCAAGTGGGAATTTATTATCCAGGAACCGATTTCACACACAGTGAAGAGAAAAACAACCTCCATGTACGTTGGAATGTCTCCAGTTTACTTCAGCTCATTGAAAGACTTGACATGACCATGAAAATGACATGTTGACTGTTTGCATATTTTCCACTTGCTGGTTTTCTAAAGATGTTTAAAACCTTGAAAAAAGTGAATCTTTAAAATTTGTTTTATACCAACACCAAACTTAATCCATCAGTGTTTATCTTTTGTTGATCTTGTGACACAAGCATCTACAGCCTAACACTGGCAGCTTCCTTGTTGTGGTCAGGAAATATCAGAGAATAAGCAAGACAAATTACCTAACGACCGTCTAACAAAGACATTTTGGCTGATCTGGGCTCAGTGAGCAGCCCTAAGACCCTCTCAAACTTTTCACAACAGGTACTGGTTTGGCTGTAAGGTATTGCAAACATTTTGCAGCAACATCCTACTAATCAGTTTTTATTTTCTGATGACTTTCTTTTTTTAAACCATAAAAACAATGAGAACAATGGAGGGAATTATTGTCACAACACCAGGGTACAGCACCGGGTTTTATAAATGTAGGCAAGGTTGCTGCATTGTTGTTTTGTTGTCAGTCAGTAAAACTTCACACTGTTAATGGCGAGGTTGAAGAGGTGAAGACTTCTGGCCGTCAAGGACAAAAGGTTCAGAAATGGCCAATCAGCTTTGAGCAGAAACAGCCAAGTTAGCACTGAACAGCAGTTTCCAGAGCCTACAAACGATTAGATCTGCTTTTGCCTCCCCCAGGAAAAAAAACAAAAGAAAGAAGACCCTCAGGGATGGCTCCTGAACTCGTAGCGCACACAAAACCCCCACAGGTATTTTGGTGGGAAAAGGCTTAAGAAGGCACATCACAAATGTAAACAGATGCTCAAGCGTAAACACACAAAACACACATGAACACACAGCTTTTTCGACCTGCTTGTTTCCTGTCTTGTAGGTTTGTTTTGACAACAAAACATCTTTTTTTTTTAGAAGCAGCAACAGTAAAAATGTGTCCACAAACTCTGCAGAGAAATGATATTTTCACAAGATGCAAAAAAAAAAAATATAAAGTTGTTTCAAAATATAGCTGTTAATTATAGATTAGTTTAATCAATAACAACAGCATTGAACAACAAGATGATGGACTAATGCAGGTCGAGGTCATTTGGAGGCTGAAAAATAAAAACAAGCTGACAGTGAATGTAGTAAACAGGGGTTTTGGTAAACAGAGATCCGATAACACTATCAGGCTTATATTAGCTCAACCCTCTTAGATACTCCACCAATCAATTGCATTGATCTAATTTTCCCTCCACCTTTAGTGCTGTGACCCCACAGACCTGCACTGACTTCAGATATTCTATTGTTGTGTTTATGATCGGGGTTTGAAAAGCACAACAATCGGACACGTCTGAACATGTCTGCTGCCCTCTGTATATCTCTGCTCAATATAGGGCCACCTCCCACTCAATAAAACATGAAAAAGTCAGGTCGAAGGAAGCTGTGACCTCAGAAACTGACCTCTAGTTTCCATGAACGACATGCTAGTTCTTTGAAATTCTCAACTAATTCTAGTGGAGGTTGCCGTAGATGATCAGCCAGTCAGACACTTAATCTATGATTATTTTCACAATTAATTAATCATTCTGTGTTCATTATGTGATGCATTGATTAGCATTGAATTGTGAGACATCTTAACTGCAAAGAACCACTTATCCACAGTACAGTGGCCATTTTTGGACTTTTTAGCCTAATCTACACGCGATTGGTGAAATAATCAGGCGTCTGTTTTAGAAATTTGGCCAGACAAACCCAAACATAAAGTAAAATGCCAACAACATGAAAATATTTGACTGCAGTGTTTTTGACTCATTAGCTTTTGAAGATTTTGTGTTTTGTATATACTTTATTTCTCATATTATAGTGCCATTGTAACCACGATGATGGTAAGTCATACTGAGTAAATGAAAAACAATATATTTTGGTATTTGTTCTTCTTGTATTAATTCTGACACAGGCAGGTCTGCATGCTCTCATGATCAAGAACATATTTCTCTTCAGGGACTATCATTTTTATCTTAATCTGCATAATCTTAATTATTTGCAGAGTTTAATGGTTGTTTCATTCCATTTAGATTAACAAAACAAAAATCAAGCCAGACTACTGAGATGAGGTTTTGTCATCTATTGTCACAGTTTCAATTTTAAAGTTACGTCATCTACAGCATCCCACACCTTTCTTTTCTTCTCTACCCTTGAATCCTTGAAAAGACTCACTCTTTTTAAGTTTGGCAAGCAGGTGACACATGAAAACCTGTGGCAAACTGTGACTCCGCTAGAGTTGCTTGCATCATTCACAGTGGAAAATAATGGACTTTGGTGCAGGGCCCCAGGTCATCTTCTGTCTGAGGCAAACCATGATAGCTCCTCTCCTTTAAAGGACACTGTGTATTTAGGCCTGTTGTCTTCTGCATGACTGCCTCTCAAAAAAGATTTAAATGACAGAGGGGGGCTTCTGTGGAGACACACACCCAGAGCTACCATGTACCTGAGGTGACCATATTAAGTATATCCCCCTCCCCTTGTTGACATCATACAGAATCAAGATCAAAAACACTGTTTGCAAAAGACAAATTGGAGACTAAGCTTTTAGATAACTTTTAGAAGTAATTTCTACTGTCTGAAATATATGATCTTTGACCAAAGCTTGCCACTTATCCACATTGCCAGCAATTCATATCCAACCATGAGAGGTGATCTGTGGGACATTTTTGCAAAATGTCAGCACTACCTTGTATCTGCTCCAAAAATGATCTTTTTATCACGTGAAGCTTTTACCTGTGTGTCAGTAGGATTCACCTTCCGAGGACTATGAATGTTTGTATACAGTTATTTGAGATATTCTTGTAAATGGATATCTGTTTTGTTTTATTGTTTTTGTATGTGGGGATAAGTATGCAATGTACAGCAGCATATACCAAGGAATTTATAGCCCAAGCTAATGCAACACCCATGCAAGTTTGTTTCCATACAATACACAAAGCTGAATGACTCATGCACAAGATTTTGTGAGAGAAACATGGTAGTTACATAATTACAAACACAAAACACAGAACCAAATAAATGTAGACAGACAGAACAGTAACAGATGCACCAGGCTGTTTGGCAGTCACTGATTCTGGCACGCTGCCAGTATGACTAAAGTCCTCAACATTTCTATGGCCACAGTGTTTGTCTTCAGTTTTTTCAGTGCTGCTTTTTTTAACACAGTTTGAGTCTTTGGGAGATGGCTGATTTCCTGAAGGAGCATGGAGTGATCAATGCCATTAATCTGGATGGGGGCGGATCTGCCACCTATGTTAAAAATGGCGTTTTGGCCAGCTATCCATCTGATCATTGGTGAGTGAGTTGTCCCTTCACACTTGTGAAACTTTACACTTACTTTTTTATTCTCCAACATTTAATGTTAAAGTGTGCATATAGGTGTACATGATAATTAATAAATGATTGATTTTTTTAATAGACTTTTTTCTGTCCTTCCATGCTGTCAACACATCTCCTTCCCTCCCAGTATTTCAGATAACATGTGGCGCTGTGAGCGAAAGGTCTCCACCATCTTGTGTATCCATAAAAGACTATGCCAGCCAGCAAACTGCAGCGAGCACGGTGACTGTGTGGACGGACACTGTCTGTGTCATGATGGTTGGCAGGGTGCTGCTTGTGACTCTTTGGTGTGTCAGCCATCAGCTTGCCGACCCCATGGCATCTGTACCGCCAGTAAGTATGAAAGTGCTGGTAAAGATAAAGCAAAATAGCAGGATTACTTATAGTACAGTAATTCTAAACCTTTAGCCCTGTAAACATGTCATCAGTGATGTACTGAATTTGACATCAGTGCACTCTAAGTTCCTCTAAAATTTGAGTTTTAAAGCTTTTAGTGCAGTTGCAGCTGGTTTAAGAGTAATCTTTGTCCAATGTCTGGGTATTAAGAGTACAGCCTTTAAAAATTTCCAGTCATATTGGTCAGATAGGAGTTCCCCTGTGCATTTAGGACAGTATTCATTATGTGTGTCCCCACTTGGTTGAGGAATACCTAAGGGTTCTCCATTTTTTCTTTCATTTTATATATGCTTCTCTTGGGGTCCATTTTTAAAAAAACAACATCTCCTTTCATTGCTTTTTAGAGGACCTACAGATAGGTGTACACATTACACCTATACTGACCTCTTTACACTGACTTGCAGTCCATTTCAGGATCCAGTTTAAAATTTGATTGCTTCTTTTTAAGAGTGTCAGTGATTTGGTGACAGCAAAATCCTAGCTGAGCACTGAGGTCTTTGATATCATAGATCCAGGCTTAAAATCAGAGGTGATAGCCTTTTCAATGGTGGCTTCTAATCTTTGCAACAACAATCCTTTTCACATAAGTGCTGCCCAGTCTCTTAATCATTTAAAAACACTGTTAAAAACCTACTTTTTTTTAGCTTGTGTTGTTCACATTTTGATACCTCAGTCTTACCGTTTTGGCTGCTGCTATTTGAGTATTTTGGGCCCAGAAGTTACCACATATGGACAAGAGGGTTGAGTGCTAAGTTACCAGCAAACGCTAGTAAGCTTGGCTGGCAAGCTGCCACAATAAACAGTACTTTTGAAATCCGCAGACATGGATATCAGCTAAGTAGTGCAAAGTAACAGACTAATAAAATGTAGAATTTCAAAACTGAAGTCCAAACTTCACAAACATAATTAAGAAGTCCGATGACTCAAGTTAACAGATGTGAGGTCTAGCTGACAATGATTGTCAGCTCAATGTGCAAAGACATGCTCCAAACTCCAGAATTGGATACAAACTGCAGTTTGACTTGAGTGGTGGAAGCGTAGAGCAGCACAGTATTTACAGTTATATTTCAAGCCTGCCTAGAGGGGGTATTATAAGTGAAAGATCAAACTTCTTGTTTTCCCCACTGATTGTTGACTCATTGTTTGTCCTCTGTGATTCATGTCTTTCTGTCTGTTCCATCTGTGTTGCAGATGGCTGTGTCTGTGATGCTGGTTGGAGAGGAAAGAACTGCAGCCAAGGTAATCAAAAGCCTCATCCAGTCACACGTACGCAAGAATGCAAACACATGTTTTTGTTCTTCTATACACATACGCAACCTCATTAACTTTCACCAACACCAGCCTCTAATGGTGAGTTATGGTTTGATTAAATGTGGCATTTTTCCCACCCGTGTGGGTCTGTTGGTCATCCCACTGCACCTTTACATGTTGTTGTTTTTTTTTCATTTGTGTTATATTTTGTTTAAATGTGTATGTATGTTCACACATTGTTTGATTGCTGTCCTGTGACACAAAAATAAAACACGCTCCTTACATGAAATGTCTCTGTTGTTTTGTTTTGTTTTTTTGTTTGCAGAGTGCCTCGCTGGTTTCTATGGTGACGGCTGCAATCAGACCTGCTCCTGTGTTAATGGCGGTTCCTGTGACCCCGTCCACGGACGCTGCACCTGCCCTCCAGGTTTCCATGGCAACTACTGTGAGCAAGGTAGAGCTATGCATGCTAAATGTCACTTCACCCGGACCTGTTGAAAGTCACTCGGAATTTTAGTGGAAATAAAAGGATTTTCTTTACTATTGTGTTGAACTATTGCATGTATGTTCTGTCACATGTGTTGAACTGCAACTTGATTTCCATCCATTTTTATTTATGCTGTAGAAGGAAATCATTAACTAAACCTTTGCTGTGTTGGCTAGAATTCACACCACTTAATACAAGTTAGTATTATGTGTCACATGTGGATCACACTATGGTCTTCAAGGCATGGTCAGGTACGAAGGGGCCAAAAGTGTGCTAAGAAAATATTCCTCACACCATTACACCACCACCAGAAATAGAGATCATTGATATAATGCAAGATGGATTCATGCTTTCAATTGTAACCTTACCATCCAAATGTAACAGCAAAAACTAAAAATAATCAGACCAGGCAGCATTTGTCCAATTTTGGTGAGAAGGTGTAAATTGTAGGCACAGTTTCCTCTCCTTGGGAGGAGTAATGGCACCCAATGTGGTCTTCTGCTGCCGTAGCACGTCTGCTTTAGAGTTCGACTTCTTGAACATTCAAACATGCTCTGCTGAAAACCTTGCTTGCAAAAAGTGGTGATTGGGGTTACTGTTTCCTTTGTGTCAGCTCAAAGCACTCTGGCCATTCTCCTCTCATATCTGGCATCAAGTAGGCATTTTCAAAAAGAGAACCACTGCTAACTAGAGCAGGGCGATATGACCAAAAATATTTATCACGATATACATTTGAAAATTTGCGATAACGATATAACTGACAATATAATTGACACTAGACAAAATACTTTACAACTCCTCAACTTTATTAGTGCAAAAAAAACCATCAATGTATTTTCACTTAAACAAGCAGCTGTTTTTTATGTGCATTAAAGTTATATAAAAATATAACAGTGCAAATGCAAATTCCTTGCTGACAGTTTAACCAAAAGGCATTTCCAGTGGAAGTTGGCTGACATATCCTCAGCATAACCATGTATAATATCCACAAAACTTTAAAAAGACGTTATACACACACAATACGGTAATATTATGTTGAAGCACAGTACGTATCACTCCGTGAGGCTCCTGCCTAAGATAGCCGTAATGCTCCAACAATCCATCAAGTGGTGCGGCTTCGTAGCTTAGCAAAGTCGTACTAAAACATTTGACAGCTTTTCGAGCGCCGTGTACCACATAAAATCATTTCGAGGTCAGTAAACACAAACAGAATTCATACATAAGGCCCACTGGATTATACAGGGGCACTGTCGATTTTCAGAAAAATAAAAGGATTGATTTTAAGTGTGCCGTATTTTCAAAAGAACACGGTAATAACGACAGCCCGCTAGCATGCTCTACCAAAAATAGTGCTTTGTTTAGCTTTCTGACAGACGAAAGCTAAACCAGTTCCACACCACTGAAGTTGCAACATTTTTACAAACCAATTCTGGTTCATCCGTTTCATTCAATGATCCGCTTTCGTCCTTCTCATTCTCCGCCATGTGCGTATGAAAACAAAGGCGCTGCGCATGCGCGTTTTACCCATATTCTATCGCGATATTTCATTTTCTTATCGTTGCTCAACATTATACCGGTATTACTGTGAACAGTATGGTATGGCCCAGCCCTACTGCTAACTGGATATTTTCTCATATTCAGAACATTCTCTGTAAAGCAGACAACCATATGTTTGTGTGGGAAAATCCCAGCAGATCTGCTCTTTCTGAAATATGCAAATCCACCAGTGTGGCACCAAACTGCCTTTTTCCCTACTCTTATACTCAGTTTTATACTCAACTTCAGCAGCTTGTTGTGACCATGTCTACATGTCTAAATGGACTGAGAGGCTGCCATGTGATTGGCTGACTATATATCTGTATTAATGAGCAGTTGAACAGGTGTATCACAAAAAAAGTCTGAGTGAAGTCACTCAATAACCTTTTTGTTTTCATTCATGCTTTTATTTTGGCTGTAAAAATGAAACGGGTATTAAAACTTTTCAGAACTTATTTAAAAGATCCGACGATTAAACTTGATTGAAAAGAAACAGAGAAAAATCAACTTGACGACCATTTCAGTCACAAAATGAACCATTTAGTTTGCTAAATTTGTTTGTTCTTTATTTAAATATTAAAAAATGTAAATTCACTTCATTTTTTTCTTTCTTTCAGTGTGTCCTCTGGGTTTCTACGGTCTGTCCTGCGCTCATGAGTGTCAATGTGAGGATCGGTGTCCATGTGACCCACAAACAGGAAGCTGCCACACCACACTGCCAGGAAGCACCAACTACACCTTACACACAGGTACAGACCAAGGTTATTAAAGTTAACCAAGCTAAATTATTTTTTTTGTTTTAAAGCTACGTAAAGCATAAAGTAAACTTAAAAGAACTGCTTGAAATAAAAAGAATGCAAACAAAGTTGTTACAAAACTGCAATAACTCCTGTGCAGACCCATATATAGGCACACATACTGCTTGTACACACAGGGTCATATGGTGGTTGATGGTAGCGGTAAAGAGATGAACGAAACCCTGTCCTTAAGCTCTCATGCAGCTGGTGATTAGCTGCAGGGGTTTTCACGTGAATGAACAGTTTGAATTTTTTTTTCTATGCACAGCGCCTCTGTTCCTTCCTTTTCCCTCATCCCTAGCCTGTTTGTTACACCATATTTAATTATTAATTATGCCGCTAGTTGTGAAAGCAGGAACATTTATGGTTGTTTTTGTAGAGAATTTGAAGTGAAACAAGATGCAAATAACTCAGTTTCATCTCCTTTGCCTGCTTTCTTCTGGGCAAAATTCACAGCCAGCATACAAGAGAGGAGAAAGATTAAAGACTAAAGTATTATTTAATAGATCCCTTCTGACCAAATCACAGCAAGTAGCAACCTTTTAAAGCATGTAGTTCCACAGGGTTGGAGACCAAATCTTTTGTCTAACATACTTTGCTGTTTCACTGTATCACATTTCAAAATGTGGTCATCTGTACTGTGTTTCAGTGCAACTGAAGTCCCACTGTGGTGTTTCTCATTTACATTTTTCTTCTTTCTTTTTTTTTTCCTGTTAAACAGCTGAGCAGATATTAAATACTGATTTGCCTGCTGCCCATAAGCACTACACATGTACACATTAACCAGCTCTCAGTCCTTACAGCTGGTTAATGTGGCTACTTTGTTTCAAATATATTTCCATTTGTTGATTCAGTCATTCTCTATCCCATCTCCTTAAAGTAGGGTGAGATACTCACATAGTAAACATAGTGTAAGAAAGTGAGAGAATATGTGTGAGGAAAAACAGTCAGTGTGAGAGGAGACACTAAAGTAATGTGACACTATGTAAATCAGCTTCAGTATGTGTGTGCGTGAGGAGAAAAGGCAGAGATGGTGTTTATCATTGTGTTGAAGTGTGCATATTCTCACATGAGCAAATGATTCAATATTTGCAGAGAGCAGATGTAGACGCAGCTCTGTCTTTGTTGCCGTCTGTCTAAACAGAGGAGCACCGTGTCAGCTCATCTGGGAGGACTGGAAATGTTACTCACCTGCATGTCAGCTCTCAAAACTTTCCACTGTAACTCATACGGTTATGTCTTTCTGCTCTACAATCTGTTTTCAGAATATTAGGTACATGTAGCCAAAACTAGTACAGTGAATATCCTCATAAAAGTTAGTAATGTTCAATCATTGTTTATTTAAAAGAGGCTTTAATTCCACTCTGCACTCTACTTGTATTACATTATACCCTTTAATGTTATTATTATCATTGATGTTGTTTTTTTGTGGGGGGTTTTTCAGCTTTCTTTTTTTTCCTTAAATCCTATCCTCTCAAGCATAGTTTTGAAAAATATTTCCACCCACACGAACATATTAAAACACAGTGTCAAGGGCTGTGAAGAGCATACCATAGCAGCAACAGATGGTAATATGACCATAACTGTATAGAAATCCTGGCCAATCAGACGCCTGGGGCAGGAAGTTATTATATAAACAAAAGACAGTGCATAGAGGAAGAAGCGAGATTTGCATTTGTGCGCATGTGTCCGCATGCTTAGAAAAATGCAGATAATATCGTTAACAGAAAAAGTATTTTGTCTATGTCCGCCATTGCACAAAAGCAAAAAAAAAAGCATAAAAATGTGATAAAGCCACACACCTTTGATGTTACATGATGTCATTGCAGAACAAGTTTCTGAAAATCTTGACCCTATAACGAGTTTTCAGGAACGCCATTTTTTGTGACCTAAAGCACTGTTTATGTGGCCTGACAGGTCTGATATTTTACTTACATCATGATATAAATAGACTTGTTTTTTACTGCTTCTGTTATGTTTCTAATAGGAACAACAAAAACAGAAAAAATGATCTCGGATACCGCTGTATGAGTTCAAACCACAAACCTATAATTCATAACTTCCAAATGGCCTTCCTACCTTCCTAACTGCATGCTCTAACTATCCATCGCTCCAGTGTTTTCAGTCTTGTGACAACACATCTAAAGCTGTGTGCTACATGGGAGAAAGTGAAGCTTTAAATACTGTCTTCACCTGATTCTGTTAACATTTTCCAAAGTTGACTTATGATATCAGTTTTAAAGACGTAGTAAATTAATATTCAAATACATCTCTCTAAGCAGTTTAACTCATTGGTCCATGCAATATTTTATCCAACAATAACTTATGAGATGAGGTCTGTAGCAGGCATCGTGTGCACAAAGCCAACACAGAAACATAAACCTCTCCCCAGAGGTGCACAGGCGTGGGAGACTTTATTCAGAAATCCTTTTTCTAAGAGTAACAAGTTGGCAAAATTTAGTGTGACTTGCATATAATTATCTTTGATTTCTTGCCTTAGTTTCTGATTACTAATTTACATGTCCAACTATATCAGTGATAGTCTGAATATCTATAACTGTGCTGGAAACCTGAGCTGCTAATAACTACTCCAGTTTCCCTTTAATGGTGACAGCCTGTAGGTTAAATTTCACACAGAGCTGATATAAAAGTAGGCCATGCTGCTCTATTTGGAAAAACACCAATTTGAAATCCAAGGTTTGGCTGTGGAGGAGATTTCAATTACAGGAGGAGCAGCCAGTGTAATTGTGGCTGAAGTCTGGGTTAGAAAATTACCTTTTCATGCAGGATGGGATTAAAAACACTGACCAGCCACAGTCAGTGTCCTCTGTCATTTATCTCTTGTTCTTTTTCCTCACCTCACCATAGCTGGACACTGCCTGGCTAGAAAGATGTTTATATCTTGGAGGCGAGAAGAAGACGCTTACAGAGAGCGGCCTTATTTTACGGAGTAAGTGTCAAAGATCACACAACCTTAACCCACCCTCCCCTGTCACCTTTTACCCTGCTGTGCATCTTGAGGTCTTTTCAATAAATTGTCTCCCTTTTAAAAAATAAAGTGGTTACATTTTGCCATTTTGATGCCATTTTTAGCATTGATTTCAGCTCTCGACGTAGTATTAATGTGTTAAATAAGAAGGAATATGAATGGGAATGAGGTTCAAGAATTCTTATTCACTCACACTGGCTGCACACAGAACCAAGAGCTTTTAAAAAGCTGTTTGTGAAATCTAAGGCTTTGGCCATGTTCCATGTATATATGGTATTGCTATGTATACAGAAAATTACAGATCCTGTTAATAAGTGATCCAGTTTTTCCCTCTGCTCTAAATACTGTAGTTCAGTTTAATAATAATAGAAAACATCTGAAGCAGCCCAGACCCGCATTTGGCTTTTTCTCTCACACTCTCTTTTACATGTAAACAAGGCATGTAAAAGACACTCTGGGGGTGGGATGCATTCACTGGCCTCATTACCTTTCACATGGAAGTGAGGGATTGTTAGTTGTTGCTATGGTTTCTAATGTTTGGTCACTTATGTAGGAAAGGACACGTTTAAAAAGAACTAATCCCTTTAAACAGTGTTTGTTAAAAAATTGGACACGTTCCAATTTGTTATATTCAGCAGTAGTCAAAGTGCATGTCAGCGTTGAAATCCCCTTCCCCCAGGGCCTTCCAGATGGGGCTGTCTTTGTCATTCATTTCTTGTAACTTTCCAAAACCAACTCCCACTTCAGGCAGGGATTGATCAGCTGCGACAAAGTAGGTGGAGCTCTGTTATCTTTAACTGTTTCTGTCCCTTATCATCCAAACAAGCATGTGAAGGAGATACTGACTCAAGACCACGGTAACAATAATACCACCAACTTTTCAGTCTGGCAGTTAAACTGATTAGATATATGCTAATCTCATGCACAGTCTTATTGAATATTAAACAGTTTTTAACCTGCCTCTAACAAATAGTGTAAAAATCTGCCAATTCAAAGATAAGATAAGATAAGATAACCTTTATTAGTCCCACACGTGGGAAATTTGTTAACATTTGTTAACATGCAGAGCTCCACATGATGGTGACCTCTTTGTGAATAAGAAGGCAGCTGAAAGTAGCTTTTTAAAGCAAGTGAGCAGTCGTCCTGCACGCAGCTTCCTCCAGGCAACTGCCTCAGTACTGACAGAAAGTTTCTAGTGGTCAGAAGAAACCCTTAGCAGACTATCTCATGTTGTGTGCCACATGTGAGAAATGTCTCAGACTTCTTCTCACGGCTTGTTGCTTTTTCCTCTCACTACTTACTATCAGACAAGGAAAAGTATTTGTATTTGCTTCAGGAAATGATAAACTATATTCTACATATTCTACATAAACAGAAGGCTAACAAATTGGTTAAGGAATGAGATACATTGGAAAAATACATTTTAACCCTAAAGCAGCTATTTTAGCAACTGATTTGGTTTTTAACCAACACTCAGGAACACGTAATTTTTAATGGCTCTTTTTCTCTTTAGCATACCCATAACATTGTCTTTATATATAGTAAATGTTTTAAAATAGTCTAAATATAGTTTTCCCAACTGATGTCCATCAGCTACATTGTTTCCATTGTCACTTTGGGCATTAAATCTCCCTGCAGCAGTAAATCTTCCTACTGTAGGACTGTTAGCGGTTCACTATAAAATACTATAAAAGTGGAACCTAAAAATCAAAACATTTGATGTTTAAAAAAAAAACATGCACATATTTCCCACAACTTTATATTATCCCTGCCACACAAGTGGGTCAGTTCCTGTATGAAAAGCTGTTTAAAGTTGTAGGAGAAGGAGAAACTGCACAAGTGCAAATACAGCTGTGGACATTATTGAACTCAGTCACTCAGTAAAATCCAGTTTTAAAATGAAGGCACACTGTAAGGAAACCTTGCTTGCTCTCATTACAGTAAGGCAGTGAGTGCTTTGTACTGATACATGTGGCTTCTGGATTCATCATTGAAATGATCTAACCTCCTCCACTCCTCAGGCGAACGTGGCTGATCATCACCTTCACCCTGGCTACTGTCCTCTCAGCCAGCCTGCTGGTTCACCTCGTACAGGCGTGCCGTGCCGTTTCAGTGGCATCTCACTTTCCCGAGCGCAAGGATTATTCGTACGTCCCTCTGAACAACATCAACAGAGTCACTTCATGTGCCAGAGGCAACACTGAGAGAGCTGAGAAAGAGGATCTTCAATTGGAGGACTCAGACTCTCAGGATGAAATTTGGTCTTCCTCACACTCAGGGTAGTCGTAGCTGTCAAGAGGACCAAGGATAGTGAGTGAAGACAGTTATTGCACAAAAAGATAACGCTGAACTCTGTAATCCTCTGCTTTATTTGCTCTTCTTATCAATGACAGGTTTCTATCAACACTCCTGATAAAATGAAACTGAAACTAAAGGACAAAGCACAACAGCTTTATTGCAGTCTTTAACCCACATACATGCCTAAGGTTTTTGTTTACAGCTATGAAACTTGATCAGCAATCTGAATGTCTCCATTCCAGCTAAACTCCAGCAAAACCACAACTTTTCAAGTTGTGAAGAACTTTAAACTCCTGTCAGGAATCTGTATTACAAGATCGCATTAATGGGTTATCTCACTTAAATGTCAGTTAACTATCTTTCCACTTAGTATAAAACAGATGGATATTTTTTCATAGCTGACTTTTTAGAATCAGATTTAATTTGAACGCATCAGCAATATTTTTAAGATCAGTGAAGCTATGTAACCAAAGAACTCCCAGACTGTTGAGCTTACTTTATGATACTGATTCCTGATAGGACAAACTTTTCCGCGTGTTGCAATGTAATCGGATGAAGAAGACGAAGATGAAAACGTTTGATGTTCCAAGCAAAATGTGGTTCAATCAGACAATTTTTAAACAAAATGATAGAGTTTACTCAATTTGCACTGAGCTCCATGTCTGAATTTCAGATATCTATGAGATAAATGTGAATAATCCCTTTGAATTTCTGTGTAGAAATGTGCCAATTTTATATTAAATGTTATTAAGAAAATTATTACTATGTCATTTATAAGCATAATCGGACACCCAGAGTGTATTTATGAGATGATTTATTTTTGTTTTAAGCGAAATAAAGTAAATATCACGATTCAGTTTTGGTTGTTCAAAGTAGAAATCATTTACTTTTCTTTCTATGTTCACTTTCAACCTAACACAGTTGTCGGGGCCATTATACTCGCTGCTCTTGCACTCAAACAGCACCATCATGCAAAAGCAACGTCATCTCGTCGGTGCGTTAGCATTTAGCATAGTAGTGTACTAATATTGTATGCTAACTGAAACACCACCATAAAGACTGACTGCTACAGTTGTCAGGAAAAATAAATGACTAAAAGAGTTGACCTTTTAGAAAATCTAGCTGCAAACACAGTGAGATGTGTTTTAAAGCTTCTGAGTAAGCTAGCAAAAAGATCTTGAGTTTTAACTTGTGCTGGTACTATAGCAACTGGTCTTTAGATTCTTCATTACCAGGCTTTAACAATAGTGTTTTGGCCACTGACTTGTTGGTTTTGTGGTGTCTGAACCAATCATATTTAGACAAGACGTTATGGTACTAAGTTGTAAGCAAGCAGGCTTGGTTAGCAAACTGTATCTGTAAACTGTAATACATTGAAACAGAAATCCACTAATTACTGCTAATTAACAAACTTTACTAAACTAAAGCTTTTCTCACGAAATCTGAAGTGCAAACTTTTTGGACAGACTCTATCTCACAAGAGACCATATTATCCAATAGCATGCATGAATTTATACAAAAGTACCAACAGTACTCAGTTCAGATCCAGTTCGATGATTTGATCCGGAGCTAAAAATGCTTTTAATGTTGTAAAATTGGGAATTTTAACATGAAAGTCTTCTGGAGCCAGCCTCAAGTGGCCATCAGAGGGAACTGCAGTTTTCAGTTCAGCACTGGAGTTTGCAGGTTCACTGGTATACGATAACATTAGCCAAAAAGTAAAATCATCTTGTCAGCATGCTAACACGGTTGTGTTAGTGTCCTGTGTTATATAAAGATTGTGTTTGCATGGAATTAGCTCTAGAAGGGACTTCAGTTGGCTGTTTGGGAAAAGTAAGTCTGACCACCAAAGTCAGTGGGATTCTGGGGATACTGAGAGGAATCCACCCAACATTCATCAAGACGGTGAACCAACAGGAAAACAGGCTTAGCTTCTGTTGCTAGATGTTTTGTGAAACTTATATTTCCTGTTTTCTTCATTCTGCACTAACTGTCAAACGGCACAAAGAGAAAGCACTGGGTCATTTTGATGTTTTAATTAACTGTTTATGGAGGGGCTCAGAGTAGAGCAGCTGCTGCTCCACATCGAAAGGAGGCAGCTGAGGTGGTTCGGGCATCTGACAAGGATGCCCCCTGGGCGCCTCCTGGGCGAGGTGTTCCAGGCATGTCCCACCGGGAGGAGGCCCCGGGGCAGACCCAGGACACGCTGGAGAGATTATATCTCTCGGCTGGCCTGGGAACGCCTTGGTATTCCCCCGGACAAGCTGGAGGAGGTGGCTGGGGAGAGGGAGGTCTGGGCCTCTTTGCTTAGGCTGCTGCCCCCGCGACCCGACCCCGGACAAAGCGGATGACGATGGATGGATGGATGGATGTTTATGGAGTGATTTTATGCATTGTGCTAACTGTTAAAGCCGATTTTGTAGATGCACTTGTCTTTTTTTTTCTCTCACTGACTGGCCTTATCCTGTCTTTGTTTATTTGTTGTTCTAAATCAGCATTGTGTTTCCATGAGGAAACTCTAGTGCTGCTACACAGTGACAAAGTTTTAACTGTGCAGAGATAAACAGGCTGAACCTTCACCTGCAGGTGACTGGGGCATACAGTTGTCCTCGGACCTTAACCATGAGCTGCTCACTTGTCACTTTATATAACTTTGTCCTACTTTCACTTTTACTTTTTTTTTTTTTTAGTGATGTTTTTTTTAACTTGTTCTGAGTTTCCTATCTTCAGCTTTTTGTGTGTTGCTTGAATGCTTCACATTTTATTTTGCTTTATTTGAGAAAGACGAGGGAATTGAGGACATTTGTATTTCTGCTCTGTAAGGCAGTCTAAATGATGGACTTAAGATTTTCTATTAATAAAATACATTTTTCATTCTTTATGGGAGAATCTATTATTTCTCTTCCTTCCCTGGGAAAAATACTGTAGCTCCGGAAGGCATTTTCTTTCTCTATCAGTCCCTAATAAACAGTGACATGAGACTTTCATCATTTGCGGGCTCTGTATATATTTATGGATTCTTTATTTAATTGCCAAATTAATTATTTCCTAAGGCAGTTGCAAGAAACTTAAATGCAGTTCTAATTATGTTCAAAACTCACGGTCCAAAAGCATCCACAAAGCAATCAAAGGGCAGACCAGTTACAGGAGAAGGCAAAGAAAATATATAACTGGAGCTCATTCAGGCACAGTCCCCTTAACTTATGCAATCAAATGTAAACTGATTACAGAAGGGGTAGAAGGATAAAGCAGGACTAACAGGAAAGTTAAAATATTTGAACGAGTTATGTAGTTCACCATGGCGCTGTGGGGATCTGAGTATTATACCATCAGCTGAAGAATTGGGTCACCACTCATATGACATCTGGACACATAAAACACGCTACAAATACTCCACCACTTACAAGTGCTGCATTAGCTGCTCTTACGTGATCTAAACCACACAAATTGCAGTCATCATGCCATTAGACCGACACACTGTTGCATAATATACACTGAATAAAAGGTGATATTTGCATTAATAGAATGCTTTCTCCTTCAATGTTTACTGATTGCAACTGCAAAGTGAAGAACACCCTTTACACCTCAGTGTGGCAGTCACAAAGATGAAATCGAATCAATACAGTATACCAAAAAACAGAGGACACTAAGTCCTTTATACACTGCCACTCTGGTATGTGGACACCAGTGTTGTCAGTTTATTTACTTGCTTGTTAACTTATGCAACCAGATCTTACAAATGTAGGCATCAAATTTACTGACAACTACACATGTAAAATTTTAAAAAATCATAGCTGTAAGTTAGTTTTGTAATAAATAAAAAATCCTTCAGACCTGTTTTTACTTTGAGTACATGCGAGTGCACCATTGCATAAGAGTATGGACACTGCGTATGCTTACACTAACCTATCAACTTGATATTTGCCACACTTCTGTACAGGAAGCATGGGAAATGTAAGAGTGTTTTCAGTCTCATTCATCTTCAGACAAAGAAAACCCATGCTTTTAAACTTAGTCATCCAAATAGTTTCTTCACTGTAAACCATCAGCTGTGGTTCTGTGAAACTAACAGGAAAAGCATTCAATAGAATATTAAGTCAGAAAAAAAATGTTTGTCTGCAGAAAGGAATGCTTTTGTTTGCTTTGCTGAGTTAGGTTAAAAGACAGCAGGCCGTAGCTTCACGTTTAACAGAGAGACACGAGAGGCATCATACTGCTTTTGAATAAATACAGATATTTTCCCTAATGTCAGCAGGAACCAAAGTAACATCAATGTTTACAGTACCAGGACAAATTTAGCTGAACCAAGCAAGTTTATTGTTTCTGTTCCATGGATAAAAAGTTATGTGACTCTCTGTAGAGGACCTCCTGTCGGTCTCTCTGACAATGCTCTCCTGTTGATTTCTTTTATTTCAAGCATTCCTAGTTAACCTACAATGGATATTAACACTGAGCAGCTGCTGACAGTCGCTCTGCAGAGCTCCACCATGTTTAGTAACCATGTTAGCACTGACCATCTGTGGAGAAACACAGTTTGTGACTCAGCAGCTTAGTTGGCTTCACTTCCGCGTTCATCTCAAAAAGTTCACGAGCAAACCAGCTGGAAAACCGGTTATATAGATAGAAGACTCTCGCTTGTTAAGAGTTTTGAAATTCCAGGCTTCCCAGCCAATCATAGCAGGAATACAGGGATTTATACTGCACAAACTACCCTAACGTGGTATGTCACTGTTTTGCTACGAGAGGGTTCCACATGACATTTTTAATTGTAACATGTATTTTTTTAAAAAAGAAAACTGCTGTTTATTCATCAGTTATGTGGCATCATCACAAACTTCCTTCTGCATCATGATGAAAACAGTTGTGCAAAAAAGCCACACATACTTATACATGAAATAAGAAAAAAATGTTTTATAATATAATTTTTGTGATAATCACAACTCAAGGTGTCAACATGATTCTTATTGATGAAAAACACAAATTTACAGATTTCACTCATCTCAGAGAGCAGTCATTTGGCTTTTCTACCTTTAAAAGCTGCTGTAGAACAATGAGGATGCAAATCGGATGCAAATTCTTTGTTGCCCAACCTCTGCTGCACAGTAGGAGGGTCGTCCATTAGCTAACTTCTAATCTCAAGGTGGGTGGGTCACTCCTCGCTGTTCACTCAGAAAAGCGTCATTGAGAAGAAACAATGGATCTTCCCACTGCATCCAATGGCTAGGCTGGTGCTGTGAATGCTACCCTGTCCTCATTGTATCCGTATGAATGGGTTAAAAAGGGATTAAATGTTTTTGTATAGAAACTCCATATCAATGCAACCAATTTACCTGGTAATTCTAGACCAGTTAGTTTTAAAGGTACATTTATCCACGTACTGTACTGTAGGTCCCTATTTTAAGTATAGAAAGTTTAGACGTGGTGTCATTCTGGACTAATAGGAATTTTATTAACTCATTCACTGCCATTGACGTCTATAGCCGTCAATTGCAGTGAATGAGTCAATGGGTTTAACTCATTCACTGCCAATGGCTGGCAGTGAATGAGTTAATATTATCATTCAATTAAATGAGGAAATGTATAAGTCATTCAAAAGTGTCTGCTATTTGTGTCTTCTATAAAGTCATTTTAAAATGAAGCCAGAAAATGCTGCTTGGTCATTAGTGAGTAAATATATTCATGTATAAAAGAGGATTTAAGTGTCCGCACCTCTACAACACAACAACTCATCAACACATTTACCTAATTTAAAAACTCACATGCATTTATGCCTTTTTTTTAAACCTGTTCAGTAATGTTTCTGAAGTATTTAAATGCTTCTTCCTTAACTTTTTTCAACATTTGAATAACCTTTAATGCTGTCTTGCAAAATATTAAACCATAGTGTCATTGTGTACAGTTGCATTGCTTTTTTACATGCAGTCAAACTCTTTTTCCCAAGCTGTGACTCATGTTCTTCCTGCAATTTCCTAAAACAGAAAGGAAACTGTCTGTGTTTTATAACTTCACCACTATTATTAACTCACTTTATGAGCAGCAGGACTGGAGCTGCAGCCAGCAGAAAAGGGGCATTAAGAGCCAATGGCCTGCTGGTTCTCAGCACCTTGTCCCGCCCCTTAGTCTGCTCAGCTCAGCTGATGCAACTCAAGAGGAGGATGTCACCTTTCAGCTTTTCAGATGTTTATATTAAAACAGCTTTCAAGCTTTCTATTCTGAAGAAACTATGGGAGGGACCTTTTCCTTTACTGCAAAGTTAACCATCTGCACAATGTGTTTCTGATACCAGCACATCAAACCCTTGTCGGAATTCTAAAGCAGCATTTTTCCACTGGGTGTGGATACATGTTTGTGTTTGTGGTCTTGCATGTAAAGGTTATAACGAGTTCGAGTGATAATCCGCCCCATCTATCAACAGCTCGAACGCTCAGGTCCTGTAGGCTTTTAATTTCCTTGTTGATAACAAGCAGCATTTTGAATTCATTGCTTATTCATGCATTCAGAGTGGACACATCTCAGACAATTACTGCAGTATAGTCCTCTCCTCTGTCTGTATACCCTACATGGCCAGAATCAGCTGATCCCTTAAATAGCAGGCCCAATAAAACACACAACAGCCCTGACTAATGTACACAACACATTTAGAGAGTATAGCTCGCATCCCTCTAGAAGGATTTACTGTAGTCACTTACGATACATCATTTTCAGTGCAGACTTTGAGCAATGTGTTTTTCATACAAGTTCTTTTGTGGACCCTCAAGTGGGTCAAATACCTTTGTGCATTTGTGCAGCTTTTATGGGCATCTACAAATCAGAATAATGGAATATGAAATCAGATACAGCTATATTCACCCTTTTGTCACTGTGATCATTGTAAGATGCAATTAGTGTCTCTGATTACAGTCTTTAGAAATACAAAAGAGTTGCTAAAGAGTCTTGTTTGAGGGACAAATAATAAATTTGTGAAATATCTGCAGAAAACTGTATCTATTCAAAATCTAAAGCCCTCCATTTTTAAACCACAGGAACTTAGAAATATTATGTTTGAAAGCTTTACTACTACATTTTTGTAAGATAAAGTAGAAGTTGTCATTGATCGTCGTTAGTTGTGAAGCTGTGACCTCTGATGCCTCAGAGGTCAGTGTGCTACTCCCAGCCGGGCCCACATTCCTCTCTGCATCTGTACGTCATGAATCTAAAGTGCAAATCAACAGACAGACGGCTTGTCCCCATAGCAACAGTCAACATGGAGATGATACTGAAAACATGCTGAGAGGGCGCGTTTACTTCTTTCGGCGTTGCAGATGTAAAACAAGAACTGTTTTGATAAAGTGTCAAATTTGATTTAAGTTCACACTGTTTATAAAAGATGGATGTGGCCACAGGGACATCGCTTATTGGGTTGATGCTTTCGACCATTTGTGCCATCTTGACTGTTGAAAGCTTATGTCGCAAGCAAGGGGTGGACCTGACTGAGAACAACACTCATATGGTAGTGGCTTGTCAATCACAAAGTGGCCTGCTCTGTGACACATTCCCTGCTTATGACCATAATATACTAAATTAATATGATGCTGTATTGCGTGACACTTGAAACTAGCAACCTAGACCATAAACCAATCAGAAAAGTATTTATTGAGATCGCTGATAAAGAAATGTTCTCCTAAACGTCTATACAACTGGTCTTCTTCTGCAACTTGTATAGAGTTTAAGCATTTCCTCGTAGTTTCAATTCTGAGACTGCACCTTTATTTACAGATAAGAGTTAGTTATAGATTTATCAAGGAAAATAAAACATAATTACATATTTTGAAATTTATCAAGATCACAATGTCTCAAATGACACCATGTCTTTCATAAATTCCAAGTTGGATATATAATGTTCTAATGTTGGTTCTTTAGGATTATACCTTTGCTTATGCCACACATGGAAACGTTTAACATCTCCTTAGATACATTAATGACAAGGGACCAGTTAGATTTACTCAAGGTGTTTGTACATCACTTACTGCAAGAACTATTTTTCAATCATTTTATTGTTAATACGATTAAATAAAATACGCAGTCAAGGAAAACACAAGAAGGAAAAAAGCACAAACAAAATCTTGCTCTACACTTGATGTTAGGATCGGACTAAATTAACACACCTATCCTAAAAAACACATTCTTTCTTACATGTACACATAAACTATGAATGCCCGTGCATGTAAATATACATATGCATAAAAACTGCACATTAATATGAAAACATCCACACGCATGCTAAGAAAACACATTTTGCATTCAATTATTGTTACACGTTACTTATGTCATGTTAGCCAACATGAATTACAAATATGACATCACAGTTTAATCATTACTGAGTTCATTACAGTCTTTTCCCCATGGGTCTCTCAATAGTTTTACGAGTCCGGATGTTTTAGAAATACTTTGATACCCTTGCTCCACCTTAACACTCACCACTGCTGGAATCCCTGGAGCAAACTGAATTCTTTACGGTCACCTTTCAAAGCTGCAGCAAGTATCACTTTAGTATGAGGACAAACAGGTTCTGGTAGGTTCCTGTGATCACTGTGCAGCATATACGTTACTCAGTGTGTCTTGAATGACATCAAAACAAAGTCATTGACCTCTGCCGTCTGCTCGCCGAGGACAGAATTGTGCAACACAGACAGTGAACATTAGCTCGATTACATAAAGCCGCAGCAGAAGGACGGCGACTGTGCATTGTTGTGATGGATGAATGCGTAGTGTAACACACACAGTACTTATGTTGGCAAGCGGACATTTGGTTCATGACACTCCTGTTTACTTACACATACCAGGGTTTGCGTCACTCCACATGACATTCCTTAGTAAGTCTAACCTGCATCTAATCTTACCCTCATCTTATCATAACCTTAAACCACGACTAAATCTTAGCCATTTAAGTTTTGAGATCTTTTTTGTTTGTATGAAAATAGGTGTACATATGTCCCCACTGTGCAGGTAATGCAAACACACACACACACACACACCCACAGGACAGAGAATATGCCTCATTAGTCCCGTAGTATTTGTTAATAAGAAACAGCTTAAGTGAACAAACAAGTGTTTGTAAGCAGGGAACAAGCCTTAATTTAAAAGACAGTGAGTACCTGAATTAGCTCATCATCCACACACCCACTCTCCTTTTTCAAGTGTCAGTTCATGTCTCACTACCTCTCAAGTGTTGAGGTTTAATTCAAAAAAGACTCGGGAACTTCCCAAACAAGCTTGTCATTATAGAAGAGTTTAGAGCATATTTTTTGGAACTGCTTTTAGAAAATTTGGTCCTCTGGTATGTGTTTTTGGGGTAGCAGGGAATCGAGTATGTGGTCAAGTCAACTGTGTGTGTGTTTTCGTGATAATGAAGGAACAAGTCACACAGAATAGCTTACTGATTAAGAGTTTCTACACAACAACAATAAAACTCTGTGGCACTGAGTTCTGTTGAAAACAGCAATAAGACTTAGAAATTAAAGAAAGATAATGCTATTGTTTCAGTCAAGTCAAACATTGTAATGTATTTATTTAACAATCCTGTAACAGGTTGATGTCACTACATTCGTTTTGTCTGTCCTTTCAATACCAAGAATGCTTCTAGTTTTATGATGCAAGTTAGCATTATGGACGTTATATTGGGAGGATGCAGCAGCTGTGATGTAATAGTTCAGAAAGAAAAATAAAACAGAGCAGTTGAGGACATCTTATCAGCGTTGTGTTGTCAGAGTGGTACAGGTGCGTCCTTGTGTTTTGGGAAATGGAAAAACATGGTAGGCTAACACGTTGGTCCTATGTTCTGCGTCCCTGTATGTTTTTTCGACATGGATGTTCCACTGGAATTTCTGTTCTGTTTGCTTGAACCAATCACATTTCTTCTGTGTGGATGTTGACGGCTGTAGAAAAGTCAGGCATACTGCTAGGATTGGTGGCTCTGGACCAGAGAGTCCACTTAAAGTGAGTCCTAACAATTGTTATTGAAAAGTAACTCATCCGGAGAGCTACAATTTGACTATAAAGAGTTCAAAACTAACTAAAATTGCACAAAGATGCACAAAATGACCACAAGGAGACACAGTGATCCCAACAGGGAGCAAAACAACCTCAGTGACCCATAAGCCACTGCCAAATCGCAAAAAATAATGACAAAAACTCACAAAACAAGCTCAAACAGACATAAAGCACTCAAAGGGACGCACAAAGCCACACAAAGGATGAGTGAAATACAAAAAAAGATAGAAAACAGCTATAGGGAGAAGAAAAAGAAAATGCCAGGTAGACAAAGCAAGATTAGGGAAAACAAATTATACTCAAAATACATCCAAAAAGACTGCACAAAGTGACAGCACAACCAGTGATCCCTTATGTGTTTCACAAGTTGATTAAACTCCATGGTTTTAAAGAATTCTAAGTAGCCAGATGTGTTCAATAAAGTTAAAGAGTGTCATGTTGGGTTCTGAAATGTAGAAGAAATATGTGAAGAACAACAGTCTAAAATTACGTAAGAAGAGTAAATATACTCAGTAGCATTCCAACCCTGTAACATCTAACAGTCAATGAGTCAACTTTGAAACTCAAACTTTCCACATTTGGAGGAAAAATAGAGAAAGCAGCTGGAGGGAGAACAAAAGAGAGGAACTTAAGCTAGTCAATATTACAAAAACCTCAAAAACAAAAGCATGAACATCAAGTGTAAATATTTAGTAAAAAGATTTGAAAATATAACATATGGATTGGAAGGAAAATACTAAAAGGTAAAAATTTAATGGGACATTTCAAAGGGAAACATCTATTCATAAAGACTGCAGTGAGCCTCGTGCTGTATGTCAAGTTGCATACTTCAATATTTGCTATTTTGAGTGTTCCAAAGTGCACTATTAGTACCTGGGCTGTGTACTAATAATGGTAAAAACTATTAGTTAACGAGTTAACAATCCAATATGGCAGGATTGAAGGTAAACAGAAGTAAAGCTGTGAACTTTAAATCTGTGCTGCCACTGTTGTGTTTTTTTGACTCGCTAAATACGCTATGCGTAGACCACTGATCAGGCTTTATCCATGAATGTCCTGCAGAGCAAAAAAACAAGCATTGTGCTGCATTGTTAGCGATACACACATTTTTCTATTATGCTAAGAAGCAAAATGAATCCTGTTTTTCATTGTTTTTCTGACTTTACATCTGGAATGCACTCAACTCAAAAGTGACGTCATTCTGAGTTCTGATATCCGACTTCTGAGTTAAAGTCAACACTGGCTATGTGGAGGTACCACCGACCGGGAGGAATACGTTTTCAGTTAATTAGGTGGCACTAATGCTATCAAGCTACCTAACAGCGCCATGTGTTGTAGTCTTATTTGATATTTGTGCCAAACCACAGCCGACACAAGTCCAGTTGCTCTCACAGCCAGCTGAGGCTGGCTACAAGAATGAATCAATCCCCATAGAGTTACGTATTAAAATACCCAACGTAGTACAATTAATAAGGATGTTTACAGCCTGCTACCTGCTTTCATTCCTTTATTACAGCTCACAGAGTAGCTGGTGAGTGTTTATAAAGAAGTCGCTGTATTTCATGCAAACTAAAGGTGACTGGGGCAATCTGCTGTTAACCAACGCAATCACAAGGAGGTTTTTGCCAAGCAGACGGTGATTTCTCAGTGTTTGTCAGATGGCTTTGGACATGTCTGTAGGCCTGTGACACTGGGCCTTATTCACTTAAGCCTACATTATCACCACAATTGTCAACACGCCCAAAATGGAGGAAAAGTTAATGCCATGTGGTTAGTGGTTACATGACTACGAAACCTTAATGGATACCATCAAGAGGGCTAAGTAAATCTTTTATATACAGTCCGTGGTTTTTCCCTATTAAGTGTTTTTATTCCACATGTAAAATTTAAGTATTATGCGTGTTCGAAAGGAATGACAAGTTGTTTTGTCTACATTATCTAAAGTACTACAATCATTGTACAAAGAAATACAGTCACCATCAAAATGCCTGTAATCATTTCTGATAAAAGGGAACATGTTGTGTTCCAATTCTGTTAAAAAACAAACACGAACAAAGTTCTTTTAAAAGAGAATCATTGTCTTTAAGTCTTTCATATTTGATGTGATTTCATTCGTGGTATTGTTTTCATCATTATGTTTTTTAAATGTCCTGCTCTAAAAAAGCCCTCGTGTCCCTATCGTTGGCATTTATGACCACCGTGACAATTGATGTGAGCAATATCCCATAATGTACTAATATGAGGACATTTTTAAAAGCGAGTACTTTCCACTGATTATCTGTTTATAAAGCTACCTGCACTTGCTGGTGTCCACAATAGAAAATACTAGTTGACAGACCACTTTTATCTTATCTACAATTGCATTATAGCGTGTTATACAGTTAGACCTACATGTTTGTGTTCACCTTATGTATACTAGCATTTATGAGAAAAAAAATTGTCAGTACTTTGAACACCATAACATCTTCATAAAACAACTTTATAGCTGGAGATAAAGAACAGAACATACTGGTGGTTCGAGATGAAGAATAACACAACTTCCTGGAGGCCTTTTGTCTGGCCTGATGGCCCTTCCTCCACAGTGTGGGTCGTGTGCAGGGCAATGGGAGGATGAGATTTTTAAAAAGGGGAAGGGGTGAAGGCTAGGTTTCCTACTTCCACCCTTCCGAAGGTGGATCCTATTAAGCCTGCTGCTGACCAAAAAAACCCAAAACTGATGTTATCTCCATCCTGTTAACATGATTTTGAATTTGGAGCCAAGCATGCGAGTCAGAAGCTTATAAATAGTGAAAATTAGGAAGAGGTGCAGCATATTTGTCCTTCTTACTAAATTCATGTTAATATAAAACTCATCTGATTCCCTGATACTTGATGTGGTGTCTTGGAAACTGCAGTGGATACCTATGACAGCTGTTCAGAAAGAGTGGTATTAATCCAGTTTTAAAGGTTAATACAGCACGAGTAAATTAGTTAAACGTTAACTGTTAATAAAACCGTTATTAGAATGGCGACATTATGTTTATCGGGCTGCTGCTCTCTGTAAAAACGGGTCAGTGAATCAGTGGGAAAGTATTCAGTTTAAATGGAAAACAGTACAGTGCAGGCCACACTGAAGAATTTCATTCATCTAAACATGAAGACAAATCCAGCAGACCATGTACTCTTGACATGTCTAAATCCAACAACTGTTGGTTGTTGTTCATAGTATCTGTTATTACCAAGCCTAGAATAAAACATAGTGTGCAGTTTGAACTTAAGAGTATCGACTTTACAGCTGTAGCTAAAGACCAGTGAAGATATCCAAGTGTATCTTTAAGGCCTTTTATTTGGAACTGATGGCCCTTCCTCCACTTCTTCGGTTGGGTGCAGGGAGGGTGATAAGAGGATGAAGTGTGAAACATGGGGGAGGGCTGCATTTTCTCATTTTGCATTTCTGAGGATTGAGACTGCTGAGCACAACACTGATCTTTACTGGATTTTTGCATTTCTTTTATGCTGAAACTGGAAGGGGACAAATATAATGTGGAAGCACATCAACCGTTTTTGGCTTTTAAACTTTTAAATATTAAGTGCTGCTGTAGCATTTTTTTTCTTAATCTTAAAGCAAAAACAGTTACTCTACTGTAAACGTCACAGATACTCATATTACTTACAAAAAGCCCCAAAACTTGTGTAGTATGCTCTATTTATGTCTAAATGTCAAAACTAATGAAATCATTCTTAACTCTAAAGTAAATGATGAAAACTTTATTCAAACCTCGCTGTGTAATCGTATTTTAATAAAATTGTAAATCTGATGACTCTAAGGGGGTGTTTGAACGGTTAGAAAACAGGAAACCCAGCGGCTGGACCCGGATATCTGCTCTGTTATGTAACATTAACTTGTTTTGGGGGAAAGAAACAAACTATAGTCTTGCTCAGCTGAGCGCTTTGTCCAGTCATGTCCCTTTCTTTTTCCTTAGGAGAGGGAGGAGGGAGTCACGTGGGTTAGTGACTGCCCTTAACGCGCATTTGATTGGCCCCTCGAGGGCTCCGGTTGGCTCCTCCCGCAGAGAGGTGGTCCTTAACGACGTCACGGCCGATCAGCTGTTGAGCTCCACAACAACAACAAAAGAAGGCGCAGTCGGGGGCTCGAGGAGGAAACGGGACTGAAAAGAAACGCCGCACTGTGACTCCTGATGTGCAGTCCTTAAAGTAACGTTTTTATATTTTATTTCTTCCGCGAAGAAACCTCAAGTTTTTCTATTTTTCGAAAAGTAACGCATCTACCTCATTTTTAAGGATTTTAATCACGGTTTGGACTCGTTTACACCTCCTCCTTCTGCCGCAGGTGAGCTCTTTGTTTTCATCTCGGTGAATATACCCGGCCCCAAAGCCTCTGATTTCGGTATTATATATAAATTGCATGCACATAACAGGAGAGGCACTTGGTGTTTTGGTAGATATACAGCAATTAAGAAGCTATGCTCCATTATTAAGCCTTAACTGTGCGTTTTATTCGGCTTTCTCTGCCGGTGGCTTTGGTTGCTGTGGCTCTGCACAGCTTTCTGCCTTTGCTCGACTTGGACTGGAGTAAGTTTATTTTGGGAAAATATTTGATATCATATCATACGGAGATAAAAGTTAAAGTGAATATGCGGTCCAGCACTGTGCGGGTAGAATTACAGCCTCCTCCTCCTTCTTTCCTTGTATAACCATCGAAACCGGCCAACACTCTTAGGGAGCTGTAGCTCCACATTATTACCGAATCACTTCAGCCTTTATCCCCCCACAGTCTGGACGCCAAATCACATTAGCGCTTCGATCACTCCATTGAGAACAAACTTAACTTGGTAATTGGTCTTTTATCAAGCAGAGGTGTCAAGTATTCCTTTCGGTAATGACTATTTGCTGCTTTTGTCCCGTAAAGTCAATAAGAATCTTTTTTTCTTTTTTTGGGGGGGGGGGGGGTGCGCGAAATAAGATGGGTTCCCCAAACAATCTTAACTATTTTCTACAGAAATCATCTAAGGTGAGGATAAAAGCGTGCGCCCTTTGATTTAGCTGTGTATTAACTCTTGTTTGCCAGCTAAAACGTGGGTAATCTGTATTTTATCCTCCACTGAATCCCACTTTATGGGTTTATTCTTAATCCCGCAGACTGCATACTGTATAGACATCCGATTTAAACACCATGCAACAGCCCATCTTTCTTTTACAGCCCGTTTCGCACTCAACACCCAAACAAAGCGCGATCTGATGTAATAGATGCATCAATTGCGCTGACGTTCAGTGACCCGTTTAACAGCATTAATCAGGCATTAACCAAGCCCGGGAGAGCTTTTCTTTGTGTATGGTTATTATTATAATAACAGGAATAAAGTCGTGTAAATGATTTAGGCCTATCCTGAAATGACCTGCCCTAGGAGGGGCAGGAGGGTGAGCAGGGGGAATGAGAAACAGGTGCTGCAGATTATCAGCCTGCTGTTGTCGGTGTGAGACAGTGAGTCAGTCAGAAGCGTTTTCTGTCCCTCACAGCTGTTCGATGTTTACAGAGGCGGGGTTAGATTGTTCTTGAAAAGAAAAGCGCTTTTTATTCGCTATGTGCCGGAAAATACGAGAGGTAATTAAACGCAACACAGCCAGAGGCAATGCGCCTTCAAGGGTAGGGAGAAAAAAATCGGATATCTGGGCTTGTTTGCTCCTGATGAGAATTTAAGTGTTTTTATCCAGTGCCGTGTTTTGTTTCCACCTCCTACCGGTGATTACAGTTATTGTAACTAGATGTTTAAGTGTTCGTGGATAAACCATAACTTATCGTGAGTCATTTTGCGTAAGCAGAAAAAAGTGCCAACAGATATATGAAATTAAAATGTCACTTATCCACTGAGAGAGCTCGTTACTCATAACAAATGATTAGGTTGTGAATGATGTAAGATAAGGCTGTTATTACAACAGTTGAGCTACTGCACCTGTTAATGCAGTGTTCATGTGTTGCCTGACACACCTATACATGAAGTATGATGAAATTGCTTATCATATTTGCCACATTTTCTTCAGTTTACATCTAATTTACATGTAATGGAAGTCTTATAGATGATACATTTGCATCTTGCACCATCGTTTGTTTGTTTAGCCATAAGTAAACTCTATAGGGCTATCATGTTGGACAGTAAAAGAGTTCATTTGGACATATTACAGAAACCTGAATTTGTAGAGTGAAGGCCAAAATAAGGGGTGGGTGGGGGGGGGGAGTACACTTGGCTTCAATCTGCTAATATCGTGCCAGTGGGTTCCATTTACACAGCAGCTGTAGGGTGACAGTGACACTTGTGACTTTTCATTTCTTTCTACTTTCCTCATGTGAAAGGCTGTAGTTAGGCCAACAAACAGGCTGCCAGCCAGCTGTGTCTGTACATCCTCTGAGCACAGCAGATCCTTTATTTGCACGTGAATTAAACACAGACAGGACATCTTTTTTCTCCGCTCGTTTCCTTCAGATCAATAACTGAAGAAACTGCAGCTGCTGCTCATGACCATCAAGTCTGACAGGAAATTAATCCATCCCGGAAATTTGTGCAGCTAGAGGCGAATACTAACAGGCTTGTCATTAAAGTCGTTCTTGTGTGTGTGTGTTTGTGTTTAAACCATTTCTCTGGGAAGCCCTGGTGTGTTTTCAGGCTCTGTCCTAACATCTTTAATGAGGGATGGGGATGTGAGGCCTTGTGTGTAAAACCAGCACCTGTAAATGTTTATAACCGAATCCTCATGTTTCTCTGCCTCTCAGGGCTTTTTTTTTTGAAGACTTTTGCACTCACTGAAGCAATCCTGACGTTGAGCGATGTCCAGCCTGCGCCTGCTGGCCCTCAGATGATCTATGACCACAACTTATTGATGCACTTTAGCACCTTTACGGAGCCTTCCCCCTGCTGTGAACCCCGCAGCTGATGACCAAAACGACCGCAACACCTCCCTGCCGTCGCCCAGAGCCACGCGCCTCCCCCGACCCCTCCCTCATCCTCACGCCCCTGCAGGACATCTCAGGATGTTCCAGAGGTTCGCCAGTGCTCTCTTTGGGGACGATGTGGAGGAGGTGAGTCGAGGCAGCAGACCTGGGGACGGCAAAGTGGAGGAGACAGAGGAGGAGGATGAAGACTGGATCCTGGTCAACTACCTGAGTAAGTCTGATTCTCACAAGAACCAGTTAATGGTTCAGAATCTGTAATCAGCCAACACCTTGCATTAGTACCATAAAGTAGAAGGTAAATAAACATTTTGACACGCAGCAGTGATTTTAGAACGACTTTGAGACTTGCTTCACTTGTTCAGCTGTCAGACAATGCATTTTTGTTCTCAAAACACTGTAAACTAAACTATGAAATGAAAGCTGACTCTAACAGGAGGACACTGAGGAACAAAGGGCTCAAGCAGAAATGTTTTATCCAGCCTTTCATTATATGGCATATGTGAAAACTTTGGGTTAAATAGGTAAACAAATTAGAAACACACACACACACACACACTTCAGATATATGCATAGCAAGTGTTAAATGCCATGCATATATGCCAAAAGTAAAAAAAAGTCAATCAGTTTGAGGAAGATTAGAGCAAAATCCACCCCCTGATGAAGACTGTGAGTTCAGGAAAGGCTACTGAGCTAATCCAACATGGAGCAACCAGCTAGAAAGACAGTGTATAACTTTAGAGTTTTGTAATGGCAGGTAAAAACCATGCCAAGTTTCCAGTGCAGTCTGAGACCATAAAAAGATTCCAGTCAAAACAGACACGACACGACACAGAAGAGTTCAACAAGTCACCCACCCACACACTGTATGCAGAAACATGACACACTGCAGTGACTCCCAAATGGCTCTGGATGATTCTTGGCACAGCTTTGGTTTGGTGTTAACCCACAGTGGGTCTTAACTTGAATTGACCCCCCCTCCCAAAATTCCATAACCGTGTGAATATTTCTGGCACGAGGGCTGGTGAGAACGAGAGGCTGTCTGACTCACTTCAAGCTGGAGGGGGTGAAGAGGTTGGATGTCAGGCAGTTTATGGGCAAGTCAACCTGCAAACAGGTCAAACAAAAGTGTCTGGAGAACCAGATGAGGTAAAAATAGGTCCCAGTGCTTCCAGGAGGTAAACATGTATGGGCAGAAAGTTTCCTCAAACATCCCTCCACTATAAAAACACCTGGCTACATCATATCCGTGTCTCCATCACAAAGATACACCATGTTATGTTTTGTACAAGGCTGATAGAAGCTCAGTGTATTTGTGACTCAATGTTTTGTTGACATTTTCTGTCAGGTTTCTCACCAGCTCTGGCTAGAGCTGATTTAAGGGGGACCTATTATTTATTCTATTACAAACATTTGTGCTCTTAGATCTGTGTGGTGAAAGAATTGTGTTTGGGTTTTATCACATAAGTAAGCATGTCAAGAGCAATATTTAAAAAAAAGAGGTTTTTATGGCCTGTCATCACTCATGCATATTATCAAGTGTGAATACAGGCTCATGAATGTGCCACACACAGTGTCAGAAATGAGTAAGAAGTAATAATGTTATAAGAAAGTATGGCTTGAACGTTGCAAATGTGGTTGAATGAGGCCAGGAGCTGAAGAAGTCTGGTTAAAGGTGATGCTGTCTGTTTGCTCTGCTGATGCTCTGCATGCTCTGAGCCTTTGTGGTTCATGGAGGAGACAGGGTTATGTGGGGGATCAGCTGGTCCTTTCATAATCTGTACTGACCTCATTAACCCAATGTACAGTGAGCCCAAGTGTACAAAACACTACATGCACCCCATTCTAGAGCTGGAGACCTGTTGTCTAGTTGACACTGCATACCGTGAGCTGCTGTGTTTGCAAACGCCTGCAGCCTCCGCAGGAAGAGATCAGCAGCTGATGGGGCTCGGACAGTGGGAGCTGTCCCACTGCTGCTGAGAGGATAAAGTGAGAAGATCAGCTGCTGCGAACTGAGTCAGCACCCTGCAACCTCTCTGGCCTGTTGTGGGTAAACAAGGACTCCTCTGTGAACTCCAGGGAGTCAGAGCCACAGGGCGGTGTTAATGTCACGTGTAGAAATTGAGCTTCAAACACTGCTCTCACAGTAAACGGGTGAGAGCACTGAGGTCAGAGGAGAAGGGTGGAGGTCGAAAAACCTTTATCTTCCTCCTGTGTGTTTGATGACCACTAAAACATTCTAATAATCATGTTCTTTACAAAAGTAAGTCCCCATCCTTAAAGAAAACTGAAAACAAGCAGAGATGTCTGCTGTGTTGACACAAAGTTATTTTTAACATCCAGTCTGCAAGCTTGAGATCATGTTGGCCTTCCACCTCACAACTTCCTGTTTCTCTGTGAATCATTAGAAGCTGTGGCTGGATCAAAACAAGAGCCCGACCCGCAGCTTTTGGCAAGCCTCCAGTTTTGCATAAGATAGCTAGCAGGGCAGGATGTATGCGTGCTCGCTGCACACGATGATTTATGTGCAAAGGAACGAGCAGTGGTTGTGTATGCTGCTTCTTGTAGAGAGAGCTTAAGTTGCTCTCCCTGGGGTTAACAGCAGACAGACATTTTTGCAAATTCAAACAGAAACATGTGTGCGTGCGGTTCATTGGGCATGCAATGTTGAGCTGTCAGGCTGTCAGCCTGCTTGCAGCTGTTTGGCTGATCAGCTTCCAGAAAATTATTGTTTACATCTGGCAGGTTCCCTTCTGCTGCGTGGCCAAGCCACAGTGCCTCCTGCTGGTACACTGATGACATTACACAGGCGTTTTACTTTAAAATCAAAACAACAGCTGGAACAGTAAATGACCTGTTGCATAAAGGAGTTTGGATTTATGATGTCTGTAAACCAAATGGTTCGAGACCTCATAGAGAAACATTTTAGAAAAGTAGGGCGCAGAACATGTTTACAAAGATATGCTGTAAAGAGAGGGACGCCTATTTTTGAATCTCTTTTCACTGGTTTGTGTATAACCAATGTATTTTAAGTTTAAGGGACGAACTTTTTCCACCACTCAAAAAAAAAACATAAACCAAAGTTTTGGGTTATTATTTCAAAACTTCGAGTTTGGTATTTTAAAATTTTGATTTATTACCTCAAACTTCTGTGAAAATAACTCAAAAATGAGAAAATAACATTTCAAGTTAGTCAAAGTCCAAATTTTGAGATAATGACCCAAAGTTATTTTTAAAAATGGATTTATGTTTTTATTGGGTTTTTAAAAAAATAGTTTTTCTGTTTTTAGTTGTGGAAACAAGCTTCTACAAGTTAACGACATTCACCACCACCGCCTCCTGGAAGGTCAATACAAAACAGGCCTTATTGTTTGACAGACGATGGCTTTAAAGATGCTCAAAAAGGCACAAACACTGTCATGAGGTGCAGTTCGATGACTCACAGTAGAAGACACCTGCTGCAGTCAAAGCGGCCATGCCTTAATAATGAATAGGTTTAAGCCTTAAAAGCCTGTTTTTGTAACAGGTTGTTCACATGACTCTTTCTGCCGTAAAAGTTGCCTGTAAGAGCATGTGGGGAATGACTAGTACTTGGTACTTTTCAGATACAGGTGTTACTTTTTTCATAAGACATAAAATCTGATGCGTCTCTAGTACTATTTTCATTCCATTAATGACACCTTCATCTCACCCCTTAGCTGAAGCTGGCTCCAGCCAGTGTAACGATGGCCACTCGGGATCCACCATCATCCAAGATGAAGACGAGGAGGTGGAGGCAGAGGAGGATGAAGAAGATGATGAGCTGGTGATGATCCCCTCACCCATGGGCATCCCACCTGTCCGTTACGCCTCCTGCACCTCCCTCAACTCAACGGCTGACACCGACCCGGACGGTGGTCCAGATGAGGACGAGGAAGATGATGAGAGTGGGTTTCTGCGTGTGGACACCCGCTCTCTGCAGGAGAGCTGGTTTCTTACCCCCCCACCCTGCTTCACTGGGCGTAGCACCTTTCCCATCGTCCTGGAGCCCAGCCCTCTGGAGAACCTGCTAATCGAACACCCCAGCATGTCCGTCTACACTCACCACAGCATCCCACGACTGAACCTTGACCCCCTGCCACAAAGCTCACATGAACCAGAATTGAACTTTTCGTCCGATGAGATGACCGCGAGCCTGACAGCTTCAAGTGGAAAGGAAAAGGCCAGAAGAACACCAGATGGCTCTCGCCACAGGTAAAATCTGGGCTCTGTCCATGGACAGAAATTTCATCATCATTGGAAAATAGATTTCAAGCTTGGACATATTTATAAATATGTCCAAAAGTACCAAATGGACAACACTTCAAAGGCACCAACTTCGCAATAGCCGTTTTTAGTGTTAACTTATCCAGTCACAGGCTTATTGAGACATTTTAATAAAAAATAATCTACTAACTGAAAGAGCACACAAGGTAGCAGATACTTCAAAAATGCTCCTGATAATTGGATATAATAGTAAACCAATGCATGTTCTGAAGCAGCTGTTAAATTACTTATTGCATTGTGCTAAAAACTAATCTGCCTTCTTCTGAAAACTTCTGCCTCCTGCAGGCCAGAGGCGGCAGTTTCACAGCGGCGCTCCAGTCTTCACTCCTCCTGCTACGCCGCGGCGCTCTCCGCTCAGGCCGGCCTTGTGCAACAAAGGCCGGGAAACCCCACCCAACGTACCCAGCCCATGTCCCGCAAGGCCCTGCGACGCCTCAACCTGCTCCGCCCCCCAAAAGCCAACACCATGCACCTGCACCAGCCCAGCCAGAGGCATCTCAACTTCTGAGACATCCTCATCACTATTCATCATCATCATCATCATCAACCTCAATACTTTAAGCAGTACAGGAATGTAACACTGGCCACCCACAAGCATTCATCTCCGTTTTCTTTCATCTTCTCAACAAACAAACACCAGCAGCAAGTTAACTACGGCATCAGCCACCACTTACACACCTCACACCTAATTTCTCCTGAAAGCTTAATGGGTGGTGAAATCGGGAAGGTGGCTGTTGACTTTTTATATCAGTAATGTGGCCAGTGAAGACTTTTTCTCCCTCCCTCACTTCACTCCCCACGTCCTACTCCTCTTCATCCATCCTCCATCCTCCTATGTATTGATACTGAGAAGAAGGGATATGTAAAGGTCATAAAGTTAACCCCCCCTCCCCTCCCTTTTCACAAGACCATTTCTTCTTCTATTTCTTCAGAGCATTGTACGTCCAATCACAGAGAGAAACAGAGGTCATGATGACTTCTCTTTCTTTTCTTTCTTCTTCTTCTTCTTCTTTACCGTCACCTTAATGTGTAGAATCAATGCTGTAGGTCACTTTACTAAGCGGCAGGTTCACTGTGTGGCAGGATGGTCTGGTGGTGTCACTTCAGGGTCTCACAGTGAGACTGCTGGTCATCTAGGCAACTTTTTGGACTGACTGAGGGCAGTAGGAGACATTTCAGATCCTAAATGACTTGAACATAGACAGTGCAGCCGGACAACGTTTTCATTTAATCAATGCAGGAGTATTGGAATGCAGTGTTCCCAATATGTTGCCAGTGAAGGGCTGTTCACACTAGAGGATGAAGTTTAGGTGGGTTTAAAGGAAAAAATCCCCTTATGTAATCTCACGTGCTTATAATCAGTGATCTGTACTAAATGCTCTGTTTGTGTCTTGAGTGACTTCCTGCATTTTAGAGGAGAACAGGGTATGTCCATAACAACTGTAGGAACAGAAGCTCTGCTTTATTACAGCTGACTTTATTATAATTACGCCTTTTTGATGGTGAAAGTTTAAAGCTTTATAACATCTTTATTACAGAAGAAAAGTGCAACATTTTGAGCCTCTTTATAAGTGCAATACAAATTCTCTTCTTTTTATAAAAAACATGGTTCCTGCTGTTATGTTTTAATACTAAACGCTTCAGCCAGACTTAAACACGTGCATTCAAAGGTTCTCCTGTGAAACTGGAGGGTGTGTTAACTGAAAACAGAGAGTTTCAGCAAAATTAGAATCATGTCTGAGTCAAACCTAACTATGTACTGTAGCTGCTTTGCCTGTTAGTCCATTTTCTGCTCTCGTACTTTCAGACGTAGATTTCTAGTTTCTGTGCTACGGTTCTCTCTGTGATTCACTTTGGTTGCAGAAGAAACTCGTTCCCTTCACCCAACCTTATGCTGTGTGTGTTTGACTGATTATTAAAAAGCTTCGAAAACACCACAAATGAAGCCAGTGAAGCAAAACACAGCTGTATTAAAGCCTTTAAAGGGTATTTTTCCTTAAGTTCCTGCTTTTTGAGCTCTGCAGCACCACCGGAGGTGAAAAACTTCCATGTTGCTCATCCTGCAGCTCCAGCTGAACCTGCCTCTGACTTTATAATTCAGTACTTTTCATGATATTTCTTTAAAGGAGAAAAAAAGAAAAGAAAAAAATGGAAAAAATACTGGGTTAAATATCACTAAACGCCTTGTTTTAACAGTAGCTTTGAGATAAATAGAAATGTTAAAAAATATGTAAAACAAAAAAAACTTCCAAAAATATTTTTTGAAAAGAAAAAACAAATTACATATCAGTATGAAGTTGGTATATATGCGTCCATGGTTTCTTGCTTAGGTGTGTTTGGTTATGATAGTGTGCAATCTGTTGCATGGTTGTAGAGTTTTGTTAGTGTCATGATGGTGGGGGAAAAAAGAAAAATGGATAATTATTATTTTCTTTCTTTTTTTCTGTTTTGTTTTTGTTCTTAAATGAATCTGCAGTCCACTTCTCAGGGTCACAACCAATCACCTTTACTCTTTAGGAAAATGCAGATTTACTTGACGGCTGATGATTCTTTGTGTGTACTCGGACTTTTCCAGCTATGTCCCTGCGTGCTTTCCCTCTGTGAAAACCTTTGTGAGAAATAATCAACTTCTTGTTTAGTGTCACAGAAACGTCTTTTGGTCCCGGGACTGTGAAATGAACTCTGACACTGTCAGTTGGCTGTTGGAAATCCATCAGGATGGAGAGAAACTGTTGGTTTTTTTCAGCTATGTTTATATATTTTGCTCAACTGTACCTAACATGGTTTTAGAAATGTACCTTATGCTATTTTAACTGTTCTCTTTTCCATGTTAACGTAGTTACATTTCGTTAAATATTTAAACCAAAAAAAAAGTAGCAGCGATCTTTAATCTCTCCGTAGTTTTATTATACTGGTGTTCTTTTTTTTAAAAATTGTTTGAGTGTTTGATAACAGCTCTCGGTTACGGTGCTCTAAAATGGTAGACTGTTTAATGGTTTAATGTGTCTGCTGTAGGGATAAGCGGAGCCCAGGCCGAGTCGCCACACTGCAAAAGTTGAGAAATAACCAACCTTATAGAGTGACTAAAACTATGGAAGACAATTTCTGCCAAAAAAAGACTATTTAAATCTATATATAGGGTAAACAGGTTTAAAGTAAAGTTCTGGAGCATGTATGTTTGTCTGATGTTAAACAGAAAATTTGACTCAGTCTGTGACTTTTTATAACTGAAAATTTGTTCCAAAATGTTTAATTTTTTTCTGTTTTAAACCCTTTTTTTTTTTTTTTTTTTTTTTTTGTCTGGCAGAAATCGGCAACCATTTTAATGTTCGTAAATAATTTAAGAACAGGTGAAGGACTCTACATATAACTTCACATTTTGCTTATTTATCAACTTAAAAAAAAAATTCATTTCCTTACACACATCAACAGAAACTTACTAAACTCTGTAAATTTGCCTAACGATGATGTTTTGGAAACCGATCCTGTTCTGAAGATACGGAGATGCAGCGTGGAACGAACACATATTATGGAGGAGAAAAGATTCAGTCATTTTTAATGGAAACTGTTGCAGTGTGGTCTTCTAATCGCCTTGTAAACCTGACTGAATGTCTCTAGTCGAGTTTCTGGGAAGGTAGCGTTGTTAACAAAGCCCTGTAAGGCATTTTTGTTATTTGCTGTAAATAATCGTAAACTGTAGTAGAGTGGATCTCTTGTGTTTTCAAGCTTTTTTTTTTTCTTGTCCTTTCTCGAATGTCTCTCTCTCTGCAGTGAGTTTTGCAATCACGAACGATGTTATTTTGTGTCATTTTATTTTTTGAAAAAGAGAAACTTAAAGACAGAAGGGATCGGAGGTTCCTCCTGCTGTCAGGAGCCTTAAACGATTAATTTGTTTTTTTGTTCTTTTGTTTTTTTTCTTAAGTATCTGTTCTCAGCTCATCTCTCCATCATTAATCTAACAGGGATTTGTAATGCTTTTTGTTCAATGCCTTGAAATTTGTGGATCACGTGCCTTCCAGGTTGAAATGTTATGATGACAATGCATCAATGAAGAACTTGAACTTGTTTTTCTTTTTGTTTAACTTTTTAAGTGGACGTAATAATAAATTAAAACACACAGACAAACATCAGAAACCAACTATGCATCATTCGAGGAAGCTCATATGCTCTCGCCACCACCATCCGCCCAGTCCTTGTACAGCTTTTATAATGACTCAACAAACCAGACAGAATGATGTAGCAAAACCTCTTTTTTTCTCCTATTGTTTTATTTGTAAGTGTGAAGAATATTTTATGGCATTTTTCCACTAAGTGTTAGACTTTTTGGGTTTTTGTTTGTTTTGTATTGTTTTGTCATTTTTTGCTTTTCTGTGTAGTTTACTGGAATAATACTGCACTTTGCCAAAAAGAAAAAAGGTGTAGGACTTTTAGGGTTACCTTTTTATTTATCAACATAACTGGTTTCCTTTGTCTTTTGGATGTATGACAGATCACTCAGACATCAGAAACAAAAAAAAGCTAATTAAAAGTGGGGTCATCTGTTTTCACACTGTAATAGTTAATACATGTGATCTCTTATTAGCCTCTAATAAATGTTTTCATACACAATTTTCTTGTCTTTGTCTTTAGCCTCAGTTTTGCTTATTAACACAACAACCAAAAGCCAGAAATAACACATAATAGTGCAGAAGATAACTTCATATTCTAGGGAGTGCAGTGGTTAGCACTATTGCCTCAGAACAAAAAGCTGCTGACAAGTGGTCTTTTTCAAACTAGTGGCATCAGACGGACAAAATGCACAAACTGATGCTTGTATCCACCTTTGAAATAATGTTACAAGTATCTGCTACATGACCATATTACCAAGAGCTTTAAGTATTTCAGTCTAAATTTTAATTCTATTGAATCTATTTAGCTTGAATCAATTATGTAGAACACGAGCAAAGAAAAAAAGAGTGCATTTTTTAAAGTAGCTCTATTTTCTGTTGTCTACATCGTAGAGAGTAACTTTAATGCCGCACCTAAAAAGGGAAATGAGTACAGTCAAAGGTTAAAGTGGATTCATCAGGTGGAGGAACCCTTAAATTGGTTGTAGTGGCTCAGTGTGGAGAAAAGACTCAAAGCTCACAATAGTTTTGATTGTGAGCTTTAGTAGATTTTCTTAGTGTACAGACTGTGATCAGCTGATCCGCTGCTCCTGCTCTGAGGTTTACTGCTTGTTACAGGGCAGCCTTTTGTGGCTGGATTTACAATGAGGCAGACCAAGACAAGTATAGTGGAACAAGGGGTATTTCTTTATCAGACAGCTCTCCTCACCAAACAGTCCACCCATCTAATGGCAACTAGCAGCCTTAAGTACTTTCAGCTGTTGCAGGCTAAACCATTATTCTATTAACAGGTGAGTTCTCAAACCCAACCTTCCACCACATTATACAATAAATCAACTCAAATAAATAAATATCTAAATACATTTTTCATTTTCATATGAATACATATTTTACACTTTATCCTTACACCAAACCCATTATTATAAAAACGCCACACTCTCTTAACCCATGGCCTCTCCCGGAACCTTTAAATGGTGTCTGGACCCCCAAGGAAACATTTGCCCAAACACCCTGAACAGGACACAAGAAAGAAAGGTGAGTAATTGTGTCTTACAGTTGCTTCTTTGCACCACCTTTATTTCTAGATTTTCACACACACTTGCATTAGTTATCCTTACTGGTAAACCTTATTTGCTCTCAATCACAACCTTTCCTTTTCACAGACAACCACCACATTTCTTGACGAGGAGCAGCTGTCCAGGACCTGGAACAAAGGCTACCAACTGATTTTAAAATACACAATAAATATTCAATGAATAATTAAACTTTGTATGCAAATGTTCTTCCTCTGCAAATCTATGCTTAAAGTACGATGCTAAATAAAGTGCTAGATAAGGTGCTCCTAAAATGCTGAAAATAACAATGAAATAACTTCTTAACGTACAAATTACAACAACAAAGAAAACAAAGAATATGTACAAAAAATACTATTCCCTTAAAAGTAAATACTGCCTGGAGAGGAAGCTGCCTTTCCGGAGGGTTGTGCTCTCAAAGTGCTTGTTGTTTTGCAACAGTTTTGTGTATTTACAGCCATTTTGTGTCTACTTATGGTTATTTAATGTCTCTCTGTTGTTCTTGTAAGACTCTTTTGAGCCCTTTGTAATGTTGTGATTTTTAGGAGTCTCTGTAGTAGTTGACTGTGTATTGGCAGCTGTTTTATGCCTCTCAGTGATCTTTTTGATCCACTTTGGTGTTTTACATATCTATATTCCCATATTATCTCTTTGTCTCTGACTTATTTGTAGTTGCTTTTTAAAAAAAATCTATTTATGAGGTTTATATTAGCATTTTTTTTACTGATGGCATTCTTAATTATTTGGCTCTTTGTTTTTGAGTATTTGTCTGGGTTTTTTGTTTTGGTTTTTTTACTCCACTTTATTGTTGTTAGGAATCTCTGTAGTGGCTTGGTGCCTTTTTTGTCAGTTTTATTTTCTCGTTACTGGTTGGTAATCTCAAGTTATTTTATTTACTTTCTTATAACTGCTGCTCTGCTATTGTTTCGTGAAGTAATTATAATTGTTGTAGTTAAAAGTTGGAAGTAGCAGCAGCTTTTCAGCACTTCTTTTTGACAGCAGATGCACGTGGTCCTCTGTTTACATTCTGCAGAAGGAGCACGCGGCTGCAGCTGCTCGCCTTCTCATTGGCTCTACGTCATGGAGCTCCCTCCCACAGGCGGGACTCGGATGCGGAAGGAGTTTCGATGCCGCGTAAAAAAGCGAAAATAACTCCACGGATTGAAATAATTACCACCAATATCTATTGCTAGTATACTCAAGGGTGTCTACGGAATCGTTAAAGTTTAACCGGAATGTACAGAAAGTGGTGTTTACTGCATAATTCATACTTCAGCTCGGTGTCCCTTAGAAATGAACGGAGGCTCCAGACAAACTGGAAGCACAGCCGGTTTACCTCCGTCCTGAGCCTGTCAATAAGATGTTTTATCGCGGTCGAAGTTATAACAACCCGATTAGAACCGTCCAGTTTAGCCGGTTTGTACAAATCTCAATTCGTATTTAAACGTTTAGCGCGTTTCTGTGAAACCGGGAACGCGCATGCGCACTGGCAGGAGGCAGGCAGATGCGGATATAAGGATTGGCGCCGGCGCCACAGCTGATGTACTCATTCATTCTTCACTAAGGAGGTAAGAGCACCGACTCGGAGACTTCAGCTATATGAATATTTATAGTTTAATATTTTATGCCTCGAAGCTGCTTAACCTTTCCTGCGGTTTTCATTTTAGGTTTCGTATTTAAGTCGTCGTTATTGGCGCAAAAAGGATTCAAATGTGGACTAAAGCGGGGACTGCTTTCTTGTGTTCTTGTTTACTTGTTTTTTAACTGCCCGGGCATTGTTTCCACCTCTGATGTAGTCTGTTCTACTTTAGTTGGCTCTTACATGTCGTGCCAGATGTGTATTTAGAGAGAATTTGGCCTTTTGGTGGAGATTCTGTTAAAATACTGAGGCGTGTAGCTTTAAAACTTTGTACAAAATTACGTCCTCACGTTGTCTTTGTCATTTGTGCACGTTTCCTTAAACCAAGCATTTATCAATGCGTTTGCATGCAAAAGCTGTAGATGCCCAGTTTAAGTACACATCGGGGTTAGCTGGTTATTGTTGACCTAGTTAGGAGTTACCGAGCTAAGTTTGCTAATTACAGTAGCTCCCCTCTGTATCTTTGGCCTGAGGTCGGTCTCACTTTCTCTTACTTTGTAGCGCTTAAAAATCCTCTTGTTGACAAATGTGCTTCATAAGGGTTTGTTTTAGGTGCCCAGGTGGCTTTAAATTATATATCGTTTATGTTAAGCGGTCTTTTTGGCTATTTTAACCCGGCAGGCTTGGAGCAGTTTCGGGGAGGTAGGGCTCAAATCCTCCCGCTTCTACGCTGCGGAAATTGGCGCGTCTTTGAGTTTCAACCCCGAATTAAAGTTAGTATTTTGTCGATTTCACTCATTCTAAATACACCAAAGATGTTTGGAGATGTATATTGTGACGCTGAAAGTGGTAAATTTGATATGAATTGCGGGATTTCTCCGCTTTTTTTGTTCAAAATCGAGGGAAAAACCAGCCCCCCTCTTTTCTGGCTGCAGATACCACACTAGCTTACAGGTCCTGCCTGGCTGCTTTGGCTCTGTATTTATCACGTTTTTAATCAGTTTTACCTTTTTACTCTGAAATGAGACACTTGGTAGTCCTTATATGCAGTCTGTCGGCATTGTTAATTCCCCGTTCTCGGTTTTTATCGAATCTCCGTGGCTCCTAAAATGGTGGCCACAAGCTAACACTGCATATGTTATTATAAGCTAACCATCACTTGTAAGCAGGTTAGAAGTAATCCTACAAAGGGATGTCTTATTATATCTGAGGTTGTTGAGCGTATTAGGATCCAGCTGTGGATCATTCACTTTTAAACGGTTTTTTTGGTTGTATATGATCCTATAGCATTAAACCAGATGCCTAGTTGCATTGGGGAGGCATTTTCTTCAGAAAGGGCCCACTTAACTCTTGGAAACTTCCACGAGAATTTGAATTATTTTTCCCAAGTGTTTTTTATTTATTTATATTTTTTCATTTTTTTTAATATCTCTGTTCACAGTGTTAATATTGAATTTAATGTAATCTCTCCTTTTCTTCTTTACAGCGGAGCCATACAATACAGTCAGCACCATGTCCAGGCGCAGGTGAGCACCTCTTGGTGATTGTTCTGAAACTGGGGGCCCGGAGGTGAAGTGGAGCCACTACCCTACAGCAAAGCTATAGGAGCTCCTCAGAGATCAAACTCCAGATGTTTATACATCAGGAGACTTTAATGACACCATTGTTCAAATTAAGCAGAGATGAGTGACTGGAGGTGAAAACTAATAGATGTTTGTACAGTTAGATTGGATCACATTGTCTGTTCACTGTTGCTTTTAGTGTTTTGATTGCTGAAAGGCATAGTCTGTTGTAAATGTGATTAGGTTTTAGAGCCTACAGTGATGTCATACATTTTTGTACTTGTCACCAGTTCACAATCACATGTAGTAAGATAAGATGGCCAGTCGCTCAAATGTAAAAGCTTTAAATCCATCAAGCTGTAATCACCCCTTTCTTTAAATGGGCGAAACTCCTAATACAGTTGCCTTGCTGATTGCTTTTGTCACTATGGCCCAGTCATTATTTCCATCAATACTGGTGTTTAAGTTGATCACCAATATTTATTTTTTTAAAAGTTGGCTCTAATTGCAGATTAATTCGATTAATATTTCATTGAGCAAGAGGCAGATTCTTATTTGACCATTCTTATTTAATTTTAATTTCAGTGATCGCATCACTCTTCAAGCCAGAGATCCAAATAGCACCGTCACGCTGAGGAAAAGAAAGACTGAGGTTTGTTTCTGTTACTAGCTGCAATCCTGTGTTTCAGTTTATCAGTGTTTGTCTCAGCTTTGTCTTGTTTTTAGCTCAAAGACACATGTTTCTGTCTTTTCTTGTTTAGTGTTCTAAGAAGAAACTACAACCCGCTGCCAAGAAACAAAGCTATGAAATACAAGTTAGTACTGCCCAAATGATATTGATGCTTAATGACTGTGTTTGTTACTGATAAGAGCTCAGCCCAGTGTGTCTCTGTTGTTACTTGTTTATCTGTCTGACTAACGTGTGTGTGTGTGTGTGTGTGTGTGTGTGTGTGTGTGTGTGTGTGTGCCCAACTTTTTTTTTTTTTTTTTTTTTTTTTATAAGGAAATTAATTTAATTTCCACCATTTACTACATAGTAAAGCTTTATAGTAAATGGTCTCTGTATTTATAGATAGAATGGGTGCCTGTAGTCGAAAATGGGCTGTGTTTGCATTGGTTCCTTTTTATTTAATTAAAATATTTTATTTAACTATTTTCTCTCATGACTTGATACATGGTCCTAAGTGACTTATTTCTAGCAGATTTGTATCTGGATAAGATCATATTATAGGAGTAGGTGAAAAGGTTTCAGTAGTAAATTTCTAGTCGTAGCCATGCACTACCTTTTATTCAACAGCAGGTGTCGCTGTTTAGCATGATATGAAACTGAACTTCACAGTGGTGGTGTAACGTAGAGTCCTGCTGTAGATGAGATGACACTTGGTATGTAGGCAGTGTCAAAAATGACAGAAATGCAGCCACCGATTCCACAGAAAATCATACATTTTGCAAATTTAACATTGTGACTAGGTGAAGTCACAATGTTGAGTAACTTTGATTTGTTCAGAGCAATGGGATGTGCCAGATTAATCCCTTTTAGTATGTTAATACATCTGCTTGACCAACAGTCAGGTCTGGGAGTTTCCGTCTCCTCTTTTAAATTCAAGTTTTATTCTTTCTTTCCAGAAGTGTTGGTCAGAGGATGGAGCGTCTCCATGCATTCTCATAGAAACTCCCCACAAAGAGCTAAAACCAGCAAACCCGTCCAACTTCAAACAATACACATTCAAGAACCTCTTCATCAAGGCTTCGCCCATTCCTCATCTCAGGTAAGTGTAGCTTTTACACCTCAATAGGGAGGTCGTAGCGCAACACTTAATACTCCACAGCGCTATTGTTGTTGGAGATGTTGCTCCACCCCACCTGGTATTTAGGGTTCAAGGCCCTCAATTACAGTCAAAGTCACTTTGCAAGTAAAAATCAAGTTTCAGATGTATCCTGTTACTTGCTTTGTCTGCAGAACTCGTTAATTCACCTCTCGGATTTTGTCCAGTCTGTAGTCAGTTGTTAGCATCACTGTTGCATGTACTTATTGACCAGCATAAATGGTTAAAACTTGCCGTTTCTCTTCCAGTTGGGCTAGTTCGGACGATGTGTGGATCAAAATGCTTAACAAGGAGCTGAAGTACGTTCATGACAAGAGCTACCTGGAGCGGCATCCTAAACTGCAGCCCAAGATGAGGGCAATTCTCCTGGACTGGCTGCTTGAGGTGAGCGTGAAAATCTTTAATGTGCAGAAATTCGACTGTTCTGGTTTTGGACAAAGACTCAGCCTTTATGTCCGATTGCCTCGGCAGGTGAGTGAGGTGTACAGCCTTCACAGACAGACAGCGTACCTTGCCCAGGACTACTTTGACCGCTTCATGCTCACTCAGGAGAATATCAACAAAGACTACCTGCAACTCATCGGCATCACGGCGCTCTTCATAGCCTCCAAGATAGAGGTGAGTGTCTTAATTCTTATAGAGTCAGATATTTCTGATAGTCAAACCTCTGTTTGTGCTGATGACGTTTAATCTCAATAACCAACTTTGCCCCTTCTTTCTCATCAGGAAATCTACCCTCCTAAAACCTACGAGTTTGCCTATGTCACAGACGGTGCCTGCGACCAGTGGGACATCCAGCGCACAGAGCTTCACATATTAAAGGTACGCAAACTCATCTACTTCACTTTCTAATCTAATCTTGTAATATTGAGTGGTAGCAATCAAAGTTTCTGTGTTGACCTCCGTGTTGCTGTCCCATAGGCGTTAGACTGGAACCTTTGTCCTGAGACCCCCATCTCCTGGTTGAAGCTATACACTCAGGTTGAAGCCCAGAAAAATGGAGTGAACTTCCTGGAGCCGCAGTTCTCCCAGGAAACCTACATCCAGATCACACAGGTACTTTCAACGGCTGCTACATTTATTTAAATCCTCTTTTTCTGTTTATCCTTGTTTATTCATCTGTTTGAATTTAAAAAAAAAAAAAATGATGCAAACACTTTCTGATTCAGTATTATACTGATCTTTGACCTGCATGTTGCAGCTGTTGGACTTGTGTATGATGGACATCACCGCGCTCGACTATAACTACAGCGTTCTTGCCGCAGCTGCCTTCTGCCACTTTTCCACCTTTGACGTTGTTCATAAAGTCTCAGGTGAGTTTCCCCATTCACATAATCAGATTTAATTTCTTTTTTTTTTTTTTTTTTTTTTTTTTTTTTTTTTGCTCTATTTGTTGGTGGGATTCTTTGTTTTATAACTTCACTCACAATCGTTAACTTGTTTTTTGTCTCAGGTCTCACATGGGATAGTGTGTCTCAGTGTTATCAGTGGATGACTCCCTTCATGGAAACACTGCGATCTGAACCCAAACCTCAGCTCAAGAACTTCCCAAAAGTCAGAGCAGATGACAGACACAATATCCAGACACACGTGGCCTATCTGAACCTACTGGTAAGAAAAAGTAGACAGAAAACTAAGAATCTGAAATGCAAGATTAGTATCACTGTAAAGTAATACACAATTTTGAATGTTTTTAAAAGGGTTAGAAAGTGTAGTTAAATATCTATATAGACGCCTCCTTGCAAGAGCTTAGAGCAATGCATGCCTATATATAAGTCTATATAATTGAAAGAGTTGTTAATTCTTTGGCTTAAATTTCACATATTTGTACAGAACCGGTGGAGGACTCGAGCCCAAAAAGGGAAAGAAAGAATATAACTGAGGCCACTTAAATTGTTTTACCACAGTGTAACACTTATTGTTATTGTCGCTGGAAAAGTAAGGCACCAATATCAGGCTTTTACCTGGTAAAAATGGTACTCGGGTTTTTAAAAACTTGCCTGATCATTCAGGGTCTACTTGGTATAAACTGGCAAATTTGATCATTAGGGAAACTGCTTAATCCGGCTACATGTGTTCATCCATCAATGACATGAAAGCTTTGAAATTTGATTTTATGACTGACTGGACAGTAGGGCTTAATTAATCGGACAGTAGGGCTTAATTAATCGGACAGTAGGGCTTAATTAATCGGACAGTAGGGCTTAATTAATTAATTAATCGTTAGAAAATCACGATCTCAATTCATACTTATGTGCGATCTCATTTCCAAATGACAACTATGTTTAAAAAAAAAAAAGACTATTGTACCGCATTTTGATCCGGGACATAATCTGCATGAAAACAAGCGCTCACTCTTCCTACTCAGCAAATGAGTATACCACGTGATACAGAAGCCAGCTGGCTGCTAAAATTGACAGGGGGAAAAAACAACGGAGAGCACGGAGAGATGAGGAGAAAGTGACAGGAGAAAATCCGTCCCAGTCAACCACCCAACCATCAATAACGGGAACCTTATACAGCGCTTCCCCATACCTGTCGAACTCCTGCAGGCACAAAGAAATTACGGAGGCTATCACTTATCGCCTGGCTAAAGATATGGCTCCCATCAACACTGTGCAAAACGAGGGATTTAGGAAAACGATCGCCCTAGACAAACGCTACACAGTGCCGTCCCGCAACTATTTTTCTATTGTCGCACTACCTGCTCTATACACGCAGTATCGAGCAACGGTGGAGACGGAATTGCAAGCAGTACAACGTTTTGCGGCAACGACAAAATGTGAGACATTTATTGTTTTTATGTTCGGTCTCAACTGTTACAAAGTTGATGTGCAATAAATATTTATCTTGGAAAAGAAAATCATGAGAGAATCGTGATCTCAATTTTTAAGCAAAAAAAAAAAATCATGATTCTCATTTTATGCAAAATTGTGCAGCCCTACTGGACAGATTTGTCCTTTTTTTTTTTTTTTTTTGGTTAACCTCCTAAGACCCGAACTCTTCCACGGCATGCATTTTAAATTTCTCTTTGATATTTGGTCACATTGGGGCACGATCAATGTAAAAACAAAGAATTACCAGATTTTTATTTTATTTTATTTTTTAAACCTGATTTTTGTTTATAAGAAAAATAAGAGCCACATCTGAGGATATTCGTTTAAAATTTTGATAGAACAGTAGCAGTATAATGTCCTCGTAAGTGGATATCGGGCCCTTGAAGAGCAAAAATTGAGTATTTTGGTCTAAATAACCCAAAATGTGATGTCCACATATGTGGACGCCAGGTCCTAGGAGCTTAAAGTATATGATAAAGTGATTTTAATTACTAACATGGAACTGTTTCTTCCTGCAGAGAATGGCTCAGGAGTGTATGATCTCTGAGAGTAACGCCGGTCAGCTATCGCCTGTTGCCGCGGGACCAATTCTGACACCACCCAGCAGCACAGAGAAGCCACCCAATCCCTGACCAGGACAAAACCAGAGAGACGTGCTACCTCTCCTTAGTCCGATAGGAGCCACTTGCTGAATGATGCACAATTTTGGGCAAACTGACCTCATGTAGCTTGTGTGTGTGAGTGTGTTGTTGGGTCTGTTTGTGTGTTGTGTGGTTTTTTTTTTTTGTTTTAAACACTAAGATCAGACTTTTAGTAGCCATGGTGATGAATTGACAATGTTCAGCTGTAAAATATTGGGATTTGTCCCTGTTGACAATCCTGCCAACAGTATTGTGGTTAAAGGTGACGAAGGCTAAGATCAGCGTGTTCACGTTTCCATTCAGGTCTGACTCCTTTGATATGGTCAGAGAATGCAGCTCACAGGCTACCTAACTTTGAGTTTTTTTTTTTTTGTTTTTAATATATTTAATACATATACAATTAGCAAATGTTGGTCTGAATCAGCAGCAGCTACTTCAAAACTGATTTTAGCTTGACCAAGCCCACAGATGTGCAGCAGCTGTCGTGGCTTTTCTTTTTCCTTAGACTGGTTTTGGTCTGAAAAAGAGCCAATCATTTCATATCTGGGAGTTTCACTGGTGCTATTCTAAGTGATGCCTGCTTTTGAATGGTGCTTCAGGCCATCTTCTCAGGAAGATGGACAGACTCATTTCCTGTGGTGTGTGTATTATTTTTATTTTGTTAAATCTTAATTACATTGAAAGGAACCTTTGCTCTGAAGAGCTGGATTTTGAAATTTAGTGTGATTAATGTCCCCATTTCATTTTGAATCTCAATGTGCAGACCTGCTGTAAATTGGCAAGGTGGCAAACTGCTTGATAATGAACTACACAATGAGTTTCATAGCTTCGTGGGTCAAAGGAACAATCTCCTGATTTGCTCACACCTAAGTGTTTTCATGCTCGTGACCTGTTGGTGGCTTCCCCCCCCTCCCCATATTATATAAACTGTTGCAGCCTTGTTGCAGACTCTTGTTACATTCCTGTGAAACTTGATGATTGTGCAAATTTTTATTTTTTTTTTTAATTTTAAGTGCTTGTATTTATTGAGCCTTAATATGTAATAGAAAAAAATGTTAATATGTAAATTCTTTCAGTGATTGAGCTCAGTTTGATCACAGCCAAAGGCAAAAGCTATTTATGATTTTTGCTGACGCCTGTTGAATTACAGTTCTTTATAATATGTTGTACACTAGCCTGTCATTAGTGCCTTTTTATGAAAATATTAACTGTATTGATACATACTTTAGGCTGAAGCAAGCCCAAAGGCGTAGATCGAGTAAACCTGTGACTGGAAATCTCTGCAGTGAACCTTCCACCATGTAAACTGTACATAGAAGTCAAAACGATGAATGTTTAAAACATAAAGCAACTCTGAAATTTTTTTTTTTCTCCCTTTTTTATTGGAATGTTTTAAATAAAAGAGAGATGTGACGAAGCGAGTCTGTTTAGTTTACCGATGAAAGTTACCAAGACTTTGTTGGGAGGGCATTATTTATTTTTGCATGTACTGTGTTCATTTACATGCAACCTCACGCTAAAAACATTACTGCTAATAGGCCAGAGGGAGGTTCGGTTAGGTGCTATGCTTTCTACATTGTGTCTGGGTTTCATATTTATGTTTTAGATCATCTTGAATAATAACTCAGAAGGAAAAATATACATTGTGCATAACCTTATGTTCATTGTGGCTTCTATTCTACACAGGGTTGTTGCTTTGAGAAACAAAACCCATCCATGTGACTAATATATTTTAAATTTGGCATACCATATTGGAATATCTTCATTAAAATTGTGATAACCCTGGAAAAAGTAGAACAAAAAAATAACAATGTGGGTTTAAAATATTCAATTTCACAAATACTCTATCCATTGATGTTCCTTTATAATGAATATATATGCATGCACACTGGAAAGCTGTCTATATATTTACATGTTCAGAAGGCTGTTGTAGTCAGCTACAACTAAACTAAAAGTAAGTTTGAAATGATATTCCAGTTTACTGAAATACTATTAAAATGATCATATACTTAAGACAAAAATGAAATAAATTTATACAGGGAAGATATGAAAAGTATTTGGGAGCATTTTAATTTATCAGAGTCACTAACTCATTTGGTTGCAAAGCCATTATAGGTTAGTGCCTTAGTTTGCAGTCTTAAGTGGTCTTGAGTCATTACAGTGTGAGATTTTTTTCCTCTTTCAGTCCTAAAGGGGTGAGAACACTATATTCATATGCAGCAGCTTGTGTTATTAGAGGCCAGCTGGGCTGTTTGTGGGCTTTTAGCTTTTAACCATCTTTACAACATCTTTGTTAAGAATGATTGTGATTCAGGGGTGAAAGCTAAAAAAAAAAGCTGTGAAACACTTCTAAGGTTTCACAAACCTAACAGGGAATGTGAGGCTCTGACTGGGACATCCAACACCTTTCATGGGTGGTACAAACAACAGAGAATCATCTGCTCAGTACTGTTATATCCTTATGGTAAAATACCTTTAGGACCAATTACTCATGCAGCTTTTGTTTTTGTCTTTTCCATCTACTGAAATGCTACAGTGAGCCATCTTTGCCTCAAATAAGCATTTCTTTGAATGAAGTATAATTCTAATGTAAAGTGCAATAAAACTGCTCTGTTAGTTTTCACACTTAAGTGATGCAGGAGCGTTTGTGGTAGGCAGCGGGTGTCAGTTCAGCGTGATGTTTGTTCACAAAGCAACCTGAGAGAAAATAAAGTCTTACTTCATAGCACTCAAGTGCTAATAAGAGAGAGACAAAGAGAAGTGTTGAGTATCTATACTTAAGGATTTCATGAGTCATAAAATAAACCTGAAAACATATTGACAAGCCTCACACATATAACCTGTGACTTCCTGAGTGATTACTCATAAATAGAGCTAAAACAATTAAGTCAAAGGAAATCAACTTTTAATTACTTTAGTTAAACAGCTTTATCAAACACTTACATTAGCATGTGCATATTGTCATCTTTTTCTCCTCGTCATCTGCTTCCTGCATTACTACTACATCTCCACCCTCATTTTTACCTCATCCTATTCCACCTCACCGTAGGCCTCATCTCCTGCATCAAAGTCAGAGCTCTAACACAAGATGTGCATAAATGGCTAAACAGCAGCAACAGCTGGTTATAAGCTAACATCCCAGCTAATGTAAGGCTCAAGTGTCAGATAAACAATTTGATTACATTCTCACATCATATAGTAATTTATTCATACGATGTCCAACAATATTAGATCCACATCTAAGAAAGTTTCACTAACAGCGGTAAAAACAGCATTTTTACCAACAGAAAAGCTCAGGATATCCTCAAAATCTTCCTCATTATAGCTTTTATCAGACAGAAGTGAACTTCACTGGCTCATCGACTCCTATCGGACTCCTTTCTCAAAGTTTTACAGCCTCCTCCAGAGCAAATACACATGTACACACACTGGCAGCTGAGGTAAACGGCAGACTGATAACCTACACTCACCACTCACTGCATGTGAACAGTGGCCAGAATTTGAGGTGGTCATCAAAATATATGTTTAACTGACACAAATACATTTTATAATCCTGATTTATTGCTAATTGTTATTGTTAAAATACAGTATATGCAAAAATGATTTTTATATACAAAAAGTAGAAATGCTGTTGTGGGTGTAGTCTAAATTTAATGTTTTTGATCTCTCGACTGACTAAAATGTTTGTCCTACAGTAGTTAGGTTCATAAACTTGAATTGAAAGGGGTACTAAATTCACTAACATTGAGCAGTGAGATTTTACACGCTGTAACTTTAACTAACCTAAAGCCTGCAGTGTGGGCCTTTTACACATACACTGACATCTGTTACATTCATGTCCTTCCTGATTGTTTTCGGATGATAGCAGCCCAGGTAAACCCGTTATAGATGGCTTACCAGAGCCAATAAGGTGAACAACTAGTGCGGAGAAAGCCATAGCATCTTGTGGAGCCTTTGGTGGATTAACCTAATTTGGAAACGTTACCCGTCTTTAATCGATCCTAAAGACGTCAGAACTACAGCCATGGTTTTAGTTGCCTAAACATGTTCTTACAGTTGACCCCTAGGATTTTTTTCCCAACCCTTGCTCTCCCACTTGAATGTTGAAAGTAGGTAAAGTTGTGCCAAAACCCCTGTGATGTTTAAATGTTTAAGCTAAACTGGACATCATGTTAAACCTAAACTAATCTAACCTAACAACCTCATTGTCTTCATCCTAGAATCTAGTGATCCTGGTGTTAGGAATACACACGAACCCCTGTGCTGATGTGTGTGTTAGACATAGACTATAGTGGCAGACAGGGGCCCCTCATGTGTGTGCACCTCCCCTAGAGTGAGTGCATTGTGTGGGCCTGGGAAAGCGTGGTTTTAACCTCCTCACACACAAACTGACCCCAACACACACACAGTGCTCAGCTTAACTTAAACATGAGAGAAAATGATGAATTCTATTGCCACCATCACCCAAAAAGAAGGAAATTCACAGATACTGAGGTAAAACAAACTTAAACTCAACTGAAAGACAGAACGATCCTAAAGATTTGCTTCAGCGGCAAGAGTCGAAGGCTGACAAAGGAGGAAAGAAATGAGAGAAAAACACAAATGCATGGTCAGTTTTGTTGTTTTTCTAAAATTAAGGAAATTATTGATTAAGACCAAACATATAAATGTATTCATACCTGGATAAGTTATAAAGATAGGCGTCTGACATGATGGGTTAGAGGTGTTTCTCTATAAAGGAAAGTACTTGTAGATTAGCCAAAAATAAGCTTGTGTTTCCCAAATCATAAACTGAAGTTTATGATTTTGTAACTTTATGTCGACTTAAATTGTTGGATGAGGAGGAAGCAGACTGAGAACCTCTTGTTATAGAGGTCCAAGGCAATGCATGCTTCTGCACCACACAGTGTGTGTGAGACAGCTCTTATAGATACCTAACATAGATACTTACTCTCTAACCCTGACATTTGTTATTTTTCTCAATCTTGCAATTATTTCTCAATTTGTTGAAAGTGATCAGTTAAAAGATCCCGTTAAAAGATAATTCATTCTTAAGATATAATAAATCCAAATGTATGGTTGCACGAGGAAACAATGAGCACCTCCAGACAAAACATGAGGTCTCAAGATGTCTAAAATATCTTCACTCTCATTGGTCCACAGAGCAGCAGCTGCATCAGAGCACGATAACCTCTTTCCATTGTTTGTAACAATGCATATGCTTCATGTCACTCAATATCGGCTCTATATGTGTGTCAGATGGGGGCATTAGAGGGAGGGGGAAGGGTCTGAGGCTTTTTCCCCCCTAAAAATTATGACAGTTTTGAAAGATTTTTAAATACATGCATTTAAAACACAAAAATAAAGAATCGTGAAGTCTCATCTCAGCAGGAAGACCAGTGGTTTGGTTATTGTAAAGGAACCAAAGCCGAGTGCTGTTACATCATGGAGTGAACAAAAATTCAAGCTTAGCTGAGAGAATTCCCTCTGAAAACTGACAAACTGATAAAAAAAACCCTCTGAAAATGGAAAAACTACAGATCTGATGTGGTGATGCAAATTGGGGCGATCGTGGCTCAAGAGTTGGCAGTTCGTCTTATAATCGGAAGGTTGCCGGTTCGAGCTCCAGCTCTGACAGTCTCGGTCGGTGCAAGTTTCCTTGGGCAAGACACTTCACCTGTTGCCTACTGGTGGTGGTCAGAGGGCCCAGTGGCAGCCTCACCTCTGTCAGTGCGCCCCATGGTGGCTGTGGCTATAATGTAGCTTGCCATCACCAGTGTGTGGATGATTGAATGTAGTGTAAAGCGCTTTGGAGTCCATAGGGACTAAGTAAAGGTCTATACAAATACAGGCCATTTACCATTAAAGAAAGCTGGATTTTGCAGGATCATTTGTGGTGGAAAGGTTTTCCACCTAAACGATTAGTTTAATTGTTGTGCTGATTTCATTTCAGTTTTGCTCCGTTTGCCATGCTTTTAAAGTACTTCTCATTATACAGTCAAACATGTTATTAGGTACATGTAACTAGTACTGGGTTGGAGCCATTTTTGCCTAAATTCTTCAATGCAAAGATTCAATGGGGTCCTGGAAACATTCCTCAGAGGTTTTGGTCTATACTGACATGATAGCATCAAAGAGTTGCTGGAGATTTATCAGCTGCGTGTCCACAATACAAGTCTCCCATTCCAACACATCCCTGAGGTCCATCCATTTTCTTCCACTTATCCAATTAAGGATTACGGGGAGTGGGGTGGGTGAAGTCTATCCTAGCTAGAATGCAACAAGAGGCAGGGTACACCCTGGACAGGTCACCAATCTGAAACAGGTCTAACATACTGTAGACAGACAGACAGCCATTAACACTCACATCACATCACCAGTTAACCTAACCCCACTAACTGAATGTCTTTGAAGGAAGCTGGAGTCCCCAGAGATAACCCACGCAAACACGGGAGAACATGCAAGCTCCACACAGAAAGGCCCCGGCCAGATGGCGGTAACTCTGGAGGCCATTTGAGTACAGTGAATTTATTGTCATGTTCAAGAAACCAGCTTGATGATCTGAGCTTTGTGACATGGAAGTTGCCATCAGAACATAGCTACATGTGGTCGCCTTGATCGTGGCTACTTGCTTAAATGCATTGAGTTGCTGCCATGTGATTAACTGATTAGCCGTTTGTGTTAACGGGCAGTTGAGCAGGTGTACCTAACAGAGCGAGTAGTGATGCTGTAAAATGACACAAATGCATCTTTATTCCCTGTGATTACACACATTCTCGAACAAAACCAAAATGTTTTAGTGTTCGGGCTCTCCTATCCCTGCTCTTTGCTAACAGTCTATATATAATAAATAAATGTCAATTACGGTGCTTTTGTGAATATTTAAAAACCAAAAAAACGAAAATCGAACAAAAAAAACCTTGAGGTCTACTTAAACTCTTGTCTACTTTTATGCTTTCAAGGCTTCTTGCTCTTGGTAAAAGCAAGGGAAAACTGAAAAGAGCAACTTTTTAAAATGAGCATTTTAGAAATATTTTAATTTGTTTTCAAAAGATAAATCAATAAAATAAAAAAAATAAAAACAAGATGATCACACAAAAAAAGCCCTATGCAGTGTTACCTATTACCACGTGGTGGCAGCATTGCGCCATATGTGTAAATGGAAACTTACTGTGATCTCTCTTTCTATGTGTACAGTTAGGTTTTTGAGCTTTATACATTGAAAACGTAAAACACGATCTCCCACTATGTGTGTACAAAGGTCTGGTCAGCTCTTACAGGAAAACACATCGAGTCCCACTCTAAGTAATGAATGCTATGATTCATAAAACAAATCTTTGAATCGTTGTGAGCCATTTCTGAAGTACTATCATGCCAGTGCAGCAATGACAGTATATGATTTTTAATGTATGAATGTTTTTCTGTGATTAAATGGGAGTAAATGCAATAAACCACCACTTTCTAAAGCTGAATCTAGATCCAAATCTCTCAGAAAGATACATGGACAGCTTCAAGGATTTTTTTTTAAATGTCCTTTTATCCTTTATACTAGCTTTCTTATTTTATTTAGTTATTTTTCAACTTGTTCTCTTACCAGAGAGAGTTTGGGGGGGGGGGGAGAGAGAGAGAGAGAGAGAGAGAGAGAGAGAGAGAGAGAGAGAGAGTAAAATCACTGAACAAAGACACCAACATATAAATCATGTTCTTGGGAAGAAAAGTTTTTCTTTTTAATTAAAAGTCACATACAAAAGGAATATTCCACATTAGGTTGCTATAAAACGTTCATTTGTACATCTTATTATACAGATCAGCACAGCTCTGTGGTAAATGACACTTTAAACCTTTACTCTAATAAATGCATATGAATTCAATAAAAATGTTCACGCATCTGTGTTAAACAAAATTCAACAGATGTTGCACACATACAGGTCAAAACATCTGAAGCGTCACAATAGTTTATAAAAAGACACCTGTGTTATTCTATTTGGATGCATAGCTTTAAGTACAGTTCTTACAAGGCTTTTTTAAACATTTTTTTTTTAAATTCATTATCCAAAAGAAGGGGGGAAACCACTGAATTGAAAACGTCTTATCTGTAGAATCTGTCTACGCAGTAAAAATCTCAGAGCCTAGCAGGCAAATATACTGGCTTTTGAATAAAAAAAAAAATTCTGACTGTATCTGGAAGAAAACCATGACTTAAGTGCAAAATCTTTAAAATATCAGGAAATGTTTATCTATGTTGCCATTTTTGCTGGCTGAGGATTGAGTTACGCCGAGTTCTGTGATTGTACTTTACTTGCTCAGACTTCCTCCACAGGTTTTCTCACTCTCTCTATTTAAAAACTACATTCATCAGGCGCTGTAATGACAATATACTTAGCCAAGAGGTAGGCTGGAAAACAACCATCAGACACGACACTGATCTGCAGCCAGAACCAATAAACATTTGGCTGCTTTAAAAGTTGAAGAAGGAAAAGCTGGTGTCCTGTTGTGCACACGAGAGAAGTCTGACCTCTCCTGTTCTGCTCCTCATTTATCAGGGAAATCATCTAAGAAATTTACCGTCAAAGGATGGCAGCAAAAAAACATCAGGTAGCTTCAAAAGGAACAGAACAAAATGCTTGTGCTCCAAATCAAACAGCCCATTTTACAGATATGGAATATGAGAAGATTATTAAGTGGCCACTAAATAAAAACAGGGAATCAGTGCTGGATTTAAGAGAGTTTAGGTCAGGTTTGCAAGAACAGAAATTCTCAGTGTTACTCACTTTGAGCAGTGCTCATTGGCTCAAGTTTGGTCACTTTGTAATGGTTATATTCAAAACAGCGCTGATTTATTAGCTGCAGAGCATTCCGTGCACACGCACTTGATTTTCTGCTACAACATGTATAAAGTTTTAATAGAAATGGTAGAAGCTCGTTCTGCATACTTATTAGTTTTTTAGATGCTGCAAATACTTTAAACTGGAAGTTTATGAGCCCCACTCTTAATTTTTCCTAACAAGTAAGCAGTTTAACAGTGGCCATGTGACATCAATAAAGTTATATACTGTTAAAAAAATTTTAAACAACACAATACAGACGTCTTGAGTCACCGTCTTTATATTTTGCTTCCAAGCATGGTGGTGCTGAGAAATACTTCTACAAAGTTTTCCAAAGGTCTTCCAGAGTTTTTCTTTGGGCACTGGCTGTTTTTTCCATTCATTTTCAGTTCAATCCTTGTACCCGACTACTTTCAGGGGAAGGCTGTTTTCTTTGTTTGGCCATATATATGAATGATTGAAGCATAAAAGGCACCAAACTCGAGGGATGAAGCAGTGTTGTGTTCATAAAACCATCAGACCTGTTTCCATTGAGACAACTAACAGACAACTTAGCAAAGAACCAGTTCTAGTTACAATTCATCTTACAGCCATCGATAAAGCATGGTGGAGGCTGTGTCATTGTTTTAGGCTTTCGATTTAGCCAGTGTAGTAGGAGTCATAGCCTGGCCTTCCTAGAGCCGGAGCTTTAACATTACTGAATAATCATTCTGACAGAAGAGCCAACGTCAAACGAATATGTGGAATAACTGGAATGAAGAATAAAGGTGGTCTTATTGAATATTGACTTTCAAACACTGCTTATCAATTTCCAAGCAAAATATAAAGAAAAGAAGACTTTTGCACAGTACTGTATTTTAGTAGGATTACTTTATAAGAGAAAGACTTGCATATACTGAATATCCTGCATTTTCATAAAAGAAACAAAGTAAGTAATTTTTGCCTATTTGTTAAAAGCCATCTTCACATGTATCACAACTTTCACTTCCAGCTCACAGCAATGTCTAAGCGTGACTTAGTTTCAGTACCTCTGGCTGTCATGTTGATTTCCAAATGGATTCACAGTTGCAGTGTTTATATTTGACAGCAGTTCAGCCTTCGGAAACACTGGTCTAACAGGGTGCTCCCTGTTTTTTTTTTTTTTTAGAAAAAGCAAAAACATTAACAGTGCACGACCAACTGCAAGTGAAAAGAAGCTTCTGGGGAGTTTCTACATGGGGGTTACAAAAATAATGTCATCTGAAAACATACTAGCAAAGCTCATTTTACACGGTGGAGACGCTGTAGGCTGCAAAGTGTTTCACTTGGTGAACTCACAAGGCTTTTAATTGTTAACTTTCTACGTCTTACTTGAAGATGGAGAACTGACTTGCCTGCTAGTGCAACAAGAACGGCAAAGAGAAATGCACGCTGGTTACTGGAAGGTTTTTTTGAGGTCAGGTTAATCTGTGGAAACGCAGAGGGTAGAGAAGCAAAAAAGATATTTCTTAGGAAAATAAAAGTGTAGAATAAAAGCTTGACCTTGGTAGTGATTCTGTATGAAATTGAGTTTTTGTTTACAGCTGTGGAGCTGCACAGGAGGGTCAAAATAAAAAAATTGCCATGCCAAAGATAAAAAGATTCAAATAGTACTTTAAAATTCCCTGAAAGAAGAACTCGGAGCTGTCTTTGTTAGATTTCTACATCAAGTCCTTCTTACCAGACTGTTTCTCTAAATACAAAGATCCCCTCATTCTGAACATTTCTGACATAATTTGATGTTATATTCCTCCAGAAAAGAGAAACTTTTGACCTTGAAAGTCTGCATTTTCCATGGAACGAAAAACAGCAACCCACAAACTGCCCTGATAATTAAATAAACAGAGTACACCGCTTCTAAAAGGAAGAAGTACAAGCAAAATAAATAAAAGCTGAGTGATGTATTCCTGTGTTAAGCTCAAAGATGAACTGGTAACCTCGGTTTTGAAGAAACACGAGGATCACATAATGAACCTCGCGCCCTGAAAGTGTCTCAGCTTTTCTGTGGCGATTAATCTACACGGGGGGAACAGAGCTGCTGCGTTCCTGCCCCACCTGAGAGAGATTTTTTGTTTCATATCAGGTAAGATGTGATAATATTCAATCCCATTTGTGCCACAAACATACCGAGAATCAATTTAGAGATAAGACACTCTTTCTTTTTTTGTTTTAGTGGTGTGTTTTGAAGAAACACCGTGGTGGAGCTTTCACTGAAATAAATGAATACACAAAAAACTCGAGAAGGTCAGTGAGAATGAAGGAAATGCCTGCCAATTGCCTTTTATTTGAATTGTCTCCATTTTTTTCCAAAGTTAAAACATCAGAGTAATGCGATTACAGCTGTAAGTCTGCACTTACAGTTGCGATTTATGACTTTGGTGACATTTCTCAGTTTGGTTTACTCACTTTAAAGTTTCTCTGCCCAGATTTCCTGTTTGCTCCACATGACACAGTGACCACAGCATTACAGACAGTGGCTGGACCAGCGTCCTTAAGGGCTGGCAGCCAATCCATCCATCCATCCATCCATCCATTCGCTTCCGCTTATCCTTTTCAGGGTCGCAGGGGTTGCTGGAGCCTATCCCAGCTGTCATAGGGCGAGAGGCGGGGTACACCCTGGACAGGTCGTCAGTCTGTCGCAGGGCCAACACACAGGGACAGACAACCATTCGCACTCACATTCACTCACACATTCACACAATGGCAATTTGGATTTTCCAATTAACCTATCCCCTCAAGCTGCATGTCTTTGGACGGTGGGAGGAAGCCGGAGTACCCGGAGGGAACCCACGCAAACACGGGGAGAACATGCAAACTCCACACAGAAAGACCCCAGCCTGATGTTGGAATTGAACTCAGGACCTTCTTGCTGTGCGGCAACAGTGCTAACCACCGTGCCACCGTGCTGCCCTTATCACTCAATCATGAGTGATAATTCTAAGTAACCAATCAAACTCTCCAAAGCCATACAAGTGTTTTCAATCATTGGGGCAGACTGAACATCCTTCTTGTTGTTACCTTAGCTTTGTAGCGTATCTGCCTGACGCAGCCAAATGTCTTTCTGTTCTTTTTTTTAACTAAACCAGTCAATATTTTAAAAAAAAATGATACGTTACAATACAAATAATTCTTTTTCATGCGCTGGTAATAACTTCAATATCAGTGAAAGTAAAATTTAGTTTATTAGATGTTCATGATACTTAAGTAAAGAACTTTGATGTTGTCTTAAGAGCTTAAAAATAAGTGAATTGAACTGAAAGAAGCCTCTTGGAAACGAGGTGAAATGTTTCCAAAAAGTCCAGGTTTCAAGCTCTTACACAGACACGATTTATGTTGATAACCATTTGTTAAAAACTGTAAGAGTAAATACAAGTATGCAAACATATTTCTTTGGTCAGTTACTCTGATTTGTTTCTTTCCTTCTTGTACTTGCATGGCCCAACGTGTCAGGAGTTCTGAAGGATTTACAGATGGCTTTTGCACATGTCATCCCAAAAACATGGTGATTTTTTTTATCTCTCTGTTGATAAAGGTTTCTGGTTCATGGAGTGCTAAAAAGACTCATGTGCCAACAAATTCAGAATCCGACTTTATCTATCCATTCAGATTCCTGTAAGATTGTGCAAATTTGCACATATTAAGATATAATGCCTCACTTGCATATTGAAACATTATATCCTTAATGTAAATAATAATCTGGGTAAATTTCATGTTGATCTATGAGTTTTTACCCTGTTTACCTGGACGATGCATGATATCTGTCATTTATCACCTGTTTCTACTTGTAAAACTCTCTTGAATAACTGCTGCTGCTGAGGGCTCATCCCTGTCAGACAACTCTAATAAGAATGCACAGTCCTCCCAGCTTTGCTTCTTCTGCCTCATTCATTGTTTTTCTGTTCTTAATTGCTTCTTTATGCCTCGTTATTTTTAATTAATGTGGCAAGCTCATCTTGCTTCACTAAACTCTGACATGAACCATAATCTGACATTTAATTAGCCAAAAGAACTGAAAATATCACTTGTTTGGACCAGTTTGCTTAGAGACCTTTGTAGAAACCACAAACTGTAAAGGTTTACAGCTGAAAAGGTGAAAAAAGGTAGATTTGTTCAGGCCAAAAAAATTCAAATTTGTATGTCTTTAGAACAGTGAGTATATTTATATATATTTCAACATCAGAAAATTAATATTAAAACACATATTTTAAACATATTCCCAGCCATACAAAACAATACCTGACCAGCCATCCTTGTTTTGATTTTTTTTTTAAATTTGACAAGATCACAGCACTGAGTCCCTTTCCACTGTGGCAAATGTTCTATGAGTGTGTACTTGTATTTGGGTAGCACCCCCTAATGGTGATGTGGCAGGGGGTCATGGCTGTGGCTCCTCTGTATGTACGCCATTGCATCCCTGTATGTGAGGGTCAGCTGTGGTCGGTCGTACATCTCACTGAGTGCCTGAAACTTTGGGCCCCACCGCGAGAGTCTGTCATAAACAAAACCTCCATCATCTTCCTCCTCTTCCCCGTCGTCCTGATCACCGTCGCCTGTGTTGATGTTTCTATGGGACACTGCGGACCCCAGTGAACTAAGGCTTCCTGCCGACGACCCGGAGCCTTCCACGCACCAGACGTGGTAGGCGTCTGGCGGGAAAGCCTCATTGTCATTGTCTGCCTCCCAAATGATTCGCGCCACGTAGCTTCTAAAGTCCACGTGGGAGCGTGAGCCAGGCGGGGCATCAGTGTAACTGCCTACGTCGCTTGTCTCCACGTCTCTGTTTACATGAGCAGTGTAATTAGCGTAGGTTGCATCGCTGGTATAGTTGGCGTTGGCGGCATGCTGATGGTGGTGGTGATGTGGGATGCTGAGGTAGGGAGCACCTGAGCTGCACGAGGAACTGGATGGATGAACCTCTTCCTGGGAGCCCGGTGAGGATTTGATGAGCGGAGCGGTCGTGCAGGAGGATGACTGAGACAAACTGGAGCACAGTGGACGCTTCAGCTCTGTGATGTCATAACCGTTCTGGAAGGACGGAGGAAAAAAGAAGATACATGGGTACCTATTAAATCTGATGCTTAATTTTAAAAATTGTATTTTTTTACTGTAGTGCCCCTAGTGGTCAAATAATATAATTCCACATTTTGGTTTTACAACTTCAGGAAGGGGTGCTAGGCGAGTTCATACACCAAGTCTGGTCATAATACATGAAAGATGCTAAGACATGACATGACTTCGTGTCTGAAGTCATGTCATGCCATTGACCACTGTCAACTGGGTTTTTCGAATTTAACTTGGTCTGATGGTGGGTCACTTAATTACACAAATGGTTCCAGCTTTGGTGGCCCTTGAATGCTAAAAACAAATTAGATAACTTGTTTACATTATACATGCTTCCCTTAGGCAGCATCATTAGAAGAGATAGCATACATTTTCACTGCTATGCAGATGACACCCAGCTCTATCTGTCCATGAAGCCAGATAACACACACCAATTAGTTAAACTGCAGGAATGTCTTAAAGACATAAAGACCTGGATGGCCGCTAACTTTCTGCTTCTTAATTCAGATAAAACTGAGGTTATTGTACTCGGCCCTGAAAATCTTAGAAATATGGTATCTAACCAGATTCTTACTCTGGATGGCATTACCTTGGCCTCCAGTAACGCTGTGAAGTCATTTTTGACCAGGACATGTCCTTCAATGCACATATTAAACAAATATGTAAGACTGCGTTCTTCCATTTGTGCAACATCTCTAAAGTTAGAAATATCCTGTCTCAGAGTGACGCTGAAAAACTAGTTCATGTATTTATTACTTCCAGGCTGGACTACTGCAATTCATTATTATCAGGATGTCCAAAAAACTCACTGAAAAGCCTTCAGCTAATCCAAAATGCTGCAGCAAGAGTACTGACAGGGACTAGAAAGAGAGAGCAGATTTCTCCTGTTTTGGCTTCCCTTCATTGGCTTCCTGTTAAATCCAGAATTGAATTCAAAATCTTGCTCCTCACATACAAGGTCTTAAATAATCAGGCCCCATCTTATCTTAATGACCTTGTAGTACCATATCACCCTATTAGAGCACTTCGTTCTCGCTCTGCAGGCCTACTTGTTGCTCCTAGAGTATTTAAAAGTAGAATGGGAGGCAGAGCCTTCAGTTTTCAGGCCCCTCTTCTGTGGAACCAGCTTCCAGCTTGGATTCGGGAGACAGACACTATCTCTACTTTTAAGATTAGGCTTAAAACTTTCCTTTTTGCTAAAGCATATAGTTAGGGCTGGACCAGGTGACCCTGAATCCTCCCTTAGTTATGCTCCAATAGACGTAGGCTGCCGGGGGATTCCCATGATGCATTGAGTTTTTCCTTTCCAGTCACCTTTCTCACTCACTATGTGTTAATAGACCTCTCTGCACTGAATCATATCTGTTATTAATCTCTGTCTCTCTTCCACAGCATGTCTTTGTCCCGTTTTTCTTCTCTCACCCCAACCGGTCGCAGCACATGGCCCCGCCCCTCCCTGAGCCTGGTTCTGCTGGAGGTTTCTTCCTGTTAAAAGGGAATTTTTCCTTCCCACTGTCGCCAAAGTGCTTGCTCATAGAGGGTCATATGATTGTCGGGTTTTTCTCTGTATCTATGAAGCACCTTGAGGCGACTGCTGTTGTGATTTGGTGCTGTATAAATAAAATTGAATTGAATAACTGTTCCCAATCAGCGTGCCAAATTTCAAAACTTACTTACAAAGAAGAAGAAGAAACACTGGTTAGTTGTGGCCTCAAACACAGGATGTTTGTAGACTATTATTTGATTACCTGAGATGCTAAAATGCATTTTTGACGGTGAGGCCTTGATTCTTAAAAAAAAATCAACTGTCATGTAAAATGCAGAACATTGTATCCATTTATTGTGTGTGTGTTTGGTTCTGTGTACCTGGTCCTGCTCTCCTCCTCCCTCTTCATTGTAGTTGAGAATGTTTTCTCGGATGTCCTCCCAGCTCTCATGCTCAGCAGGGATGTGGTAAACTCCTCGCTTCCTGAACTTATTTCGGCTGCCTTTTTGGTTCCACACTGTCACTGCCACCAGCACCGCTGAGCGCACACACACACACACACACACACACACACACACACACACATGCACAGAGGAGGATGGTATGAATATGCATCTCTTCGTAAATGTGCTTCTGCACCACCGGGACAGACATTAGTTTCCTTCCTGTATATTTGAAGCAGTGGCTCATTAAAGCTGCTCTGTGGAGTCATTTAGCCTCAATAAATCAGTACCAAGTTCATTTAGAAACATTAGTATAATTACGGCAAACAGGTGAAAAATAAATGAGGCAGCCATTGGGAAGAGTATCAAATTCTAACAGCTTTCCACGCAGCATTTTTATTGAGACTACAAGGTCATTTGTGTTTCAAAAATCACCTAGAAGATATTTAATCTGTTCATGCGAGACGAAATGAAGGCTTCTGATGGAAAAACACAAACCATAACACAGTAGGTGTGAAGCTGAGGGAAACAACCGTTCACTGGTTAGATTAAGTTGACTTATGAACAGCTTAAGGGGCGAATGGTTATTTTGTAACATTTATTTAACTGAATTCTCTTTGCGTCACCACAGCTTGTATTTTTAATGATTAGTGCTCCCAGAAAAAACTGTTGATCTTCAAACAGTAAAGGTCTGCAGTGGAGATTCGACCTGACCGGGCTGGATGTATGCACACACTTTTTTGCCAGCTTCCATCTATCTAAATAAGTTTAATTTCTGTTGATTATGCTGCCAGTGTCACTCAGAGATGAGTCATCACATGACTCATACTGAAGTCAGATGTGAGTCATACATTTGGCAAATTTCATCTCCTCCTACCGTAAGCCTCTGGTCGTAACCTGAATCTCTCAGCCAAGACTCTGATGGTCATACCACAATCTCGGCTCATAACCAAGGCGATCTGGCTTTTTCTGTCAGGGCCCTCACTCTTTTGAATATTCTTCCCTCTTTAAAGACACTTTTTTTTGTGAGCATGCTTCTTCTGTGCCTCTAATTTAAGTTATGCTGATATTCTCCTTTATAATTGTTCTATCAACTTCTACTGCTGAATCTTTATTTTAGTTAACCAGTTTGTGGAAATTTGGATTTTCTTTATTCCCCACTTTTAATCTTCTTGTGCTGCCAGGATTCCAACAACTAATATTGTTTCATCTTTATCTCCTCTTAAAGCATGAGTGCTGTCACCCAGGTTGGCACGTGCTGAGATGTGACCCTCTGTTTTCTGAGACAGAGAACATTAACCTTTTTCTCCCTCACACAAGACTTTGTCCAGCTCACTTCAGCCTCTTATTTCTGACTGGCTTCCTCTTATAAATAGAAAGTTTGAAAAGTAGGTGGGAAGGGCTTGAGAGATTGTTACCCACCCTCCCTGAAATCATCAAGAGTCAAAAGTAGAAAAAACCCCCAGTCTATCTTAGAGCGGTCTACAAAGAACACTTGTACACATGCTGATCTCATTTACTGAAACATTAATCACAACAGAAACGAAACAATTATAGATAAATTTGCAGAGTTTCAAAATAACCACAGTTTTAATATAAACTACTAATATGCCATCATACTTTCCTGGAAACAAAACAACAACATAAACATTTCCCGTACTGTTAGTTATATTGTGTAATTCATGACAACATCAGAGTTTATTGTGTGAGGTTTGATTTAGTTCAGTAAATTATGTGTCATTCAGATGACTATAAACCAAAGAACTTTAGCAAAGTTTACCTCATCGTACTCTCTCTTAATTTCATTCTGTTAATGACTCTCTTTGCTCTTACCGAAGAAGACGAGCAGACACATGCTGATGGCCAAGATGGAGCTGGGGCTCAGAGCGGGCAGCCGGTGACCTTTGACCTGCCCCAGCTCGCAGCGTTGACCCCTGAAACCCTCCTGACATCGGCACCGGTAGCTATCGGGTGAAAGCGGCTGGCAGACACCACCGTTACGGCAGGAAGAAAGTCCACAGGGCGACGGCGCGCAACGCTGCTGACCTGAGTCGTCAGTCACGGTTACCTGACTACCAGGACACCTGGGACATGATGGAGAGCAGGACAGATGACAACGTTAGTTAGATGTGGCACTAAAATGGAAATAAATTCTTGGAAAACTTTATGCGTGACCTCATAGGAAAGACAAAAAACTTTTAAGAAACAAAACTGCTAAAAGAATGAATTAATAGCTTCCCACCAGTGGAAGCTATATAAGTGTGCTGCTTTGCGTTTGTGTGTCATTTACTTGCACTGGTGTTTCCTCCATAAGTCGACACACCGCAGCGGGCTGCGGCAGGGCTGGCTGCTGCAGGCATTGCTAGAGCACCCTGAGGTGACACCACGTCTCTCCAGCACCGTCACCAGGTCCCGGCTCTGGCCATCCAGAGGCAGGACGTGACCATTAAATCGAACATCCCGCAGACAACCTGTTTGCCAAAAATTCCTGTTTAGCATTGCGTCCAATATGGTTTTTAAGATAAACTATTCAAAAATAATGCACTTGTGATGTAATGAGTGAAACTCAAAAGCTAAACTAACTAATTGCAATGCTTTATCTTGAAAGAACAATTAACACAAAAACTTAAGGAAAACACAATCATTGCTTCATTTCTGAGTTATCTCTGAATTAAGCATCTGCACAGCTATAAAATATTTAAAAACTGAATTCGAAGTTTTCTGGTAACATTGTGAAAGCAAGAATAAATCCGAAGAGAAACACAGTGTATTTCAAGAATTTAAATACTTGTTGCCATGGCTGTCAGGCACTTAAGAGTCATTTTACTCCATTCAGAACTCACTTGAATAAACAAAGACTTTTTTTCTGAAATTAGATTCAGCTCTCACCCTGGAAGTCAGCCTTGTCTGGTCCATTACCAACCATTAGGCTGGATGGATGAACCACGATCTCCCTGCGGCTCCCCAGGCGGGCCTGCACTTCCCTCGAGCCCCCGCCGTGCTCTAACCGCAGGGTAAACATGTTGTCATAGCGACTGAGGCTGACCAGGACCCACTGCCCGACATCCACCCGCTGGCCGGGAAGCCGCAAAGCGTGAGCGCCGTCACCAAGGTTGGCACGTACTGAGATGTGACCCTCTGTGATCTGAGACAGAGAAGAACATAAACCTTCGAAAAAAAGCTGCTGCTCGGGGATTTAAATTCTCGCAACAAAATCTGTCATGTGGGGAAGTAAAAACTGCCACCCATTGAAAATGCATTCATTATCTAAAAATGGTGCAGTAAAAGTGCAGTATTTGATAAAATGGTTAAATGTTCTTTAAGAAAAAGTGAGATTATCTTGATAAGTGGATGCTGTTTAAACTGTGATATAAGCAGGCTTATTTTTGAGGATAGCTATCATGTGAAAGGTTAGTCATTGTTGTTCTACAGGTGGACTGACCTCCAGTACGATGTATTCATTGGTCTCCCGGGACGTCACAGACAGCAGGGTCCCTGAGGTGGCTCTGGTTCGGACGAGCAGCTGAATGTTTGTGCGTCGGGAGATGCCGCCTCCTCTGAGCTGAAAGCGCACCACACTGCCCGAATCGAAGGAGAACTCTGGCATGGCTGAGGGGGGAGGAACATATAAATGTTTAAATTGTTTCACACAAAAGGACGAACTTGAACTATTAATCTTCTTTGCAGACTGAAAACAAAACATGTACACATAAGGAGGTAATTGTTTTTCACAGACTGTTTGGCCTGACTGCTCTCAGTCAGATCTAACAGGTACAACACTGACTGCTTCAGCAGCTTAATAATTGTGACATCCACAGCAGGATGTCACAATTATTAAGCTGACCACAGAGCCCTGGAAAAGGAGTCAGACTCTCTGTGTGTGCTATTTTAGGCTGACGGGCTTTCTTTGCTCCGAAGTTTCACAGCTTTTATGAAGGTTTCTAAAATTTCCAAGGTCCATAGATCTAATTCTGTATTCCCAAAACTAAAGATTTAAAAGAGGAAACTGCACTGATATGGACTGAAACGCTCTGACCCTCACCCCTGTCACACTTGTGCCCCGTGTATCCAGCGTGGCACTCGCAGCTGAACGAGCCCCAGTCTGCGAGGCAGGTTGCGTGAATCCCACATGAGGGTCCCGCCGCCGTTACGCACACGCCGTCTGTGAGCTTACAACCTGGGGTGCTGTCCACACTCTCACCGGGAGATGCCAAATCATACACCTAAGGGACAACAAAAGAAAGGAGGGAGATGATTATTTGTTGAAAAAAAATATTTACACAAATTTTCTTTTATATCCAGCAAACTTTCGTCACATGCTTTACAAAGGAACCCAGTGCTGCCTCTGGTCATGTGATCCAGGCTGCGCACACAGCCAAGTATAGATCAGAGAAGTTTTTTTTTGTTTGTTTTTTTTAAAAATTCTACCGTTTTCCTTCTTTATATCTGAAATAGAACAAAGACCAAATTTGACATGCACTGAATTTCTAAATGTGCCCATTCTTTCTGGTTGGCAGCCATTTTCGTGCTGTGTCAATCTACCTTAATGCATGAGCTACAAAAATGTGTTTTGAATTTTTCTGAGGGAATCAAGAAACCAGCTTTGATTACAGAACAAAGAAAAGCATGTAAGGCGGGGGGTTCTGTTTCTGTCTCTTTTAAGGTTTTAAAAGCCTCTTTCTACTGTCATAAAAATTTGGCTTTGAAAAGTGAAACTAAAGGGGTTCCTCCTCAATGGAGCATGAATGTGCTCAGCAAACCTCCCACAGTTCCTCACACAATATTTCTTCTACATAAAAAACAAAAACAAAAAGACCCCAATTGCTTCCTAATGGTGGCGCCAGTTGAGTCATTGTATCAACACTGTAATTGATCATTTTTGAAACGTGATTTAAAAATGTTGGGCTGTATGTTGTTGATGCAGAGCTTTGAGCTTTGTGAAGCTGTGAGGCTTCAAGTGTGCTAATCTAGTTTAAAGTGGAGCTATTATGGGTTTCTTATCTGTCATATACAGTTGGATCCATAATTTTTTGGACAATGATGCAATCTATTGTAATTTTGCATCTGTATATAACCCCACTGGATTTTAAACCAAACACTCAGGCTTTCAGCTTTATTTCAAGGGGAGTAAGAAAAAGTATATCTTTAACTGTGTAGGAATTACAGATTTTTTTTTTTTACATATACAAAGTCATACCAATTTCAGAGGCTAAAAATAATCATATAGTTGACAAGCAGTCTGATAAGGCCAGCTCTCGGCTCTTGATGATGATTAATATTGTCATCTCAGGCCCACAGCTCTGGCTATGAGCACAGAATCTCCACCCACCTGATGTTCAAACCTTCTGTTTATAGAAGTAAACCAATGAGAAGAAAGCTGGCTTAAAGGAAGCGTGAGGAGCCAAAAGGGCTTCTTTCAGACAAATGATGAACCGAGGGGCTGTACCAGTTCCCAGCATTAGATAAATAAGGATTCATTTGAGCTGATTTGAGCAAAACTCGTCAAGCACCAAATAACAAAAAGATATAGCTCGAAATGAGCATAGAAAAAATATTTATGTCTATAAGTTTAAATTGATTTAATTTGAACTTGGTACAAAATAACAGCTAGAGGATGGAAAATACGCTGATACCTTCATGCTGGGTTATGCCAACTTACCATATTTAGAAAGAATAAATGTAGCCAAACCTTTAATTACTCACAGAGGACTTTTGATGCATGCTGAAGGCAACAATAGGCAGGTTTTCTCTCAAGATCAGTGTCTCTGCTTCTGTGGTTACTGCATGAGCTCACAAACTGGGGATCTTGTACATGTATATTTATTGATCTTGAATGTATGAAAACATTAAATAAACCCCATAGCACGGTTAGAACATATGACCTCTATGCTCACAGGGCACAGCTCCATCAAGCAGTCATCGCTTACAAACGCACGGTAAACTACAAACAGATCCTGGTTAACTGACACCTCCAGTGAGGTTGTAATCAAACAAAATGACTGCTTTGAATCACTTGCTGAGTTTGTGAGACTCCCCATTATCAGTCACTGCACTGTGTGGAGTCCTGCTTGACCTTTAGTGCAAGAGCACTGATATTGCCCACTGAAAGAAGTCCAGCACCCCTCTCACACTCTTCAGATTCACAATAAATTGCATACATGAGGTTAGAAAAGGAACCACTTTGCCATATTTGCCATATCTACCTTCCCTGTTTGGTGCATGTAGAAACAAAATCTTCAGTCTTCAATCAGAATTTGATACTTTATTAGAGTGCAAACACGACCACTGGAAGGTTAACCTTTAATTACCTTTAATACCTCATTATTATCACTATAAATCATTTTATGTGGCAGTGTTTTGCTAATTTAAAAAAAAAAAAATTTAATACAAAAACTGTAACTCATCCACCATTTGAAGGCAGAGTTAATCTTACTCCTGTAAAATCAGAGCATTAGACTGAAGGAGGCATCCCCAAAACACAGGGGATTGCGGTTTGAATGAGGTGCCACAGTGACAGGCTGATGGTAACATACTTCCATATCTTCTTGTCTGAAAGCTGGTTGAAATCTTTCCAGGGGACTATTTTGGGATATTTGAGAAGTGACTGAGGTTTGCAGCAGTAAAGGAACCACAGCAACACGCTGAGCTTCATGAGGACGAGGGAGATTCTTTTCATTTATGTTACATTTTGGACTGTGATGTTGTTATGCTGGCCTTGGCTGAGGAGCCGAGCCTAGATCACCATCTGTCCAACCACCATCCCTGTGGTACTCACAGGCGCACAGATAAACACCATCACCATCCACCAAGGACTGCAAGTGAATACATGCATGAACAAACACAAACAGGTGCAGACCTGCAGACATTAAAACTGCATTTAAGAGCCAAGAAAAACACACACACACACACAAAAAGCCTAATGATCTCTGGGATTAAAAACAATCATTTAAAGAGGCTTTAAACAGAGTATGGCTATTAAAATCTAATCATTTACATTAAGGCTTTTTGCCCCCAAAATTTCACACACACATTCATGTCCCCACAATAGGAACTCTACAAACCAGCATGCTCATATTGTAATATTACCTGACTGTCGACCACCAGGTTGCGGATGCAGCCAGTGAAACTGCGGTAATGTCTGTGAGGGGACATTTCCTTCACCCCTCCCAACTGCAGAGGCTGGAAAACATTCAGATATCTGAAGAGGAGAAGAAATGAGGAAGGGAGGAAAAGAAGTGGAGGATGACAGAAGAAGGGAAGAAAAACAGAAGTAGTCAGAGGATGAAAAGCAGAGTTGGGAGGATGATGTGAAAGAAGAAGATTCGGAAAAGGAAAAAAAAATAAGGATGAATTGAATGAAAACAAAAATAAAGGAAAAAAGAAAGCAAGAGAAAGGTAAATTGGGTTTTTCACAGCAAAGTTTTAGATTCTCTGTGTTAAATTTGTAAGTAAGCAGTGAAATCTGGGGTTGTTCTTACTTCTGATTTCCAGGTGTCTCTCCTGCAGCTCTACAGCTGGACTCATCTGTCTCCAACTCATTCACAGCCACCCCTCCACACTGGTCCAGGATCAGCTGGACAGCCTGAGGACAAACAGAATGCACACCGTTACCTCATGTAACTCACCTTTTCCTCCTATTTAACAAGTTTTTTGATTCCCTGTTCCTTTGTTTCTTTTTCATTATTTCCACCTATCCAGTCATCCTTCCATGCATCTGCTATACTGCAGATAAGTCTCACCTTTCCGTCACTGATGATGTCGAGGCGATGCCAGCGTCGGTCGGTGACAGTGGATTTGGGTGGAAACTGCAAAGTGAGTGTTCCTGATCCGTGGTTTATGCTCAGAGCTGGAACGCCGTTTCTCAACTCTGAATGGGGAGTTGAGAATATTATCTTTGTTTTCTCTTTTCCATCTCACGGTAAACACACATACGCATACACACACACACACACACACACACACACACACACTACAGTGACCCAAATACAAAATCCCAACAGGCCTAAATAAACAATAAAGTCAAGTCTGTAAACATCAACATAACAAATGTGTAAAACAGGCTGGAAAATATGTTTAGAGCTCATAAAGTGAATTTTGAGGGCTGCCTTACTTAAGTTGATGTGTGCAGTAAAATTGAACACAGCTTTGGGTCATTTAATACCCACTATGACAAAAAAATATTCGTTTCTTGTGTCTTAAAAGTTGACGCATGCCCTGACATCACTTCTCCTTATTGCTACGTAAGCTTCTGGATCCCATCAACAACTGCAGTAAGCCACTTTATCAATTTTCTCTGTGTGAATCTCCCAATATCCTTTCATCTGCTGCTGTAAAATGTGTGCGTTTGTGTCTATGTGTGTATGACCTGATCAACCTCATAGTCACAATATTGGACATGTAAGTGCAAAAACGCTTCAGAGAGATCAATCCTGCAACTATCTTTGATTTTCCCCTCCCCGGACCACTGCAGCAACAGCCTGGGTTCAATAATTACATAACTTTAATGCCACAAGATTATGCAAGAAGTGTTCGAAAGGCCATCTGCAGGCTAATCCATCAGCACCACATTAGGGCCACTGGGAGCTGACATTAGAGTTTATGAAGCTCCTCATCCACTGAGAAACTGTCTATACAGCAGCGGATTGATGAACGCTTTGTGTTTGCTGAAAAGCAGGACCGGCAGCACGTTCCCATCAGCACTGTGAGATTAGTATGATTGTTATAGAGCTAGGAAGTTAAAATAATTTGTCAGCTTTCAGCAAAAGGGTACTGAAGTTCAAGCAGAATGTGTTTGCTGCAGCAAATGAGCCACTCTCAGAGACTTCTGCAAGCATTGCAATAATCACCTCTGCTCCTCATTTTTCCAACGCTTTGTTGGTTAATAGATGATTCTTTTTATCTATATCATACCAAACCTAGCTGAAAACTACAATGACTAGCTGATAGTTTAAGAGTTGATAAATAAAATCAGAGCCATCTGTACACTGAAATGTGCTGTTAGCTTTGAATCACGACAATCTCTTTGCTGGACCAACATGGTGGTTGTGTGGTCCAAAGCTTATGTACCAAAGTGTTGCACGTTTATATTTTTTATTTTGCGTTAAACTGAAAAGTTAAAGGACATCACAGGTCCAGTAAATGAAATGCATTAGCCACATCAATCATCCCAGAGCACACACTAAACCTAATAATTAAAATTTAATTTGATCATTTTCAGCCTTTGTTCTCACAAACACCTTCCAGAGAATCGATTAGATAAAGAATTATATTTAGACAGTGGAATTCAAAAGCCTTTACAGTAACGATCGAATCTAACCTCAAATCCACATATGTCATATAACAGTTCTGACTTCAGAACATCTACAGTACAATGTGCCACTTACCAAGAACATGAAGTTATAAGCTTTATAAACATGGAAGAAAACCCATTAGATCAAAGGCCTTACTGTATAAACTGTGTTCTAATGTCACCTAGTGCATAATGGAGCTGTTGTATAGCTGCATGTAATCAGTGGTGCATTTTCTGATTCTTTGTTGGTTTTGTCACTAAGTCTTAAGATGCAAAGAACACCAACAGAAGGTTAGTAAGGGTGACTGTAAATCATTTATTTATTAGACTCAACACTGGCTCACACTTTCATGTGTGTTTTTGCAGCTATTTAAGAGCACCTTTACTGTCATACTGACATATTCAGGCCAAAATTTCTACTTCCTTCCAAGTGGCTAACTTGAACTGAAATTACTAGATCTAGCCTTATTAGTTTATTTGAAAATACTGACTGTTTGATCTTCATAGATCTTCCGAGTAGAACTCTTTGGATTTGTGTTTTCATTGAGTTTGACTCCAGAGCAAAGAAAGTTAAGATGTTAACTCTTAATCTACAAAAGTAGAAGCTTTACACACGAGAGCCTCAGCGTGAAACTCACCAATGGCAATGAAGTCCTCCTGCTCCCCAGAGTGAACATTACCAAGCGGCCCGTTGTAGAGGAGCAGCCCATTGGCTGACTCAGCCAGGAACTCCAGGGAGATGTGGCTCTGATAGCAAGGTTTGATGGGAGGGAACCAGGCGTAACCCTGGCCGCCAAAGCTGTGTTTGGTCTGCTGACACTCGGGGCCGTCGTACATGGAAGGACACTTGCATCTGAGACAGAGAGTTAATCTACTTTATTTTCTAATTATATTATTTCTTTTATTATATTTCTTATTAAAGACTTTTTACTGTCCATTAGTACTGCTGCAAAGCAAATTTCTTTTCTGACAGGTTCAAATGAACTGAGAGAGATCGACAGACAGAAAGATAAACAGAGACATAATCCACATTCAAGAAACCTTAATAGAAATGCTTAAAAAAATAATATAAATATATATTTGCCAGTGTTGATAAGTTGTTCAAGTGCAAGAAAAAGAAAGAGAGCAATGGAGAGTGAGTCATCTGTCAGATTTAGCAGCTGAAATGTTTCATCCAGTATCTCAACCATTAAAATCATGTGACAATTCAAAGTCAGCCAGCTTACTTTCAGCTGAAAATGAGGCTTTAGAGTGTTATTACTTTAAGAGAAATCTTCTGCCTCTCTTTCAAATGTTTGACAGATATACCTAGAGTTAACCACTGAACAAATACAAAATTTCTGCGAGCTTCACAAGGTGACTTTAACTGTTCAGGGCTTGAATCTGCCGCATACGACCGGCAAACTTCTAATCAGTACCGTCAGGTGAAAACTATGTAAACACAGAGCAGCCACTGAGAGAAAAGTAAGAAAAAGGTGATTCACAGTATCTCATTATAAAGAAAACTTTTCCTTCGATAACAAGTTTCAAAGACACAGCACTTTAGAGACTCTACTTGCTGCAATCAGATAAGTGCAACAGTTCAACCTCCAGGTAACTGAAGGTTGAACTGGATCCTGGATGCATTATCATATGAAGAATTATATGGAACATGCAAAGACCCCTCCTTGGCTTACACCTACCGGTATCCCAATGGTCCGTCCTGGCAGGTGCCCCCATTGAGGCATGGGTTGACGGGGTAAGCAGAACAGGACAGGTGGACTGCCTCACGGCCCCGACAGCCACATTGCGCAGTCAAAGAGGCCGCCAGTGACACCAGAGAGATGTTACCAGAGCTGAGAGCCACCGGTGCCTGGCTGAATGAAACCTCATTGCTGCAACCTCCAGACTGGCTGCAGTCTGTGTATGGGCAGTCATCCACACCCACCTGAGAGATGGACACGCCCAGAATGGCCTCCAGCTAAAGGTGATAAAAAAAGGAGTTAAGACACAAACAGAGGAACTTTCAAAATATGATAAGCTAAAAATAGAGACAAACTATTAGATTAGATTAGATTAGATAGAACTTTATTAATCCCTCGGGTGGGTTCCTCTGGGAAATTCGATTTCCAAAAAAGCACAGCACCGACAGAAGTTACAGAGTTACAGAATATTATATATATATATATATATATATATATATATATACACACACACACACATATATATAAATACAGAGACAATATAAATAAAATATACGAAGGGGATAAATAGAATAAATAGGAATAGAAATAAAAAGGAATAAAAATAAAAATACAAGTGAATTGCACATTTCAAGTATTGAGTCTATTGCACCGTTGACTATTTACAAAAGTATTGCACAAAAGGTATTGCACAGTGAGGTGAAGAGGCACTACAGCTTAGTTGTTCCCCCCTCCTTTGTCCTCCTGTTTCCCCTCCCTCTCCCCTCCAGGGAGGAGTTAAACAGTCTGATGGCGTGTGGGACAAAGGAGTTTTTAAGTCTGTTAGTTCTTGTCTTGGGGAGAAGCAACCTGTCACTGAACAGACTCTTCTGGTTGTTAATGGCCGTGTGCAGAGGATGTCTGGCATTGTCCAAAATGTCCATCAGATGTCCGGAGATGGACCCCAGAAAAGGAGGATGCTCTGAGGGACTGTTATGACACCACAGACTGGGATGTGCTCCTGAGCCCACATGGTGAGGACATAGAGGGGGCGACACACTGTCTTACAGACTACCTCAACTTTTGTGTGGACACGGTCGCCCCTGCTAAGACGGTACGGTGTTATCCTAATAACAAACTATATAATGAAACAAAAAACTAATGAGGGAAAGTAAAACAATGTTGAAACAAAGTAAAAATAGCATAGAGCAAAACGGAACCTCAGCTCAATCAAAGATAGATAACTCGAGATTTTGCTGAATAAACTGAAGAAACACTGCAAAAATGGGACAAAACTTCTCTGCAATGAGCTGAAGGACTGAAAACAATCACTGGTAAATTTGGTTCTATAAATCACTGAAACATGAAGTGTACTTAGTTTTTCATGGAACAAAAACCTGTGAAAACAATTGACTGTAGAATATTTTGATATAGACAGGAGTTCACGATCAGCTCAAAGAGTGTACTGACCAGGTTCTGTGGCCCTTAAACCAAACCCAAATCAACAAGTCTCCATCAGTGTGCTCCACAATTGATATGAGGTGTTTGTGTTGATATCCTGTGTTTGTTTTTTGTCAAATGCGGTACTGTGCATTATTGCCAAACCCTGCCTTTGGTCATCTGTCCAAGAGGCTTGTCTTTTGTGTAGATGCAACTTTTCAAAACTAAACTGCGCTACCATGTTCTTTTCAGAAAGAGGTTTTCACTTGGAAAGCCTGACAAACAAGCCATATTTGTTCAATCTTTTTATAACGTTACTGTCATGAACTTGAACATTTAACATTCTACCCAAGGCTGTGAAGTCTCAGATGTAGTTCTTGTAGTTTCTCTGAACATTTCAGAGCCTGACCCTAGGGAAGATTTTTTGGGATTCCTGCTGCTAGGAAGATTGTGGCACTGTCTTAATACACACCTATAACACACCTTCTGTAGTTTCATTTGCTTCTGCAAGTGTAGCGATTTCTAAAAGAAACAATAAATGTGTACTTAGTTTTTTATAGGACTGCTCAGGTGAAAACTTTATTTTCCACATTGTAGGATTGTAGGTATCCTTGAAACTAGGATAAGCTTGGCTAACCAAAACTAAAACAACCATGAAGCTAAAATTTAAGCTGGCGTTTGGTCCAAACCCATGGGCCAAGGTTTCATACCTTGGCATTTTTTGTCTTTGATTAAACTGATGAGTCCAATTCAGTTAGGTATAAAGCTGACCTATGATTAAGCAGAGGAAACAAAACTAAAGCTGAAATGAAGATAAAAAATGGCACACAACTAATTAAAAATCAAATATAAGCCCATCAAGACAGATTAAGTGCTGTGTCGTTAAACTTCAAATAAGACTAAGTACTGTGTGTGAAATGAGTGAAACTAAAACTAGCATGGGGGGAAAGCAAACTCAAACTAACAGCATTGAAGTCATGAGCTCTGTTTGAACATATTAGAGAATTTCAGAGAATGACAGGAAACGTCTTTGATCTGATGTCTACCTGCATCAGTGAAATCTGAATTTACTCTATTTCCCTTACTGTTATTTATGCACTTTGGTGTTTCTCTGTCATTTTCCCTTCCTCTTAAAGTTTTGCTGTCATTTGCTTTCCGTTGCCAAATTCACTCGCTTCCCTGCTTGTCATCCTGATTCTTTTCTCTCGTTTTGTTACTTTTTTGGAGGGGGGGTAGGGGGTGAGAGGTTTTCATCAGAGTCCCTCAGGGTTTCCTGTCTCTCTCCAACTGTGTGTATTTCTTTTTTTGGAGTTTAGCTATTCAGCTGACACTCTCATCCACTGTGACTTACACTCCCCAGGCACGGCTTTAGATTTTGGCTCCAGAGCCAGTTTCAACATCGTCTTTTTTCGTGATGACTTTGTATCTCTCTGACATTTTTGTTCTAAATCAGCCAAGACACTTTTCCTCTTAACCCTGAGATAATTAAAGACGTACCTTTCATCTTCAGCATTTGATGGAAGTTATTTTAAATCATGCTGTGTTATTTATACTTTAACTAATTTTTATTGTTGTAGGTGCTGATTAGGCTTTTGAGCCAAGCTGCATTAAAGCTGGAGATGTGCTAACTATCTGTGTCTTGACACTTTGACAGGATTTATGTTAGCTTCAATATTTGAACAATATTTGCATCTCTGGTAATATGAAGGCTTTTCTAAACACACAATGTGTAGTTTGTTTTGCAGTTATGCCTTAACATGAGCATTATGCACAAAGTAAAACTAAAACACTGCTAATACCCTGCTGTAGAAGGCAACAGTGTAGAAAATTTGTATACTTCAAGAAAATCATCAAGACACCCCGACAGCTATGTAACCAAAGTGGGAAGGAATTATGTACTTATGTGTTATACTTCTACAACTAAGCCTAGTTAATCAGCAGTAATGCCACCAGGCAATTATTTAAACCTTGATTAAAATGAACTTTACTTTCAGGATATTAAAAAAAAAGTGTATTTATTGCATAAACAGTCACAATATGATAATAAAACACATGCAATAAGGTGTTAAAGGTTGTTTTTCTCATCTTCCTTTCAGCTTCCTTTGACTGTTTTGTTTTTCTCTTATACTGTCTCTGGTGTTATGTATTTATTCCCAGTGCTGTAGTGTTTCTGTGTATATTATCAGTATTATTAAACACTATTATTTAATCATTGAGTGAAATAGCTTTCTGGTGTAATTTCCTGCACTGTTTCCTTCATGTGAGCATATGTACAGTAATATTGATTCACTTTATCCCCCAGCATATAGCTACCCCTTCTTGAGGCTGAACCAGATGTTTCTTCCTGCTAAAAGTTTTTTTCTCCCCTCCCCACTGTTACCAAATGCTTCTTTATACAGGTTCGTCTGAGTGTTGGGGTTTATCTATATTATTTTTGGGTCTTTACAATATAAAGTGCCTTGAGGCGACTGTGGTTGTGATTTGGCGATGTATAAATAAAAGTGAATCGAATTAAACAGAACCAGAATTAACTGAACTGAATCGAGCTGTGTGTATAAACTGATATCTGTACAGACATGTATTACGACAATACATTACACATTTCTGTAGCTATCTTTTGCTCCATTGTCAGTAATATTAGATGGTTTTGTTTTAGTAATATACTTTTCAGTTTTTGCTCATATTTTGGTTTTATTGGCCACTTGGAAGCAGAAGTAAAACTAAATACAAATTATGAACCCCATAGTGCATATAGTAACTGAAGATGTTAATGTGAACTGCAGTTATATTACAGTATGCTACAAATCTCTCTTTCTCCTAATAGATTTATTCACATTATTGCTTTGCCAGTGTCATAACTTTTATGCAGTCTTTTAAACAAGACGTCAGCTGAGCGACAGCTGACAGTTAGATATTTGATCTAGCTCGGCTGTCTATGTTTGCGCAAGTGTGTTTATTTAATATGCATATTTATATGATTCACCAACTGCCATCATCTGCCTGCCTGTCACAGAAATGAGATCAGAAGCAGCTCCCAATGCTTTAATGGTATATTTTCATATAAAAGTATACAAGTGTGTACATATGCACGCAAGTATGTGCGTGCATATGTGGGTGTATCACTGAAGAGAGACATGCTGAAGCAACATGTCCACATATTAATGTATGATCAATTTTTCACTTTTCCTGGCATGTGGGTGTGCATGAGTGTGAAATAGTTTACACTTTGTGTTAAATGTCTCTGCCTGTTGAACTGCACATATGAATATGTGAATGTAACATGTAATTGAGTGTAATTAATGCATCATTAATCCTATGGCTGAAGATGTAAACTGGATGGCTCATTTTTCCCGTCAGTTCACCACGTTTACGTTTTCACACTTCACCTTGCTTCACTTTATTTAGCTTTTGCACAATTATCTGTTTGCTTGTTGGATTGGGGCACTTCCTCTTTGATTTTCCCGACCGAAGAGAAAGTAAGTTCCTGAGATTTCCAGTAACAAAAATCACAAATTAGCCGTTGAAGGTTTTGGATTAAATAACTGGTTTTTAACTTACAAAGAAAAATGTAAATAATGGATTTTTATTAAACATCAAAAATGTGCTCAAGAAATGCCACCTTTCAACTGAAACACTAGAGAGAGTGGAAAAAATGCCAAAAAGTATAATAATTTAACATAATTTATATTCCTACATTTAAATAGTTTAAAGTGTATTTTCCAGACTCTAAGTCTTTCCTCACCTTGGCCTTGTTTGCTGCCACGTAGCCGTGCAGTTTCTCAGCCTTGTAGTAGGGAGAGCCGTGGGCAGCAAACCAAACATTAAGCGCCCTCCCACCATGTTTGCTGGCATCACCCACAGAGAAGATCTGGACGTTTTCCGGCAAAGTCTGCAGGAGTTCAGCCAACGTCAGACCCAGACGGGAAAAGCGACTCTTCTCACCTCCACCACTACTACTGAAAAACTCCTCCACTGTCAGGTCTGGAAGAAGAAGAAGGAGGGGAGGAGAACAGATTTGTTTACTAGCTTCAAAAATCACCATGGGAAATTAGAGGCAGCATAAAAAGCAGCGGACAGACAGAAATATCCTGATACTACAAGTTGAATGAAAAGGTGAATAAAACAGAAGGAAAAAAGGGAAGAGACAAGAAAGTCTGAAGAGATGGAGCTGAAAATAAACAGCAGGGAACACAAGAGATGATAGAAGAAGAGGAGCAGGGAGTTATTTCCAATATTGCGTCTGTGTGCCAATGCTGATGGAGCCTGATCGAGCTGACAGCCCTGAAACTGAGACCCTGAAGCACAGTGCCACATCGACAGTCACAGGAGGGTGTAAATGTGCGTCTTGTGTCAGTGCGCTGAGATGTTGTTAAGTCATTTCCATGACTAACAACTGTTTTGTTTGAGGTTAACAAGTGTATTTTCATATTTTAACAATCTGACATCTTTACTTTGGGACTCACTGCTCAGGCGGATGGAGGCAGCACGCTGCAAGGCAACGTGGTGCAGCTCTGTGACGTCTACTTGGGCGGTGGAGGTGACGTCTGGCCAGGTGCTGTCGGATACACGAACCTGCAGGTGGTATGAGCCGGGAGGAGTTCCCTCCCTAATACTGAGCTGACCTGAGCTCTGGTTCAGACTGAACAACCTGAGAGAGCGAAAGAAAGATTAGTTTGACTTATTTTCTGTTGCTGCTTAGAATTATATTTGTTAAAATACATCATATCTGCTTCTTTCTTGCATAAGAAGCGGGTGCTATTTTCAGTCCCAGCAAAAAAAGTGTGTGTACCGTTTCGGATTTTTGATTTATGTATGTTACATAAATACTTATGTCTGGATTTCCAAAAAAAAAGCAGTGCAGAAATACACTTTATTAACCTCTTCCACTCTGGAGGTCTGTTTGCAAGGAACCATTTATTATCTGTCTATTAAGGGTATGATGGATAGGTTGGATATTATAATTGTTGAGCAGAATTCCTGCTGCAGAAAATGCATTAGTTCAAGGACTTATTGTTATAAGGCAAATACAAATTCAGACATTTCAGCTGTTCCTCGTGCTTGGAAAACCAAACACATTCATAAAGTTCCCAGTGAAATCTTCAATCCGGATAAAATCTTTCTCAGATGGGATTTGTCAGATCAAACTCTGACCAGATGGAGGTCAGCTGTTGAACATGGATCCAGGCCGGTGGGGGGGACTCTTGATCTGGAAAACTCTGGCAATCTCTGCTCTGCTGCACTACAGAGTGGATCCCAAACCTTGTGGAGAACATGTGCCGCTGGCTCATGTTAATATTTAACCTCTTCACACTGAAGTGACCTTCAGAGCTCAGACTAGACCAATTAATTAAGCGTTACTGAACTGAGGCCAAAATGAGTCTGCGGACGGTGCTTGTGCTGCCGCTACAAAACAAGCTCTCATGTACCGTCTCCTGGAATACCGTCACGCTTGAGAGATTTCCAAACATGTCAAAGCACTTCACAGACAGGAAACAAATGAAAACATAGCATACCGATCAATTCCAAACAAATCGCTGTCTGCTGAGGCAGAATGCTGAGGTTTTCTGGTTATTTTGTGCGTTTTGTGATTTACTGAATGTCCCCAAATAGCACTTTTTTTTTTTTTAGCTTTGACATGTTTTTAGCCCAGCACGGTGGCACGGTGGTTAGCACTGTTGCCGCACAGCAAGAAGGTCCTGAGTTCAATTCCACCATCAGGCCGGGGCCTTTCTGTGTGGAGTTTGCATGTTCTCCCCATGTTTGCGTGGGTTCTCTCCGAGTACTCCGGCTTCCTCCCACTGTCCAAATGGATGGATGTTTTTAGCCCCTCGGGCTCCTTCACCTTACCAGAACGCTTTTTCATATTTTCCCCTAGATTGTATCTTTTTATATGTAAATAACATTCAACCTAAAGCTGATCTATACTGTGAACAAACTGCTATCTGCTGTATGCTCTGATGAGGGGCATCTATGGTAATTCTCTCTCTCGTGGTTCCTTTGTTCTCGGCCATTTCTTGTCGTCTCTTGTCGTCCCTCTTTACAGGTATCTCATTAGAAGAAAAGGTGTCAGGGAGCGCAATCAGGCTCTCCTTTCAATGGGTCCGCGTGAAACCTTGCCTCATCAAACAAAATGAGTGCGCCCTCGCCGTGCTTCACTGGGAATTTTCAATACCGCTGGTTATGAAGTATTAATAGCACTGTTCCTGACAAGTCAGATCCCCTTTTCTATCTCTCTCCTTCCTGTCCTCTTCCCCTTCATTCTCTTTCACTCTTTCTTTGTTTCCCCCTTCAAACTCCCTGTTTCTCTGTCCCAATTTTCCTTTCTCCCCTTTGTCGCGCGGCACCTTTGTACTGTCTCTCCCTCTTTATTTTAAATCTGTCAGCTCCTGTGCAGCTCTTTTATTTTCTCTCTTTTTCTCTTGTGCATTTCTTGCTGCTGCGTGTCACATGAGAAGGGACACTTTAGCAGGGAATCTTTTCTGTATTAGTCCCAACACATCGTAAAACTACTTTACATCTGTCGTTCTCTGGATTCTTTCATCCAAAACTGGTCATAATATGCTCAACAGGAGTGTGTAGATTGGTCCAAATCACACTGTATATTGTGATATTGTGCATACATCTTTAATCCCAACAAAAAACATCGTCTTGTCATTCATGTTTTAATTGTTTCATTCCTTGTTCAGAGTTTCGTGAGCTGTATTCTACATTTACGTTGGTTTTCCAGTGGAAGGTGCAAACGGTACAATTTTACATTTTGGATATATTTTATAGTCTTATTGTGCAAATTAAAATCAAAAGGAACATCAGGTTTGCATTATTATTTAATTATGAGTAGTACGTTAACTAGATGAATAAACAAACAGATTTGAAATGTCACTGCTTACTTAGGATATCGCACAACCACAATCCTAAGCTACAAAGGAATACATTGAAACTGCAGCCTGTCTGGAGTCATAAAAAATGCATTTGCCTGCCTAAAACAAAGCAGCATTTCCATTTGAGAACATTCAAAATGTTTAAAAGAACCAGCCTGTATCTGTTTCCATCTCTTCTCTTCATCATGAATCTCTTTCCTGTCCTCAAAGTGTTTACACGCATGATTCTCTGTGACTTAAGCTGAACTCCAGACAAGGTCCAGACGATCAGGTAAGGACATTATCTGAAGTTGCACTTCCTCACATTTAGAGCACTAAAGCAGATCATATCAGATGTGTTTGCACTGCTGGAAATTCTCATCTTGAGGACGATTACATGAAGATTTACTTTAAAGGGGTGAAGGGTCAAAAACTATTTAATGCTTGATCTAACTGCCATGAACGTTTGTGTTCTCACATATGCCTCAGCTGGGGAAGGACTAGAAAAGTTCAGGGCTGCAGTGCATGTGGGAAAATGGCCTTATTCAAATTTTTCTTCTACTTCTTTTCCTTCCTGTCTTTTCTTTGTTTTGTCTTTAATTGTGATTTAATTAAAAGAATCTTTCTCTATATTTTCAATATTATTGCCATACTTCTGACTTTATCTATATCTCCTTCTTTTTCTTTTTGCATTACTTAATTTAGCCATCTGTGCTTTCACCTCCATCACTCTCTTTCTGCAAGTCACCTTTCAGGCATCTCAGAGTTTTCAGCTGATGAGATCAAAGTACCTGGTTGGTTTGCCTTCAAAACGGTACACTTTCTCACTCCAGTCATCAAGGTCGGGGGATTGAACTTGTCCGAGCACTGTCGTCTGGAGAATACCTGTCAGGAGGTGGGAAAAAAAAAAGAAACAAAAAAGTCCAAAAATGTATAAGCTTTGAGAGGAATTAGTTTTGAGCACAAAGGGTCCCTCCGGTACAATCCAAATATTAAGAGTGAAGGAAAAAAAGTAGAGGCTTCTTTAAGGAGATAAGGTGACGGGCAATGCCTCATTGGCACACACGGTCATGGTTTGACGGCACAGCAGTAATATGTTCACGCATTAGTTTCCCCCTCTTCCAAAAAAAGCTGAACACAGCTCTGTAATCTCTTTAGCCGTGAAATCAGCTGCCTTTTAAAAAAGCCTCCTGTTTATGTGCTCATCAAACCCGGGACTTAAGCTGGTCTTAATTGTTTGCTTCATGGTATGTTGTTAAAGTACGTGATGGATTCATATTAGCAGGTTAATGCACTTTCATGTGGAAAGGCCCCCGAGAGGGAATCCACTAAAAATACATTACAGAATACCTTAGTTTTTCCAGCAAATTACAGAGGGCCGACAGATGGTATGAAACGCTAAATAAGTGATGTGGGCTGGAGCAGGAGGCTGTGAGCAGTCGACTGTGACAAGTACAGTTTTAACAACATGAGTGGAGAGCGCTCAGAAGGTGGTGGGAGGGCAACTCGTTCTCACTCCCAACACGTTACATACTGACGCTTGGTCAGGACCTGCAGGTGTCACATGTTAAAACATACTGGGTAACGCTTTAGTGTCATTTTTCAATATTGAAGGCAGTCTGGCGGACTTTAAAAAGTCCCTAAATGTCAGAAGGAGACAGCAAGAGACCATAATTAAATGTGCTCCGCTGTTGAAGGACGCATCAATATGGTGACCAAGAAAACTGAGGAGATGCTTGCTGCAAATGGGAGAAGTTTGACTTGTAATGTGTGGTTAATGCTGTGAAAGAGCATAAAACACAATCTGTTCCTAAACCTAAATAGTGACAGAACAAAAAGGCAGGCATCTCAGATTTGTTGTAAATGATAAATGGTGATATATAGCGCCTTTCTACCTCAAGTCTCATTTACCCAATCACACACATTCATACAGAGCTTAATCTATACCTAGCTTCCTAACATTCGCACACATACTCACCCTTCGATGAATGCATCTGGGGCAACTTGGGGTTTAGCAACTTGCCTGAGGATAATTCGGCATGAGGCTGGAGAAGTTGGGGATCGACCGAGCTACCCTCCTGGTTGTAGTTGTGTGATTATGCCTTCTACCAGCTCAACTGCATCCTTATTTTTTTCTTATGTGGAAAAATGAAAGTACGGGTGAAGACCCTAAACACTGCACTGAAAAATGGCACTAAAGGGCCACTCAGTGCATTAAACGCTTGATGTGAGGAGATTTTTATGTGATAGGGTGGGATAATAGAGACCTAAAGGTTTAAAAAGAAACCATGCTGAATCCCTCAGAGTGACCAGGGAACTTTTAACTGGGACAATATAATATAATACATTATGTTCTGGGGTAAAGGCGTGTTCAAGCAATAGTACACCCAAACTTTCTCCAGTGGAGTGTAAAATACTAGACTGAACGGTGAGACTCTCATGAAAGAAAAATCCAAAACCAAATGAATGTCTAAATTTTGTGGATACAAACAGCACACATTTATTTAAACATCGTGTTTTCATCAATTTCCAGTTTTCAATCAGTTTTCATCAGTGTGCAGCTAGTTTACATTTATTTTACACTGGTTCACTTTGATGCCTCACTAAATCAGAGAAAAGCCTGGGGCCAGTTTCACAGTTTTTGCAGCTACTGTTCACACCACAAATGTTAGCAGCATTATGTTTCACAAATTACAGATAAATTTACAGACCCTACAGGGCTCTTGCATGCTTACTGTTTTTACAAATGAAAAGCATCGCGATGAACAAAAACACTTTGTTTTCGCAAATCACATTGTGCATTCGGCACATTTAGTGAAACATGCCCACGTTTAATTTTCTCTGTTCGGGGACAACAATGAGATCACTGAATGAAAATGTCATAGATGCAACAGATGAATAGTGGTGAACAATGAAAAACTGTGTGTGTAGTTTTAGATCTGTGTGTAGTTTTATTTGATCATGGCCATGAAAAAAAAACTTTTTTTTCACAGACTAGGACTTCAGAACCTATTTTCATAAACCTCAGCAAACTCTGTAGCTTTGATCATGGACATTTGGAACCAAATTATGTAATAATATATAGGTTTCATGGAGCTAGTCTCAAAAATTAAGCATTGGAAACCTCATTGAATTAGATAAAAACAAAACATACCTTCATAACTGTAGACAATAAAGTTGGTGTGTCCAGGTGAGTGGGGATGATCATTCCTGTCGCCGATCACAACTGTCAACGTGCTAGTAGAGCTCATTGGAGGAGAGCCGCTGTCAATCATGAGAATTGGGAGGCGGTACTCCTTCTGCCGCTCACGATCAAAAGCGCGGAGCGCGGTGATGGCTGCGCTTCCGTTCCGAAAGTCCGTCAGGTTAAAGTTGGTGGCGTCTGAGGTGAGCATCAGAAGCCGTATGGAAAATGGCCCACTGTTGGTGGAGGTGTCGCGATCGGTGGCATGAAGGAGCAAGGAGGTTTCATTCATTTTCACTGGCTGAGGTGCAGCTGTGTTCTCCCAAACAACAGGCTTGTAGGGGACCTCAAACTCTGGCCCGTTGTCGTTAACATCAAGTACAGTCACCACAACAATGGCAGTGCCAGTCAGGAGGGGACTCCCTGCATCTGTAGCCAAGACCATGATCCTGTGCTGTGAAATTTTCTCCCTGTCCAAAGAATCAGCAACTACAACCCAACCAGACTGGTCCACCAGGAACTGATTGTAGGGATCTGACTCTTTGGATATACTATAAGAGAAACGCCCATTTTGGCCAGAATCTAGATCAGAAGCTGTAACTTGAGCAACAATTGTCCCCACTGGCACATCTTCAGACATAGCTGGTGACTCATAGAATTGTGGAAAGAAGACAGGAGGATGGTCATTGGAGTCTTCCACTTGAATGAGACAATAGGCGAGGCTGAAGAAATCGGCATCTTCGGCCTTCAGGGTCAGATTGAAAGTCCTTTCGTTAGGCTTCTCAAAGTCAACTTTCTTCTTAAGTTTTATTACGCCACGTCGATTCACTTTGTCTGTCTCCACAAAGAACTTTCTGTTTTCATCACCACCTACAATGCTGAAGGTTACCACAGCATTCTCGCCCTCATCTCCATCTGTGGCAGAAACTACAAGAACCTCGCTATTCACCTCAAGGTCCTCAGTCACCTGATCAACACATAGAAGTAAGTGATCTATTTACATGCATCACTGGTAAAATAAATGTAAATGTTTAAAGAAGGTTAGCGAGGTTGACTCACCTGAGTATTGTAGAGTCTCTGAGTGAAGATGGGTGGATGGTCATTGACATCTGAAACCATAATGGTGGCTGTCCCTGTCCCTGCCAAACTCCCTCCATCACGGGCCTCCACCACTACCAGATACCGGTCCTCCATCTCCCTGTCCAGAGAGCGTAGTACTGTGTAGATGGTGCCCGTAGTGGCATTGATAGAGAACAGGTTGAGGTTGATCTCGTTGCGAATGTTCTTGATGATGCTGTATGTGAGCAAGGCATTCCTGCCCTCATTGGGGTCATCCAGATCCATGGCACGCATTTCCATGACGGATGTGTCTGCAGGTGAATTTTCAGGCACTTGACCAACAAAACAACCATCTACTTCCAGTGCTGGGCAGGGGAAGAAGGGAGCATTGTCATTGATGTCTCTGACTTCTAAAAGTACATCAGCAAATCCTGTGAGACCTGCCCCTCCCTCATCTGTGGCGAGGACAAGGAATCTCCAGGCAGGGCGCTCCTCGCGGTCCAGTCGACGTTGAGCATAGATTCGTCCAGTGCGCTCATCAATGGTAAACTCACCACCAGCGCCCTGGCCATGGAGGGAATAGCGAAGAGCACTCTGGTCAGCTTCCTGATCGGGATCTGTAGCTGATACCTACAAAAATTACACAGAAATATAACAGTAAAATAAAATCTAAAATTCTCAAAACACTGAGTTTGTAGTTCAAATTAAAAATTAAAGATCAAGCTTGCTGTTTTAGTCACAGTGTTACTAGAAATTTCCAGGTGATATAAAGCACTGTGTAAATGTTTCCCCTGATTTCTTTCAAGGAGCCAGGCTTTCTGGAAATATTTTAAAGTGGTCTTAAGCAATAGTTCTCCAGGCTTTCTGCACACTGGCTGCTTCTTCACTCATTTTCAATCCACTTCTTGTACCTGATCATTTTCAGATGATTGTTTTTTTTTTCCTAAGCCAATGAATATTAGAATAGAATAGAATTAGAATTCAACTTTATTGTCATTGCACATGTCACAGGTACAGGGCAACGAAATGCCCTGTACCTGTGACATTTAAGCATAACAAAGCCCATCTATAACTCCATGGATGAACCAGTGTTGCATACACACATAACGGATAGCTTAGCAAAGAACTATCTTTGGGCACATTTTTTTAACTAGCAGTCTGCAAAAACTGCAGGTTCTGTGATGGTTTGGGTTTGCATTTCAGTTACTGTTGTTGGGGATTTTGTCAAAATTTGTCAGAATTTTGAACGCAGAAAAACACCATCAGATTTTCATTTACACATTGCCTTCTAGCCTGTCTGATTGGAAATAGTTTCATTTTTCAGCATGGCAATGGTCGCAAAGTCACTGCCAGTGCAATAAAATATACCTAGATGGAAAAACAAACAATGGAATTTCCCCAGAGTCTGGACCTCAACATTACTGAAGCAGAATAGAAGGCAGCCAACATCTAAAGAAGAGGTTTGAATGTCCTTGAAGAAGCCTGAAGACCACTTAAAGAAATGATGAGAAAGCTTGGCTAAGAGAGTTCAGGTTGTGTTGAAATATAAAGGTGGCCATACCACAATATCAATATTGTTAACATCACAGTATTACCAATACTAATGGTCCCTCACATTAATATCCTAAAGTATTATGTTGTTAAGCGTAAATAAACATATTCATTCCTAACTTTTTCATTTACCAGGAGCACATACTTTAACAGATACCATTATTGTTAACTGCTATGGTTTACCTTAAGGAACTGTTTTAAAATTTGATGTTTCACAGAGCCTTTGACAACCTGTTTCTGCACGAGATGACAAAATTTATGTCACCCAGATTCCTCTGGACACACAGATGCATGAACTGTATTCTGGGCTTTAAGCCAGATGCTGCATTTTATAACATCAGATCTTTATTCAAATTATTTGAAGTGCTTTTGTGTATGAAATGCTGACTAGTCCCCATTTTTAAATTGGAAAAGTGGAAAAAGGGCTGAAAATGTCTTCAGAATTAAAGCACGAAACTTATTGCAGACTTACTAATCAAGCTTTTGATGATGTTGAAAATAATTTTAAACTTAAAAAATTACAAATACATAAAAAATAATCATCAAAAAACACCAACTGAACATTTCCTTGTTAAAAAAGTGGCTTCATTATAGAAGGACTGCAGCAAAAGTTAATCGCAAGCTGTCACATTTGTCGTCGCAAGTCCATTCAATAACATTTTTTTTCTTTAAAGAAACAGTTTTTTTTATTGTTCTTTTATACATCAGGCAGTTTCTTATTAAAAAAGCTGAACTGCTTGTTCATTATGTACAAATGTCAAGCCCAACAAATAGGACACGAGGCAGGGAGCTGATTGCAGCAGCTGCCCCTGCACAAGGGGACTTGCCAACACAGGAATAAACATTTCTCAGTTGCTTTGTCCTGTTTGCTTAATTAACCAGCCTTCCTGCTATCTCTCTGAACAAGGGGACAAGAGCAGCAGAAACGAGACGAGCTCTCACATCTGTCAAGGAGACACACAATGCAATTAAAAGTTAATAGACACAGACAAAAGCAAGAAAAAGTACACTTTTACCCTTTCTCTTCCTCTTTTCTCACCAGAGGGTTTGTTTACAGAAGGCTTTGAAGTCATCCCCCCTTCCTCCCTTCCCCAGCCACCTCCCCCATGTGGGTTCTTTGCATTTCTTGACAACGTGATGCAGGTACACAATATTGAAGATGAGCAGCCGCGGCACCGCAGAGCAGGCTGCTGCGCAGGTGAAGTCAAAAAATATTCATTTCAAATTGGATTTTCCCCTCTGTTCGCTATCTGCTGAATTATATTTGAGGGCAAGGGCTGAAAGTGGCGGGCGTTGAGGGAGGCCCTGGTCGCCGCGTAGCAGAAAAAACTATCGAGAGCGTTAGAGAGGAACCAAACGCACATCAAATCAATTCCAGCAGGCGAGGGGAAGTAGGCCCAGGTTGAGGGCTTGGTGACACATGCCTCTCTGACAGAGATTACTTCCCTGGCCTCCCAGACGCGCTTCCACCTTTTTAATCTGATTTAGCTTGGCGGCACATGCATATTACTGTGAATTACCGGTGATAGGTGTGACGAAATGAAAGCCACAGGAGGAGGAGGCTGACTCTGACTTTTCTGAAGCAACTTTTCAAATGGCAGGCAGTTCCTGTCAGGAGGTTTTGGTTGGTTAAACACTGGCGCCTCTGTCAGCTAATATTGTGCTAACCAATTTCATACATGTGCGATGTGTTAGTATGTGGTCACTTGATCTCAGGTAGGTTTTTGCTCCAGGCTAATACAGCTCGATGTTCCTAATGTAACAAACACAATTAGGTTTGTTTCCAGTACATCTGATACATTTTCACATATTGTTCATATAAACACTAACATTTTCACAATAAACTCCTTTATCTTAAAGGTATGTTTGGGAGGTGCTACTTTCTCAAGTTTATATGTTAAACAGTTTCATCTGGACTGAGTGGACATGTGATCAGTGCTTAAGGCTAGAGGCTAAAGCTAATGGCTAACAGTTACAAAAAAAATGAAAACATGCCATCAATCCATCCATTCATGTGTTTTGTAGTTACGCTGTATATGGTCATAAATTGACTAATCCATTATTTTGTTGTGTGAAAAGAGTAAAAACTTGGCACTTATTAGTAGTGGAAAACAAAGAGAACTTAGCTTAGTCTGGCTCTATTTGGGGTTCTTGGCTGAGCTCAGCTCTGTTTATGGGAGTTTCCTAAGAGCAGCCAATCAAATTCAGCTTAAACCGTTTGTAAGAATTTGAAAAAGACAATGCTGTGAGTGTGACTCCTTTTAGCAGTTGCTCTGTCTGTTGCATTGCAAAAGTCATAAAAATTCCCGCTAAGCATCACCAGAAAAGGAAATGTCAAATTCTTAAGAACATAAATTGCTGTTTAATTATATATGATTTTGTATAATTTTTTACGACGCGACTAAAACTTGAAAAACCGCATTGTCTATTCTAATGTCAGTGTTTTAAAATCACAACTGAGTTGATTATAGTGAACATAATCCGATCTAAAATGACTAATAAGAGTCCTTTAAGTAACTTTTAATACGACACAAACAGATTCGCTAACCTCTAGGATGAAAACAGGAAGCTGGGTGAGTTCTTCCATCACAGCAGCGTGATACTCGGTCTGGCTAAAAACTGGTGCCTCATCGTTGCGATTTACCACCTGAACGACCACCAGTGTCTCGTTCTCCCACTTCCCGTCTGAGGCCACCAGCCGGAGCTCGTAGCGCTGCTCCATCTCATAGTCAAGAGGTTGAGCCACAAAGATGGTGCCCACTTCAGGTTCCACGTCGAAGGTGCCCATGGTGTTTCCTGATGTGATCTGGTAGCGCAGCTTGGCATTAGCACCTGGATGGAAGACATTAAGCACTTGTCAGTTTTTTAAAATCTTTTCTACGAAACTGATTTATCCGATCATACTGCTTAGCTCTGGAGACAAAGGTAGGAGGAGGATGATGTTCCTGTTGCTTCCAAAAAGGACTGTTTAATTTTATTGAAATAAGAAGGCTGCAAAATCCAGCACATCTGGTGAAGAGTTGTATATGCTACTATCACTCATATCAGTTGAATGCATCATTGTTGTGTTGCATTTTTGCTTTGGTAGAGTACGAGTTGGGCTTTCTAAAACTAAAATTTCGCCTGGTAACGGGGGCATAAATAAAGAATCTTTTGACATTTTATAAAATATTAAGTTATCATAATTACATATAAGTGTATAGATGTGATACTAAAATTGCAACACTAATGACCAGCGTCTCATGTTATGCAAATGCTCTTCCTGTGGTGCTAGTCTGATGAAAGCTCTAATTTTTAAAGATCAGTCACAGTCAAGTGATTATCACTGTGGTAAAAATGTCTCCCATTTTTTTCTTATCTATGCCCCATTAAAAAATAAAAAAAGTTAACCAAAAATGTGAACCAAAAATTGAGGTAAGACTCAAACTGTGGATTGAGAAAACCCTTAATCCTCTGCACACAGAATTATAATAAAATGAGGTTTTGTAAGAAGCCATAATATAAGCTTTCTGGTCAAATTCTTCAGTAGAATCAGGTATTTCTCTTACAGTTGGGGTTATTAATACCTTGGCCTCCTCAAAATCTCCTCACACAAACAGTCGTTTCCCCATCACGCAATTAATTTTCTAGAGACCTACAGAAAGGCTCAGAATTAAAGTAAGATGTGCTTTTTGTTACAGCAGAAACTTGGGTTATTCTGTTGTGACTATTTAAGATTTAGGTCCATTTAAATTGGATAGTATGAATAGACACACTTCTTGTATACTGAAACTCTCACACATTTTCCATTGTGTTTCCAGAACAGATGAGTCGGACACGAGTCGGCCTTTAGTCGGCCCGAGGGTCCAGTGAAAGGTACTGAAAATGCATCCTGATCAGATGCCACTCTCTCACCTCTGCTGTCAAAAATGTAGCTGTTGCTCTACTCAGAGAAAGAGTAAAGACTTCAGATATGTGGTGGGAACCCACATAAGGAAACTAATTTCATATATTATTTGCAACCACATATTTTCAGTCATGACCACAGGTGATGGCCTGAATGTACACTGACTGTTCAGTCTGCAGCTTTTTCCGCTCACCACAGCAGCCAGTTATGATGTCTGCAGTACCGCTCACTCTCACTTCAGTTACCCTCACTACTAAACAACGCCTCAAGAACAGCAGCTCACTTGGGACATCGACTCACTTTCAACTCTGACACGGTTACAAACTGTCATTTCTTCATTTCTCTATTGTCTGCCATTTGATCCCATCTCTTCCTGCAATCTTTGGTCTCCTTCCTGCTTTTTTTTCTGCTCCTGAAGGACTGGTCGCAACAGAAAGTGGCAAACTTCTGAGAGCACTGTTCTTTAACGGCATCATGCGTTGTTCTTGGTGGATTTACCCGACAAATGTCACAGGGACAAAAGGATTTTCCAGAAGGAGAATAACAAAAGCAAAGTCCTCTTTCAGTTGCTCCCTTTAAGGGTCGCCACAGCAAATCAACTGCCTCTCACCTTGTCCCCAGCTGACTCCTTCATCCCACCAACCCCATGTTTGTCCTAAAATAATGAAAGCAAAGCGAAACACCCTTTTGTAGTTTTTACCTTTACTATTTCTACTAATATTTTCAATCACATGTTCAGTGATTTTGCAGACTAAAACTATGGTTGGCTTTTATTTCAATGTGTGTTGTAAATACACAGTTTTTTCCATAAGTTCTCTAAGTATTAAAAATGATTCTTTGAACTGATGCCACAATATTTTTCTATGTCTTGCTAACTGCTTTGATGTCTAACCCCAATCAAAAAGCTTGTAAAAATGAAAATGATGTCATGTAATGCAAGTAAAGTCCAAAACAGAAACTTTATATTGGCTAGTTTTAATTAAGGAAGTATAGCAGATTATCTGCTAATTGGAAGGTTGGTAGTTCGATCCCTGGCTGCTCCAGTCTCCCTGAAACAGACTGAACCCAGATCTGCTTGTGATTCATTCATTGGAGAGTTAAAGTTAGAAAGAAAGCACTTAGATAAAAACATTGGGTGAATGAGACCTGTTGTGTTGAGTTCTACATTAAAAAAAGAAAATTATATTTAATATCTAGGGTCAAGTGGATTAATCCATGTTACTACTCCGGCTCCCAAATGCCGAATCTTGATGTTATTCTAAGCTGAAAACATATTAATGATTCTGCTCAGCAGAGTAAAATAACCTTCAGTCAATGAGGCGATACTGACTTCCCAGTAAATGGAGGAGACCCACTCTTGGTGACATTCGTAGGACTCATGACAGCTTATCAACCGTTTAATCAAACATAAAATAACTGAAACAGCAGTTTTTAAATTATGGAAAAAAATGTAGATTTCCATTTTCTTATAATGTGAATACACTTTTTTCGGTGACTTGCATCTTTGCCTTAAATGCTTTGGTGACCAGTTTTTGAAGATGAGTTTACACGAACCACAGTGTATACATCCAACTTGACTAATTTCCCCCTCTCCTTCTTCTCTTCTCACATTGACGGCTCTTTAGTTTTCTTTCTTTCCTGCTTTCTCCATGTGCCTCCATCCCTCTAGCCTACCATTTCTTTCAGCTTTGCTATGCAGTCCTGTTTTCTTCCTTTGATTATTTTTTCTTGCCACAGTCTTTTCTTCCTTCCTTAACTCTCCTTCATGTATCTTCCTCCCAAATCTTTTATTCTCCTCCTACTTCCGTCTGTTCTTTAGGCTTTTTGTCCACTTGTTTTGATAATCTACTTTCATCCCTCTTTCCCTTCACTTCTTTCATCTTTCTGTTGCTTTTCCATCTCATTCTCTAGTCTCTTTCCTTTCCTTGTCTTTCCTCTGTTGGCTTTCCCTCTACTTTCCTGATGAACTGAAGAAATGCCAGCACACACACACATAGGGACATGGTAAACATGGCAAACACATACACACACAGATGTATGTTCAGGGCCCAGAGGCAGGTCTGTCTTGGTCCGGCTAGCTCTCTGTTTACCGGCACCAATGAGACTTTAGGAGACAAACACCATCTGTGGAGACATGGAGGACCTTCATTACGACACTGGAGAGTGTGTGTGCTCGTTTGTGTGCGAGGAAAAAGCTTAAGTGCACTGGTCCGTCACAGCCTCCAAGCACGATGTGTTGTGACACTCAGCGAGCGAGTTAGTGTGTGTGTGTAAATGTGAGTGTGTGTAAATGTGTGTAAGGAGAGTAGCTCCAGCGGTTTTTGCCTCCGGCAGCCTCCCTAATGATCAGTCTGGCCATATGGTGTTGCCCTCTTAACACATACACACACATATGAACACACACACACGCACATGCTAGGGGATAGAGCTGATTTAATTCGCAGCCTAGCAGGAGGCCCAAATTGAGATTAAGGTCAGATCTCTGCTCCTTGTGAGGTGGACCGGAGGGGAAAGTCGTCCCTGAGCAGTGACTGCAGGTTGACACTCTGAAGGACTAAACTCATATTTGGAGGAAGTTTCATTTCGTTTTACAACCACATTAGAAAATATCACATGTTGTGGCCTCAGATGCCTGCAAGAGATACTGTGGATATTTGAAATTCAGCTGGCTGCAGTACCCAGAAATCTTGAGTAGAGCCATGTATTTATTCCAACATGACAGAAAACATTAAGCCTGATATGTGATGGTAGATTTTGGAGTAAGGTTTCCCCAGTAATCGGTAAAACGCATCCTAAAATGACAAATTCGAATACAAATAACCGAAAGCTAAATTTACAGTGTAAAAATTAAATATTAGTCTGCTGCATGACTGAGCAATTGGAGGGTCCAAAGACATTAGACCCTCCAGACATATGCATCTTCCAGGTTGTGACAGATGGTGACAGCTGTGGTTCCAAAGAGACTTTCGATGCAATGGAAATCGATGTGAATCTTAATCACTGTAAACACTGATGTTATGGGCTCAGTCACTCATTTTGGGTCATAGTGAAGAAGAATTAAGTCTATTTTCCAAATCTTGGTCATACCATGTTTAAAAATCAAAGGTTATCTGTGGTATGAAACCACAAACTCATTCAATAACGGGCTGTCACTCACAACTAATTAGTTAATGGGCAAAGTCAGGCTGTCCCTTCTCATCACATATGTTTTTTTGGGTTCTTTTTTTTAGCAAAAGCAAATATGCTCATCTTGAGGCTTCAAAAGAGGACTTAATGAATAGATACATCCATCTTCTCCTGTTATTGTGTGCTATAACTGTTATTCATGTAATAATAAGTTCTGTAAATATTAATATCTGACTTTTCGATATAGATTCTAGCAAGGTGCTAGAACCTCCTGAGATATTTCTATATTGATATGATCCGTAATATTTACTCAGCACATCAATGATGTGAATCTCCTTTTCTACCACATTTTCAAGGTGCTCTGATCTGAAGAAGATCTGTTGACTGTGGAGGCTATCTATCTATCTATCTATCTATCTATCTATCTATCTATCTATCTATCTATCTATCTATCTATCTATCTATCTATCTATCTATCTATCTATCTATCTATCTATCTATCTATCTATCTATCTATCTATCTATCTATCTATCTATCTATCTATCTATCTATCTATCTATCTATCTATCTATCTGTCTGTCTGTCTGTCTGTCTGTCTGTCTGTCTGTCTGTCTGTTTCAAGGTGTTGTGCATTCAGACATACTCCTTTGCATATTTGGTTCTAATGAGTTGTTATGTGAGTTGATGTTGCTTTCTTATCTGTTCGAATCAGTTAGAACCATTTTCACCCACAGAACTTCCAATGACTGGATATGTGAAAATCCCATTCGATCACAGGTCTCTGAAATACTCCGACCAGCCCATCTGGCACCAACAACCATGCTGCATTTACAGTTTTTCTCAGTCGCTTTGGTGCGTTTCTCAGAACACCATTAACATTTGCACAGCAGTTAGTGCATTTCCCAAAACAATTAGTGCAAACTGCAAAACCTAGTGGATAGCCTGCAAAAGCACGTCACATGCACAGAATTGATTATCCATACCTCAAAAGCAAGTATCCATGTCAATGAAACTGTCAGTGCCATCAAAATGAAAAGTCTTGACACCATCTTTATGAACAAGATAGTCAAATGGCATATTCATGTTTCCACTATGACAGTTTATAATTTCAGTGTTTCCCATTGCAAAAACAATTGGTGACACCTGAAAATGCTGACGACAGCACTATGGCCTACCTGTACAGCCATCTGAAATGTGCAGTAAAGTCACTGTAGATGTTATGGGAGTCTTGGGAGTAACTGAGACACTGAATACGTACGTTTCACATTTCCATTGTGTAGAAGTGTTTGTAATCCTACAGAATTGTGCAAAAGAAAAATATGCTACAGTCACTTGTGCACTGTAGAATACATGTAAACATAAAATCACCCATTTGGTAGAGCTGTGCACTAATGTGAACAATAAACAGCACATGTAACAGTACAGTAAATCATTCTGACACATCCAGACGTTCCTGTCTGTCTGGCCACATATTTTCATCTACATCACAACAGATGTTATCCCTCGCAATGCAGCGAGGAAAGTATCTCCTGGAGTGGCGAATCCATCCTCTGCAGGACCCTGCTGTGATGTCGTCACATGCTGCATCCATGGCTGCTAGCAGGGCCATTTGCTCATGTGGATTTCATTTTTCTTGAGTACTCTGTCAATTGTTGAAATTGAAACAGATTCAATATTGCCAAATACCGTGTAATTCTCTATGACAGCGCTTTGTATGTCTCTCAGCTTTATTGCATTGTTTGCAATGACCATTGCACAAATGGCTTCTTCTTGCTGTGGGGTAAAAAGGGGCCCTCTTCCGCCTCCGCGAGGTTGTCTTACAATCCTATGTGGTGCAGAGTAAACTTTTTGTGAAATTGCAAATACAGTACAGTAACATGTGATGTGTCTGAGATGGCACAGTACAGTACAGTGTATTACTGTTTGCATACCTGTTTTCCCTACGGAATGTTTGAATGATTGAACTGACAGTAGTTCTTCCAATATTGGGTTGCACCCTTCGACCAGCCTCCTCCATGGTGAGGCCGTGATTGACAACATGGTCCACAATTGTAGCCCTTATTTCATTAGGAATCCGCCTATATCTGCCTCTTCTCCCTCTTCCCCTTCCCCTTCCTCCCCGCATCCTCACCCCTCTTCCACGGTGCTGACCTTCCATTTTGTGTCACAGAAGTGTAGAAATGGTACACACTAGCTCCTGCGCAGTTTATATATGCTTGCCAATTGGGGATTCACAGGATTCATCCATAATTGACAGTGAACAAGTTGTTTGTCATTGGTTACAACTAAACTTTCACACGCCTCCTCATGAGTGACAGCTGTAATTCACCTGAGATCAATTGTTCAATTTCGGAGACATTTCCAGGAACAATGATACAGAAAGGTATAGGATTTGCTTGACAGATGGCCAATATTTGGCATGTGATAACTAGTTCAACAATTTTGTGTGTGATGACTCAAGCAATGGATGTATGAATATTAGTTTTATTGGGAACGACTATTCAGCATCCATAGGTATGATTACTTTTGACTGACATGACATAAGCAAATGGAAATGTCAGAAAGCAGCAGGGAAATGTATGGAAGCAACTGATTCATGTCCAAAATCATTTGCAGTTTGTTCAGAGAGAGGAGAAATTGCTACTATGATGTGCACAAATGACTGAGTGTTGTGGAGGTTGAACTAATAGTTATGAGAATTTCAATTCTGATCTGAGAAACGCACCAAAGCGACTGAGAAAAACTGTAAAGTCAATTAAATCACTTTTCTTCCACATTCTGGTGTTTTTTTTCCTCTCTGTCTACATGTCTAGATGCACTGAATTTCTTCCACGTGATTGGGTCATTAGATGCAGTTGAACAGGCGTACATAACAAATGAGTGTAAGTGACAATTTAACTGATACAAAACTATAAAAATAATGTTTTCACAAGTAATAAATATTGGTATAGTTTTAATTTCATAAAATGTAAACATAGCATTGGCCTGGAGATGAGGAACTGCGATAGAGCATTAAACACTGTTTGCTTATAAACTGTGTACAGTGGTCCCTAAAGATGATGCACAGGAAAGGGCAAAAGCATGGGATTTTTGCATTTTTGTTTTGCTTGCAAATCATCGTGGAGCATCTTAACAGTCTGTCTGGAGAATAATCAAGGCCTGCAAACAATTTTCAAGTATAAAGGGGGAAAAACTCAGATTTCTGGGGCTCTCCTACAGGACACATCTTTAAAACACACTGTTTCATGTTTATTAGTTTGAGGCAATGGTTTTGTCTGTTAGTAGGAAAACCTAGAACAATAGGTATGTGCACTGCTACCAGCAGATGATGAATATTTTGCTAAAGACCAGATGGAAGGTCTAATACGGAAAGGTGTGTTACAATTGTATGTATAAATATGACAAACACGTTCAACATTAATTTTGGTTTTTCTGGGCTTTGACCTCATTGTCCCCCCTCTCCCTGCTGAGCTAAGGTCAGGAAGCCAATATGGTTTCCTGTTGTGAAAGGGTGATACAAACTTACCACCTCAGGGGACTCAGAGACTGCATTAAAGGCAGCAAGGAGAGAAGAATAAGCAGCTCGCTGAGGGCTTAAACACTGCTATGATTAAAGCTGTGTTGCAGTGACTGAAGTGTGGTATCTAAATGCAGCAACAAACTCAACTTAGCAAACAGGCTAAGCTTCATTTAGTAGAATTGTTACACACTCTGATGGCTTGACTTTGGACTGCAAATCAGGAACCTTTGTGTCCCAGATCCATCCAATCCTAACCATCATAACCATCACCTCCATTCAGTACAATGTAAAATTACATGAACAATCACTCACATTCACACATACCTCATTAGCTCAACTTCACTGCAGTAGTAGGTAGTTGTGCATGTGTACTAAACCCAGGGGCGACGCGAGACTGAAACGCCAGACTCAGCAGAATTTTAAAAAAGCCCCTTGATCTCATTACAAGATGATCTTAGTTCGGCAGTTTTTTTACACTAGTAGGACCAAATTTACCCAGAAAACACGACGGGTGACAAAAGCTGCTGCACCTAATCAGCTTTAGGTTGGAGAGGAGGGGGTAAAGAGAGGTAATCTAAACCCGCCCTTCCCCCGTCACCTCAACTCTACCTTAGGTTATATTACAACAAACACCAAATCAAGCTGAAACAAATGCAGGAACTATTCAGCAAAGGAAAGCGTTGGCGTGTGTGTACGTATGTGCGCTTAGTCCCTGGTAATTGTGTTTGAGTGACCTACAGTTTATGTCTGGAATGAAGGTCACCGGTGCTTCAACATCTGTCAGCTTCAACAACAAACTGTGGTCATAATGTACAACACACACACACACACACACACACACACACACACACACACACACACACACACACACACACACACACACACACACACACAGCTGAAGCCAAGGTGACGGCTGCTTTGCTGCATTTTAGAGGATAAAACCTTGAGTTCTGTTTACAGCTAATCAAACTTGAGATTGGAGCTTTCAGGAGTTTGATTTTTTTCACCTTCAGTTAGCATTACACACACACGCACACTTTTTAATCTGCCTAACATGTACACACATGCTCTACACATGCATATAAACAATGTATCTGATCTCCATATAACATGGGAAGGAATCTGACTGAAAAAACACCAAAATGCATCAGAGGTAAATGAGCCTAAAATCTGCATAGCTTGCAATAAGATGATAATGAAAATGACTCATTTGCCATTTTGGAAACATGGACATGTTCACTGTAGAAGAATGTGAATCAGCTCATGCAAGCCAGTGTTTGTGCAATAAAACACAAGATAGATAAAACAACTTTTATGCATTACATAATGGACAACGGCGAGGACTGCAAATCAGTATGGGCTAGAAGTCCGTGCTCACTATTCACCAGCATATTATTTTCCAGGAAAAATAAATCAACAGTTTGATGACAAATGAACGACAGATTTGTCGCTTTGCCAACTGTCATTTTTCAAAAGGCGACTGACTGATAACTTGAACAGACCTGAAACTAGAAAGGTTTGGGCAGCAAGTAAAAAATTGCAAAATTGGACTAAGTTAAAAAAACAGGTCAGAGAAAACAGTTATTCACGGAAATCTTTTTTATATTTTACAGTAATGATTGCTTTGAGTTCTGTGAACATATGTGATAATGTAATTACAAAAATGTTCAACAAAATATAAATAGAAGCACATTAAAAATATTGCAACATAGCACTCTTAAAGATAACATTAGGAGGGCAGATGGCAGTGCTAATGTTTGTCTACCAAAGTGTTGGATTCTGCTGCTCTCACAATAGAGACAAAGCAGTAAGAGAAAGTAAGTGACACAAGGTATTTCTCTTGATTCAGGAAACAGTGAATCAAACGCCCGCATGTCTTCTAATAACTGTAATTACAGAAATGCAAACATAGCAATTCAGTGCAGCCACTGAACTGCAATTGTTACTTTTTAAGATACTGAGCTATAATCTATAAAAAGCAAATCACAAAAGAGCAACAACAGAGCAAACACTGAAAACAATCTAATTAAGGTTTAGTTATATCTAACCACCAAATATGACTAGAACTTAACAACCGAGTTATTAGAGGTAGAAAGATGCAGTTATTATGGACATATGATAAATATTTACAAACATTTCACCCTGATCTCCCTCTTTTACGCTCACAGAGCTGATTCAGCATGGATCAGATCTGGGGGTTTAGTTAATCTCACCCTTACCAACGTGCCTGTTAGGAAGGTTTAAGGGATGTTTAAGCCAACACGGCTGGTTTTCTTTATCTGAGCCTTTGGACCCCCAAGTGGTATAGGGCCGAGGAGTGTTTGTTGATTACTACGGGGAGTCTCTGGCGAGACAAAAAAAGTGGGGATAAAGCGTCAGCAAGAAAAAAAGGTTAAAGATTTGTACAGCTTTTTGCAATCTTAGCATCTCTTAATCCAGTGTTCAGCGTCTTTCAGAACCTCACGGGATCAGTCTGAGGGGGGTAAAATACTAAATCTAGACATTTCCAGGAATAAGGCCACATAAAAAAGACAAAACAATAAAAAAAGAGAAAAATAAATAAAACAGCTATTTTAACTGACTGACTGAACTACTTTCAATAAAAATTAGAAAGCAAAGCAGATTTTCAGACACAAGCCTCAAAATATGGAGCGCTCCCAGAGAAAAAGAATTTACAGGGTTTATGAAGGTGCTCAAATGAAAATGAACCATAAATTAATCAACAAGTCAAGGGCCAGAAAATAAATTTGTTTTCTTATATTAATCAAAATTAGGGTCAAGTGGGCCTAGAGTGAGGGGTGGGGTACTTCCTGGACAGGTTACCAGTGTACTACAGGGCTAACCTTCCTTTTTTCATACCAAATATTTTAGTATAAATATTTTTTTAACTTTGCAGTAAGAAATAGTTATAGAATAGTCTCTAACGTCCCATCACAGTGTAACTTTTTCAGCTTGTGGGGATTTCTGTTTGCATTTAAAATGTTACTTTTATTCCTCCTCATGTTTTGCGGGATGTAACCTCGTAACTTTATAGATAATAACATCCTTATATGACTTCATTTACATTATGAACAGTTGGCATGTGTCAGTCAAATGTTCCACATGAAAGGGGAAATTTAATTTTGACTCAGAAGACTATATGATCAACAAAAAAATGACAGTTCTAAGTTAAATGTAAGTACCTTTGCTAACAGATTGCTTTAATGGCTTATTTGAATGTATGATTTCTGTTTTCAATAACTTCAATTACAACTGTAGTTAGAAAAGAGCTGATAGATTATTACTTTGTATTCTCTTCTAGATAAGTCTGACTATCCTGCCTACCTGTCAGACCACTGAGTGTTTTTGCTAAAGATCTCAATATTTTCTGGGGATAGCAATTAGTGGTCATAGAAATAACAGACAAACTAAAAAAAAAGAGAATCACAACTTTAAAAAGGGATGTGCATTCTGCAAATATGACATGACTGATGGTATTTCTGCTGTCATTCTGGCTTTATGAGTCATGCAACATGGTATTTATAAACTCTCAATTACACATGTACTCTGCTGCTACCAGCCAACATGCAAAAGTGCAGGAACGACTTGGACTGAAATTCATCCAGATATTCTTTTAAGCGCTATAGCTTGTTAGCGAAGCCTATAGCAAGTTTGGTTGCGTGCCGAGGTGTTCCTTATTTCTATTTTTAAGAAATTCAGTAAATGGCTCAATTCGGAAGTCTGCTCAAACTGTGGGAAAAAGTATTAAGAAAGGAGACAGTGGAAGACGAGTGACTGGAAGTTTGGGGAACTCCTCAGGGAATCAGGGTGAATATAGAAGATGAATAGGAGGTAGACTGTGTCACACCGTATAAAAGTATATTGCAGTCAACAAGAAAAAAAAAAGGTTAAAGATTACAAAAAGAAAAATAAATAATAAGACATCACTCTTCTTTCCTTCACTCATGCTCTGAGTATAGAAAACCTCAAAGGCGTTGATCTGACGCCAACAGCTGTCATTAAGAGAGAGAGTAGAAGAGAGAGAGGCTTGTTTTTTGTTGTTTGCTGATATTTTTCCTTTTTTTTGCCTCCTGGTGCTTATTGGTTTAGAGCGGAGGAGGAAGAGGAATGAGGGACAAACACAAACAAAGAGACAAACATCAAAACCGCCGACCTCAAGGGAGCAGCGGCACTCGCTAACGAGCTGTGACAGCAAGAAAAGAAGAGAGAAGGAGATAAAACAGAGGAGAGAAAATAAGGAGAGTGGAGACGAGTGACAACAGTGAGGAGAACGGGGACTAATAAATTAAGAAAACTGAAGAGCATGAAAATTTTAAAATCAGTTTTTAAAACTACTTAAATGTACTTCTGTTAGCACAGACACAACTACCCAATTACCCTCCAAAAAAAGAAAACAAAGCAAACAACAACAAAAAAAGCAAGAATACTTTCCACATAACCTGTATATCAAATATGAATGGAGGCACTCTGATGTTAGGTAAGTAGGTTAAACCAAAAATGCTATAATTTAAAATACTGTCACGTAGGTTAAGGTAATTTAACATTCTGGTGCTTCCAAAATGTGGGAGGCGCAGCTTGAGAAGCAATGTTTACTTATCTAACATTATCAGTTTAACGAAGCTAATTTCTTATCAGTGTGAGACTAATTACTGTTAACCAAAACCTACCATGCATGCCACTTAGATTAAAGAAAATGCACTGATTTGAAACATAATCAAGTCAATTCGTTTTTATAAATGAGGATTCTTTGTCATGCATAAAAGTTAGTCATGGAGTTCCACAGGGTCCTGAGTTCGGACCAATACCTTTTAATTTACACATGGGTCTCTCAGGTAATATCTTTAGAAAACAATGCATACATTTCCAATGCCATGCAGATAACAACCAGTTGTATTTATTTGTGAAGCCAGATGACACAAATCAGTAAAACTATAGGGACGATATGTAATTTACGATGTAATTTACAGGAGGAGCTGAGAACATGCTGTATGAGGAGGATATGTTCTTCAATGTGCACATAAAACAAATATACAGGAGTGCCTTCTTTCATCTTCGTAGCATTGTCAAAACTAAACAAAAAATCCTGTCTGAAAGTAATGCTGACAAACTAGTTCATGGATTTATTATGTTGAGGCTGAAATACTCAACTGTAATTCCTCATTATCTGGATCATCTAAAAGTTTCACGAAAAACCCTCAGCTGATCCAAAACACTGCAGTGAGAGTACTAACAGGAAATAGAAAGAGAGATATTTATCCCATATTAGTCTGTTTTAACTAGCTTTTCTTTTTATCTACTTCCCTGTTAAATCCAGAATATATGAACTGAGTTCTTCCTTCACACTGTCACTAAATGCTCACTCATAGGATATCATCTCATTGTTGGGGGTTCATCCTTTAATGCAATATGTTTTTTACCTTACAGTACAAGGGCCTGGAAAGAGCTCTTTGAATAAAGTTGAATTTGAATTCAGCTCAATAAAAAACATTTCTGTTCACGTTAGTCATCTGGAGACCTATGGGAAGTGTAGAGCTTAAAAGTACATGTTTTCATGTGGTATAGACTTGGGCTTTGTATTCAGTTTTATTGTGAAGTCTGAATACATTTAAACGGTTTTATAATTAGTACACAATGGAAAACAGAATAAAACTAAGACTGCTACCTCTATTTGGTGCATTAAACAAAGTAAACAAAGTTACACAAGTAACTATAAATGATTAGTTAACAGTTATAAACAGATGGGTGCCACACTGGTTCTCGTGATTTTATTTAGATATTTTTTAAAGAAGAAAAGAAAGAAAGAAAGAAAGTGTACTTTATTGGTCCCCGTGGGGAAAATCCCTCTCTGCATTTAACCCATTCACTCAGTGAAGCAGTGGGCAGCCACTGGGCGAGCAAAGAAGCATTTACATGGAAGTTTACTACAAATTGTACTTTCAACATTTTTCTGGGTCTTTCAGTACAATCAAGCCTGCAAACAGAGGAGTCAGCCATTAATGGCGATCAAAAATAATACAGGTTTAAGGAACTTTTGTTGGTGTAATTTTGCTACATCCATCTTTAATATACACTCTGTGAACTTCAACTAATGACCAGAAACAACAGAAACTGCAAACATTAAGAGTGCCATCAAAGATCATTTACTGTAATGCTGAGTATCCGTATTCTGCCTCACATCTAAAGCCCGATTGTCTGCACAACTGTTTACTCTCAGTTCAACAGAGCATTCATTTTCATTCACTTTGTGTATGTGAACACTGGTTAAGCGTGTCCCACTTTGTATTACATCAACAACAAGAGCGGACTGAGTGATTTGCAGGTCTGAATAGATAATGGATAATATCATCCACCATATAAATCCTGTGTGGTAACACTTTAACACTGATCAAGCTTTCATGTGAGATCTCACAACAACAAACTGGATAATTTCACTAAAGCAAGTAACATATTAGTTTAAACCTGGGCAGCCTGATTTTGAATTTAGACACACATAAAAACAAACAAACAAAACCTCTTCAAATTTATTGCCCACAGTCTCAATAAACAGCAATAAAAATTAAGTGGTTTTTAAGCTGTAAAACGTAGGTGTGCTTTTGTTAAACTGATCCAGACTTTCTAATGTAAGATTTTACAATGAGACATGACCACCAGCTATTGCAGTGGAAGAAAACAAATGTCACCTTATACAGAGCAAAGTTTATCTTAAGAAAAATCAAGAGAAGAGACAAATTCAAAAAAGAAGAGAGCAGAAAATTAGAGTGGATTGAGACAAGAAAAGCAGAAAGGGGAGAAGAGGGGATGCAAATCATCCAAACAGAAGCAAAGAGGCAAAAAGAGGAGAAAGATTATAAAAAAGTATGGAAAGGAAACAGCGCTCAATGGGAGAGGGGAGAGACAGAGAGGCAGGCAACAGATCATTCAGTTCACGCACCTAATTTCTTGCTCAACACTTGTTTTTATGACTAACTGCACACTCAGTCAGAGACTTTGATCAGTTTGACTGAAGTTCACATGAAATCACAAAGAACTGACTTCACTGCCACCACTGACAGCAACAACAACAGGTGCATCCCAGAGAGACAGAAAAACTGCCAGATTCTAACTCACCTTCATCCTCGTCGTTGGCCGTGACGGTGATGAGGACGAAGCCGACCTCCTTGTCTTCCTCCACGCTCACCTCATACACCGGTTGGGCAAATGCCGGGGCGTTGTCGTTCACATCGGTGACGAAGATCCTGACATAGGCTGTGTCTGAGTCAAAGTTGGACGGAGGCTTTGCTCAGGAATATAATTTCAACGTATCCAAACACATGCAAGACTCTCTAGACTTTCGTTTTATAAGGTCTGCAAATGATCTCTTTTATATTAATTGGACTGCAGGCCTTCTCTCTGATTGTGCGTTACCTGTGTTAGGCTGGCCCTGCTGGCCTTGTCGGGCCGACTCCGAGCCGTCCTGTGACTGCACCTCTATCAGATATGAAGCTTTCTGCTCACGGTCAAAAGAGGCTCGAGTGAAAATGATCCCACTGTGGGAGTCAATGCTGAAGAACTGAGAGTCCCCACTTTCATCCTTCAGGATCACATAGTGGATCTGAAGAACACAGAGAGATGCAGTGAAGCAGAAAAAGAACAGGAAGTAGAATATCATTAACGATCAGTACAGACGTTTCTCACCATCCCGTGCAGACCAGAGTCCAGATCAGTGGCTGACACCTGAGCCACAGACGTGCCCATCTGCGCTCCTTCGGGAACCGTGGCCTCATAGGTGGACGACAGAAAGAAAGGAACGTTGTCGTTCACGTCTGAGGGGGAAAAAAACAAAAAGAAACAGTAGAAAAAAATATCCTTTATTTTCCCACATTCATATTTTTTTGTTGTTGAAGGATCTGGCAAAAGAACACATACAGCCTGTCATGTCCATGAAAGCTGATTAAAGTGGATTAAAAACAGACAGAGAAAGAAAATGCTAGAAGGAATGGAAAAGTGAGCAGGAAATAAACAAAGACAGAAAGAAAGAACAAGCAAGACAGAAGGCAAAGAGACAGAAATAAGATTGGATTTTTAGAACAGCAGTAAAGGAGATTAAAAAGTAAAGATGAATTACAGTGAAATAAAGCAGAAAGAGACAAAAAGGCAAAATTTAAAAAAAAAGTCCATCAGAAAGTGAAGCTGGACTGTGTCTACCCTCACTAATGAAAACTGAGTTATTAGTGAGGAATTATCCTCCAAACACCCTGAAGAGTCCACAAAGCAGCTTGTCAGCTCACTTTCAAGCTCCGCTAAGCCAATTACAGCGTCCGATGTGGGTTTGTTCAAAGCCAATCAAAGTCAGGAAGTGTTTTCTCCTCTTTCCTTCTCTCCACCCGCCTACAGATGCTGTTTGGGAAGTGAGTCACTGTTAAAGGGAGACGGCATGGAGCTGACACCACCGGTCGCTTCTGTTTTCTTCTTTTTCTGCCAGAAACGACCCTGGATATGAACCGCACTTCATTAATCTTTCTCTTCTCATCATTTCCTCCAGCTTGTCTCTCATTACACCCGAGTTTCTGTTGCTCACCAACGGCTTCTTTACATTTGATGGTCAGAGCTCTGCTACTCATTTTAAAGTCCTTGTAATGGCAACTTTTAAACCACTAAATACTTTGCTTTGTTCATCAATATAGCATATTTAGAATTGTGAACATATCTATCAATATGCAAATAAGTCAATATCTCATCTTTGAGACTCACTCACACTGAGTGCATATAGCCAACAGGGGCCTTGTACTATTTAAATGAAAGAGCTGTAAGTTGATTGGTTACCTGTACAAACCTATGGGACTGAATCCACGTTTTTGACTAGCAGTCTGGCTAAAGGAGTTGAAAATGTTTGACCCTTAACCATACAAACTCACCTGTCACATTAACATAGACCGTGGTAAAGGAGGCGAGCGGCACAGCAGCGACATTCTGCACGCGCACTCTGAGCGTGAAGAAGCGCGTCGTCTCATAGTCGAGGTTCTCGGCTACCAGGATGGACGCCGAGCCGTCGGCCCGGTTTGGTTTCATGTAGAACCGCACTGGCATGTTGGTCTCCGGTACCTGACCCTCCTCCAGGTTGTAGGTCACCCTGGGGTCGCCGAGGGGAGATGTTGCCTTGATGGTCTGTTGACAGAGGGAAAAGAACAAAAGATATGTTTTTGTATCCAAAAGAACCAGCGTCTGCTCGCACATTATGACTGTGTGCGCCTGAGCTTCCTAATGTCACGGCTTTTCCTCATCACTTTGTGTGTGTCGCTTTTCCACTGAAAAAGGGGCAGAGTGATTTGAAAAGCAGAAGAAAAACTTGACAGGAAATGACACTGTGAAATATACTGATGTCATGCACACCAAGGGACAGCAAGCGTGAGCTGGCCATTGAGACTTCACAGACATGGTGGATTATACAGAACTTACCTTTGTAGTGAGGGAGAGACTGAAATTCAGATTTGAAATTCTCTCATGGTACAAACATATTTCTCACATGAGAAAGACCCTTGAAAAATAGTTGATAGCATCAAACTTGTCAAACTAGTAACTTGCTTTTCTATGTTTTCCATCTTTTCCACATTAAATATCTTGGTATCTTATTTTTATTTACCTGCGTTGATCCTCAGTAATGATCACTGTCAAGGGTGTTTCAGTGTTAAAGTACAAAGTCGGAGACTGCAGGAGTCTTGGGGACATCCTTTGAGGATCATGTGATGGATTTCAAAAGTGACTGCTGCTCAAATATTCCAGATACATTAATGAGTTATAGAGTTCTCATCAATGCTAAAGCAAAGTATCCAGCTTGCTTTGATTATCAGAGAGGGAATTATGTGGCTAATCCCAGCTTCCGTGTTGAATTGTGTATCATTTATTAATTGCTAGTAAATATATTTATGTTATTATTTATTTTAAATGAGCACCACCAAAACAAATAACTTGCTTCTCAGGTAGCTGGAAAATCTCATTTAAAATTCCTTTGCCTATTGTAACTAATATAAAAAAACATCTTTGGGTGGAAAGTTCCAACTTACTCTCACCCCAGGGTGTCAATTCATGCTTTTCTTTTAGATTGAACTGGCCATTCAGAAATATGCACAAGGTGTCCTTTGGCTTAAGTGCCAAGGTGTAAGTGCTTACAGCAGAATGGAGAGTGAGAGACAAAGGTCCTCTTTAAAGAGTGTCAAAGTCTGCATTTCGAGCTTGGATGAGCGACATCCCTGAGACTTGGGGTATTTATGATATGCCTGAACATACAGAAGTATATAGAGGACAAAATACTGTGGAAGTTGTTAGACCTTTACGTCTGAGCTTTATGGAGAAGTTTAGAACCAAGCTGTCATGATTTGAGTACACAAACCTCAGTTTGTGTTCACAAATCAGTGTTCAAGTTAGAATTGCGAAGAATGCAGCTTCTGATACAAGTACTAGAAGGCGGCATATGGGAGAAAATATATAAATGCAAGATCTATAAAAGATATCTAAAAGAAATGCTGCAAGATAAGAGATTGCAGAAGACGAATGTAGGTTTGCTCAGATCTGATGTCATGCCTTTGGGTCTTAAAATCCAGTTTGAAGAGTTTTAAAAGTTTTAAAAATGTGTGTATTTTTAAACAACCTTTAATATTAACTGGCAACACTGTTTTTGTGAAATTCAGTGTTGTTATATGTAGCCTGGTATTTGGAGTTCTTTTTACAAGTGCATCTTTTTCAAAAGCAAGCAGAGTTGGTCGTTTCTGACTAGAATAGGAACAGAGATCATCACTCAGACAGATTACATGCAGTGCCGACAGAACAAAAGATATCCCATATACAGACACTGGAAACTCATCTTCTCAAACCTCTGTTTACTCCTTTTGGGCTTCAAGTTTATAGAGACAGACTTATCTCCATTTCTGAAGCAGTTACTCCCACATTGCGTTATAATCCGTCAAAGGCAGAAGCCAAAGAAGAGTCTGTACTGGTTCATGATGACATCATGTTATCACACAGCTGCTCGTGTCGACAACGAGGTCGTACATCTTTATAACAGCTCCAACGGCTTCCAGATCTTTAAACTATAACACTCACCAGAAAAATGACACCCTAAAATACACAACTACATTTCAAAGAATGCGACGTTTTAACGGCCAGAGGTGCAACTCAGTCCTTCTATGGAAATAAAGCTCTCATGGTGAAAACTTTCCAAAATACCCAAAAAGGATTCGGTTTCTGCTTTGTTGATGTTTGTCCTTTTTGTGTTTTTTTAAAATAAAATATGTGTCTGGATCAGAGTGTGTTGTCCTGAGCTGTTCTTCTACCAGCAGCAGAGCTTTTAAGACTTGTGTTATGCTCCTGGCAGTAGACTAAACTGACCTTAGAGTGAGAAAGTGTGTATGTGTGTGTATTTATGTCCTCAGGGAAATGGAGTCATAAATCTGTTTACACAGTCACATTGTGGAGATATTGCTCCTTTCGGGCACAGAAATTAAATCATTAAACCTTATTACTATAAACCTCTTGCTTATGTTCAGAATGAGTTCAGGTTTAGGTTAAGGTCATAGTTAGGTTAAGTTGGAAGGAAATGCACAAAAAGTCAGTATAATGTCCTTTGAAGTGATGGAAATACGGTGTGTGCTATTGTCCTTCCTGACCGCACACTCCCCACCTTGCCAAGGAGGGGCTGTATTTTCCATGGCTGAGTGATGCCACCTCATTTTACAGTAAGCTATGACCTGGATTGTTAGACACACACACACACACGTGCGCATGAATTTCCAGTTAATTGACTCACTCTGATTTTTACCACCACAGTTTTTGTTCACTAAAGTGTAAAGGGGCTCATTTATTTAGATTGTAACTTCAGCTAAGATTCCTGTGTCCACTCAGCTGCAAATAAAATATGTCAGGTGGTCTCGGTAGCAAGCTGCGAAGAGGGTCATTGTACGAGTAACAGCAGTTAATATGGAAGCATTCTTGTATCATTAAAGCAGGAGTTTTGAACTGTTGGACAGAAAAAATGCAATATGACCTGTTTAATTAGCAGTTTTTCTGGTATTAATAATTAATGATGATGAAATATGCTTTTACTGGAGGGAGCATGCATGATTTTTTTTAAATCTTCCTACAACGACATGACTGAAAAATCAAGGAGAAAGCAAGGGCTGTCTATGCCTGCTAAGATCCTGCAGGCAGATGAGTGGGAGAGAAAAGGTTGCTGACGACCACTTACGAATAAATCTTTTCTTAATTCAGTGTACGGTGCATCTGTCAGCCTGACCGCCACATCTATAAATGGTTCCGTAAAATGGCCACTATAAATATAAAGTACAGTCAGTACAGAATCATTTAACCCCTTTAGTTCAGGACATGGTGGCTTCGAGCAAAGACTGAAAGCAGGGGAGAACCTATCTCAGCTCCAGTGTAAGGACAAAAATCACCTCTGAACAACCGTCGCCCTTGTCGTCACTTCCACAAGAGGTAACATGTTTCCCCTGAGTGAGAAATGCTGTCTGCCACTTCAAACACTGAAACCCTTTCAGCCCTCAGACCCAGTGACCACAGCAGCTCCAACAGTCTCAATCTAATGCATTTACCAACTACTTAGTATGCTGGGATGACTACACACTCTCACACACAGAGAAAAACACTTAATTCTAACATTTAATTCTTGCCTGCTTGTATTTGCATGCATCCCTGTTCTGCAAATATTATTGCCACTGTGCTACTTCTCTACTACCTTTCAGACCATCTATCATGCAGTCTTCCTCCACTTCATCTCCATCTTATCCAGATTGCAGAACATCTCAACCGAAGCCACTTCAAGTCATTTGCTAACTGTGTTCCACTACAACTGTCTGAACTCCGGGGGTTCCCATCTCTATTTCCTACTTTTCATATCATCTGCTCTAAGATGTGGATTTTCATCAGAATCTATTAACCGAAAAGAATTTTATGTTACACGCTGTTTCTCCAATTAATTTCATCTTTACTTCCAAACGATCTCTCCTTGTTATATTGATTTTTAACTGATGAGTATAAAATTGACTTTTAATCCATTTTGCTTTCCTGCAGCAGTTATAAAGGACAGATGAGACTCTGACTTTCTTGTTTGGTTTTTCCATTGGTAGTCTCTTAAAAATTTTAAACAGGATGTTAATCTAAAATCTCACAAACAGCCCGAGATGAAGGCATCCGGTTTCAGGTGAAGAGTTGCGCGAGGGTATGTTAGTGGAGCGTGGCTCAGCCTCACAGCAGGCCGAAGCAGCAGAGTGTATGGAATCAGGACTAATGAGAAATCATCTCATTAGACATCAGTGCAGCGTGCTGAAGTTAAGCTGATCAGTGTCTGCCTTCCTCTCCCACACAGATTAATGCCCGTGGAGATATCGCAGCAGATCGCTCTCAGCTGGTGCGGCTGGTGCTGAGAGTGATTCAGCAGCTGGAATACAGATTGCCCTGTCAGCTTCAAATGCTAACAGTTAGCAGTCAGCTGAAAAGGGTAAGGTGGGGTCATCAGGGTTGGTGTGTGTGTTTGTAGGGGTCTGCTCCATTTTTTGATGCTTACATGTGGTAATTACACTTTTAATGGCTCCTTTGCTTATTTATCTGGGAAATAACATAATTAGTGTTTCTGCCTCGTGTGTTTCATGTCTTATTATCTCATTTATCAGCCCGTCACGTGGGTAGCCTTATTAAACTGATACAAATCAGCCGAAAGAAAGAGATGGACGGTGTCTTCCAACGCCCCCCCCCCCCCCCCCCAACCCCCCACCCCCCACTGTGCTCTCTGTTATCATATTCCCTGTGTTTTCTGGAGCTGAATTCAAAATGTAGTTGTTCTCGTTTGCATATTTTTCTAATAAAATGAACCAAAATACCACACTGTAGAATTGCTCATGCTGACATTTAACATGAGTGATTACATAGAAGGTTCTCTGGCCCATATGCCCGATGGCGACTGGATTGTTTATCTGCAGTCTTTCATAATGAAAATATGGTGATATGAAAAGGCAGACAACTGTCCATCCCTATTGCACGCTATTCAAAAAACTGCAATGCACACAGGTCAGAAATTCCTTCATTTTGTGTGATACTGCAATACATCAGACATATTCTCTTTTATCAGATGCTTGAAATGAACTTCTTTTTATACTTTCCAAATGATTTTTAAGCATCAGTGGATAGCTAGAAGATAGATTTTAAGGTAAATCTAAGAGAATATTTAAAGTCATTTGTGGCCATGAGAGAAAGTGTTTGCATAAGAGCGAACACTAAAAACATCAACAGGATGAGGAAGAAAACAAGAGGAAATCAGCTGATGAGGAGGCCTATTATAACATGCGACTCTCACACACATAAGCAGGAGATGACTTCAGCTTATTGATATGGAGATTTAATACACGCGCGCACGCAGAGCATCTTCCACCTCTGCAGCGGCTCCCTCCCTCTGCCTCGTTAACAATGTGATTAACAGACCTTATTAAGGCTGCTAAATTTAAAACAACAGTTCCTCCTCAGCGCAATTAACACCGCAGGGGAGACAAAGGAGGGAGGAGGAAGAGAGGGAGGAGACATTTCAGCCTTCCATTGTTTTGTATATGTAGCCAGGTTTGGGTAACTTAACATATTTGTCCACTGAATTTATTGCTCATAAAACATTATGTATACATGGTTTCAACATGCAGACAGATGATTCTCAGTTGATCACAATTTTTTGTTTTTCCTTTGCCAGTATTTTGTCCAACAGTTGTGCATCTGGGCTCAGCTTTCAGGTAATACTTTTTGACAGGGAGAGCGTAGTGGAAAGATTCAGCCTTTTCTAGAGGAATGAAAAATGAAGGAGATGAAACATTGATGAAGGGAGAAAAATCTCACTCCCACAGTTAATTTGAACAAAACAAGACACATTCAACAAGGAACACATTCGTGTAAAGTGTATTCTTTCAGATGCAACTGTATCATCTGATTAAAGGAGAAAGCTCGTGTTATTTTATATTTCTCCTACTGTCAACATAAAAAGACTAAAATCCACACAGCCTTTTTTTTAATCCATCTTTCAGTACCATAAAGCTTTCCTTTCCCTAATTTAGCACCCCTCTTCACTTCTTCTCACTGCATCATACAGCCTCTGTCAGGTTAAAGACAATAATTAAACGTCTGTTTTTCTGAGGTGATAGGAGTCCATTGTGACGCTCCGACAGCAGGTGTAATTTTCTTGCTCTGCTCAATCATCTCTGACAGATGGAGCTGTGGGTGGGAACCCCAATCACCATCATCGTCTTTTCAGCGAAAACACGGTGTCGAAAAGAAGCACAACAACACGCGAACACACACAGGATTACACTTACCCTCCAACTATTTGAAAACTGACTAACCTCCATGAAATCGAGCAGCTGGAGGGTAAAAACTCCTCTACCTTCTAAACCATCAGCTTAGGAATAGGAAGCAAATTAGGATGGAGGGATCAAAAGAGGAAAAAAAATCACCAGAGGTATACAAGCAAAGTGTGTGTGCATTTGTGCGTGTGTGTGTGTGTGTGTGTGTGTGAGATTGCAGTGAGTCAGGTGAGACAGACTCGGGGCTGGTTTGTTGTTTGCTCGGCAGAAAATATTTAGAAGTGCTCGGTTAAACGTGCTGACACAGAGAGAGAGGGATGGATGAGCTGGAAAGTGAGGCGAGAGGGATGAAGAAGAAGAAAGAGTATCTCTAGCCTCCTCGGGGTGCTGTGCACAGACGTGAAGCAGGATGTAAATGAAATAGAACTCTTTTACTGCTGCAGGAGGGTGACTGAGTTTAAATATTCCTCCATTTTTACGAGTCATCCCCTTCTCACGCCCATGTCACCTTCGAGCTCTTAGGGCTACTGATACTGATGAAAAGAAACGCGTGCTTCAGTTCCCAGACCGGCACCTTTTCAGTCATACATTCACAAGCCACTTTGTTATGTACACCTGTTCAAATGCTCATTAATGAACATATCTAATCAGCCAAACTGGCAGCAGATATGCTCACGATGACCCGTAGAAGCTCAAACCAAGCATCAGAGTGAGGAAGAAAGGTGATTTAAGTGACTTTGAACGCCAGACTGGATGGTCTGATTATTTCTGAGATTATTTCTGAAATTACTGATTATTTCAGAAACTGCTGATCCACTGGGATCTTCCCACACACATAAGTCAGAGGAGACTGGCCAGACTGCTTTGGTAAGAAGTCAACAATAACTCCAATAGTAACACGTAATACAACGGATAGGCTATAGGAGCAGAAGACCACACTGGGGTCCACTCCTGCCATCTAAAAACAGCAAACCAGGGACACAATTTGCACTGACTCACCAACATTGAACAATATAAGATTGGAAAAAAAACCCTTCTCTTCTGATGAGTCTCGATTTCTGCTGTGACATCTGAGTCCATGAGTCCATCCTGCCTTGTATCAGCGGTTCAGGCTGGTGGTGTTGTAATGTTGTGGGGAGAATTTTCTTTGCACACATTGCATCACTTAAACACCAAAGCATACCCAAGTATTTTTGCTGACAATGGGCATCCCTTTAACAAGGAAGCACACCATGTCACGAAGCTCAATCCATCTCAAAAAAGGGTTTCTTGAAAAGTGAAAGTTGAATGTTTTTTAGTTATCATTTTACCATTTCAGGGCTCAATGTTCTCATCATAAACTCACCACTATCTTGGCATCTCGGACGGTGTTTTCCGGCACAGTGACCCAGTATTCGGACTGCTCCCACTGTGGTGGCTGATTGTGGACGTTTGTGATGATAACAGTCAGCTCCACTGAGCTGCTGCGGTTCCCTCCATCTGAGGCCACAATCTGCTGGTTGATTCTGGATGTCTGCAAAGAGATGAACAGGGAGTAATTAAGATCAAGGAACTCGTGATTCTGATCAGAACATTTTCGTTTTAACAAGTTTTACCAAACAAATAAGGGTGTTTGCTATTTAGAATTGATTTGCCTTTAAAACTTGGTCTTGTTATCTTCAAAATCAAATTTTAATGATCAAGTAGCTCTTTGATAGTTCAGAAAGACCAAACACTTGTAAAAATTGTAAATAGTTGAGCAGAGAAAGAAAGAAAATATTGATCCTTTAGTTTGTTTGCAAAAAGTGAATCAAGAAAGTGGGTAGGGATACATTTTCCTTTGCTAAATTATTGACTGAAGTGCTGCTAAAAAGAAAATGAGAGGCAGAGAGAAGAAGAACAGAAAGGAGATGACAGTGACAAAAGAAGAAGAACAGTAGGCATCATTCATCGCCAACGTTAGCTTAACAGACGGATTCGCTTCATTATGGATTTTCAGTTTGACATTGTAAGATTGTACTGAAGAGAAATCAGACACACATAATGATGACAACCATTAAAGATTTAAAACAACAGTCTGTTTGATGCAACTTTCATTCCTCACGCAGTGGAAACATCAGAGCAGCTGTTGCTGTTGGAAATAACTTTGACCTTGTGACCTCATAATATCCCAGTTGTGTTTAATTTTTTGCATTGCCTTGTTTACATGCTGAGGATATGCTTTTATGTGCATATTATCCAGCTTATTACATTTATTCATTATTAAAACAATGTTTTTGTGTTGTGATATGGCCCACCGTCTGTGCTTTCATGGAAATAGCACAAGGTCATCATAGCTGGACAGGGTTTAAATATATTTAGGGTGACATTTACAATTGGATTGGGGTGGCTTGGAAGCTGTTGGGGTGAACAAAGTGCATAACCGCTGTGCTTGAATACCCTCCCTATAAGCCACTGTTTCAGAGAATTATAGGTCCATTTCCAAAATCCGGCATTAGTGAAAACTACTAATGATACTTATGCACTTAGATAATGGTTAATATTACATTTGAATCCTGCTAGACTTATCTCCAACGTCTGATACCACTAATCATACCATTCTTTTTAACAGATAACAGAACTGTGGTGGTATCAATTCAATTCAATTTTATTTATATAGCGCCAAATCAAAACAACGGTCACCTAAAGTGATAACTCATCATCATCAGTGCCTTGCTCTCAAATGGTTTTCATCATACTTATCTGACACATATGTTAGAATTCATATATATGCACCTATGCACTCTAAAAAATGATACATTGATGCATTATGTAAACGTTTTATGTTAAAATTAATGTCACCAATTGATTTTTAACTCTAAACACAAGGATATTGTTTTGATTTTAATTAATAACACAATATTTCAATACAACAAAATGCAGTACATTAAATCCAACGTAAAAAGTTCATTTAAAATGAACAGCACTTTAATTTGAAGAGGATTGTCCTAACAGGCTCTCCGTACTTCTCAGTTTGCACATGTGCAGTGTGGAAGTTTGAACAACCGCCATTTTCAACCGAAACTTGCATCATGCTCAGAAGCCTGGATAAAATCCATTGCCATTTGAGGATTATTTGGTAAGTACAACCATTTAAGGATGACAAATTTGGTTAATGTGTACTAAATGATAAACATCCGACATTTTCGGGAGTACTTCTGTATGTTTTATTTTAAAACAAATGATGTCTGGTAATTTTTTTTTAGCATTCTAGCTTGTATGCCTCTCACAGGTGTTAGTAGTCAGGCATTTAACAAATATTATCGGGCCCACTTCGGTGTAATTTCCCAAAATGTTTTACGATTCATGTTAAGCTGCAACTTGCCTACTAAGAACTGCAGATTTAAAATTATTCCCAACATCTACCGCGCATGCTCCCTGGTGTCAGTAATCGGCACCAGGAGCGCCAGCGATCCTATCCGTTTGAATAATGAAATATATGTATAGTGTATTTTAGAAACATGCATCAAATAAGTTGCTACATTGTTTGAAGGAATTCTACCCGTGTTGATATCTGGTTTAGTGTTAATATCAGTGATTAAAGTGTAAGACATGCATTTATCTTGTGTCATTAAAATGCAGCATTATGTGTAATACAGCTATATGTAATGCATTTAACTCCTTGTATCAGTTCCATTGATTATCAAAGTGACAATTTGTGTGTTCCCCCCTTCATTTTACGTTGGTCAGCTAGTTCTGTCTGTCAGTAGATGCAACAAAAGTGGTTCAGATGTGATTGTGGTTACTGTTATCTTTTATTGTAACTCTTGTTATCGTAATAAATACCAGAAAATATTATGATAGGATTTTGAATCCATATTGCTGAGTTCTAATCTTCTATTTCTTTTTAACATTTTTAGGGGTACAATTAATAATTATATTGTTGAACAGTCTAGAATTGATTAAAGCAAAAGTGAAAGCTTTCATGTATTGTCAAAATTGAAAAGCTTCTAGTTTTGTGTTCATATATTTGTTGATCTGACTCAGAAGAATCAGTGCCTAACGGGAATGCGTCCTAAAAACTATCTGTGTCTACTTAAATAAAAAGCCAGATGACCTGTTCAAGGAATTCTTGGTAAGTTAGAAAAGGGGAAAGATCAGTTTGTTTGTTTGTTTGGTTTTTTAAATTTGGGATAGTAAATTGAAGGTGGGCTCATTTGTTCATATGTATCTATATGCAAGTAACTTTCCCCCCCCCTTTGTTTTCATTTTAAGGATATGGATCTTAGTGCAAGAAGAGAAACGGAGCAGCTGACTTTAGGAGTCTGTGTTGTCAGACATGAAGGAGCAGACTCTGCAGATACACCTGAGGACATTGGTTTCATCATAGAAGGATACACTGTGCTGAAAGCTCTTAGTGATGTGGCAAAGGGGTGTGCCCTCCTGCTTGGACTAATCTACAGTCTAAATCTGAGCTACCCAAAGCACCTGAAATACACATTTGAATTTCTTCAGAAGGTGCTGATGGAGTTGGATGGGAACAACCTATCCATGAAGGTGCAAGTTCTGAAAAACAAACTGCTTGAGTGAAACAGCCTGCACTGAACTATAGAGGACACTGAACTGGTTACAAGATTCTCAAACCCATCTCCTTGCACTTTATAAACTGTTCAGTTTGAATTCCGCAAGAACTTCTGCAAGGCCTCATACTTTTTGGCATGCTTTGTTCATGTTGAACTTTTACCACCATCCAGCTACATTGAACAAGACTGCTCCTAAGTTTGGACTTCATTTCAAGTTTTGGGGGAAAAAAAGGTTTTTTATATATGGACAAAAATGCCACTAAAGTCATTTCTACTTGTTGTTTATAGGACTGTATTGTGAGTTTTCCATTGTACCCGAAGCAAGTTTAAATTAAGTCATGTTAATGTTAAAAATGTTGGAATCACAACACTTTCCAGTTTTAATAACTTGATTTTAACATTCTGTATTATGTCTTCCTGAACTTAATATGCACTTGCATATATGTGAAGATATTTTTGTTTAGGAAAAAGGCATTGATCTAGAATTTTGAACAGCTCAAAGTTTGCTTCAGCACATTTTACACAAAGTGTTATTAAAGTTGGGTTAACTGAATAAGATTTATTCAATTTACTTTAAATAGAGTAAGTAATTTAATCCTATAGTTTCAGTAGAGCTCGTTTAGGGTTAGTCAATTTATCAGATGTACTTAAAATTTGTTGTTCAAATTAAATGTGTCATACATTTTAGATTTCACTAACCCAGTTGTGTGGAACCGGTTGACATAACTGGGTGGAGTAAATGCAACATCTTATTTTATAGAGTAAGTAGGGCTTGTTTTGGTTGAGTAGATTTTATTTAGTGTTGTCAATTTAACTCAACATGTTAGTTAGATCAACATTATGATATTTAGTTAATACAACACCATTCTTGTGATTTGCATTTAATTAGCCAAAGCTTGACAGATGTACTTAAAATTTGTTGTTCAAATTAAGTGTATCATACATTTTATATTTCACTAACCCAGTTATGTGGAACCGGTTGACATAACTGGGTGGAGTAAATGCAACATTTTATTTCTTAGAGTGTGGAGTGAAATGCGCCTCAAACGTGTTGCAAATGTATAGGACATGATTTACAAATGTGTACAATGAATTGGTGTGCAACTTTTAAGGACTCAGGAGCTCATGCCTCGATCCGCACACAAACACGAAGCATTCTGACCACACGTAAAACTACTTTACAAATGCATACATCCCGACCTGAATAAATACTATTGATTTACGCACAACCTAGTAAGTTCGTCTTCCGATAATTTTAGGTTTCAAAAACCTTTCTGTGCGTATCCTAAAACTACACGTAACATCTCACAGAGATACTCACAAATCAAGTCGCATTCCACATGGGGCTTTGAGACAAATTTCAGCTGTAAGATGCATTCAAGTCCCAGTGTAAAACTGGGACATCTGTGTTTTCACTGCATACGTGGCATTCTCTCTCTTTTTCCCCCAAATAAGTAGGATGTTTCTTTTTCTAAATAAACAAAAGAGCTCGTAACCTGTTTATTAGAAAACATGTTACAGTTACAGACTGTACTCTGCCACATGCTGAAATATTCAGGATCATTCATTATGCTAACATTAATGTTAGCCTACTTTCATTAAAGAATGGTAAGATTATCATCAGTGTTATTCCACCTGGATTATATCTACATTCAAAATATACAGAGATTAGTTCGCATATACTCACTGCAGAGGATGATACACAGTGATGCACAATCATGGTGTCCCCCCATCTGCAGCTGAGCATGAGTGACTTTTCCCACTTTTTCCAGCAGATTATTTCAACCATATATAAACCTCTATTCAGACTGTGAAGTAATTTGTAACTGTGTGTTTTGAAAGTGCTAATAGTGTTATTATTATAATTCTAACCCTTATTGTAGAGATTGGATCTTGCATCTAGTTCACTGTCTGTAATTTGTTGCAGGGAGTCAAAGCACAAAACATTGCTCTTTTTGAGGATGGTGTTCATTTCCAGGAAGTTTTAGCAATTTGTGAGAATGAAATGAGACATTTTTGATATGAGAAGTAATTTTGTAAGTGTGGACACTTGCAGACATTGCATCATGCTGCAGCATGAAGAGGCTGCTGATGTGCTTCTGACCTGAGAGATTGGGTGGTTGACATAAATCCACCCAGTGCTGGGGTTGATGTGCAGGTAAGCCGGCTTCTGTCTGGACAGTGAATAGGTGATTGCCGCGTTGCTCCCCTGGTCATCGTCATGAGCTGCTGCTCGCAGGAAACTAGTTCCAACTGGAGTGTCTTCTCTCAGAAAGTCTGACAGGGAAAACATCAGCTGTCATATGGGGAGCGAAGTTCTACTAGCACCAGTTTGAGTTACTGCAACTCCTACTACTATTACAGGAACCGCTATGGTGAAACACTGTGTATGTCTAAAGCACGAATACCCAAATCATTAGAGTTGACTGAAAGCAGTGTAACATTATGTTCTGTGTTGGTAAGCAGGTATTATAATAATGGAAACACAACATTGTGCCGGATCAGCAGTCTGTCACCTCATTTTGTCATTTCTGGGTCTCACTGTGCAAAGTCAACAGATGCATTTTTAAATTTATGAACATAACCTCCAATCCTGCTGACTGTGATGTGTGTCAGCGCTGATCAGACAACAAAAACAACGAGCAGCGACGAGGTGCATTTGCCTCTGTAAGACTGCATTTCAAGCATTATGTCAATAATAATGTCCTTTTCACAGTCACGGGTCTCACTGGATACATTTCAACTGAATAATCACATCAGATCCTGCTGAGTCTAATGTGTGTCACAGAAAAACAACCAAAACCAGCAGGTGGAGCAAACACAGGATTTTCCTTTCAGGGTTCACTTTGACAAACAAAGAATCTTACATCACCATGGTGAATTTCTTTTGTTTATATTATGCCAATTAACATTAATAGTAAGATATTTTGCTGTTAGCATCATTCTCAATACACAAAATGATTTCATATTCTTTTTAGATTTTTTTCTCTTTGTTGTACTTCACATCGATTTATGTGATTGATAGTTGTGGAATTGCTTTTTTCTTTATTAAATGTAAATCTATGTCATATTCATATGGTTCTTGTTGCTACTCCTATCTTGCTTGGTTACACTTAAAACAGCCCAGAGTTATAACAGGTACCAGGGAACCCGAGCCCTGTTTAGTTCTACAACCAGAATTTACAAGCAGAAGTGATGTTTTACATTCATTTATTGAAGTTTCAGTTTGTGCCTCTTTTCATAAAGTTGTTCATATCAACTGTAAACATGACAACACTTAACATAAACATGGTCTGGGTTTGCATTACCAACCCAAAAGATAGCTGGTGATTGTGTTGTCTCCTTAAGCAGAAAATCTTTGCACTGAAATACATGTTGGTAATGATGTATGGATAACTAAGAAAAGTCTAAACAAGCTCAAGATTTCCAGCTCATTTCCATAATTTGTAAAGGAACCCCCTCCCCCCATAACACATACACACTCACAATTGCTAAATAAATGCATGTCCCAGAAACATTTCAATCTGCCTCTTAAATAGTTAATGAGACACTCTGTGCGTTTCTCTAATCGGACGAGAAGAACTTCTGACACTATGCTTATCAAAACACATATTTGCACAGATAGTAAACAAACAGAGAGCTCTGGGACCTGCCAGCGAACATTTCATCAGTCCTAAGGGGTTTCCAGGATTACAAGGATGCAGATTGATGCATGATGGTGACGACAAATACACGGTTTCTACACTTCCTCTGCTCCCTCAAAACACACAGCTACAGGATGTTTTTGTGTTGAACAAGAAGCGGACGGACTAAGTCACTGGGAGGAGTCGTGATGGTACTCACACTGGTAGCGGCTGTTTTCAAACTTGGGGTCGTTGTCATTCTGATCTGAGATCTGCACTGTGATCTGACAGATTCCAATGAGCGGCTCTTCTGCTTGATCGGTGGCCGTCACAGACAAAGTATACTCCCTCTGACGCTCCCGGTCAAAACTCACTGCTGTGGTTATCACACCTGACACACAGTGAGGACATTAGCACACTTAGAATTTCAGTTTGTCATTGTTTGGACTGAATTGTAAAGCTTTTCTGATATCCAACAGGTACTGTGTGTGTAGAAACTTTTGAAACACACATATTTGATAAGACAGTAAAACCTTAATCACATAAGAAACTCAAAGAGGTGTTTGTGAATTAAGATTCCAAGATTTTTGTTGAATACGACCAGAAAGGACAGCTTTAGAAATGAGCATACCAGAGGAAAAGCTGTGGTTGAGCGATTTGGAAAAAAAGTAAGAAAGAGGGAAGGCTGAGATTTTGATAATATATAGAAAGGAGGGATTGTGACAAAAGAATGTTAAACATGGAGCTGCCAGGCGGGAAGAAAAGAGGAAGACCATTGTGAAGGTTCATGGATGTAGTGAAGGAGGAAATGCAGATGGTTGGAGTGACAGAAGAAGGTGTGAGGAATATGGTGAGGCAGATGATCTACTGTGGAAATACCTAAAAGGAGTAGCTGAATAAAGAAGCTGTGGAAGAACTGTTTGTAAAAATTATAATGAGTGTTTCTGAGCTTACCAGTATCAGGATCAATATCAAAACCAGATGCCACTCCGTCTCTGTTCATTATGCCATATTTGACCTCTCCATTGACGCCCATGTCAGCATCATGAGCCTGGACGCGCAGGACGAACGTTCCTGGAGGCTGATTCTCCAGGACTGCTGCGTTCAGGCTATAGTTCTGACACTGACAACCAAACAGCAAAGTCAGGGGTCAGAATTTGTCATTTAATTTGCAATAACGTAAAAATAAATAATAACTCGACTCACCTCCTTGAACAGTGGTTTGTTGTTGTTGATGTCATTTATTCCCACAATGACCTGCGCTGAGCTGCTGAGTGGGTATGGCCCACCAGATGCGTTGTCATCCGTGGCAGTGATGTTGAGGACGTACTGTGGCCCCCTCAGGCGTGGAGGAGGACTCCGCCGCAGCTTAATAATACCTAAACACACAAATACAGGTGGGGCAAATCAAATAGGGTAGAAAAGGTTTTTTTGTCAGATTCAAATTGAATATGTGCAGGTGGACTTTCTGACATTTCTAAGAGTTGTAATATAATTCACAAAAAGACTCAGATCAAATTGCTTGGGGCTAAATTTATACCTTCAGAAAAAAAGGGACATAATGAAAGTTCAAGTTATATCTTGTGACATTTTCAAGCCTTTAGATTGGGCCACACTAAACTCTATATAAAATAGCTTTATCCTTTAGCAGCTACAACACTTAATGGTCAGTAGCCTTTTTGTTATTTTGTGCCTTTACTTTTGTTTCTTTTACTTCTTTTACACCATTTTTGTCTTCAGTTAAAGTCCAAAAGTAATCAACACATCTTTAAATATGACAGAGGCCTGGTGTTGGTTGGCAGGGCTCGTGGTTTCCTTTTATTTAGCAGATTAAAAAAAAAAAAAATAGAATAAAAATCAACATTTTCTACAGGGAGAAATACAAATTTCAGCTTCTTTCATGTTTCATCCAAAAGTGGTTTCTAATGCCAGGGGACACTGTTCACTTTACACGTTCCTCTGGAGGAGAACACAGAGTGTAAGTGCTGCTGTTCATGCTTTCCCTCAAAGACATCATAAAAGTGAAACTGCAGGATGTTTGTGTCTTTAAAAAGGGCCTCAATTTCACCTCAACTATTTGACATTTTTAAGTCACCTTAACAAGACATGTAATTGCAAATTATAAACGCTCACTGACTTTGCTTTAAATACACTGAATTCTGTATGGAAGTGTTTTCAGTTGGGTGTTCAGCTTCTTTTTTCAATGCTATTTACACTTTACCAGGCTACTAATATCTCTCATTATGAGATGGCAAATGACTCTGATACAAAGGCTGGTGCACACCAAGTGTTAGATGAAGCATTATTAATAAAATTGAGTGGCTCAGTTACAATACCAATTCCAAAAAAATTGGGATGCTGTGTAAAATGTAAATAAAAACAAAATGATGTGCAAATCTTACTCAACCATATTTCACTCAGAGTAGAACATATCAGTTATTTGAACTGGAGGAACATTTTGGAACTAAGTAGAGTGGCATCAGGTCAGGAATATGATTGGGTACAAAAAAAGAGCATCTTAGCAAAGTTCCTCGATGTAAAATTCTGAAGACTTTAAATATCTCATCATCTACATGAGAAATCTCTGTGGGGACAAAGATGAAAATCAATATTTTGGTCTTTGGGACCTCAGGCAGAACTCCATTAAAAACACGAACAATTCTGTCCAAGAAACCATTGCAGAGACTCAGGAAATGTCTAGATATCATTGCCTATGAACATCGTTTCTCCACAAATGTATATCAAAGCTCGTTTAAAATGGACTGAGACAAACTGTCCTGTGGTCAAAAAAATCAGAATTTGAAATTCTTCTTGAAAAACATGGATGTCAAATCTTCTAGGCTAAAGAGAAGAGGGACCATCTGGGTTGTTATGAAAACTCAGTTGAAAAGCCTGCATCTCTGATGGTGTTGGTATGGGGAGTCAATCAGTGCCTGTGGAAATGGCAGCTTGTACAACTGGAAAGGCTCCATCAATGATTAAAGGTATACAAAGGTTTTAGAGCAACACATACATCCAGACAAAATCTTTTCCAGGGAAGACCCTGCATATGCTTAACAATAACAACTCTAAACCATTTACTGCATCTGAAGAGTCTGGATACCGAACTAGCTGGTCTGCAGTCCAGACCTTAGACAAATTGAAAACACAGCAAAAAAGTCAACCGAGGACAAAGATGAGTCAGGACTGTTGAACAGCTTTATCCTACATCAGACAGGAATGGACCAACATTCCTCTCACAAAGGTCCACCAACTGGTTTATATAGTTCCCAGATGTTTATGGGACGGCCCTGTCTTAAATTTTGTGAGACCTGTCGCTGTGTGATTTACACATTCACCAGGAGAAAGATAAATACCTTAGGGGTTGCACTAGAAATTGTACATTTTGTCATTTTAAAAATTTACTATGTTTTCTATGTTGTACTGTCTATAAAATATAGGTTTATATTTGCATATCAATGCAAATATATCTTGTTTTTATTTATCTTTTACACAGTGTCACAGCTTTTTTGGATTCAGAGTTTTATGTAATGATGTTATGTTCTTTTAAATTTGTTACAGGCTATTTTCTGGTTATTTTCCCATCGTTTGAGTTATACACATACAAATGCCGAATGTCTGTGGATGGAGGCTCCCAGCCTCTGTGTCCACAATGGTAAAAGCTTAAGTTGGTGTAAAGGACAACTGACACGTTGAGCTTAAAAACAACATAGATGAAACGCATTGCTGTGATGTTTTCTGCTCTGTGGGTCACCAACAGCACAGATTGTTGGCACAAACTGCAGCCAGTAAAAAAGCTCGCATTAGTTTAACTCTGGCCTAAAACAAATGTCATATTTTTCTGCGCTAACAATCACTTGCACATTAACATAACAGAGCAGCAGTGCAAACAAACAAACAAATAAGCTGCTTTGGTAGAAACATGAATAGAGACACAGAGGCTGGGAGAGAGAGAGAGCGAACACATCTACATGAAAATACTTCAGAACTCTTTGAAGTGACAAAGCAGAACAGCCAAGCAAGCCAAAGGCCATCTGCTGCTGAAGTTCGCGCGTGCGTGTGTGTGTAAGAGAGAGAGACAGTCTTAAAATATCATTTATGTGCAAATGTTCATGTTTATATCTCTTTGTGCATGGACGCATATGTGCGTGGGGCACAGAGCAGTGCAGCAGTGCATGCTGGGTGATAAGGTGGCACAGCGGCTTAGAGAGAAAAAGACACATACACATGAACACACACACACACAGATAAACATGCAAAAATATGACTGAACATCTCACTGCTGCATATGAACTTTATCTTTAAAGTGTCTTTCTCTGACATACACATTTATACTTGTACTTTTGTGAGAAAACTCATGGACATGATGCAACCCCTGGCGCCTCACCCTCAGTGAATACAGTTTTTTTTTTATTTGCACACACATACAACACAGTAACATCCTTTAAATATGAATGAATCAGATAAGGCAGGAGAGGTCAAGAAGCAATTATCTACACTCAATTTAAAGCACAAGGAAAATAAACAGCGCAAGGGAAAAGGAAACATTCAGAAATGCAATGTGATTTTAAAAAAATCACAAAAGAAAAAAAGGATTCGAAATGGTAATAAAATGCCTACAAGCTTATCTTCTTGTTGTCAAGTGGTCCCAATCAGTAAGTGTGTGTGAAAGGTGTTCACCTTTTACCTAAATGCAGTATGAAACAGTGAATTTCTCTTTAATTCTGCCCCAAACTGAGAACCAATAAAAAAAAATTTCTTAGCTCAAACTGACCCTCACAAAGACACAGAGACAAATATGTAAATGAGTCAATTATGTCAAATAGTTTATATTCTAATAGTTTATATATTCCTGCACCGATTCTACATTTGTGTGTTCATGTTCTTTCTATTTATGCGTGCTTGTGTGTGCGTGTTTTCTAGGGGGGGTTCACTGGCCTTGTTAATGCTACCAAGCTTTATCCCAAATACTCGTCACCATGGCAACAATCACTTTATTCTGTGAGTGTATATGTGTGTGCAGCTTGGTAGAGTGATCTGAATGCTGCTGCTGCTTTGTGTGTGTATAAAAGTTATTGTTTGTGTTGTTTGTGTCTGTTAAAGCTACTTTGCTGGCAAACAAATAAAATGCTCATAATCAGTTAATGAGTTTTTGTGCTATTCAAAGCAGACATCGCTGCTGTCAGTCCATGGGAATATATCACAACAAGTACTGGTCAAAGGAAGGGAATATTTACTTATTCTAATAATAATTACATTTTTTTTTTACTGTCTTACTATAATAATCATAGCAAATGCATGTAGGTCTGTTCCTTTTAGATGCATTAATTCATCTGGATGAACCTTACTATATTAACTGCCCTTTCTCTTGATGTTCACACAGTGTAGCAGTGGAACAGAAACTGTCAATCAAAAAGCTGTTTGTCTGTGTGCAGCTGTGATGCACTGAAAGTGACCAATCGTAAGATGACCAGAACATCCCTTGGTTTCTGCTTGAAAACTCTTAAAAGCCAGATCAGTTGGATTTCTTAGGATATTTAGGGCTTTTTTACCTTTATAACCACCTGTTAGCGTTTCTGCCTTCCATGTCTCGTCTATTTGATTGGATGAAGATGACTTGCAGTTTTTTGCTTTGTGCTCTGAGAGATGCTTTAGTTGTAAAACATTAGTGCATGCATATACATTACGTAAAGTCTACACAATTGTTCATGAGTCATTTAATAAATCCGAGCTGCAGCTCAGCATTCATTAGCGTAATTAGCTGCTCTTTTCCTGCCCCCTCAAGAAAAGTTGAGACTGGATAAACTGCAAGCATGTCACTACTAGTTGAGTTTGGTCAGAACCACTATAATTAAAAGCAGATTGTTATTTATGTCTGCAGTAATTTTAACTTGGTGGTATTGCTCTGCAATGGCAGTGAACATGACACCGATTAGTTAAACCCAGGATAGAAGCACATGAAGTGGCTTGCAGCAACTGTGGGGAGGGGTAAAACCTTATCAATAGTGTGCCCTATATGAGATATGCCAGTTGGATGTGTAGAAGGATATGAGATGAATTATCAGCCAATGAGGGTTGGCGTTAAGATCAACCGTTATCAGATGTACTTGGACTGCCAATTAAATTTGGCTTCGTGGTTTGCCTGAAAACCTGTTGTGCTCATTTCCTAATAAGCAAAATGCTAGAGCATACATCTATTTTCATGTTATTTAAAGCACTTTGCAAGTACATTTTGTGAAGTGCTATATCACCACCAAACTGGGCCACCTTCAAACCCCCTGCCACCTGCTCCTGTATCAAAGACTCCTTAACCAAACGGCCTCAATCAGTCCCACTCAGCCCCCACCTCTCAACCCTACTGTCACTCAGCACCAGATCCCCACAGGGCTGGATCTCAGTCCCCTACTGTATCCCCTGGACACCTATGACTGTTTAATAAACCACCGAACCAACATCATAGTCAAGTATGCTGATGACACCAACGTGGTTGGGCTCATCTCTGATGAAGATGACACAGCCTTCAGGGAAGAGGTAGAGAATGTGTCCTGTTGGTGCTCAAAAAATAATCTGAAGCTGAGCTCATAATGGACTTCAGGAGGCTCAGACAGGTCCACTCATTATAAATGGAGAACAGGTGGAATCTGTCTCCATCTTTAGGTTTCTTGGCACCCACATCTCAGCCAATCTCACCTGAACCCACTTCCTCTGTGTCCTGAGGAAAAATAACCTGGACTAGAAGCTGCTGCTGGCCTTCAGCTTCAGCTGCTTGCTGTCTTATTTGTGTTTACATAAAAGAAGAAACACATTTTATGTACACCAGCTGCCGCTCCCTTACCCTTCTGGTTGTCAAGCAGGAAATTGCTATCCTCATTGCCTCCAGTGATGGCGTAGGAGACGCCATCTCCGTCCGGGTCGTTGGCATGAACAATGGCAACCAGAGTGTCAGGACCGGCATCCTCACTTAGGAAGGTCTTATAACTAACAGAGAGGAAGAGAGAAAGATGTGTTATTTCTTTACTGCATACAAGCACTTTGCAGACCTAAAGAGATGAAGGATGTCATGAAAGGGTATTAATGTATGAAAAGAAAAATAGGCTGATGCCAGAATAAGAAAAAAGTTCAATAAAAAAGTAGAAGAAATAAAAGTGTGAAAGAGACAGTGGAGCGAGAGGAGAGGTGAAGATGAAGTGAAAACAGATGGAAGAGAACAGTGGGATTAAAAATAGATTCTGAGTTAAAAACAAACTTAATTAACAGATTGACTCTGTGGGCGAGAGACCCAGACAGCGACAGGGGTGAGGCAGGAAAAAAAGAGAGAGAGAAAGCTCACAGCTGATGTTCATTATTAAACAAAGTTGTATTAACAATTCAAAAGGTGACAAAAAATGAAAACGACTGCAAAGAGTAGAAGAATGAGGATAATTCTTACACGCTCTGTGAAAAGATGGGTGCCTCGTCATTGGTGTTGGCGACTCGGATGCGGATTGAGGCTGTCCCGGTGCGAGGGGGTGTTCCTGCATCCACTGCAACCACCAAAAACTCATAGATGTGATTAGGGCGCTCATAGTCCAAGCGACGGGCGGGGCTGACCACACCCCCAGATGTGATGCTGAAGTCACTGCTGGGAACGAAGTATGAGATCTCCGAGTTTATCCCGGAGTCACAGTCCCGGGCAAGTACTGGATGGGAGGTGGGTAGGGTGAGGAGAGAGGTGAAAGAAGAAAGAAAATTAGTTGTAAAGTGCAGAAGATAACGCGGGGTAAATAAGGAACAGAAAGAAGGGCTCAGAGAAGATGGTTGTAAAGATAGAGGTGAGAGGAGTAGGAAACAGAGATGAAGAGATTGGATAAGGTGGAAAAAGAAGAAGAAGGGAGACATTTTTATTAATAACTTAGTTTGTACACTGTTGTAATGTATGTATGATTATGTGTACTTGTCTGTCTCTGTAAGGACCAATCTGAGTTTGCAGCCTTGAGATTGATGTAGTTAGTCTTCACTGTAGGATAAAATCTTCAAAGACGTGCTTGGAGGTTCAGACATAGTTTTAAGGTTCAGGTTCGGTTAAGGAGCTCAGTAATGTAGTATGTCAACAAGAGTCCTCGCAAAGATAGAGGGTAAAATAAGCATGTGTGTGAGGATGTGATGCTGGCTGCTCGCCTAATAAGAGCAAAGCCTCGCTGAAGTTGGAGTGTTTGATCTCAACCAGTCACCAGCAGCTATGACAGATGGCTCTGACTCACACACACACACACACACACACACACACACACACACACACACACACACACACACACACACACACACACACACACACACACACACACACACACGAGCTGTACAGTCTAACCACAGGTGTAATGTGTTGGTTTTGTGTTCACACAGACCCTACTTGACAGATCAGTGTGTGTGTTACCTTGCAGCAGTGAGGTTCCAGGTGCGATGCTCTCAGGTATGTTGTCTCTGGTGTAGATAGAGTGGAGGAACTCTGGTGTGCAGTCATTCTCATCCGTTATGTGTACAACCACCTGCAGGGAGCATCCCACTGTTATTATCTGGTATCAGATTATACTTTATGTTGGTTTCATATTCATTTCAGCGTGAGCCAGCAGGAGAGAACAGGTGAGTTATTTCATCACAGTAAGTAAAGCTTTGGGAAGTATGACACACAAAAAAAGAATTGGGTCACACATAATCACTGATTCGACTACATTTTAATGACTGCTACAGTAGATAAAGATGGAGCTTTATCTGCTGATTTATCTGATTTATCTACACTCCATGTATAGTGGCAACTCAAGCTGCGACTATACATAGAGTGTATAAAATTTATAATCAGGAGTCTTCACAAAACAAAGTTAACTTAGGGTTCTTAACTTATTTGTCCTTAAAACATTGTCCTGTGGTTTGCATGTGCCACTTTTTTCTGAATAAAAAAGCCATCTTCATGAAATTTAATGGTTAAGCAATGATTTGACAGACACAGCTAGTAGGGATGTAATCAGTTTTTTCAATTTGATTACAAGAGCAGTATTTTGTGATTCATCAGGGTGGCGTTATTTTATGTCAGAGCTTTTTTGATTGTATAATGCAGTTTATTATGGGATACACACACAAAAGAAGAAATCAGGCAGACAAATTCTTTGTTTCAGGTTTATATTAAACTAATCAAAATCAAAAGACCCAATCAAACCAGTGCCTATGACAGAATGAAGAGAAAAACCATGAAGATGTAAATTTAAAGTCCCCACTTCTCCTTCAAACATCCTAAACCTTGAGCCTCTGCATCATCACCTCTCTGCTGTTTCAGTTTAGTTTCACCCACTATCCCGAGCTCCTGGAGCCCAACCAAAATGCTATTTTCCATTCCCATAAAGCCTGATTTAACTGGTAAGGCTGCAGACATGACCACTTGAGCACAGATTTTCTCGGCAGTCCTGAACCTTTGACACACCACCTGTTCAGTAATAACAGCAGGGCAGAGGAGAGGCGAGCAGAGAGGATTTAGATGCATGACTGCTTCTGCAAACATGCACTGAATATTTAGAAGCGTAAACAGTAACGCTATTCCTTATTAGTTTTTTTTTTACATCCAACTCAACAGGTGAATATATATTTCCTATGCTGAAAGACTGATACAAAAGAAAGAAGCACATACACACCTTTTTACATCGGAGAGACACAAAGGCAGAAGCACTGACTGCAGTCACTGTGGTGCAAATAGTAATCACTTGATAACAGTAATTACTTGATTTTATCCTTTGCTGCACATGATTTGTGTGACTTATTTTTACTGACAGAAAACATTTTTCATTTCTGGGGGATTCATTTGTGCATGAAGAATAAGAGCAAGTGTTTATTAGTAATAGAAAACATTGTTAAAGTTGAGAGCTTTATGAAACACCACAAATACACTTTTTCTGTAATATCTGCTAAGAAATTGATTTCATATGGTTAATAGATTTGACCAGTTGTTACTTGAAAGTGATAAATACAAAAACCAAGTAAAAACACAAAGATAACACCGTTTGACAGGCATGAAGAGCTTTCAGCTGAGAACTTGGCATTTCTTCTGTTTATCCATCTTCAGTACTGTTGATCCCTCTATTGTTTGCTAAAGCTTTATCAGAAATGGTTTCAACTGAAGGGTGGTTGGGAAACCATTGTTAAAGAAGGCGGAGAGTAAAGGCTAAGTTGTGCCAAATTATATAAGAACTGGAATGAAAATCATTGGAAACAGGTCTTCTGGAGTGATGAATTCAAACTTTTTTTGTTTCAAATTTTCACGAGTATGTACAGAGGTGGTTGGAAGAAAAGGAGAGGAGTGAGTATGTACAGTCATTCATGGTGTGGGGCTGCATTTCAGCCAGTGGTGTTGGAGATCTAGCCTCTGATCTCCCAGCACGATATCATAGCAAACCATGTAATAGACAGGCCGGTCCACCGTGTCCATTTCACGCTTCAGGCCTCTCCAAAGAGTGAAATGAACACACGTGCACAAATTTTAGTACCAGCAGGGGGAGATACTATATTTAAAGCCAAGAGGTCGCTAGTGAGCAAGGAAGGTATGAAATACATTCCAGTGTCCTTCATCACTAGAGACAATTAAGCTAGGTGGCTAATATGTATTTAAATGTGTTAATAATGTATGTTTAAACACTTTCATGTGATTATTTTCATGGTAGCCTGGAATAAAAATATCTCCCTCTGCTGGTACTGCAACTTGCATGCATATCCATTTTACACTTTGGAGAGACTTGGTGTGTCTATTAGACATTTTTGGATCTCCACCAAGTAGACAAAAGGTCATGTACCTAAATTTTGGGGGAAAATTCCCATCAGCCAATTCCCATATACTGGGTGAAGATGGATTCTTTATATAGTTCAGGCAAAGACAAGTGTACTTATAAACTAATGGTTCAATAACAAACCAATAGCTGCTCACGGACATAATTTTTTTTAACCTAAATTCCCTTCTCTGTTATATATTTAAAGATGTTTTTCCTTTACAGGTGGCAAAGAGATGCTATTTTAGTGTGTTATTGAAACTATCTTGAAGTCTTGGGGTTTCTATATTGAGAAAATTGGGAAAACGTGTGTAGTCTAGATTCATATAATATTAACAGTCAAAAAAAGGTACTAAGCTTGACACCAAATGTCAATATAAAGCTGTTCGACTGAACAATGGAAAGAGACAGAGACATGTTGACGGCTTTAAAATGTCTGATGAAGGTGATGAAGCCAGAGGCAATAAAAACCGCAGAAGCTACAGTAAGGTGCAACATAAGCAGTGCTGCAAAACCCCCTCTCTCTCTTTTACATGCACACGGACTCACTCACACACACATACGCACACATGCACACACACACACACACACACTGGCATGCACGAACAGGCAGGGCATTTATAGTGAATTAGCCAGCCAAGCTTATAGAGCAGCAGTGGCCTTTGGGGGACACTGGTAGTTTAGCAGCTATTCTCTCTGTGTCTCAACCATCTGGACACTGAGAGCAGGTGATAATGGATTTCTCTTGGTGTGTGTGCTTGTGGGAGTGTGTGTTAATGTGAACAGATGTAGATATCTGTTGTAGTAAGTCTTCAAAGCTTACTCTGAGGGTAAAAGTCAGTACTTAGCAGCCAGGCTTTTGCACTTTACGTATGTGTGTATGTGTGTGTGTGTGTGTGTGTGCTCGAGCCACATATAATCTATTATTGTGCAAACCCTGTAACAAAATAAAAAGAAAGCTCCTGCACCACAAAACTGCTGATTCCTAAGTGATTCCTAAATTCTGAACGCAGCTTTGAACTTGTGCATTTCACTGAGTTTTCATCGTGAGAGCTTCACGGGATGCTCAGCAGTTTGTTTTTAGTGGTATGCTTGCAAAATAAACACATAAATTTAATAAACAGTAAATGAAAGAGTTGCATCACAGCATCTGATTCAGCAGCAGCACTTTCTTTCTCATTTTAAATTAATGAGTTTTCATCAGAGAAGTGGTATGCCGAACTGTCAAGGGTCAACACCCTTACATGTTCTCAGATATGTGTGATGATGAGCTGTGGATTTATTTCAGAGGCTGTGGTAACACTTACAACTCTGTATTGACCTTCCAATTCACACCATAATACTCCATGGCCATCATGTGATTCGACTGTAAGAGTTTAATATGCCATTGATGTGTGAACACTTAGAGTGCCTACCATTCTCCACCAGTTATCAGATATAATAAATTATTTTCAATCACTCTTCTGTTTTCAATTATCAGGTTGTCTGAGTGTTATTTTTCCCTGGTTATTGTTTTAACTGCAGTGCACGGGACCATAACTTTGTCCCAAAAGATAAAGCTGTGTGTTAAAGCTGTAGCTACATGCTGTTGACATGGATGTATAAATTTAGAGCTTGCATTCACACATCAAACTTGTAAAAGTATTAGTCACTTTACACAGATTAATAAATAGTATATTTGCATGCTTGGTAGTGTAGCTGTACCTCTGCCACGCTGCTAAGGCCGGTGTCGGGTTCAGAAGCTCGGACCTGCAGGGTGTGCAGGTTGTGACCACTCTCATAGTCGACGTTCCTGGTGAGGCTAAGCGCTCCGCTCTCCTGGTTGATGCTAAACAAATTCCCTGGATTAACCAGTAGCATGTATGAGAGACTCTTCTTCTGGAAGGAGACAGCATGGACAACTGCAACTCTACATGGACGTGGACATAAACACACACAAAGCAAGAAATTTAAGCAACATTAGCAACAGTTTTCTTACCAGAAAGAGAAAATAAAGGGAAAAATAGACTTGAGTTCTCCAAGATTTTATGAAATCCTTTTCTTAGACCTCTATCTTCTGCTGAATCAGATAAAATACTGTGTTAGTTTTAATGTATGTGTGCACCACTTCACAGTCAGCTCCAAGTCATGTCTTAGCATGGCTTAGCAAAAATACTGCAGCCGCGGGGGAACTGTTAGCTAAGCCCCCTAAAAGTAGAAAATATCGAGAAATTTCCATATCTTTTGTAGTTCTTTAAATGTCATTACACATTGGTTGTGACATTTCCTTACCTACTTTAGCACTGTTGTTATTTTTATTGCTTGTATTCCTGTTTTTATCTGTGTAAAGCACTTTGAATTTCTTTGAATGAACTTGGTGTGCCTTGCCCAAAGTATAAACATGACCACAGGTCTGCAGAAAGCTGATCTGCATTTCTTTTTCCAAACAGACTTATAAAGTGAAGAGGAGCTGTGACGTGCTGGTCGAGCTCCAGTGCTGCGTTTAAAGTCTGCAGCCTTCATGGATTATTCTGAACTCAGACACCATTGCAACCCGATTAATCAATTTAACATAAACTAACACACAGGTATGCACAGACGCACATACGGTCAGAGGACACGTGCATGTGAGGACATAAAAACAAATAAAAGGGACATAATGGAAGAAGAGACACACAGAAACCACATGCAGAGATACACCCACAGACACACTGCTCACAGGGTGGCATGGATACTTGGATATTAATACAATGTGCTTTGCGCCAGCAGCCCCGAGGATTCACACACACACTCTCCTTCATGTTTATCCAGACCTCGCTTTTAATAAATATTTGAATTTGCCACACTTTCAAATTCTCAGCCTCAGGCCACACTCATACATCTGGGTCCTCTTCAACCACCTCCACCCACCCCAGCCTTCTCTGCATCATCCCTCTATCCTTCATTTTCTTCTCTTCCCTCTCCTTCCTTCCTCTATCATCCCTTCACGCTCTCCACATCCCTCCACCTCTCCCTCCTCCTCCTTCTTCTTCTTTCCTTTTGTCTCGCTCTACAGGGCTCATCTTTTCATGCATCACATGACATGCAAAGCAAGGGAGCAGGCACACACAGACAGACACACATATGCACAAAATGCCATTTTTACATTCTGTGTCTGAGGCAGTGGAATGCAAATCATGTTTCTGTATATATGGAGTCAGAAATATAAACAGACACTTTTGTTAATAAAACCTACTCACAACAATAGTACCAGATGTAAGATTACAAGTACTTCTAATATGTCTCTCTGTGTATAACCCTGTCAGTAACATATACAAACATATAAATTAAAAGCACATAAAACTGGTACCTGTTGGATCACTTCTAATGCAGTTGCTTGATACAAAGCAGCATAAGGTGCTGTATCAAAACTTGTACTAATGGATCATACAGGAAATATGCGCTTAGTATTTATTTTTATGTGTTAACTGCCAGGCATTTTGGTTTGTACACATCTGTACATCCATGCAAAGGGTGAACCCGTCATTGTCAATAGACCACACAAGATGGCGTCTTCTGGTTTAACTGGTGTAACTGCTGGAGGCCTAAATGCTAAAAATAAGACTTCAGAATTTGTCGAGTAGAGAAGGATCTGTAACAAGGAATGATAAGAAAAAGAAAAACTTAACACTGTCACTTTCACCTTTTTTACTTATTGAGGTTTATATTTCAGAAAGCATGCGTGTAGCAAAAAGCTTCTTTTAAGTTACAGTTTTTCTCAGTCGCTTTGGTGCGTTTCTCAGAACACCATTAACATTTGCACAGCAGTTAGTGCATTTCCCAAAACAATTAGTGCTACAGTCACTTGTTCACTGTAGAATACATGTAAACATAAAATCACCCATTTGGTAGAGCCTCCTCATGAGTGACAGCTGTAATTCACCTGAGATCAATTGTTCAATTTCGGAGACATTTCCAGGAAAAATGATACAGAAAGGTATAGGATTTGCTTGACAGATGGCCAATTTTTGGCATGTGATAACTAGTTCAACAATTTTGTGTGTGATGACTCAAGCAATGGATGTATGACTATTCGTTTTATTGGGAATGACTATTCAGCATCCATAGGTATGATTACTTTTGACTGACATGACATAAGCAAATGGAAATGTCAGAAAGCAGCAGGGAAATGTATGGAAGCAACTGATTCATGTCCAAAATCATTTGCAGTTTGTTCAGAGAGAGGAGAAATTGCTACTATGATGTGCACAAATGACTGAGTGTTGTGGAGGTTGAACTAATAGTTATGAGAATTTCAATTCTGATCTGAGAAACGCACCAAAGCGACTGAGAAAAACTGTAACAACTTATACTGCAAATAAACATCCAATGCTATTCTTTGGGAGTTTCACTGTATGTATGCATAAGGCATATATTTCCAAAGAAACTGGTAAACCTGTGAGACCTAATTGACTTGTGAAGGGCTAAAATGTATAATAGCAGTCTGGCAGTTTAGATGAAATGTCTCAGATGCCATCTTGCATTTTACAGGATTTAAAAGATTAGCCACTAAGATCTTGACGTATTACAGAACTTTCGAGTGTCTTGGAGTGTATACAACTTACTAAATGTGAAGCCTCAACAGCATAGCCAGGTGGTTATAATGCTGTAAGTGTTATTCACAGAGCATACACACAAACAAGGGATAACAATATGTCAAACTGCTGTAGGGACTCACGGTTGGCCAACGGGTATGTTCTCTGGTACATTCAGGCTGTACGTGGAATTGGTGAACTGGGGTGGCCGATAGCCTGCAAGGATAGCAACAGTGGCTGGTGGCCCTTTACGACCATGTCCATCCACTGCCTGAACCCGAAGGAGGTACTCCTTACTGGGGGTCAAAGGTCGACCGGTTGTCCTGATCTCCCCAGAACGATGGTCCACCTCGAAGCACTCCTCATCACCTTTATAAAGAGAAAAGGAAACTCTGCCTTTAAAAACATTAATTTAAATGATAGATAGATAGATAGATAGATAGATAGATAGATAGATAGATAGATAGATAGATAGATAGATAGATAGATAGATAGATAGATAGATAGATAGATAGATAGATAGATAGATAGATAGATAGATAGATAGATAGATAGATAGATAGATAGATAGATAGATAGATAGCAGCCACAGCTGTCCAATTATAAAACTAAATAAGGTAATATGAAGCTAGAGGGATTCTCTGAGTATGTTTATTTCTGTGTGTGTTTGTGATTAACACGTTTTGAAGAGTCCCCACTGGAGAAGAGAAGGAAGAGGGAAGGGAGCAGTAGAAATGTGGAGACAATTTGACAAAAGAGAAAGAAAGCAGACATGGAAACTTTGAGAAGAGGAGGACAAGAAGAAAAGTACAGTTTAAAGTTTGCTTAGCCTCTCTGTCCACCATAATAACTGCCATCATCACCTCTTGGGCTGGTGCAGAGTCCAACAATTTCAGTAGCTTTCATCCTATATTCTATCTATTATTTATTTCTAAAATCCCTGAGAAAATAGTTGTGTCTCAGGTTCTTGCTCACTTGTTTGGCAATAATCTTTTTGAACAGTTTCAGTCTAGTTTCTGTCCCATTGATTCTCAAGAAAACAGCCTTTGCAAAATTCACCAATGACCTCCTAATAGCAGCTGACTCTAGTCTATTAACCATTCCTCTTCTTTATTTCCATTACTATTTATGCAATTGCAGACTATCACACTATGTCCCATAATATCCTTCTTGACAGACTAGCCTCTACTGGAATTAATAAACCACCCATAAACTGGTTTAATTTCCATTTTTAAATCCTATCCTGGTTCAGTCAACTTAAATATCTCAGCTGAAATTTTCATTTCCAGTTATACCACTTGTTCTCCAGGGATCTGTTTTGGGGCCTCACCTATTTATCAACTGTCTATTTCCTTCTTTTGTAAAATTATCAGCATTTCAATTTCCATTGTTATGGTGATGACACCCAGCTCTACCTGTCAGCCAAACCTACCACCACTCTCCCAGCCACCTTCCTCCAGGAAATCAAATCCTGGTTTTTCTCATTGGCATCCAGAATGTCAAAAATTTTCCCTCCCGATCGACAACTCCTCAGTTTCTCCTTCCCCTCAGGTTAAGAGTCTGGGTGTCATCCTTGACAGCACACTTATTATGTCACTTGCTCCTCATACTTCCATCTTTGTAACATTAATATATAAAGACATTAATGTCTGTCTGTCACAACCAATAGTACTCCCATCTTTATTCACACCTTGGTTATGTCCATGGCTTCCTGTATATCTCTTTCTCTCATATCCATCCATAACTTTCAACTGGTCCAGAAGTAGTCACAGAAGTTTCTCCATTTATCACATCACATCTGTTGTTCAGCAGCTTCACTAGCTCCCAGTTAAATATCGTATTGATCTTAAGATTCTGCTCCTCACCTTAAAGGCAATCCATAACCTCCCTCTGCAGTACCTCTCTGAACTACTGCACGTTACACACCCATTCACATCCTCAGGGTTTCTTCTTCTCTTCTTCTTACTATGCCTTATGCCTGTTTGACTACCAAACAGTTGCTTCAGTTCCTCTGTTCCTCACCTCTGGAATTGCCTCCCATGAAACATCTGTAACACTGATTCTCTCCACTTTCAATTCCCATCTCATAATGCACCTCTTTAAACTGTCATACTCACTCTGCTGGTCTTCCACCTGTCATATGAATCCTCTGTTCTTAATTACTTTATATATTTTAAGCTTGTTTTACTGACTTGATTGATATTTTCTTGGTTCATTCTTGCACTTTTTTAAAACTCTTTTGTGTAAGGTTTTGAAAGGTACCCATTACAAAATGTGTTTTTATTATTGTTATTATTGTTAAAAACAAAGATAGGCAAAGTAAGGTACCACTCACAAAGGCCTAGACAACATCCGCGACCCCTAGACAACTGCTAGTTACTAAAAAAAGATTTGTATTCCCCAATTGGTTGGCAAGTGGTTGGTGGCCGAGGGAAAGTGGTTACAAAGAGGAAACCCATCCTGCCTGCTGCAGCCATCCATAGTTTGCATGGAAGATGTGTCTTGTCTGCATAAACGTGCTAACTAACCACAGAGCAATAGTGAAACTTGAAAAAAAGTGTGACACAGGCACACAACGAAACAAAGAGGCAAAGGCTGTATATCATGTCATGAATAGAAAGAAGATGAAAGGTTAGAATGGGCGGATAAAAAAAGACATGAAGGGCAGAGAAGAATCCCCAGCTGTTGACTGGAGGGTTTTGAACCAGCAGCTGCATCCAACCTGTCAATCATCTTCTCTTGTTTTGACTGCTGAAGGGAGATTTTTCTGACACTTGTTTGTCAAAGTCTCACTAAATGAGTTGTGGTTTGCTTCTAAAGCAGTGGTCTCCAACCTTTTTTGCGCCACAGACCGGTTTATGCCCGACAATATTTTTACAGACCGGCCTTTAAGGTGTCGCGGATAAATACAACAAAATAAAACTAGTACCGGTACCGAAAAAAGAAGATTTATTAATAACACACGTGAAAAGACCCAGGAAAACCGAGTAAACGATAAAAACGATAACAAAATAACGCTGAAAACCGATAAAAACCCTGAAAACCATACATTTCACACCTGAGCCTCAACTCTCACGGCCCGGTACCAAACGACTCACAGACCGGTACCGGTCCGAGGCCCGGGGGTTGGGGACCGCTGTTCTAAAGCTCCTACAGATTGCCTTTATTGTCTCACTTTCATAATAATCTCTTTTGAATTGAAATTAAAACTGACTTAAAGTAGGTTTCGTTCAGAGACAAGAAGATGCATATTGGTTTCTTGCCCCTGATTGGCATAGCATGAAGACTAGGCAAGAGGCCAGGGAACCAGCTGGCAAACCTGTCCAAAAACTGAATAACAGCACCTCTAAAAGCTCACTGACTCATGCTTTATAACTGCATTCAGTGACCTAAAATATCCAATGACCTGTCCAATTGTTCTGGACAGACATGTAATATATGGTAGTTGTTACTATAGGAAGAAATATATTTTACTGTGGAATAACACTACTATGATTTTGTGAAACTTCTGAAAATAAAAACTGATATCTGTCAACCTCATCTACAGCTAGAGACTGCTATAGATTCTTAAGTTGTCACTTTACAATGGAACCATTAAAATTTGAGATTTTTATTCCATATAAGTAGGATTCATGGTACTGCATTTGAGCCCCCTTGTGTAGGTATTTGACTATGCAGAGTGAAAGATTTTGGGTATACGGATGTGCTTGCGTGCACTTCAAAAAAACAGAAAACCCCAACAACAATGCTGAATGCTGACTGGTTGAAAGTTGGTCCTAAACAGGAAAGGGAGAGACAGCTGAATTTATCAGCAACATAAAGAACACAGAAAGTGGTTGAAGTGGAAATTATTTTTGAAAGTTTCACTTTATAACTTAGGTCTTCTCCTTGGTTGTTTGGAGGACCTACTAAATATAAAAAACATATTTTAAAAAATCTTGATGGTGACGCCTGACAGGAACTGGATCAGAAGATTTTACATATCAAATACAAACACAAAGGGTTACAAGTTTACAGTTTTATAAGAGTAGCATTCCTGATGATTAGATTGTCTTATTCATTTAATTTTTATAAAATCTAAGTTTAAATTAAAGTGAGTCTTGCAACTTGGTGTTGTTTTAAGTCTATAAAAACATGGCAGAAGGGAATGACAGTGATTTATTTCAGTTTTCTAAGAATATGTTGAGTATATTGAAGAATAACAGAAGATTTTGTAGATATAAAAAAAGAACCATTTGTTTCAACTTTTATTTTTTTAATAGTACAGTGATGTCAGTGAGTGCACATTGTTTTTAAAAAGACCCACAGAAACTGAAACTTTCAACTCATTTTTAAGCCACTAAAACAAAAACTGCAAATTTAGGATGCTGTAACTGATTAAAATAACATTAATGCCCCTAATTGGCTTCACTCACTCTACATGAATATATTTTCACATTGGCATGATGTTAAAAAAACATTTTTAATATAAATTATTGGATTATTCATTCGTACACATGTAGTCACATTACGCCAAGGGGAAGTAAGAAGCTTTTAATAAGAAAGCATTAGAAATTAGCTCTCAAAATATCTCCCCTTTACTTTCCTCCCCCATTTTTCTTCACTTAAAAAAAAAAAAAAATCCACAGCCACCGGCGCCCATCCGCCCACCCTCTGACTCTCCCACTCGCTGCCTCTCCAGAGACTTCCCTATTATTCCTGAATCTGGGAGCTTTCTTTGCCCCAGGGAGCGATTAACAGCGCAGCTCCATCCCGTTCTTGAGCATTTCTTTCTCCCTCTTCCATTTGATGGTAATTGAAATTCAACAAGTCAAATTTTTATTTATAAATCACTCTTTTGAAAAAAACAGGTTTGTCACACAGAGCCTGGCAGAGCTGCAGCGGACCTAATTACAGATACGAGCGGGAGATAAGAGCAGGAACAAACACATGACAGGTTTTTAGAAAAACTGACTGAAAAAAGATGGAGGTTTGACTGTGGTAGGTAAAAAACACCCCAAAACAATGAAAAAAATACAATGAGTCGGGCGAGTGTTGATATTATAAAAGACGTGTTAATGCATTTGAAATGTATCTTTCATCTTTGAAGGGTTCTTAACATCTTAATAGCTCATTTTCAGCATATACAGTATACAGAAAATATTTATATAGTCATTATGCACAATACAGCAATTTAAATAAGATTTTAACCACTCACCCTCAAGTAGGAAGAACTGAGCTCGTCCTAGTGTCCCATCTCGTTGTCGTGCTGACAGTCGATACACTACAGAGCCTGGTGTTGCATCAGGACCAATAGCAGCCAGGTAAGGTGAGGGAAACATCGCCCACTGCAGGTCAGCCTGACTGGGCATGCTCAGAGTTAACCTGCACAGGTACCAGTCATCACCTGGATAAGAGAGTAAACAAATATGACATTACTACATGTAACTGATTTGAAAAAATCCTGTTACTCAAGAATCCAAGATAGCTCTGAATAGCTACCATACAGTGATTAGGATTATGTAGCTGTCCTTCTGAAAGGAATGGTTGCATTTAGCCAACTTATTACTCCCCCATGTACCTGCTCCACTCTCACTTGAAAATAGTTCAATTGTTATAACACCATTAAGTTTGTGAATGTTACTTCTCTCGCAAAATCAAGAAGGAGGTGAAACTTAAAATATAAGAGAATGGTTCTTGCTGGTATTTAAACTAATCTGTTTATTTATGTATTGTTAAATAACCCTATTCAAAACTACCTTTCACCCAATGACGGCTGGGATAGGTTCAAGCCCCTCATGACCCTGAACTGGATAAGAGGAAGAAAATGGGTGGGATGGATAAATGAATGGATGGAAAGAAGCCCTTTTCAACTGAATACTAATCTTTATTGAGCCCAGGAAAATTCATAACATTTCTATAACCAAAAAAGATAAATGTTTGAAAAATGTCCTCAGAAGACAACAGAATCTGATTTAGTTACTTGGCCAGTACTGTATATACATATGGTTTATAGTTTTGTTATGGCTTCTTATCCAGTATTAGTATTGGATAGTATTAGTATTAATTCAATGATGCAGTTCAATGTTGAAAAATAACCTCTTTTATTTAGCCTTTGGTTTTAACCAACTGAAATATCTGACTGTTGAGCTACTAAGGTGACCAGTCAGTTTCTATATGTGTCTCTCAACCTGTTTTCCAGACACAGGACATCAAATAACTGCATATAAAATAATAATTATCCACAAAAAAATGGACTGTAGTGTCCATGAAATGGCTTTGTATTAAGAGTATGCAGTATGTATTTACAAGATTACAAATCTAAAATCAACATTGTTAGTAACACATTAGCCATAAAACTGCTAAACATCTGGTTTTAAATCATGTCTATGTAAAATATGTCATAGAAATGCATTTGCTTTTAGAAATAATGACTCTTTGTACTATAATATACAGTAACAGTCAAAAGTTTCAATTGATAGTGATTTAATAGATGATTTCTGTGCATCAGTGTTTTTATATGTTTTTATTTAAATGTTACCTAACAGTCCCTGTGTTTTGGTGGTTGGCTGAGTGCTTCAACTGCATGGCTGCTATTGTTGTCTCAGCTTTGAAGTGACGAAGCTTGTTAGCTAAGCCAGCTGCACTCGTTCAGACAGTGGTTCAGCCAATGGGGACAAGGTGACATCTCTCAACTTTTGTCATTTTTTCCTCATCTCTCATCATCACCTTGCTGCTCCAGAAGAGAACAGTGAAGGAGTGACAGGGAGGAAGAGAGAGAAGGAAGCAGTTCCTCCAAAATAAAACAACAGAACTTTCACAAGATCACAAAGACACACAGCAGGAGCTCCCATTCTCCCAGTCAAAAATACACACACGCACGCACGCGCATGTTTTTTCTGCATCCAAAAGTCAACTCTCTTTATATATTTTGTTGTGTCGTCTGGTTCTGAGGAGGCATTTGTTTGGTTTGAAGGTGCTTTGGCGCTAGCTGTTGTTTTGGCTCTTGTGTCGTTTTGCAACAGCAAAGGAGACAACAGCCTGAACAAGCGAGGAAACTTCACTTCAGAGAGACCAAAAAACGAAAAAAAAAAGAGATGAGGAGGTGGCAGAAGAGGAGGTGGAGGAGGGAAGGAGGTGAAGACACAATGGTGTCTACCTTTGTTTCTGTCTTCTCTGAAGGTCTGTCAACAAACTGAACATGAGAGGGAGAAGGAAAAAGAGGAGGACAGGAAAAAGGAGGCAAATGAGACAGGGACATAAAGGGAGACAAAGAAGTAATAATAGAAAAAGCAAAAGGAAAACAGGAGAAATGAACAATGGGGTGAAGCCAAAATGGGGGAAAATAAGGCATAAAATGCAAAAAAATTAGAATAAAGAAGGAATATGGTGAGCATAGATGCAGAATGAAGAAAAAAACAATGAGGAAAAAGAAAATGTGCTCCATCTTAGAGTTACCCATCAAATTCAAGTACACAAACACATACTATTACACTCAGTGTGACGGGCACTGTCAGGGGATCCCATTATCTCTGAATCTGCATCACCAAGAAATGTCCACAAATCAACAATATCCTCTATGTATTTAACTCTGTGGTTTGTGAATCACATATTTTTAGCTTCAGTAATCCATTATTAGTTACCTGTATGTGGAAAAATAACACTAACAGAAAGCTGTTGTTTCTGTAATGATTAATATTAATTCTGTATATGCCAAAGAAAAATTAATGTCCTTTCAGAAAAGAACAACTTAATCTGAAAATAAAAATATATCCTATTCCAGGCCAAAGCATGCTGTGACTATGATAAACACCCATAAATAAAGTGAGAAAATGAGCAAAACGCTAACTAAAAAAAGTTAAGGAGATGAGGGTGAGGCGATAATGAGGACGGAATCTTCCAGCTTAGCGCTCCACTGTCCTCTCCCGCGTTAGCCGGCCTTGAGTTTTTAGTCAATGCATAAAATCCAGAATAATCAAATCTATTTCTGTCTGTTGTTTTACATATGCTGTGCTGTGGGCCGTGCATGAAAGCCAAATGAAGTCTGTCCTATTATTATGATAAGCATCAACACGTTCAGATGCAGTGCCAGCGGTCAGCACATGTGTCAGCCTGGGCGAAAACTATAAAGCCAACCTTACTGTATGGAAATACAACTGCAAGGGGGAGCGAAGTGGACACAATGCCTCCTTTGTACCTCCAGGCTGATAAAAGCTCACTGACACTAGAATAATGGCATTTGATATATGATATAATACGTAGTCTCTGCAGGGTCACACTGCAGCTTGTTTATCTGCATTAGTGAGTGGAACACAAACCGCAGCCCCTCCTACATAAGTAACACTTTTTATTGGAAAATTTTAAAAAAGTACATTTTGTATATTATTTAGGAGTCTACACAGATAAAGCAAATAAAGAGCTTACTGAACACTATGGGCATTAGAGAGAATGTCCCTGTTAGATTAAAAGAGTTTTGCATTATGCGCACAGTGTAATATAGCCCAATCAGTGAAAACAAAGGGTCTCCAAACATCTTTGCTGCACACAAAGAACAGTGGACGAATCATCTGTCCAGCAGCCAAGACTATTACAGAATGTCATGACAAGGAGCTTAATAAGAGCTGGAAAATACTGCCAGAGACAAGAGGCAGGAGATGAGAATGTGGGACAAACAGAAAGAATTAGCTAAAGTGCTTCTGAGGGAATATATGCACGTGGAATACACGGCAGGCTTTCATAAAAACATGGTTTTGTAGATTCGACCTCGACAGCTGTTAAACCGGTATTTCATCTCAACATACATCCTAAAATGTAAAATCTTAATGTAGTTTTAAAAATGTGACTTAAAAATGTTGGACTGCCTTATTATTAACAAGTTGGAGTGTGTGATGATTCAGTGACTGCAAACTGTACTTATCACAGTTCAGTTCCTCAGAGGATGGTCTGTCTTTCAAAATGTTATTTCTATTACAATGTTTCAGAGGGAAACACATTTGTGACCACATTATATTTGGCATAGACGATGGGTTGTATATGTGGCATATCACATGTCATTTCTTACATACATAAAGTATGTCTACTTTATGAGGCAGTACAGTGTTATTAAACTTTTTAGTCATTCTTTAGAGGTGCTCATAGCATTGGCTTAGGTTCGGGTGAAAGTTTTGGTTTGTTTTAATGAAATACGAGTTCCCTTTAATTACACTTTCTAATAAATATTTATACAGTAACACAGACAGGAATCAGCATGTGATACCAGCCTCTGGTATGACGGTCTAGCTCTTTGTATCCCCTCCATCTACCCCAACTATCTCCTGATATCTGCTGATTCTGATGCAGTTCATAATTATTGTGCTTTATTCATTATAAAATACTTCATATAGTACTGGGACCGGTCCACATCACACTGAAAGGAGTTACTTGGCCACAGAAACCTATACAGTGAGACTAATTAGGTTAGTTTGGAAGTTTGGAACTCTTATTGAGCCAGCAGAGCATTTTTAATGCATTAAGCACCTCAGCTCTCAGTGACCCTGCCTCTAACTTTCTGTTGTCTGCCACTTCATGACTGAGTTGCTGTGGCTCCTAAACACTTTCACTTTCCAATGAATGCACTTAGAGTTGATATTGAAATGTCTAGAAAAGAAGAACACACAAACTACAAACTGATTTGTTGCCACATTTGATTCTTATTGCAGTACAACCTAGACAATCAGTGAGCTCTTTAAGTGTTTGCAAAGGCAGACTGCATTGCTAGATGCTTGATTTTATACACTTTGTCAATGAGACTGAAAACATCTAATGAGAGGTATGGCCCAATTCTTTTTTTACATATAACATTTAATATACTGACCAATTACACTTCACCTAAATGTAATGGGAAAAACACTTCAATCATGTAAAACAAACAAACAAATGAACAAACATTCAAAAATCCCTTTAATTTAATTTCGTTCTAGCACCATCCTCAGGACAAACCAGTAGCAAAATGGCATCTGTGTTGTTTTATGCTGCAGTGTAGCCATGAGCTACAATTGCAACAATCCAATTAACTCATATATTTTTTTTTACACTAAACTGTGGTTCTAAAAGAAAAGTATTCAGGAAATGTTGCAACAACTTGCTCTGCCAAACTATAGCAATGAGTTTAGTAAAGTGGAGAACTCGCTTATATAGCTTTAGTCCAGCCTTGCTAGCACCCAAATGTGCTGAACAGCTCCTTGATGCGAATCACTGAACTCGAGAAGTCAACGAACACAAGCATGCATGCAAGCATGCATATAAATATGCAGAGGAATGTCCGGCTCAGGGCAGGAGTGGGCCTGAAGCAAAGAAGAGGAGTGGAAAATGAGGACGAGTTAAGAACCTGAACACTGAGCAGTCATTCAGTGTTCACAACTGTTCATTTTCACAAAGGAATAGATGTGTTCTTTTCCTTAAACATGTCAAAGTAAGAAAGTAAAGTTATGTTGCTTCCTTTAAGATTGCTTTTCTGTTATGCCAGTTACTGTGACATAACAAAAGGCCATTTCAGATTATTTTAGGTTTTCTCGACTGTCTAACCTGTTAAGAACACATGAAGAAATGTTATGTTCTGCTAAGCGTTTCATCCATGACTTATTTTATTCCTTTGCTTCTACCCATAACCCCCTGTGTTTTGGGGTAATTCCTCATCACTGGTTAAATTAAATTTTCATGTGCAATGAACTGCACCACAGTTTTTGTGTTAGAGGACTCAGTGAATTACTTTACAGAGCAGTGGTCTGATATGATAAACTGTATATCTTAAGAACACGCTGCAGGCTCTCATTGATGGACAGTCAAGTGAAGAAATTCAGGACAGTTTAACTGATCTTACCTTCACAAACAAATTAATCAAAAATATATTATTATGTGATATGTTGTTCTATGGGGTCTCAGAAAAATTACATTTCAACTTGTAGTTCTGACCATTGGTCATTGGCCACTGAGCTTTTAGATCTTGGAATGACAGACTGTAATAGATCTAAAGTACTTACTATTGTAGGTCAAACGCAGAGGGGGCCACTGCTGTAAACATTGGGGTTTTTTTGGTTTCTAATCAATTTTAATTTGTAAACTATCTATTGTTCTAGGTTAACTAGTAAGCAGCTATTCTTGCTTAATTATCTAGTGAAAATAATGCAAAATAAATGTTGCCTTGGAACCATTTCTAGTCCTTGAGCTCTCACTGTAACGCCATTGCATATCTAAAGCTCATACCCAAACCATACCTTTCAGTTTCTTTGTTTACTCCACGCTTTCAGCTACCTGGGGAAAAGTTACCAGTTGCTATTCCCAGGGCAAATGGTTCAACCAAGACAGTGTGAATCCTAAGTGAAAGAACTCCTTTTTCCAAGGACATTTTGCAGCCAGTAGCTGGCAGATTTACATAATGAAAACAAGACGGGTTGGAAACCAGACTAAATGCAAATGGTGTCACTATTCAGCAGCATTCACAATATTCAATAGATATTAAATTCATAAAGATAAGTAAAAGCCACAAGCTTCTGTGACACTTTAATATTTTAAAGTGTTGGGAGAAGTGGCGACTGACAAATACAAATAAGCCTCGGCCATCAGTTGTTTGCAAAAACGATGAGGTATCCCATGATAGCGCACACACACGCACATACACATAAATGTTTTCTAAGCAAGTAAGTAAAAAACAGTATAGTACAACAGTCTTGTCATACCATGGGTCCCAGCTGGACTTCACCACTGAGAAAACTAATGTTTGGAGAAGAAATACTGCTCGTTTTTCATCTCTTTGTCTAAAATTCCCAGTCTTCTATCCTCAGACTGTCAACTCTACTGTGTCTGTCATTTACATCTCAGTCCCTGCTGAACTCCTTTCAGACTGTTATGTTGGTGTTAGTTTAATGTAGCCTGCACATTTGCCACAACATATCCCATCTTCAATCCTATATTGAAAGTGATCCTTTCAGGAAAAAAGGTGACAAATCAAAGGAAAACATGGAGCCCTGACTGCTTCAGTAGGGGGCTCAGATGGCTTTGTTATTCTGTTTTGGGGAATTCTGCAGGCATCATTTGGATCTTCTAAAAGGAAACTGTTACTACATACACACTACACACTTAATGAAGAAACACTGCTTGATATCATCTTTATCACACGATGAAACATATCCATCCATATCTATCCAGACAGGCGTGGTCTCCTCCAGGATGACAGTGCCCCGATCCATAATGGCACCAGGGATAACTTAATGAGCTGATGAAAATGTGTTTTTCCCAGTCAACAGGTTTCAGTTTAACATCTGAGACATTTTGGATTGACGTGTTAAACGGTGCTCTCGATCACCATTATCAAAAGACGAAATGAGGACAAATCTTTTGGAAGAATGGAAGATGTTTAATTTGTCACTTCCCTGTATATAACACACGTTGGAAGAGGCCCGAGCTCTTTGTTTCTGTTCTGTTTGTGTGTGCTGACTGTACTTGTCCCCTGCTTATCTGATAAATCGGTTTGGCTGCTGCAATGGCCTAATTTCCTGGCAGAGATCAATAAAGTTTCATAAAGCTCTCAGCGGTTCAAAATCCCTCACCGTCTGTTGTGTTGAACACTGACTGTCCTAAACTAGTCAAACAGGAAGTGTTGAGAATGACATGTCTTTTATACAGCCGGATAAATAGTCCCAGTGAAGTGCAGCTAAGTCCATCTTAAGCCGCCACTTACTCATTTGAATCTCAATGCAGAGCGTGTCATGGCTTGTTATGCAAAATGAGGCTAAAAAGAGAAAGGGAATTGTGCTTTGTTTACACCAAACTCCATTCTGCTGTCTTTTAATTTAAATTCATTTATTTGTTTGGGGAGGGGATTTGTTTGTATGACACACAGCGTACCGGGATCAGAACAGGATGCAACCGAATCGAGAGGACAGAGGCACAATGAGAAGAGCTATTTTCTGTCTTTTCCCTCTGAGTCTCTAAGTTGAATGGCAGCTGATGCATTTAGCGTGAAGCTGAGCTGTGGCAGCCAACCAACGGCGCTTCAGAAATAGCTGTTGCTGGTGCTCGCAAGAGCTTCAATTAGAAGAGGGCTGGAAAACAAGATGCGGGGGGATTAAATTAAAATGTGGTCGCGCCCACAGGTTGTCACACAGCCGATGATGAAAGGTGATTAAAGTGAAAGATGTGTTTATGTATAAAAAGCTTTTAACAAACCTGTTTGTCACAACCTGCTACGCAGAGCAGCAGGAGAAACAAACTCAGATACAAAAACAGGCAAGAAAGATTAAAGATGAGAAGAAAAGTGCAGAGATGTCAAATACAAGGAAAGACAAAACAAGCAGACGCAGATTCAGGCAACTCACCGACCCCCGGATAACCTCCCATTGCATTTAAGTTTTTTTGTGATGCTTCAAAAGATTAATGTAGGAAAAACCAAAGACGTTTGCTATAGAGAAAATCCCCAAAGAATGAAAAAAATACAGCATATTCTCAGAATCAACAGCACAAATGTATATAAAAGACTAATGTTGTGCTGTCACATCCTTTCAATAAAGCTTTTTGGTGTACAAAGTCAATGTAAGGAGAAGAACAGGCTGAATAGAAAAAGAACTTGGCCTAACTCAAGGGCAAATGCCACTCTAATAAAGTTAAAGATAAAAGATAAAATAAGCACTATTTAGAAGGAGCTGACAGTTCTGTAGAAAACAGTCCCATCATTATTTGTTTTCTTTTTTTTTTTTAAGGATTATTATCATACTAGTTTGAAAATAAAGAAGAAAGCTGATAAGCCCCAGAGTAAAACCTCTCTGCAGACCTTTTGATCCCTTTTATCCCTGATGTGTGTGTAGCAGGTAGGTTTAGACTCACAAACTGACACATCTGTATTGGGATTGCTGCAGTGTGCTATGCTACTTTGCGCCACACATATATGCACGTCTTTCTGTCTCTATGAGGACCTTTGTTGACATAATGTATTCCAGAGCCCCTTACTGTAACCTTCTCTATCATATCTAAACATCCATCCTCAGCCCACCCACAACACACAGACTTAAGTCCCTACAACTTTTGTGCAAAACCATAACTCATGTGCACATGACTGCCATAGCGCAGGTGTTTACATGTATGTATGTGGTTGCATGTGTACGTGGGTGTGATTGACGTAGTGGGATGCGTCTCCGTGGTGACTCGCTGGAAGCAGGTGTTCTCATGGGACTGGTTGCTGGGACAACACGTTAAGTCTCTATCACATGTGAAAGCACTCTGGCTTTGTGACACCACCTGTGTCCGTGTATGTGTGTGTGTGTGTCAAGGTATTTAATATATCTGAGGAATTTGAAGGGCTTGAGTATATTTTGGATGATGAATAGTTACTGTTTGCAATTTAATGTGACTCAGTATATTCATATTTTTGATTTGTATTTTTTCATTAGTAGTAAGATTTATAGTGAAACTGAAAAAGCTGTGTAATTGAATGTATACATCTTTGTATATGTCTATCTACATAAACTACATTAATTAGCTCTTTGCATCTATAGGACATAAAATATTAAGGATATTTTAAAAGTACTTGGCATTTGACCTAAACTGAGAATAGTTTTTTGTTGCTATGATAGCAAAATATTTATTGTATATATGTTGCACGTGATTTTTTAAAGAATTCTAAAGAAGCAGAGAATCCTTTAAACCTCTGGTAGATGTAATTTCCATCACCACCAACACTCTTGGTTATTACTACAGACAGCTATTATATTGACAGCATAATACAGCACATGATGGAGAGTCATGTGTTGTATTACTGTAAGCGCATTTCTGAACTCAAAATGCAGACTCAAATACGAGTTACTCAGATTACTCCAAAAAAATTACAAATAGCAGGGGAAGTAAATGGGAAGTGTGGCATGATGTGACAAAGAACAATGGAAAACTGAGGCATATGGGAAATACCAGGGTAAAGAGAGACAACATCAAGAAGATGGGAAAGGGGAAGCAAAATTGGAAACAGGACACAAAAGACAGAAGCTACAAATTAATAGTAAAGAAAGTAATAAAATGAGGGAATACCTAAAACTACATCTGTAAATTACAAAAAAAGGTTTGACTTAGATGAATGAAGAAACCATGAGAACAGAATCATGGGAAATAGAATAAGATAAAAACTAGAATTCAAACTCAAATGATATGAAGAAAGATCATGCTATCCAGAAAACATATAAAAATAAACAGAACTGAAACATTGAACTTGCTATTGTACTACTGGTTTGTATCAGTACATGATTGTCTGCAAAATCTATACCATTTGGTATCATACATAACACAGTGTCATGGATCGTGTTAACTGGTCAAGTAATTTGCTAAGCTAGTCTAGCATTTTAACCAAGGACTTACTAGTAGTAAGATTAGGCCTCAGTAACACAGCCCTAGAGACTGCTTAGCAACAACCCTCGCAACCTCCGGTAGTCACTAGAGAAAAATGTCTATTCCTTGACTGGTTTGCGAGATGTTGCTGGCTGTTGCTAGCTGAAACTGCTTATAAAGAGGGTGTTTCTGATTTTCTAAATGTAAGAAAAAGTCAGGCTAAATTGTTAGCAGCAGTCAGGGAGCAGATCTGTGATGATTTCCTGAATGTAACACTAGAAGACAAATAACAGTGTTATCAGCAAGGTGGTGGAACCTCCAAAGCATCTTCAACCCCAGGTACCCCCGCCAACATGATGAAAAAATCCACTATAAAAGCTGCGAGATTTCAAATAAGCAAAGAAGAAATATAATGTGTGAAAAGCGAAGCAAACGATGCATGAAGAAATTTGAATCTGGCTTCTCCTTCCACAGTTGAACCAAAGTGAAAGTTAAAACATCACTGAACAAACCCTCCTCTGTTTGTGAACCCGGCTCTCCATCTGGTCCCTAGGAGCCAGCGGACAGAGGCCTGCTGAATCCTAATTAACCACCTTATAGACTGGCCTACTTTACCTCTGCACACACACATATACACAGAAAGCTAAAGTCCTGCAGGCACACAGTTAATTAAGCCCCATTTTTCACTGCTGATGAAGAGAGAGAGGGATAAAAGGGAGCGAGGGTGGAACGATGGAGAGAAGACAGAGAGAGAATCCGTGTTTAGAGCTAAGATAACAAGGCAGATAATGATGAAAATAACAGATGACAAGAAAATAAAAAATCAATGCATAAAACTGCCTGTTTGGAGGAGCAGAATACAAAAAAAATGAAGCAATGTAACAGTAAACAGAGCTATTATAACTGGATTGACATTTAAGAAAAAGAATTAGTGAAGCAAATCAGGAAAACATTGAAAGGATAAAAAAAAACAAATTTAAAGCTTTCACAAAAGCTTTCATATTTCATTTTCATTAAAAAAAAATCAAGCTGAACTCTCTCCATCACTTTTCCCATTTTATTTTTGAAAACAACTTCAGGTTTTGTGGGCTTATCTCACCAGTTGAAAGTGAAATGACCAAAGGCAGATTTTATTAATTTGTTACTCAGTGGGAGGTGACACATAAATCAGAGGTAGATGTGAAGGTAAGATAAAACAACTTGATATTAATGGTTACCCTGTGCACAACAGCTAATATACGTATATAAAACAAATGTTTTTACATTTGCTGTTGCTTTTAGTTGCAGAAATGTAACTCTTACACCCTACACTACACCCTCTTCTCATGCCTCGCATAGTCATTTTAATTGATTATGTTTTACACATTGAGTTTAGCCACGGGATTAGTTTAAAAGCAGTGATCTAAAATGTGCTTCTGAATAAGATGTAGTTCCCTTAGTTTATTGTGCTGAAGATGTTCCCATTCAGTTATTAGAATATAGACTCTCACATGTTAAAGTCAACTGTTTTGGTAGTAATGTGGTTGCACATTTCTACTCACTAATGTCCCTACAGATGTTGCTAAAATGTTAATAAGTACTTAATAAGTAAGTCTTTAGGTCTTTAGGAAATTTATAATTGCGGGTACAGCACTTAACACAGAGTAAGAGTGCATTTTCCACAAATGGACGTGTAGGTCTGTTTTATGTTTATGATCACTATTGTCATGCGATGGGGACTACAGACTGGCAGTGGTTTGTAGGAGGAACCGGGACAACATGAAAACTCAATTAAGGTTTCATTCTGTGGTCAGGGCAGAGGGGCTGAAAGAATGAAGGAGACAGAAGATGCAAGTAATGGATGGAATGATGGGAAAATGGAAATTGAAGAGAAGAGAGATATCCATAATAGGGTGAACACTGCAGGACAACACTAAGTTCTGACTGAACCATTTGCATACTTGAAGTGCATCACTCTACAAAAAAAAAAAAAAATTAAATTATTATTAAATTAAATTTAAGTGGAAAATATTCAAGACAATTGATAGTCTCCCAGGAGTGGATATTACAGAAAATTCACCCCCAAATGTTAAGCTCAGTGGTAAAGAGTGAGTATTCTAGGCTTGTTTTAGAGTCACGGGACCTGGACACACTGCAGTCATTGAGTCAACCATGACCTCCTCTGTATATCAAAATATACTAGAGTCAAATGTGAGGCTATCTATCAAACAGATGAAGCTTGGCTAAAATCACACAAGTACAGCAGCAACAGAAAGGCTGAAAAACAAAAGAATGAAGGTTTCACAATTGTTGAAACAAAGTTCAGAGCTCAAACTGACTGAAATGCTGTGGAAGAACCTAGGGAGCGATACATAAACAAATCCCTACAAACTTAAATGACAGTGGGCCAAAATATGACTGCTGCTACTGCTGTGAGACAATAGAGCAAAGGGGGGCAGGAGAATGGCAATAGAGTGTATAACACTATCTAAGCTGTACTATCAACTATAAATAAAGAAAATAAATAAGTAGAATACAGTGCACATGAGTTTTACAACTAACAATTCCATCAAAACCAAAGTCTTACCACTTAACTTTAAAGTTATTTCTGCCTGGTTTCAAATATTACAAAGACCAATTTCACTGAATCATAAATCAAGTGGTATCTTTAGTTTTCAAATATATTTTTAAAGGATAAATTTTGTCCATTACCATCTTTTCTGACTAATTACTATGCTTCACTACTTGGAAAAGATATTCATGTAAATAACAAACCCTAATATGCTTGTGTGCATGTGTATACTAAAGTCTAGCTGCTGCAATACCACAAACTGGAGAACTAGAGATAAATAAAATGGATCAGATGAGACATAAGAGTGACATAAATTAAATATGGCTGCTGTGTCCATAAAGCAAATGATGACATCATTGCATCAGCCGCTGTTGTTCAGTTCACAGCGAACTGAGGCAGAAACTAAGCGGCGCTTCGCTCGGTTGGCAGGAAAGATCCCCGTTTCCCACGGAGGGAAATATATAGCCCTAGGGGGTCCCCTGTGCTCAAGAGCCTCAATGCCCACCCAACCCTAGGTTCAATCCATAGAGACAAACAGTGGATCCATGGGCCTGATTTCTATTGACACAACTGCAGAGAGGATCAATGACACAGGAGGGTAAAAAGGGGGGGGGGGGGGGGATAACGAAGAAAAAGACTGGAGGAGACATACATCAAAGGAAAGACAGAAAAGAAAAATGTCAAAAAAGATGAGAAAGAGGGAAAAAAAGAAGAGGAAAACACCACCGCCAGCTAAAATCAAACAGTGAAATATCTAATGGAAAATTCAGTCCACTTAATTCCTCTATCTGATCTTCCCTCATGATTGGCTGGATGAAACAGTTATGGGGAGTGGGGCAACTGAACGGGTCAAACAGGATTTACCGATAACTCAGAGCGTTTGTTTTAATCTGCTTGGAGGCACAGACAGGTGGAGCTTGGCTATATACCCTCAAAAAATAAAAAGAGGAGAGTTCCAGCAATCAGAGGAATGCATTTGGTGTGTGTGTATGTGTGTAAGAGAGAGACGGTCAGATTGGTTCTGCAAGAGTTACACCAGAAGATGAAAAGACGACAAGAGAGGGTGAAAACATGAAAGGATGGGTAAGAAGTGCTGAAAGGAAAAGAAAAAAAAATCTAACATCTTAGTGTGTAAATCTGTTAAAATCAAGAAAACCTCGGAAAAAGGAAGGAGGGAGAAGAGAAAGTAAAGACAATAAAAAGACAATGAAAGGGTAAAAAATAGAGAAAAGACAGACAGCAGTGAAAACTAAAAAAAAAAAAAGGCTAAAAAGATACTAGAACTGAACAAATCTTGGCGTGGAAATTATCATCTATCCTTTTTATTAACTGTTTAACCAACCCTGCCAAGACACGAAATTACAAAACAAACAAACAAACAAACTTCCAAATTCCAGAATAGACCACAGCAGACATTCCCAGATTCGGCTAAACAGCTAACTGGAGCAGGATAAGACACAAATGCCGAGACAACAGACAACCCCATTAAGATGGGACCAAATCAGAATACACTGAACCAGGCTAAACTTCTGTGGATACAAATTGTATATTATGTCTATTTGTTTTAACAACACCGAAAAAGGTTAAAAGATTGCTAGTTTTTTCTGGACGTTTTGTGGAGATGGTAAGGTTTTGACTTTGGAGGGATTTATGACAGATTTGCACTCAGTCCAAAATCCAGGATCTGTTTCCAGTTATTTCTGCAGATTTCTGCAACCAATAAATATGTTACTTTCTATACAACAATCTATGATGTTTTATGCAAACCACTGAGTGTGACACCCTAAGACTGAAAATGTCCACTGTTACCACCATATTTTAACATCATGTCATCCTCCACATTTCTGCTTCAGACATCAGACTTCTGCCATGATTGAGAAAAACACCATATGAATCAAATTTTCATTTAATGGCATTATTTTGTCACAAGGAAAGATACTCCAGGCATTAAAACAAGGTTCCCTGAAGAGCAAGAAAAAACATATTAAAGATAACTATGTTTTTTTGTTTTGCTTTGTTATTCTGAACAACAAATTCCAGCAAAGTCAACTTTCCAATCACGTTCTATTTCTCTAATGTCAGAGTTCTTTTTATGAGTAGCAGAAGAAATGATTTAGTAGCGACTGAGCCTTTTAAGACAAATGTTTCAGCAATTTGTACAGTGGGAGGGTTTTAGATTCAACAAAGGTCAAGCAAAGTTTTTTAAATAATTTTTTAGAGGAGTTTGTTATGTCAATTTTAGCAGCCTTTATGATTGATAGGCATGTTGAGGACCTGTTTTCAGGTCTCAGGCTAAGTTTTGTTAGGGCCCGTGGCCAGGGGGTAGCAGGTTGTGAGATATTTCATAGACTTAAGTTGTGTCTGTGGTAGATTTACTCAAGCTGTTCGGCATCTCTGACAGAGCGTTGTCACGCTGACTGACGAAGAAGAATCCAGTGTGATGTGAGAAATAGCGGCTGTCGTCTGAATTATGAATATCGGAGGACTTTTGTCAGCCATTAAAAAATAAAACTGTGAAAGTTTAATGCAGCACTTCATTGATTATTGATGGAGAAACTCCAACACTGACAACTGTGGGAATGTGAAGTATGTGGGTCTTCAGTTTTAAAACTATGTGGCCATGCCTCTGACTCGTGCATCCTCAGTATTAGTGCGTAGATAAAACATGCAAAAAATTACTTTAAATAAATTGTATATTAAAAAATATGTCACTCATCAGCTGGTAGAAGGTGTCTGCAGGTGGGCATAAATAGCAGCCACATAACCTTCAGGGACTTTATGGAGTGCAGCTGTGGAGCCACCGGCTGTACATCTGGGTAACAGTGTGTACTTTAGTGCATTTGTTTGTGCTTTTATGTGTTTTGTGTATTTGTGTCATCTCAAATCTCTCTGTGACAAACCCTCTGCAGTTCTGATGGAGTGTGAGTGTGTGTCTCATGTTTGAGCTTTCAACTCATGATGGGATTTCCTCACTGTGACTCAGATGTGTGTCTGTGTGTGTGTCTGCTTGTTTGTGTAAATCTGTTATCTCTCACCATCATATGGAAAGAATAAAAATAATCAACAATAGAAGAAAGCTCCAGTAGGAGTATGCGCGTGTGTCGTTTGCCTAATCAACTGCACTTTTGTTCTTTTGCATGCTTATTCATGTATATGTGTGCAGTTGTTGATTTTTATGCAGTGTTGCTGTTTGATGTCTCTAATGTGTAACTAATTTGTATCTTTCACAAACTGTTTTGATATTATCAAACTTTTTTCCAGGGGAAACCTTTACCAAATCTTAACCCGATCACTCCAGTTTGAATACAGTTTAGTTAAGATTATAGCGTTGAGTAAAATTGTAGGTTTATTGTCTTCTCTGTAAAGTTTTAGGCTGAGTGCTTCCGAAGTATTACGTTGATGTAATGTGCCTAAAAGTATTATTCTGACTTTATTGGTAACAGCTGCATGTAAATGCAGTCATGCAACCGAGCAGGGGTTATGGTCCTGCCACAAATTTAGTAGTGAACATATGGTATAGCTAGCTTTATGTGTTTGTTCTTTTCTGTGTCAACAGCACTGGTGCATGAAGCCAGTGTTGTTCCAGTAATAGGTGTAAGAACTGAGTGGACTAAACAGAGCCCTGACCGATACCATTGCTAGGACCACTATTGTTCATTATTGATATCTGAAAGGAAAAAAGGGTTCAACAGTTGGTGGAAAGACTGAGAAGAAGAAAAGTGGAGTTTGTTAATTACACATTCGTGCCCATATCCATGCAGTTGTAGGGTCCACAAACATTACAGCTTGTGTATAGAGGCAATGGCTTGTAATGCACATCTACTGACAAAAGCCAAAAGTTTACTTATAATAAACCCCCAAAACAAGATGTTCTTGTCACTAAGCATTTCTTAACCAAACAACTAAAAAAAGGAGATCGAAACTAGGCTTGAGTGCCATAGTCCTCTTTAGATCACCATATGGTGCTGCTGACTTCTCCCTTATTTTACCCCAGAAAATGGATCTGTTTGTTGATGCCCATCCTGACATAGTTCTCCTATTTATTCAGGCTTAGGACCAACAATACAGGTAGACTGGTCTCTCAAACTCGGGACCTTCCATGTATAAGGCAAATACTACTACACCACAGAGACACTAACATCACAAAATTTTAAATCTCAACCCCCAACTGAGAAAACAAATAACAAACTTCAAGGCTGTTGGAGAATCCTATCGCTACTGAGACCTGTTGCAATTTTTAATGCAATTAACTATGATCAGCGCCAAAATTTAATTTGTTATTTCTTTAATGAAGCTACATCCTAACCAGTTTTCATGAAATTTAACATGGTAGTTTTTTAGAGATCTTGCTGATGGACAAAGAAAGCAAACTATACTAATAAAAACCTACCTCCACTGGTCTTCACAGTAGTGGAGTAGCAATGTAAATAATATAACTATACTGATATCCCAGTTTGAAAGGAGCAGATTCTCTTGTAATCAGTTTTTCATTTAAATTAGATTAAAATGCAACAGTCCATCTACTGCTGGTCCATTTTGTCAGGAGACACATGCATAGACATTGCTCACGGTTTCAAAACATAAAAGCACACACAAACCCACTTTATAACACAAAGACACACATGCACACACAACAACAAGGGTATTTTAAACTGAACAGAATTAAGCCACTTTCTTTCAGAGATAAACTCTAATGCACTTGTGATTATCTGCACACAAAGTGTTGAATTTCTATCTTTGCGAGGACCTTCACTCCCAGGCCCTTTACCCAACTATCTTAATAAAATGCATAGCCCCAACCCTAAAACTAAACTATACCTGAATCAGCACTTGAACCAAATCTTAAACCTCTGAACTCCTTTTGAAGATCACAGACTAACTGAAATATTCTTACCTTCCTAAAATGTCCTCACTCCCAAGGTCTATAACTATGGTCCTCACAAAGACAGGTAAACAAGTACAAACAAACACACACTCTTCTCTGCAAATCTGGTGACTCGGCCGGGTGATCAAAGGCTTAGATTTGCTCCATTGTGTGGATAAACATCCAGCTTTTGAGACACTCAGGAACACACTCATCCAACACAACTACACAGAATAACGGACACACATTCGGCCAATTTGGTCCAATCTTCCAAAGCCGCTACTTTGGCTAATTCACACAGACGAGGGCTGCTGAAATCTGTGAGACCAAAGCACTTTGTTACGGTGGTTGTGGACACCCTGCGGTGGTCCTCCTGAGCATTCTGCAGCCCTCAGATCAATATAAATCCATTGCAGGCAACTGTGCAGTTCACTGCTAACCTAATTGTAACACAGCAAAGCGATTGTGAAGCCTAAAAGTGGTGAAATCTGTTGAAATACACAGTGCAAAATGAGTGAGAAAAACCTGTGTAATGCATCTAAGGAGGTTAAAATATGTTGCAAATGACAACGGCACAATATCCTCTTGATATAATGCTTCCTTAGAGAGCGAGTATAGAAAGACCTAGTAACAAGGTTTTAATCTCTAAACTATGTGACTTTGTGTCCTTTTTGTCAACCCTGTTGAAACTATGGCTTCCTTTGCACCATCAGTGATTCTGTCAAAGTCAATTTTCCTTAGTAACTCTGCTATCTGCTTCATCACCTGCTCCACCCTGGGTTTACCTGCCAGTTAAGAGAGCTGGCAAATATTTAGTTTTGCAGACAGTAGTGAAGGCTCAAAAATGAGAATTTTAATAGAACTGTAAACAAGATGCAGGAAGGTAAATCACTATGCAGAAACATGTAAAACCCCCAAAGGGGACCAAAATTGGGTGAACTAAGTTCATGTAAAAATGAAATGAAGTTCTTACCCACAAAGCTAAACTTTCTAAACAACCAACAAAATTGTGGTAAAACTGCAGTTCCTCTAACAGCCACTTTAGCCTGGCTGATTTAGACTTCTGCAGGAAATCTAAGTTGTAAATTGTGACTTAACTGGAAATCTTTTCTACGTCGTAACTTTCCAAGTAACCTGACGTGCACCTACTGAGAAATGTAACATGAGGTTGGCTCGACACAGTCTGCAAATAAGAATTGCACAGTATAACACAGTCAATTCCTCAGATTCCTGGAGACACATTGCTGAAACTATTGAAATGGACAAGATGAAATGTACGTCTGCAAAAAAAGACTGGCTGGCACTGCCTATAAAACATCAGGACATAGTAATTAATATGTAACCACACAGAAGCACAAATGTGGGCAACAGTGTTGGCCACTTACATAGGACTCTACAAAGGCTTCCTGCAGAAGTCTAAATCAGGCATTAATCCTCTTAGACTCTCACGGCAAGATGCTAAAACTGAAAAAGAACATTTATAGTCACGGTTTTTGGTTCTGCGAACAGATATTATATTAGAGTTATCAGTTGTAACCAGTAAAAAGAAAGACCATAGCAGCGAACACACAGGTATGAGATTGCCATCAATCCTCTATCCTCTCTAGGAAACAAAACAAATAAGTGTGATATATTTCCAGCAGCTCATTTTAAGGGAGCTTGTTCAGAGCGGATCATGCAAAAAGAAAAGAAAAAAAGAAGGCTAAGGTTTTTTCTCTTCCCAGCTGAGTTAAGAGAGATGGTGCAGGTCAGGTTAATTGTGTCGAAGTGTGATGGTTGATGAGGCTCTCAGAGTGGAGGGCCTGTTTGACTAATGAGAGCATCTGTCGAGGCACAGCAGCCTGCAGCACGTGAACACGCGCGCACACACACACACACACACACACACACACACAAACACAGAGTGCTGGATGTCCCAGGAGAGAGGGAACTCTGTTCTCTCTTCACTCTCATCACAGTTTCTGTCATCTCCAATCTGCCTCCAATCCCATCTCTATGACAACGCTTCCCTTTTCCTCTACAACTGCTACAGTGACCCATGTAAGATCATCATCACCTCCCTGTGAGACTCTCATCCACCACATTGCTGCATGGGTCAAATGTCAGTGGTTGGTCAGGAAGAGAAACTCCAAATCAACAAGTTGTAATCTGTGGTGTTCAGTTCAGTGAATTAAAAGGTTCCTGAAGAGGATTATGTTGATACTTAACCATTTGGATTCTGAATATTCCATCAATTTTCCCAAACCAGACTTTAAAATGAGTTTACTTTTTTTTGTCTTTATCCCAAATCTGTACCAGCCAGCTCCAACATTTCACAGTGACTATGTGGGGCTCGCTCTTCAAGGAGAGCTCAATCATTAAATCAAACACAATATGTTGTGAGCACATGGAATATATGCAATAGGAAACATGTTTTGTCTGTATCAAAAATGCTTGTTTAATCAATGCTTGTTTAATCACAAAATACATTTCAGTGTCGTGACTGAAAAACTTTTGGTCTTTCCATAAACTCCCATTTAGCCGGAATCGTTAAAGGGAAGTTGAGACATAACTATATCATTTGAAATAATGTAATTAACTTTTACCACAAAATGGCAACTGCACATGTTTTATGAGCAAACTGTACTTATTTGAAATGTATATTGCATTTTTACAATTAATTGTTTTCAAATAGATTTTTTTTCCCTAGCAATATTTTTGCAGGGCAGCGCCCTAGCGCCCTCTATTGGTGAACCACCACTGGACGCATCAATTTGGCATTTGTTTTCTTTTTAGTGTTTACTATAATGGGCCGACCTGAAAGGTGGTTCTTATATTTACTCATAAATATCCACATGTAACCGTGTTATTAGACAAGGTTATTTCATATGACATATTTGATTTCATATACATCTTGGCTTAAATTATGTTGCATTGTTGTTGGTAATACTAAAGCAGCTTTGTTCTTAAACTGAAGTGAAAACGTTGAAAATGACCAAAATTGGAGTTATGAGGTTTTTCCACATGACAAACAGTGTTCTCATTATGTCTCACTTGATCTTTCTCTCTGCCCCTGTTGGACTGAAGAGCAGAGTGAAGATGACTCACATCAAAGAGACAGTCAAGAAAATGTTAACGGCTGACTCATCTTCACTGATGGCACACGTCAGCGTTTGTGTGTGTATGTGTTTGTAGGTAGTTACTGCTCGCTTGCTCTGGTGCGCTCACATCTACTCATGCATGTATAAAAACTTTGGGCTGATGCAGTACGGAGGATAGCTCAAAACATACCCATTTTTCTTTAAGAGTGATAGTAACCAATATGTAACAAACAATCAAGAACTGGCAATCGTCAAGGTTGTTAGGTTCAACGTGGGTATGCCTTGGACATATATAGGTCTAAGGCACATTTCATATTTCTGTGTCCATTTTTGTTTTCAAGGACAGATTGTCACAATCTATTCTTGACCAATTTATTGTTTTCTTTTTACTAATTTCAAACTCACGCCATTCATATTTTAGCTTGTACACAGAATACCTTCTCCGTGGTGGATTCAACTTGTGACTTCAAAACCTGCATCTGAACTCTGCTGAGCAGCAATGGTGTAAAGTGACTCAGTGTCAGTGCCTCAAATGCCAGAGTTGACTGGAGATAGAAAATGCTAAAGTGTTGTGATGATTTGAGCACATCTTTTTATTTCATCAGCAACTCCAGTGCAACCTGTCAGACTGTACCATGAAGCTGCATTCACACAAAAACACAGCAGGACGCTGGCATCGGTTGGGAGAGTGATGGAGAGAAGCTGCTGATGTGTCCTTTAAATTGCCACAAAATGAAAAAGCTTCACCTGCTCTGACCATATGAGCCACAGAAAGTAAACTTATGGTGACAAACACATTGTCAAAATAATATAAACTTCCACGAACAGGTTCAATTCAATTCAACTTTGTTTACATAGCCCCACATCACAACAACAGTTGCCTCAAGATGCTTTATATTATAAGGTCTAGACCCTACAACAACACAAATAAAACAGAGGAAACCCCCTATTAGCTGTCATCCCTGTTGGACAACATCTCCCACCCCATGCAAGAGACTCTGACAGCACTGAGCAGCTCCTTCAGTGGGAGACTGCGGCACCCACGGTGTGGGACGGAGAGATTCCGCAGGTCTTTCCTCCCCACTGCTGTCAGACTCCACAACAAAGACTTTTGCAGCTGATCAAACTCTCACACGTGCAATAAGACTGCTATATGTGCAATTCTTGTACAATTCTTCTTCTGACAAAGTTGTACTTTTGTATTTTCTTACTCAGTTGTATATAGCATTTGTATTTCTATTTTATTCTATTGTATATATTATTCTATTCTATTCTATTCAATTCTATTGTATATAGTATTTTATTTTATTTTAATTTATTGCATTCCAGTGTTTTCTAATTTCTGCTACATAACTTTGCACTTTTGCTGTAACAAAACAAATTTCCCACCTGTGGGACTAATAAAGGTCATCTTATCTTATCTTATCTTATCTTATCTTATCTTATCTTATCTTATCTTATCTTATCTTATCTTATCTTATCTTATCTTATTAGCAAGTGCTTTGGTAACAGTGGGAAGGAAAAACTCCTTTTTAACAGGAAGAAATATCTCCAGCAGAACCAAGCTCAGGGAGGAGGGGCCATCTGCGACGACCAGTTGGGGGTGAGTGGATGAAGATAAGGCAATGGTGAGAGAGACAGAGATTAATAATAATAAAAATAATAATAATCTAAAATGTTAACATAATATTTTGCTTCATGTATTGGTTTTAGTGATACATAAAAGTTATTTGAGTGTTACTATGAGCCTTAATAAAAACATATATAACTTTGGGTTCTCTGTCTTAAAACATGTTTGTTAACTAAAAAGTATTGAGGTTTAATACAGAGGTATAATACTGCCACAAATGAACCCCCCTCCACACACACACACACACACACACACACACACACACACACACACACACACACACACACACACACACACACACACACACACACACACACACACGGAGCAGAAACTCAGAAGTGTCACATTTGATTGGTCAGAAGCTGTTAAGTGGCCCTGGTTAATTAAAGAATGGTGTGTGAAAGAGAAAAGGAAAAAATCGGTAGCTGCCACGCTGGAAGAGCTAAAAGACAAAGCACATAAGAGCAAGGAATAGACAGAGACGGAAAACTGCCGCAGAGGAGGACAAATGGAGAAAGAGAGGAGCAGAGTGGGATCAGTCAGAGCGATAAAGATAACACCAGGATGTGACAGAGGGAGCCCAGAGGAAGAGACAGAGGGACTCAGCTGACACACAGAGTATCGTCTAATGGAGCTTGGCTCAGAGGAGAGACAGTGCTCTCGTCCATAATGAAGCCTAAAGGTCCAGAGGACTGTGGTTAATGAGAAAACTGGAATCCCTCAGAAGAGAGCCAGTCTGTGAGAGATACCTCATCCACTATCGCTGCAGATAGACAGCTTAGGAAATCAGCTTAGATGATGATCACAGAAAGATCACTACAGAAAGAAGAATCACAGATGAAAAACTGAAACTATAACACAGAAATTAACTTATTGGAAAAGAAATTGAACATGGTAAACATTAACACTGATACAGAAAAGAGGAACATATCAATATGAGAAGACAGTGGGTACAAAATAGATACAGAGAAAGAGATGAAATGAGGAAAAGCTGGCAGAAAAGTGAATGAAACGAATAATGAGAATAAGACAAGCGGCTGGGGGTGGGGGTGCAGAAATGAAGAGAAGCTGAAAGCAATAACGGGCCTAGTGGAAAGGAAAGTAAAGCAAAGAGAAATTTAGATGAGCCAGAACAGGATGATGATATGATAAGATGAAACAAGATAAAATCTGAAAAATGATAAAAGCAAAGATGACAGGATTATTAGAGAATAAAGGGAACACAGGCAAAGTAAAAAGAGGAGAGCTAAGGAAATGAGATAATAGATGGAGGAAAAAGGGAAGACACATAAGGAGAAATATAGAAAGGACAGAGCAGGGCGATGAGGAGAGGGTAGAAAGGGGAGGGGGAGAAATGACAGAGTGGTCGAAACATGAAAAAGAGAAGAAGCTGAGGTGGAAGACAGAGGTTTAGATCATAAGGATAAGAAAGGGAGACAGAAAATAGAAGATGAAAACTAGAGATGGCATATTGAGGAGGAGAATAAGGAAAAAATGGGAGTATGAGATGAGGAAAGGAGATGACAGAATGAGACCTAAAGAGGAGGAAAGTTGAGGAGAGAAGGATGAAAGAAGAGAAGGAAAAGAGCGAATGATGACAGGAAAAAAGGAGGGTCCAGAGGAGGAGAAGATGACAAGAAGACAAGGAGAGGAGGAGAAGAAAGGAGGAGTGGAAGAGAAGGATGTGAGAGGAGGAGGTGAAATGCTAAATGTTGTAAAACCTCCTCCGATCACAGAGGAGCAGAGAGGAGTGCCGGCAGGCAAACCACACACACATACACACAGATAGACGCGCAGCCTGTAGCTGCTTCCTGCGTGTGTGCATGTGTGTGTGTGTGCGTGTGATGCAAGCCTGCCGGGCTCTGCTGTAATCGAGGCCGGATGGACATCGGGGCTAAAAGTTGCAGCAGCCCTGCAGGCTGTGATGTATAAAACACACACGCATACACACACACACACGGATACACACACACCCATGGGGGACAGACAGAGTTGTGTTCTTTTTTGTTCTGCTTCATTATATTCTCAATCTCAGTATTACTTTCTTTCCACAGATCTTTCTTCGGTCTTTCACCATGTTGAGTCTTTTTTTCCCCTCATCCTCATTTCAACTCTTCATCTCTCTGCACTTTCACATCCCCCTCTACCCACTCATCTTGTCCTGCTACTAACCCTCATGCCTTTCTTTGTTTCCCTTACGGTCACCGGTCATATGGCAGTCATGTTTCTCTGCTAGGAGCAGAATAAAGTGCTGTTTTAGTTGTAGTGACAAACTAAACTCAAGTTATTATCATTATCTTACAAATTGAGGTTGATGGCTGGATAATTTTATCAAAACAATGTTTTAATTTTGCTTGGCTGAGAAAGCGCTATTTGGGGAAAGCCCCGTGCCTGTAATGTCAGGTCCCTTAAGTGTGAGAATAATAAGCCTGACCAAAGTGTTTGGCAGTGAAAACAGATGGCACACATTTAAGGCCAGTTGGGACTGATGACAAGTCATTAGCATAGAGTTGCGGGAGTTAGGGTAGGAACTGTGGTCATTGTGAATAAGTTGAAGTATTTTTTCCAAAGAAAATCAATTACATCTATACCCTTGCCTGTTAACTATAACCCTGCAATGCAAATAAGTTCTGCTCCTACAGGCCAACTCTAAAGTATTTATAAAAATGCATGAAAATTAAAAAATGGCAACTGCATCCATACTTCATACTCAGAGAACTGTTTTAAATGCAAAGAGGAAATGAGGAAATGTTCCCAGTTGTCTTTTCCACAACCCTCATTGAACAGAGCAGGGTGCTTGGCTCTGCTACTGTTCAGACAATCCTCATAATTGCTGGGTTAACAAACCTGGCAGATCTGACATTGGCAGAGCAGTGCAAAACTACTGCCAGGCTGGGTCGGGAAACTGGGATGAGATCTTTGCGACTTGTAGAGAAATTGCTAGAAGAGGTCATGAGAGCTCTTCTTAGCCTCTTTGGGGTGTTGCTGGGGACTTAATCTGCAGGTGGTCAATCATTTTTGAAACTTGACTTTCCATAATTGTCTATTTGTGCTCTACAGGTAGAGCAGGATGTGGAAGAAGGCTTACTGTTATCTTTTTGAACACCTGTGTGAATTCTCCGAAATATCGAAGAAGACTCTGTATGTGGTAGCAGTGAAAGGCTCCAACAAAGCTTTACTGTGTGGTGTCCAGGAGTCGAGGCTGTTTGGTGTGTTGGCTCTGGGGTCATCTTCTAGGGGCAGCTGGAGATCCCTATATTAAACTCTCATAGAGAAACACAGTCCAGATCTCTGATAGACTGGCACATAGCACTCTAGCTAGGAACAGACATGTGGCACATATGGGACAGGGTAGGGCAGGAAGCCATTGTGTTTTCTGTAAGGATAAGGAGAGATTGCAAGACCTCTGGCTTAGCTGTCTCAGATTAATCTCCATTTTATTTCTTTGTTTCAGCAATGGCTCACTGATTCAGGGGTATTTTTGGAAGACTGTTTCTAAAAAGTGTTTGTGGAGCACAGTGCATATAGTTTTCTTATACAGGCTAAGATGAGCCTCACTCATCTCAACTGACTCACTAGCAGGAATCAAATGAAGGGACAGTATCAGTAAAGGCTTAGATGAAGTCCAGAGGTCTGGTGGTTGTGTGACTTAAAAAGAATTTGTGTATTATAAAATGGTCTTTGATGTGATGTTTTGACTTGGAGATTCAATGGTTTCTTTTGTAATGTAGCTGAAGAAATATTAGTTCTTAATTTTAGAGAATGGCTTTTTTTTTTTTAATTTCTGATTGGGTGGTTGCAGCAACTGTATATATATTAAACTTTCTTCTTAATTCTCTTGGTGTTAAATATTAGTTGAACCAATAAAGGATTGGTTAAAGGTAAAAGGTCCCTTCTCCTCCCCTCATAAATGCTATAAAATATCCATGTTTTTTTCCCATGACATCAAATGGGAGAAAATGAAAAAAAATAAAAACGTTGATATTTTTTCTCTTTGGGTCAGAAAAAGAGGGAACAGGTAACAATAAAAGGAAATGTAATTTCACTCCATAGAAAGGTGGTTCAGAAAAAAATCCTCCAATCTGTCTTTCTTTTAATTTAACTTTCTGGCAAGAAAATTCCCAGCATCCTTTGTTTCTCATTAATTTGCTCTCCCTGTTTCTCTCACCCCTCTGCTAATTATGCCACTGGAGCCTTTGATCTGTCCGTTAACCCCCCGTTAACTGAACAATTAGTCAGCAGCCATTCAGGTGAGGATTGATCCGAGCCACTCAGCGCCTACAAGGCTTTTAATGGATTTAATTAAACTGCCAGGGAAGTGTGTGTGTGTGTGTGTGTGTGTGTGTGTGTGTGTGTGTGTGTGTGTGTGTGTGTGTGTGTGTGTGTGTGTGTGTTAGCACCCAAAAGGGGATCAGAATAAAAGCGAGACAAGCCTGAACACAGGGTTGTCAAGGAAACGCAATTAAAATGTGAACATACATGTGACGCTTTGTTAAATCACATGCAGAAAGTGAACAGGCAACCCGAGGCAGACAATTAAGTCCTAAATATTTTTTCTTCATGTAAACCATGAAAAAACAGATTCATACAACTATGTCCTGCAGTAATTCAGCTTTTAAAAAAATTGTACAACATCAAGTCTATAAGTTCTTCAGTAAAATTTCTACCTATTTGAGTCAGTATGACAAAAACACATTCCTATTTTTACCATTAAATAAAGAGATAGTAGATGTTTGACCTGCAGTAAAATTTCTTTAAGAACAGGAATACCCCAAACCAATCGTACCAGCTAAAATATAACTCTACAGGCATCGCAGAGAGGCTCACTGTCTACAAAAGTAGGTTCATATCAAATGTCAACTCAATTAGGTAAATGCTACCACTATGAAAAGATTTCAGTCCTGTTTTGCTCATCTAAAAATCACCTAATGTGTTTTATGATACTGCATCACCAGAATTCACTAAGAAAATCCCAGCCTGATTAATTCTTAAAAACCACTTTTCTTAGGCTTTTAGCTTTTAGTTTAAACTGAAACGACAGGAACACAATATACATTTTAAATTAGTTTGAGGAAAAATAGCTATCAGAGAGAAAGAGGACGAATTTGCATCAAACTCCTGCTTTGACAGCTGCCACTAATTCAGCGTGACACACACTGAGCTCTTCTAAGGTCAAAGGACAGTTTAAGTCCCACCCACTACGTGTCAATCAAACAGTGAAAGGCCAGAACCCAAACAGCATCATGCACAAGAAATTACAAGGGGACCATTAGGTAGAGGGCCCGATTTTCATATTACAGGTTAAAATAATGCAAAATTACATAGGTCAAAAATAATAAATCACATACAAATACCACATCAAGCAGATGTTTTTTCAACATTGAAAACAGTACTGAACTTAGTAATTTTGAGTTATTTTTATTTGGAAAGGGTCTTTTATGATTCTCCTTATTGTGTAATGTATATACTTCTTTTATATACAAGTTATATATATATATATATATATATATATAACATTAATTCCAAAAAGACCATCTGCCAAAAAAATTCAGCTATTACTGTAAAAAACAAACAAACTGTATTTTCTGTGCATTGAAGAGACGGTTAGAAGAGAGACAATGAAGCGGACAGAGGGCACTGAGGGCATGACAAACATAGTGTTCATGCCCTCTTTCGTGTCAATAAAGATACATGCACACACACACCTCTGCATCAGAACAAGCCCTGTCTGCTTTTAGTCATCACCCATGGGACCTCAGGACCCCTCCTGCTCTGTTACTCCAGTTGTTTGCCACCTCTGAGTCCCCGCCCCCATTAGATGTGATTGACAGGCAGGGTTAAAAGACAGGACTGTTGTGTGGAAATAATGATGGAAGTAGAAAGAGGGTGAGAGAGAGGGGTGGCCAACAAGAACAACTGTCACACTGACACACTTTGGATCTGAGTGCTTCAGCCTACAAGTCAAGGATTGCAATAATAAGGAGATGAAACTGTATCAACGAAAAATGGCAACATGTTATCATGCCAGTGTGTCAAATTCTGCAAATTCTACTAGATGCTTGGTTAGGTTTGAGCACTCGAACTGCTTCTTCACAACATACAGTGCTTCACAATCGTAACCCTGTATGCTGAACAATGACTCTTACCCAGCCATGTACATGAGCTAGGAGTGACAGCCTCACTGTTGCCATGATCTAATATGTCACGCAGAAGCACTTTATGCTTAAATGTTATGTGCCAGCAGATTGGCGAATGGGAACAATAGGAAAAAGGGGTCCAATTTTTTTCTACTTATGCCACTATATTATACCAAATACACAATTATCTGATTGTGTCCTTTTTAAGAACACAAAAGCTTTTAAATACTTGGGAAGTTTCTCCAAGATCGACATCCTTGAAACCTTATTTGCAAAAATAGGAACACGGACAAGCAAAAGCAAGATTAAGATGTTCCTGAATAATCAACGTGAGATTAAATGTGCAATATGAATAATTCCTTTTTCTAGGAGTTAGTTAACCTCGTTATCTGTGACAGCCTTAATTCTTCCCTGTTTGGTTCATTTCTGCAGTAATCATTCATTATATAATTATTTCATTGGTAGCAGAAAAACACATCATAGAAGAGTTCAGTAACTACTGCAGGTTAAACTGATATAAAGCAACTCTTTTAGGCCTGAATATGGAAGACTAAAGATGTAAGAAAGAAAAACAGACTCATGAAATGCTGGTACTCTCCCAGTTAAGAAGCTGATCTGATTTCATGAATTGATTCTGGCTTGAAAATAAGGTAAGTAAAAGTTTTTCTAAGTTTCTTCAAGAGAAAGAAGTGTCACCCTAAAATAAACACCCCGAAAGCTCACATTATCTCATATTAACACATTAAATTTTGATTATTTCACCAGTGTATACCAGCATAATATTAGAATACACAGAAACTAAAGAGCCTATTGCCCCCTCCTCCATCTATTATTGTCCACTATGAGAACATTTCCTCGAGAGAGTGAGCAGGAGCAATGCTGTATTAATAAAAGAAGCAGATATTAGAGATGAGTATTATTTGTGTAGCTCTCCTGCCAGCTCACAGCTGCTGACCACTTTAACAACCGTCGAACCAGAAATAATCCTGCACACATAATCCCGGGTATATGAACACAGACAGCATGTTTGCTCTTATTTATCTGCTGGAATCAGCTAACAGATTTAACACCACCAGCCTGTTACACTCGCGACAGAGGACTCACGTTCACGTCCATCTGCTGTGTGATAATATCAGACCTCTGAAACCTTGCATATAAACTGAGATTGAATGTGGTCTCTTGGGGCTCCACAGGGCTCCTCACCAGCCTCCTACCAGATTAACAAACCAGGCATCTGGTTTGACTTTCAAGGCTCATCTGATTATAAAAGTATCAGATTAGAATAATTAAATGAGGAGGATTCTTGTATCTCTGCTGTTAACACAAACAAGCTTTAAAAAAGGACCACGGCAAGATGCGCGCACTTATATATATGTAATGTATCTGATATTTTAAATAAACTATGATACAAAAGCTCAAACATTTTCTGGTTCCAGCTTATAAAATACAAGAGTTTGAAGATCTTCTTTAAATTTTTAGTTTAAAATATCAAAAGAATCAAAAATCAAATCAACTAGTAGGCTCAGACTCTTCACAACACCCACATTTTCATTCACATTATCCACAGTTTCCTTCCAACCTCACATCCCATTGACATAAACCCATCATGTCTGTGTGCAGTAAACATGAACCCCTCCACCTCTCTCCTGCTTTGTCTTTGCCCTTTAAATGCTGTGGCAGTTCTGAGGGGCCCTGTGCTGCTGAAAGAGATCTCGACCTCACAGCTGAAGGGGCTAATTAAGCCGACAACGAGGGCTAAAGAGCGGCACAATCGGTCTATTCAGCAGCTTAGACTGGCACCTCTCACTCACAGTGTCACGGCTTTTGTCTCACTCAGGGCTGAGGTGTCGTGCCTCTGCCTGATCTGTGGGTGTGCTTCGCTGTGTTCGGGTGTTTTGGGTCCTCAGAGGCAAGCGCGAGTGGAGCCTTTGTGTTTGTTTGTGTGTTTGGAGGGTTTGATTGACAGCAATTATGGGAGAGTTCAGAAGAGGGCATGATCCTGTGTGCGTATGCAAGCTCTCTTACACGCTCCAGAAATGCATGCACGCACAAGAAAAAAATGCAAGTATAAATACATAAAGGACAAACAGAAAGACAAATGTATACATATTGCAGGTGTGCTGCAGACTAACACATCTTCTGTTCATCTGTTCTCAGCTTGCAGCATATTTCTGTCTGGAAAATAAAACTGAAAAACTCCAGCAGGGTCTCACTCTGTTGTTTTTTTTTTTCTTCTTTTTTTCAGCTCTGAATCTCATTGAGGGCTCTGTAATTAGAGAGAGCTTAATTTGCACATGAAATGATGCAGTGTCTTCAGCCCACACTGATGAGAAAGAATTGTTTTGTGTGTAACAGCTCTGTGTTCACATGAGCAGTTTGATCCATTGAGTAGTGAGACTGGTGATATAACTGTCTAAGGCTGAAGGTGAGTTAAATGTAAATGTAACGTCCAAAGATTTCTTTTAACAAGATTTTATTGTTTCTGATTTTAATGCCACTTATCTTGTCACACTGAGCAATGTTTCACAATGGGTTTTTTCTTTTTTTTATTCTAAGTTCACAAGCTGACAGCAGCACACAATCAGGCAGCCTCTTTCATTACATTTCTAACATGCAAGTGACTTTTAATTGTTTGTTTAAAACTTACAGGAAACACAATGCAATTAACTATGATCTAAAATAGCATCAGAGTTTACAGGTTTGCTTTGGTGTTCTTCTCTAATACAATTGTCTCAGCTATTATAACATCAAAAAGGTTTCAAAAAAGTTGTATAAAATAGGTGTGGCAGAATATACAGAATATATATATATCCATATATCAAAATAATATATATATATATAACATGGCACATACATATATATATATATATATATGTATGTGCCATGTTTCTTGTATTAAGAGTAGTTTGAGAGTGGAGGCTAAAAATGGGTTCTCAGTTTTAACACTTGGAGAATCTGTTCTTGGTATCGTCAGAATGTATCTTGAAGCTTCAAAAGTTTTATTGCATTGACTGTCACAATGATTTGAATTCCCCTAGTTCTTTAATTCCCCTGCAAATAACACAAGATTCAAGTGATGCCTGTTTGATTTCTTTAGGTTAAACCGCAAGAACAGAGTAGGTTAATCCTTTCTGGTGTGACAGCAGGATAGGTTTCTATTTTTTCTAATCATCAGGGACCTGAAAAAGTATGACAGAGAGTAAAGACAGTAAAAGTAAAACTTTTACTGTCTTTCCAATGAGGCTTTCCAAGATGATTACAATATGTTGTTCTCACAAATATATGACAGTGGAGTCTGAGACTGAGTACAGTAGCAAAACCACTGTAAATCTGTTTTTTTCTTCTGATTTGTGGTACAGACAGCCAGCTGCACTTCCTATAAGTTATTCAGTTTTCCTAAGATGACAGATATACCACTGGTCTGCATGTATGTGAAGGCTTCTAACAAAAGTGACACTGAAATGTTTCAACTTGTTGCTCAACTTGTAAAAAGTGTGCTAACATTCAAGGCCAGATAAACAGAAAGCTTCACTTTCACACTGGTCTCATCAGTTCTCTCCTTTGTCCTTCTAGGATGGAGACAGGAGACAGAGAGCGAGTGTGAGAGAGAGACAGACAGAGTAGGAAAACAGAAGAAGGACTTATAGCCTTGCTAATGAGGTGTGGAAATATTATCAGAGAAAGGACTAATTATTTTCTCAGCATAGTTAAGACGCAGAACTAATCCTGTTAGCATGGAGGAGGAGAGTGGAGGAGAGACGATGGAGAGTGAAGTGAAAATATAGAGCGGGGAGTGCAAAGATGGATGAGAGAAAAGTAAAAGTGTGAATGAGGGATGTGAAACCATCTGAGATGGAAGGACAGAGAAAGGTGGAGAAACGAAAGCGAGATATTAGAACAAGATGACTGAAGGATAGAGAACTTATGAATGGATAAAAGTGAATGAATGGGAATGAAAGAAAAATGGAGAAATACATTTTGATATAAGGATAAAGGAAAGGAAGAAGGATGGAGAAAGATGAAAAAAGCATGAAAAAGATTGGAAGCAAAAGAGAAAGCAGGGAGGATTGAAGGGATGGATGAAGCATAAATTAAATTAAGGCTGGACAGAAAGAAACACGTGCTGATTGATATTGAGGATGTATGAAAGGATCATGAGTAGATGCATGAAGGATAGAGGGTAAATAACTATAACAAAATATGGGAGGAGATGGAGATGAAAGGATGAAACATGATGAATTGATAAAGTGGAATTGAAAGAGAAAAGAATTGACAGCTAAAATGTTGACTGAGGGAATAAAAGAGCAATGGAACATGATGAAGGTAAAGAAAGTTGAATGGCTGAGAGGGAACGACGGAAAGGAAGATGGAAAAAAGAAGGAGGAATACAGAAAAGGTGTAGATGGATGGATCAAAGAAGGAGGCAAGAAGGAAGAAAGAAAAAGATATAACGGTATCTTTTCATGCTGGACTAACAGAATCTGTTCTTTGCTCGTTTATTTTCCAATTAGTGAAGCAGGAAGTCGTTAGTGTAGCGACGCTTCCTGTTCTAATGATTAGTGCCAAATCTGCATTTATTTCATGTTTTCTTTTTACATTTCTGCCCTGTTTCTTCTGATCTTTGAGCTTTATAGAGACAAATTGGGTGTTAGCAGAGTGTCGCTGTGCTGCTACTGTGACACATTTAACACACACATTAAAGAAAGAGTGTTCTGATTTTTTTTAAATAATTACAGTAGGTTAAGAAGTCACAGAATTTAGTATATAATGTATATTTATCCATATACATATTATTCTTCATTTCTGTTCATCTAAAAAAAAGCCAAGTAAATGATTATATATACATTATTAAAACAACTTCATTTTTCTAGCAGCTTTCAAATGAATTCTAAAAGACGCTTTAAACCAGGAAAACAAACAGTCCACGTGTCATCAAACATTCAGGCTACTCCATTAAAATGTACAGACAGAGCAGGAAACATATGATGTGTAATGTGTATACTCAGTGCATCTTAATGCTATTATGTTCATATTCCTTGTGCAAATGAAAATTGTGACTTAAGGGTAGAGTGATGTAAAGGTCACGGGGGCATTAAAATCACTGGCAAATGTGGAAACATGAACATGCTTAATGAATTTCGTGGCGATCTGCCAATAACATTGTAAGATACCTTGTGTAAGAAACTGACATTTGTTCCTGGGGGTGGAGGTGATTGAAGGTCATATTGAGGACAAAATAATAATTTGAAAATATCTCATGACCTGCCACCCACCGGATTTCAACATTTCTCAGCTAGAGGAAACATGGTCAAAAATCATCAGTGTTCATCCTCTGGGACATTTTACCATTAGGAAAGCAGCCATTACCATTCAGTTATTGTAACCATCAGTGCACTTTATTCTTCTCATACTATTATGCAGGCTTTTTCCCAACAATTCAGCCAGCACTTTTGCTCCATAAGCAAATTAACAGTATTGTATTATTAGATGGATTGGCTGCTGAAGATGAGTTTGACTTGTTTTAATGGCAGCACTGTGCCTCATGCCAAAGATGACAAAATAAATTTAGTCTAACAGAACAAAGTGGCTGACTCAGTTATAAAATGTAACTCTGAACTTGTGTTTAATGTTTATGCTTATAATGTCGCACATTTTTTGCCTGACTCCTCCTTTGTTCTGTTGTCGCCACAATAGTTTAGAAAAGAGTTGCTTTTCTTCAGTGCATTTACTGAACTGATGATAATGTAGGAAAAAATGTGCCACAAAGAGATCAGCTGCACACTTGGAACTGTCTCTGGCAGCATAATCTGTTTGATGTTTGCATATGTTTGTGTATCTTTGCTCCGGTCTTTCTGAGGACTCATTTGAGGTGGTCTTTTTTTTCACAAAGTGAGGGCATTTTCACCCATCTTCATTATAGGAGTGACCCTCCTATGGCTATTTGATGGTTGAAATCAATCAGAGGATATTGAGTCTTAAGCTTAAGCCAGCATGGAAGGGACTTCTGCTGCAATGCAGCCAACAGCTGGTAAATGCTGGCTTCAGTTCAGCTTTGTTTACTTGTTCTGAGTAAAACTTTCACCTTCTCTCAAGAGAGAATTGGTCATAACGGATTGTTAAATGTTGGCTTCTCCTTAAAAATGTGATTAAGGACAAACCACTATGCTTGTGGTTAAGAGGTTCACTATCAAGATTTTCAAAGGAACATGCTACTTAATTTTAGAGGGTTTAATATTTGTAATTGTGCAAAAACAATAGCTAATGTACACCAGTCAGTGTTTCCAGTAAGCTTGTGTTGACTATGGGCAACGCAAGCAAACAAGGCACGTTTCATGCATGAAACACCCCACACTCCTTATTTGGAAGACTGATTTCAAATAGAAAATATGGTGCCAGCCATAAGCTGCTGACTTCAAATTAGCTTTAACATAAACCACTGTGTGATGTCACACTTTGCTAACCTTGCCACAGCCATCTTTTCCTTATGGTTAAAAAAAGTTTTTATATTTAGGTAGGGTTAGTGAAAAGACAATTATCATTTAGTTTTGGCGGGTAAGGTTAGGTTTAGGGGCTAAGGACCTCATAAAGGAGTATAAACGTGTGTGTGTGTGTGTGTGTGTGTGTGTGTGTGTGTGTGTGTGTGTGTGTGTGTGTGTGTGTGTGTGTGTGTGTGTGTGTGGTGCCTTATCTCTCCCAGTCGCAGGCTGTGAAGCCCTCCAGAACATTCCACCAGCTCTGAACACACGGCCAGCTGGCATGCACACACACACACACACACATACACAGTAGCCTCACACAACCCGGCTTTTGGCCCTCACACGTCTGAGGATACATGCACCCCAGGCATTCGACGGCAGGAGAAAGACAGAAAGAGAATGAGGGCAGAGAAGAAAGAAGAGGAAGGGAGATGCAGATGAGAAAGAATAAGAAAAAGGGAATCACTTAAAATTAAAAAGAAGGCAGAGACAGCAGTTACAGAAAGAAGCAGTAAACATATTGAATAATAAATGATCAAATATTTAAAGCAAGCTTCTCCAGAGAGATGAGGACAAAAGAATGAAAGAATGGCGGGAGGATGGAAAAATAATTAAAAAAAGAACAGTGAGGAAGGAAAATGATCCCCATCTTTACAAACACTGCTTGATCAAAGCCACCTTGCACTTCTTTGAGGTATGACCTCAGGCCACTGCTACTGCGACCTCCAGAAATCTAGAGTGTGTGTGTGAGAGTACTTGTATTACTGTTTTGTGTGGACATAAATCTGTGTACACAGTCACACTGCAGGGACCCTATTTTCTTTTGAGGACAAAAAGCAAGACCTTAAAATTTTAAATCCAATGTTAGGTAGTGGAACTGAAACAAACTTTGTTTGTTGTTGAGAAGTTAAGAATGGAATGAAGAAGATCAAGACGAAGCTAAAGAGATCAAAGAATAAGTTGAATAGAAAAGGAAGCAAAAGAGAAGATAAGAAAAAGACAATAAAAGATAGGAAGGGTGAAAGGCATTAAAGAACTGTATAGGAGGTATAAGAAAGGGTGTAAGAAATAAACTGATGAATAATATGAACAAAGGAAAGGAGAGTTTGGAGACAGGAAGGCCTGAGGAAAAAAAGAATGACTGGCAGGATGTAGAACAAAAAAGTGAAGATGACTAGCATAAAGGGATGGGCAATAAAGATGAGAAGAAAGATGGAAAAAACAATTGAGGGTATAAGGAAAGCTGAAAGGGAGAAAAGGGGAGAGAGCAGAAAAGGTCCGGAGATGAAGAGAGATAAATCAGGACAGTGAGGAGAGCAAAAGAGGTGAAAAGGAAGAGAAGAATAAGCATATCATGGATATGGGGAGAAGAGTATAAGAGGGAGAAGAAAGAGTGGTTGGAGGAGAGGTTTTTGAAGAAGAAGAAATGCCCTGTAGGAGGTATTGGAGGTGAAGGAGGTCTGGCTCCAGGCTGTATGTTCAGCTTTACTTGGTGAAGGTTGTTTTGGGCTCAGTGAGACACCACGCTGAGTCAGGTGTGCGTCTGTTTGTGTGTGTGTGCTTGTTTGAGTGATTCATGTGAAGTATTTAAACCAGGACACCACATTTTTTCCATTAGATGAGACAAATGTTCACTGTTATCCTCTTGGTGGGATTTCGATATGTTTACAAGAAGAAGAAAAAAGAGTTAAGGTGGACATATTTTGAATACAGTCACCATTTGGTGCTCCAAAGAAGACTAAACTCTAAATGTACACTTCTTAATAAAATATAAAGGTCCTTTAACAGACGTCTAACTCCAAACATCTCTGCTGTTAGTGGAAGTTTAAATGTGTTCTTCTCCACTTAACTGTGGATTGCAGATGTTCCAGTTGTCAGTTTCACGAACAGAGTCACAAATTCACACTCTGTATATGACCCTTTATATTTATCTGGAATTAAATATCTAGACGGAAATTATTTTTCTCTCTAAATATAACCAGTCTTTTAGAATAGCATAAAATTACTATTGTAATAAAAGGATGGATTTGGGTATCAGAGGGTAGGGACAGATGTCCAATATGGATAGCACAGATTGCACCTTTTAGCTCTAAATCTTGGTATGACTTTCAAAAGCTCAGTTTCATTATTTGTGTCATGGTTTTGTCAATTCCAGTGTGAATGCTATCTTACTGCTCTTTTACTTCAACTGTTGTTTCTATTGTTAAATTTTTTTTTATCACTTTTCAATTTTTATTTTTCCTTATATAATTTTATCTCTTTTTTTTTTTTTTTATCATTACTGAAATTTTTTCCTATTTTTCATTTTCATCGTGCTATTCATCTTTGTGAGTTTTACCATGTACTTGCACTCACAAAATGGCTTTTTCATATATGTTATATATGATCATGATCCCATTATGAACATATGTTTTAGGTGAGGAAAAGGAGGAAAACTTTCAAGTTAAAGAAGCTGGATTCACTTTGCAGACGTTGCGCATGTATGGCTAATCTGTGTAAATTGTGTTGCAGTAACACAAATGGCCACTAGGGAAAATTGTTACTTGTCTGTAAATTGTAGCATTTTATTTTGTGTTTCCAAAAGAGAAACACAACAAACTTTAATAAGCCAAAAACTTCCCTGTAGAGAAACTGATAATAAGGTATAAGCACATGTTCATTCTTAAATAGAGCTGTCATTTTAGGACAGCCTTTGTCATTGGGCCTCCTTCACTACATAGACCTGTTCTTACATGTCCACATGGCTGCTGTCAGCTCAATGAAATGCTCCAATCCATCATATCCCTTACTCTGTCATCACATCTTAAACTCCTGACACTTACTATGTTATCTGAGAAGTCACTTTTGAGCAGTGTTTTGTGGGAAATGGAGTCTCCAGCGGGTGCGTTGACAGAGCTGCGTCACCCTGGTGCTGCTAGAGTGAGACGTTTATTGCAGCTGACACGCAGGAATTCACTCACCTGCTTTATGCACTTTTAGCAGAACAACAAAAGAGAGGTGATTGTAAAAAAAACCCTACATCTTCTTTTCGTTTTATCTATTAATTTTGTATTCCTTCTACTTCATAATGCATGTTTACATCCCTTGCTATTCCATTATTATTAACCTTGTTTGTTTCCATTTTCTTTTTTTCTGTCTTTAAAACTATTACCACGTGGGTTAAGTTTAATGAAGCTTCTTACAGAATAATAAACAGCGGCTGATGAGATGGTGTTTCAGCTACAGGACCCCACCATGGCATCTTTCATCAGAACTGTTTCTGTTAAAATATAAGACCCCCCTTTCCCCCAAACCCCCAGCCCCCCACCGACACACAGACACACGAAGAAACACACTTTAATGCAGAGACCTAAGTTTCTTCACGTCTCATTAAACAAAGTGAAGCAAGTTCAGGGTTTCCAGCATCGCAGTGATGACAGAGCCGCTGGCTGTTTGTTTTAGCTCCTAAAACTCATCAACACACCTGCAGCCTGCTCATGCAGAACAAACTACACCTCCACTCCATGAACACTCAGCTGTGTGAGGCCAGCTACACATTAAATTCAGTGAAATTCAATTCAGAATGCCTTATTTATCCCTCAGGGGGCAATTTGAGGGAGCAAGTTTGCCAACAAAGTGTACAGGAACAAGTCACCTACACGCATTAAAAAAACCAATCTAAAAATACCAATTTTGAAGCTCTTGTTTAAGGTTTTTCTTTCTGTTTGACAAATCAAATCAGAAAATGAATCATTTTATTAACTTCTGAAAAAGGCTAAATTACTTTTTGTCATCATTCACTGAGTTACTGCGTAATCTGCCAAGAAGAACAGTTTCCAAGTATTTGTCTGGACTATTTAGCAAAATGAATGATGTTTGGACAGTTTGGCTTCAAGAGCTTACCTCATTCAGTCACTCAGCCACATACAGCTCTGTTTTTAACCAGCTCTGTGTTCTCTCCTGCTTTCGGAGGTACAGGTAAACTCTAATAATATAGGAGTAATCAATAAGAAACTAACCATCCGATTAATGACCAGATGCTATGATTACATATAATATGCATCTCTCTGTGTATCTGCCCATCTCTTTGCCTGCCCTGTAACGAGAACAGCTGCATCCTTTTCTGCTGAATAACTGATCAATGTGTCTTTTCAGGTCAAACCATGGGATCAGTAAATTGTCATTATGCAAATCCTGTTCATTCCTTGCTGATATAATGTAATTGACTGGCAGCTCTTTGATTGACATAAAACTTTAATGGCTAAATACAGCAAGGTGTTTGAAAATATCTGCTTCTTTAATTAAGAGTCAAGCTTGGGCACATACAAATTAACTGAATGGAGCCAAACAGACCACGAGGTTCTATTTCATCTTGAAGTATCCAATTACTCAGGTTTAAATTTATTTTTTTATTTATTTATTTACCACTAATAATGAAATGAAACCACTGCACTTGTATTTGCTTTGAAAATGAGGCACACTGAATTTGCTACAGCGCTGATTTACACCTCAGACTGACTTCTTAACATGACCCCAGGGCTCATGGGTATTTTAAAGGTCTCATACCAAAAGGCTGCAATGTTTAAGCTTATTTAACTATAAACCAAAGTTACTCTTACTGCAGTGACGGAAAATGGAAATTCCATGTCATTTAAAAATCCAGAAAAAGATATCTTTTAGTTTATTTGGTTTCGTTTTAACTCTGCAAGCTGACACAAGACAGCCATGACTGAAATCTAAATGTCAAATCACATGATTCTCTGTTTTTTTCTGTACAATTTCATTTGCATACTATCAAATCAATCAAAAACTCTACATACATATGCGACACGTTACATTTCAGATTTCTCAAAACAAATCATACCAGCTCACTCTGTGCTTGCTAATCAATATTAAAGCATAAAAATATGCATAGTTTAAAATTTGAACAACACTCATGAAACAAACTCTTCCTGTTTTACACCACACTCTACAACCACAGCGTGTGTGTGACGAACTGGTTCACCATCGCTGCCCCGAAGGGCTAAAAAACTCAGCAAAGAAGACAACAAAATGGCCGCTGCATATCTTCAGTAAAACACTCTCCAGCCTGGAAGCCACTTTGAAATCCACCTCCTCCTCTTCCTCCTCCTCCTCATCTTCATCCTCCAACTCCCTAAACATCAGACAGAAAAACCAACAAGCTCCGGAGGGGAAAACTAACAGAGAAACATCCTCTCTTCTTCTGTTTTGTAAAATGTTTCTTCTTCTTTGTCTCTCTATGGCTCTGCTGGATCACAGTGATGCATTTATATTTGACAAGTGGCATCAATAAGTCAGCAGGCGTGTAGATAGAAATGTCCTCACACCTTCAGCACACCAGTGTTCAGCAGGGAGTGTGCATCGGAATGTGAGCGCATGCATGAATGTTGTGTTTCTACATTTCTGTTTCGGAAATGTCCTCCCTGTCTCTTAATATATTTTATTATCTCTTTGGGTGCCTATATTTATGTGTAAACTGAAAGTACGCACACATCAATTATACCTATGCAGAAGAAAATGAACTTGAAGTTAATTACTTTATAAATGCAATTAAAGTGTGTTATTTTTAACCTGCTTGTGTTTTACATAAAGTTTTGAGGGAAATTAGAACAGCAATGCGGTAAACTGTGTTGATCAATAAGGGGTAATTAAGTCCAATGGCGTTTCTATTATTAATACTAGAGTTTTGAAACCTCTGCTTTTTATCCATCCACTTCTGCTTAACCTTTTCAGGGTCACGGGGGGCACTGGAGCCTATCCCAGCTGACATAGGGTGATAGGTGGGGTACAGCCTGGACAGGTCGCCAGTGTAACACACAGAGACAGACAACCACTCGCCATCACATTCACATGTACTAGATCAATCATTTAACCTATCACCACAGCATATCTTTGGATGGTGGGAAGAAGCAGGAGTACCAAGAGGGAACCCAGGCCAACATGCAAACTCCACACAGAAAGACCCCGGTGGAATGGTGGAATTGAACCTTCTTGCTGTGCGGCAACAGTGCTAACCACCGTGCCATCTGCTTTTTATATATCAAAATTAAGTTGCAGCATTATCAAGTCCAGTATAATATCAAGACTTTCTGTGGAATTTAAAAGCTAAAATGAATATATCCATTAACATCAGAAGAAATGATTGCACATTTATAAGGGTTAGTATAAGATATTAGCAAAAGACAAGATAAGGGTTTTACAAACAAAGCTAATGCTGAGGTGACAGAAGTGGCAGTTCCTTATATGGCCACTAGCTGGCTTAAAAAGTGATTCAATCCCTATAAATAACTGAAATAAAATGAAATAACGAACGATGGCTTTCTGTACAGTTAATTGTAGAAAACAGATAATTCAAGAAGCCTGTCCTCAAAAAAGTGTTAATATATGTTACCACTAATTAAGATGTTGACGGAAGTGTCAACATGGCAACAGATATAAATGTTATTCAAAAGTTCACGCCATAGAAACAAATAGCTATAAATGCATGCACTTTGCTATTTAATATTCTTCTGCAGCATCTACCAGATGCATTCCTTCAACTTTCAGTTACATTTGATAAAATTTAAGAAAATTTAGTTATTATTCAGAATTCCTTACCCAAATATTCTGAGTATTTTAGTACTAATGATAAGCAACAACTGAATAATAATAATAATAATAATAATAATAATAATAATAATAATGATGATGATGATGATGATATTTCAGCCAAATAGCTACTGTTCAAAACATAGCACATTATCAAAAAAAATCAATAAATAAAATTCATATATATGCACACACATAAATAGAAATAAGCACACACATAAAACACAATAAGATCTAACAGAGTCACAAGAACAGGTTCACTGAGCACAGAAAACGTGCATGAAAAGATAAAACACAAACACGGCTCAGCTAGGTGTTACCAGGCCGTGGTGGCCGGACTGGTTGACACGTTGACACACTCACACACACACTGTGGCGGACCCCTCGGGGTGTGAGGGAGCGAGTGGCGGCCGTCCTGTCAGAGCTGATTTGAGGCCGAGGTGTTTCAAACCCTAACCTGCTTCATATTGGATTACTAACCCTGCACTGAAGAGGTATGTGTGTCTGTGTGTGTGTGTGGGTATGTATGTGTGTGAGGCGATGGACATCTAGACTCATGTTGTCATCCCTGAAGCGGCATGTGACAACCGTATAAAGTTTAGCCCTCTATTGTTCCTGTAGTGTATGTTTGTGTGCGTGCTGCTCAGGTTGATTGCCATGCTACATCTAACTTTGAGAGTGTTTTTAATTAGTGGAGCTTCATTTGTCAGGCCAGTAGGTCACACATGTATGCGTGTGCCTTCTACTTGTAACTCTGTGAGGACCACTTTGATGTTTAGACTGTGGACATAGGAAGGAGGGAAGGGTTAAAGTGGGACAGTTTAGTATTGGGATTTTTTTTTAACAATGTTGCTATGATGAAGATTCCTGGTGCAGATCAATTTAATCTTCAATTTAATCTTTTTTCCTAAATATATTTTGTACATTTGGCTTCCCACTTAACACTCAAAAAATACAAGTTGATGTATCAACTCTGTCTCGGACACAGCTCATAGAAAACTGAAATGCTATTTGCAATTTTGTTGGGGTGATGATGCAGCAACTGGAGGAATTGTTTACTAACCCATTAGTGAAATTCTTAATAGTCTTATTATCAGTGAAGAATTTCATTAATAATAACATATTAGTGAAATTTAGAAGTCTTTTGTACAAACTTAATGGACATGAGGCATGGACGCCTTGACTTTATCACCACACAAACTTGATGGATGTGTCAGTGCAAGTGATTTCTTTTACGTTAATTTGCAGCATGTTTATGTGTGTGTATAAATATGTGGCCATGTGGGTCAGGTGCCATGGGACTGCTGTGTGACAGCTGGCATTGAATGTGTGCGTGTGTGTGTGTGTGTGTGGCAGATGGACTGGTCAGACTGGTACATCAGAGGATATATGATATGAACATTGTGGAAAACACCTTCTGCTGTGAGCACTATGAAGGCCAAAATGTTATTGCGGCTCCCCATGATGTTTAAAGGTCCATCTGAGCTTAATGATGGTGTATCATTTTCACTGTAAAAGTAATGGGGATTAAACATTTGCTCTCTTATTTATAAACAGACCAGCTTATTAGTTACTTTCGGCCAATCTGCCTTATTTTAAGAAAAATAGTAGTTTCTTTGTCTTCTTCACCATCAGTGAAAATTCAGACACTGGAACTGCTGAACTGCATCGTATTCTGAATCACCGCTTGAGATAACAAGATTAAAAGTAAACGCAACCAAACTTGACGTTTGGCTATTTATTTATTATTGTTTTTACTATATTGTTTACTATAGTCTTTATACTATTCTCTATATGTTACACAACCTGATTCTACTGATAGAAATTCAAAAGTACAATCCTGTTCATGAAGTGTTTTTTAGTGGAGAAGTTAACTACAACTCCAAAGTTTGGTAAAAACAAAACAAAACAAAAGAAAATCCAATCAAGACTTAAATCTGTGTCACAAAAATGTTTTGGTAAAAATATATTCTGTAAAGTCACAAACCCATATTGCTTGGACAGAGAGGTTTAGTTGGATGCTGCCACTTGTTTTACCTCCAGGTGCAAAGTGTGAGCTAAATGTCTAAACTACAGATGTAATAATACCTCCTGCGTGTGTAAATCCATGACCGTATTTGCTACACATTTTTATTAACAGTACAATAATGAGGGGAGAAGCTTCTCAAACAGTAGATGTAAAGGGGGAAGGGAGGGTGGGGGTGACAGGAAGTTCACTGCAATTCTTGCTTAGACCTGCGGAAAAATCCTGCTTTTACTGCTGGAAACGAAACTGCCTCCTGAAAATGTTGAATGTCCCCAATATCTTCACTCCCGTGGCTTAGCGAGAGGTGATAAGCAGCAAGTAAGCAAGATGTGTGTGCGTGTGTGTGTTCGTGTGTGCAGATGAAGCCATAATGAAAGCCCTTCTTCTTCCTAAAGCACACTAGTTGAACTGCTGCTGCTGCTGCTGCTCCTCCAGAGGAACTATTTGTTTGGTTGTTTGAAAAAGATCTTTTTCCATGGCAGTTTTTTTTTTATCCTCTAAAGAGTGTGGTCTTTACATTTGAGGGCATAATTTCTTGATTTTATGTTCACATATTTAAAATTACTAACATGGACAAATTCCATATGCCTCACTTACAAAATAACTCTATCTTACTGACAAAGTAATTTTCTCTGTGAGTAATTACAATGGCTACAGAGAGAGCAACAAACATTCCTCTTGAAAGATAGCTAGGCATATATGTATCTACAGTAGATAATACTATACTATATAAAGAGTACATTTCAGATCCAAGAGCTCCATGCAATGTGTAAAAAAATTCTGTTGCCCAGAGAAATGACAGTAGTAGTGGTGAGAACAGGCCTTACCATTTCCTTTCTGTCTTCTGCCCCGATCCCCTAAAGAGACGAGTTCAGTCCTGATAAGGCGCTGAGTGGAGAGTATACTTTTTAATCAGCACAGCGACCTTGACTTGAAGCGGAGGAAGAGTGAGCCAAAAAGCGGACAGAGAAACCATCTCCCCTGGGGTCAACCATGAGGGGTGAGAGGAATAAGAACCCGAGGGAGACGAAGATGAGGAGGACAAAGCGAGGAGGAGGAGTGTCATGCTGAAGATTGATGGACAGACCAGGACTCTGGAGACGCTAAGGTTTTAAACGTGATTCTTCATGCTGCGGGGATCAGTGAAGGTCATAAACTGCTGCTGGATAAAACTGACACATCATTGAAGTCTACAGTTCATCACTCTAAAGTTTCTCTCACCACTTCCATGCTGAGTGACTTCTCTCATCCTGCTACTTTGTAGATATCGCTTTCAGTTTACTTATGCAGATAGAGGAGGAAACAATGCTTCTTTGACATATGGTTGATGATAGGTAAGTTCTATTAAAAGAAAAACTGGTGCAACCTTAATGGGAGCCAACATCATCAAGTTTATAACCACCTGTTGTTGTTGTCATTTAGAGCCTGGACTTCAGGCTTATTGTGAGGAGGAAAAGGATGACATTTTTTTCAGATGCCAGTCACATAGTCTCTTTTCTTCATGTTTTTACTTAATTGGTAAAGGGGACTCTTTCTCAGATAATAAAACATACATATGAACTATGAAAATATCTTAAGTCTGAAAATGCAGACACTGCACACAAATGAAAAGTTATCTGTCCCATTACCTTTGGCATTCTAAATATGTGACCAATCTCTAGCCACATGCATTAAATGCAATTAGGCTAAATAGCACTGTAGCCACTGTAGTCAAGATGGCAGCTTCCACAGACCATCACTCGTTCCTGTGTATTTTTAAGACGTTAATTCTAAGCTTATGAGGAAGCATCAGTTTGTTGAAAGATGTAATTACACACTAAACAGTGTACATTTATGAACACATTATTTTTTTCTATTAAATTAACAAACAAACAAAAAACTCGCTGAGTGTACCTTTAACTCAAAGCATACACAGATGCCACAGATCCATCTACCAACACACAGTGACTTCTGTTCTTAATAGTCATTGCATAGTTTCACTTTCTAATTGATTTTGCATGATAGGTCATTCATCAGGTAACATGGTCTTAAGTTGAAACAGATACGTCAGGATTCAGGCTGATTATCAACTTGCTCGGTAGCTGTCGGATTCTGTTAATTTATACCCTATGAATTTTCAGCCACACTAGCAGCGCCATCCATCTCATTATCAATCCCCCCGTCTGTTTCCCTCCTGAGCTGTAAGAGAACAGCATCAGCCGAAAGTGATGAGAGGCAATTAGCAGGGACACGTCAGCGCACACACATGAACAAACAATGATGTGTAACAACCCCGAGGGTGTGCGTATGTGTGTGTGCCTGAGTTTGCATTGGGGGAGTAAGCTAACATGGAGAAGACAGATGTGCAACATATACATGCTACCAACATATACACACAGCTGAGGTCACTGTCCAGTTGTTTGCATGTGTGTTTTAGTTTGTGTGTGTGTAGGTTCACAGACAGGGTGTTGTTTTTTGATGTTTTCCGAAGTAAACACTGCCGTTCAGTTACTGAAGGGGAAGTGTGAGTCTGACTGCAGATTACTCCTCTCTATCCCTTCATTCATCCCTCCATCCCTCAGCAGGGCAAGAGATGGAGACAGAGGGGAGGAGGAAGTCAGTTTGTATTATCACTGTGTGTCGGTGCAGGACGGCGAGAAGAGCAGCTCGACTAAACCGGGGAGAAAAGACGTCTCTGTTCACTTCTGTTATATAATCCCTGCTCACACGCCGAAGCTTCATCTGAACAAGTCTTGTCGTTATTACTGAGTGTTATGGTCTTATTTTCTTAGAAAAAACATCTGTCGACCAGCACTTACAAACATCAAGCTTCCCTACCAGCCCTATTTATTCAAACTGAGGTACAAGAGCTTTAATTTCCGAAGAACTAATGCTTAAGAATTTTCTCAGGGGTAAATATTTCTCCAAATATTTTAGTTTTGTCAAGATGCCATACTTTGAACTACAAATCTTACACTCATGTTGACAGAAGGATTCATCTTTTGGGCCCCGCTGGTAGGTTGTTTTATGTACTGGACAGAAAACACAAAATATGAAGTACCAGTTATGCAAGACATATTTTGGGGTGGGGTAGGAAACTGTTTTCTCCGGTTTTCATCCCAGACCCTGTTTTATATGCATTTGCATCCTTTTTTTGATGAAAAATTACTGTGTCATACACTTAGTACATTGCTGGATGGGAAAAGGAGGTCACCTTTTTCCTGCTACATACATTCTCTTTAATTCTGAACCCAACTGTTTCCAAAAGGTTTTCAAATGAGGTTATGCATGATGGGTCAGCAGCAGAAATGTTAAAGGTCAAAGAAAGAGCTGTAGAATGGCAAAGGAGAGTTGAGTAGATAACAGCAAAAAAGAGAGGGATAGCATGAGTGTGTGTGTCTGTGTGTGTGTGTGTGTGTGTGTGCGTGTGTGTGTGTGTGTGTGTGGTCCTCAGAATGTCATATGCACACATACACGTCTCCTGTGGTACCCTGAGTGGAGCAAAGTGGTGATCAAGCCTGCAGCTTGTGTGTGTGTATGTGTGTCTGTCCTCTGAACTATGTTATTAATTAACCCAGATGAAAGTTTCTCAAGATCTGAAACTTGGCTCTATTGGTGTATGTGTGTGTGTGTGAGTGTTTATTGGACAGAGAACATACATTAGTATGTACTGTGCTTTGATACAGTGGATATGCACTAAATCTAACAGCAAATCTAGTCTGGGCAATAGAGGTATGACAAATGTGTATGTGAGGATTTCCTGGGGTGGTTTACATATGTAGTGGGACTGCACTACATTATGAAATGCTCCATATCCCTACTGATAAGTTGTCTTACTTAGTTTGAAAGATACTGAGAATCAGAATCAGAATGCTTTATAAGGAAAATATGTAATTATTATTTATATTCAGTTCAGTGTCACATACAATGAAAAAAAGCTTCCAAATGTTTGCTAGTTGATCCATTTTGTTCAGTTCTGAGAGAAGCTGACAGTGAAAACTAATTTGTAAAAACACAGCCGTCTTGGTTGTCAAGCAGCAGGCTGGCAATCTCAGAGTTTTTGAGTTGAATTCTCAGTCAAACGAACCCTCTGACATGTTGCTGGATGGTACATTGAAGCCGAATATCTACTTATTGACAGAATTATTTTCCTGAGGGCACCAGGACACTGGTAGGAAGCATTCATTTTAGCTAATGACATCATAATGACGTGTGGAAAATATTGATTCGGTGTGCTGTAAGCGAAGTCGACGCTTTTGGAGCCAGTGACGCTTTGAAATCATACACTAGCAGCCTTCAGTGGTATTGCACTTTAAGGTACTTCTGCACTGGGTTTACTTTACTGACCCCCAGGTTAGCACAGAACTTTCTAAAATGTATATTGACAGAATTTGCTCTAAATTACAACCATCAAAATGTCTCTGAAACAACAAAACAGTTTGAAGAACTTTATGTAATAAAATAAATAAATAAAGTTCCATACTGTATATGCATTTATTCCACATTGCTGCACTGGGTGTGTATTTATTGGTCCAGTCAAGATTAAATGACCTTGTCCTACTTGGTGATTGGTGAGCAGTCTTGCCCAAGGGTACAGCTGATTGGCTGTCAATAAGCTATTAGGACAACACAGAGAAACAGAAACAATGGGGAGGAAGAGTGATGGAAAAGTGGAATGGGGACAGACAAAGAGGAACGGAAAAGAAAAAACTGTCTCTGGTCCATGTAGTTATCCACTGAGATTCCAAGTTTTATTACAGCCATGATATATTATGATGATGATTTATAGCCTTAAAAGTAGGTTATATTCTTGTTTTCATACAGCTAGAATGCTGACCGGACTGAAGCTAATGAATGCTAAGAATTAAGGAACCATTTTAGCTTCAAGCATTCTGAAAACAATTGCACGTACTAAAACTTACATTAGCATCATTGTTATATTGGCAAAATTCATCCCAAAAGTAAAACTGAATATAACACGTTTGAGCTAAAAACAGATGGATTTTGGAATCAATAATCTATATTCAAATATCTGAATGCATAAAGCTTCAGTATTTGTGCAATTACAAACTGTAAAAATGTTCAATATGGTGAATCCAGTCCATTATTTATGTGTGTTGCTGCTTTGTTGCCTTTTAAAAAGGTCATTCTGGGGAGCTTCAGCATGTGGTCACAGTAATTTATCCTCCAGCACTTTAGACACAGACACACACACACACACACACACACACTAAAATACCAACAAATACACACAGATATCGAGACTACTGTGATCAATGTATGTGGCACTGACAAACACACAATCACTCTGATGCTAAGCAGCCTCGAGGACACACAGTCCCATAGTGTTTGGCGTCTTACAAAACACACATTCACACAAACATGTGGCGCTGTGGCAGGTTGCTTCCGGCCTCGGGCTAAATCCAGAAATAAAGACAATAGAATAAACAGAAGGGGGAAAAAATGAGTGTGTGTGTGTGTGTGAGTTGTGTGTGTATAGGTGTGTATGAGTGTGTGTACGTTTGTCACCTCAGGGCTGCCAAGCACAGAAAATCTGTAGAAAATCCTGACAGACCAGGACCATGTTTGAGAAACAATGTGTATCTGTGTATGTGTGTATGTGTGTATGTGTGTGTGACACAAACACACTTTGGCTAAAACATTTAATAACAGTTAACAACAGTAGAGCTGCAGCTTAATGAGGGAACAGGCCCGTCGGTGTGAAGGCAGCTGCATTAATTGCAGCCAACAGGAAAGATTTTCTCATTTAAATATGCAAATAAACACATTTATTACAGTTAATGAGACAGTTAAAAAATAGAGGCTATGCACTCTGGGAAGTTTGTCTGAGTCATAGTCGCTAATTTCAGTTGGTTTTCTTGCTGCGTTCACATTTGATTACTTCACATGTTCACTGTTTCGTGCTTAAGTATGCTTGTTTTTCCAAGATTTGACAACATTTTATGACGTCTGAATTCAGCCCCCAGTATTCTTATTGAATAACCAATAATAAATTCCAATAAGTGGGGTATTCTTAAAGAATGCTGCTTGGAAAATTTAAAAAGGAAAATTGAGCCTGAGTCTGGTTCTATTGAAAATTCCTTCTTGTTAAAAGGGAGTTTTTCCTTTCCACCACTGCCAACTGCTTGCTCATATAGGCTTGTTTGATTGTAGGGTTGTATTATTGTTGGGTCACCTTGAGGCGACTGTTATTGTTGCCGCTACACTGAAAAAAAGGGATTGGCCATCTCTTGGATTTATGTAAGCATCTTGCGTGTATTTAACACAATTGCCTCATGCTTTAAAGTTAAGTGTAACTATTTAGTGTAGAAACTACATGATATGCATGGGTAGATTAAATTGTTCATATCATGTTCTAGTGAAGTAAGTCAATAATATAGCAATGTTAAATCTTGCGACACTGCACGGGAAGGCATCCATCTCAGTCAAGTCGAGCAGCCGCCTCTACTTTTTTCGGTATACCAAAAAAAGTAAATTGGGTGGTTGTTACATTAAAAGTCTACCTTGTAATTTGAACACAAGAATGTCATGTTTCTATCTTGAACGTAACCAAATCATGTAGGATTTGTATGACATGATACAATCTAGTAAGAGTGGTTAGTTGCTGGACTCATGAAATTGACAAGATCACATAAGATTTCAAGCTGCAGGAAAATCACTGGAGTTATAAGAGGCAGACAACTACACACTACACACACCACGTGCATGCTATCGCTATTTATTGTGGTTTAACCTGTCAAGTTGCCTCACAGCATCTATATGGGCTCTTTCTCTTAATAATGACAAGTAGTTTTACTGACATACCTTTATCTTTATTAAGTTTAAACATAAGACCTTGCAGTATGTGTCGTGTAAAGCATTGATATGAAAGTGAAAGTGTAAAAAAGACCTCAAAGGCAGGATTTTCAATAAAAGTGTAGAATGCTACAGAGTGATACAAAATTCTTTGAAAACATGCCAGCTGAATCCAGCTGACATAACATGACATAGACCTGTAGAGCTTGTATTTTCCTCTACTAAAACAACCTTTGATCAAACATCTGGGATATTTTTGTGTCCTAGTCAATTCCTGATAGCAATAATCTACAAAAACTCAAAACAACTTCACCAAAACATGACAATATTGGGTATACTGGCTATGGAGGGGGTTAGAATGACTGATTTTTATGGCTAGGTTCTTGTGGTCTTTTCAGTGGAGTTCAGAAAATAAACAGAAGAACAGATTGTTTTCGAGGCCCAAACCTAACCTGTGCTTAAACCTTAACTAAACAATCACCGAAAACAATAAATATTTAAAAATCATCAGTATTGCTTTTGTCTTATCTTTAAATCTGCAAATGCTCACATTGAAGACATTATTTATGTACAAGTGTCACAAGTGGAAGTCATAGGCATTGGATCTGTTCTGTTGTTTAGACCTAAAGATGTGTTACGTAAAAGACTGTTGGCTAAAAATTGCCAGATTTACCAGCTTTTACCTCACCACAAAATTATTTACTCCGTTGCTCTCTTTTTTGCCTACGTAGAGGAAATTTGTTCAGTTACTAAAGTCATGGCCACGACACATGTAAGGAAACAAAGACAGCTGTTATCATGTGTTTAGATTTATAAACAGTCAAGGATAAAGCAGAGTCAGTAGAGTCACTGCTATCTGCAGTGATGGACATCCTGCCAAGGAGTAAGAGAGACCAGTGCGTGTCTGTGTTTGTGCGTGTGCATGTGGTGGTGGTGGTGGTGGTGGTGGTGGTGGTGGGGAACATACACCTTGACATCTGTCTGTAATTTATTATATACAGGCAGTGAGGAGAACGTGGGACTGCAAGAATTGTGATTCACATCTTATGTCTTTTTTTTTTTTTACAATCTGCAAATTCAGAACTTGATTTTCTCTGAGTTTCTGAACTAAAGCAAGCTAATTTTTCAGGTCCTTGTTACACATTTTAGTCAGAAATCCTGCCTGACTAAAAGTAACTGATCCATTCAACTAAAAAAATACTATTGATTGATGAATCATTGTTAGATTTTTTTTTTTTAATGAATAATTTAGATGTAAACTTGATGATTTCAGGGAAAAAGAAGTGGTTTTGGAATGGTTAAAAAGCTATGTAGGGAATAGGCAACAATATGTACAAATAAATGAATATAAATCTAATTTGATGGATATAGCTTGTGGAGTACCTCAAGGTTCAGTACTGGGTCCAAAAATGTTTATTATGTACTTAAATGATATCTGCAGAGTATCGGAGATTTTAAAGTTTGTAATATTTGCAGATGACACAAATATACTGTGTTCAGGTGTGGAGTTGCCACAGGTTTTGGAAATGATCACACAGGAATTAACGATATTAAAGAAGTGGTTTGATATAAATAAATTATCATTGAATCTCGATAAAACCAAATTTATGTTGTTTGGAAACCAAAAGAAAAACATCGAAGTAGAAATATGTGTTGACAATGTATATTTAGAAAGAGTAAATGAAATAAAATTTCTTGGGGTGATCATTGACCACAAGCTCTGTTGGAAGCCACACATTACTTATGTTCGGGGGAAATTGGCACGGGGCATTGCCGTCCTGGGAAAAGCAAAGCATATGTTGGATCAGAAAGCACTGCACATTTTATACTGTGCTTTACTACTGCCATATATGAGCTACTGTGTAGAGGTCTGGGGAAACACATACAAAAGTAACACACAAACAATAACTATAATACAGAAAAGGGCCATTAGATTAATAAATAATGTAGGGTACAGGGACCATACAAATGCACTCTTTGTCAAAATGCAAGCTATTAAATTCCAAGACTTGGTGAAGCTTAAAACAGCGCAAATAATGTATAAAGTCAGAAATAAATTGCTTCCCAAAGAAATCTGTAAATTGTTCATAGAAAGAGAAGGTGGGTATAACTTAAGAGGGAAATGGAATTTAAAAATACAAAGTGCTAGAACAACTTTAAGAACTATGTCAATCTCAATTGGAGGAGTTAAATTATGGAACAGTCTAACAGAAGAAATAAAAGACAGTCAAAACATAAAACAGTTTAAAGTAAAATATAAAAACCTAATTTTAAATAAGTATAAGAATGAAGAAAACGGGGTTAACCCAGGATGGTAATGTTGCTGGTAATGGTGTTGCGGTTCTTTTTTGGTTGTTTTTTTGTTTTTTTGTTTTGTTTTGGTTTGTTGTTTTTCCATAACTTGTGTATCTGCAAATATACACATTCTGTATTTTTCATATGAAAGAAACTATACTGTGGTGGGGCTTGCTAATTTCTTGTTTTGATTTATGTATGTTATGTTTTGTTTTACTTCATATGTTTCATATGTTGTTTGTTTAATTTAAGACAAAAAAAAATTAAATGAATGAGAGGTAAAACTTGAGGGGGTAGGGACAAATAAGTAAATACTTCAGCCTACTCCTTTTCAAACAAATAATGGAATGATATTTTGTAATGATTGTGAAGGCACATGTTTGAAATGTTTGAAATAAAAATGAACTGAACTGAACTGAACTGACTCATCTGCAGATCCAGAGGTTAAACTTATGTTCCCTGTTTGACCAGCATTAGTCAGGAACTTCCAACTGCAAACTATTTAAACACAAACAGCATCTGCTTAGCCAGCTGACCAATCAAAGACGAATGCACTGCCTCCACCAGACCGCTGCTGTTGCCCAGACCTTATTCCCACAGATCAAAATCGCAACCACAGCCGATGAAAGACAGTTCGCCTCAATCAGCCGGCCAGTTTATAACACGCTCAATGCCGTGTCGACCAAATCACACACTCTTTCTCTGCAGTCACAAACCAGAGCCAATCTGAGCTCGGCAGTCTGCTTTAACACAAACACTGCTTCCTGTCTGAGGTTCTGGATCTGTTTTGACTTGTGTGTTCAGACCTGGGAGATCTCCAGGTGAGCAAACACAACTAATTTCTACAAATAAACATCGGAGATGCAGTTTGTATCAACTGATTAACCAGATCTGACCAGGACACCGAATTGCCAGAACAACCACCACCATCCAGATGTGAAGAGTTTAGTCTTTTGATTAAACATTGACTTTGCAAAGTAGGATGAGCACATTGGCATCTGGATGTCATTTCATCCTGTCAAACACATCAGAGCTGCAAGACACTAACACATTTCAGACTCATAATATGTTAACCAGCAGATTTAATACTATTTTTAAATATTTCTTGGTTTTAAGTGAGTGTAGCACCAGATGTGAGAATTTTGCCTCTTTGGGGGTGGGGAGATTGTGACTGACAGATTGCTGGGATTGGGTGAGTTTTGTTAAGGGTTAATACATCCATATTTCACCTAAAGCCTAAGTAGAATTTCTTAGGCTATACAGCTTTCATTTGTCCAAGTTTTGACTTTGCTTGCTTCAGATTTTTGAAGACTCCTAAGTAAGAACTGGTCTTTAGGTAGAAAACATGTTCTTTTTAAATGCTGATATTCATCGCTGATGGTAAAGTAGAATAAATGTCTTTCTTTTTTGTAGTTTGTTAAACTCCTTTAAATAGGTCTTTGATCTTTCTGTAATTTCCTGAGTTATTACTCAAACTATGGCAATACTTATAAAGACAAAACTTGTTTTACGTAAATTTTAACACAGTGCACTTGGGCGTGAAAACACATAATTGTGTAAAACCTAGAGGCAGATTTGACCTAAAGAGTGCTACAACCGAAATAAGCTTGTAAGCTCACCTGTAATTGCAGGAAAAGAGACAAAACCATGCAAGGCATAGCTTATTTTAAACAAGTTTTTGCCTCTAAGCTTATATCTAAATCTTTTTTTAACCATGGCAATGTATGATGAAAGAGTGGCACACATACGACCATGTGAATATGATTTGAAAAGCCGTCCTTTAACCAGGTCGTTATTGCTACATATCACAATCCAACCTTCACCACAGAAATGGCAGATTGGATTAGTCTTTTGGAAATCATGGATATATGAATATTTTATGTTCAGGCTGTGTAACCCTTGTGAATCCTAACTAATAAAGGTGCTGTTAAAAAGGCTGGTAAGCAAAACAAATTCTGTACAAGTGCTGTTTGCCATTTAAATAATAAGCTGCAGTCCAGTTTTTTTCCTTTTGGAGAACTATCAACACGTGGATGTATGTGTGTGTGTGTGTGTGTGTGTGTGTGTGTGTGTGTGTGTGTGTGTGTGTGTGTGTGTGTGTGTGTGTGTGTGGTAACTGTATTTTAAAAGTAAAATCTCTGTGTGAAGTGTGTTGACTTGTATATACTCTGCCTCACCTCGCTCTCAGTTCTGTTTGTCCTTTAACAAATTACTGGCAACAGTAATCTCACTCTGTGTATTTTACTCGCACAGACTTTCACACGCACACACAAGAAACACACACTTGGCAGTGCCGTGTGGAGTGTTGTAAGGAATGAATGAAAGAGTGGAAAGTGACCGTTGAGGTCGATTTAAACTCAGATGGAAAAAAGCCAAAGCATACAAAAGCACGCGCGCAAACTTCTCTAAATGAATGAGCACCACTCAATTCTGAAAGGAAGATTCAGCAATAATTTTAGGGAGAAATTATTGCTGAAACTGTTAGAAAAGGTACTGAAAAGGTAATGTTCCTCCACATTACGATTACTAACTTTGGTTTTACCTTGCTGACTCCTGGCCCTACTTTTAAATTTTAAAAAAGAGATATGTGGCTAAGACTCAATAAAATACACTTTGAGTACCACGTCTACTTCAACATCCAAAGGTAGACACCAGCCTCCTAAGCCAGCATGACAATCTTCAGGTAAGTCTGGCTTTCTTTGCGCTTTTACGCACGAAAAGAAAACCAGAATTTTCTTACCTCGGAGGCTCTGAATCTTCACTACCACCTCGGCGGGCTCTCGCAGACTGCGCGCCAGGTACAAACGCCCCGAATCCCGCTCGATCTGGACTGGTGAGTCGGCTTCGGATATCACTTCAAACCACCGTTGATCGAACCTCTGGTCAGGAACTGTGAACACTAGGTCGCCAACTCTGACGTGGTCCGGAACGGTAACTGTGTAGGTCAGCTCCTCGGACAGAGCCCGCGGCATCCGTCGCGCTCTGTTGGACCGGCGGACGTTGATGCGCAAGAACACCGGCTCACCTATCAGTGCTAAATCTCCTCCGTCCTTCACGTAAATGCGCAAAGTCACCTGGCTGAATCCAGCGAGAGATCCTGCTAGGCTCACTTGTCCGTTTTGTGGATCCACGTGGAGCAGGTACAAGTCCGGTGATGCGTAAAAAGTGACATGTCCATTGCTCTCCGCGTCACCGTCCTTTGCGTCAAAGCGAGCCAGCTCGGTTCCGGGCGGCGTTAATTCATCTACTTCAATCGTCTTGTTCCCGCTGGTAAACAGAGGGATGTTGTCGTTCTTGTCGGACACCTCAATCTGGACGATGGCTCGTCTCCTCATACACCGAGTTGGCAGCTCCACCATCAGTTCGTACATAGCTATAAACTCCCGGTCCAGTGCTTTTGCGGAGACCAAACATAATTGCGCTCGATGGACCCGATGCCCGCGGTAGTGAACAAGTCTGAAATCTGACGCGTAATCTCCCTTCAAACTGGCAGTGAGGTTCGCACCGGGGCAGTTTGCAGCTGTGACAGAAATTACCACCCCTTCCACTGGCGTCCCAGCTGGAGAGTTCTCTGCTATCTGGCCGAAGTAGCGCGCTGGATGTCCGTGCTGCGCAGACAGACACACCGGTGAGACGTGAAGCAGCAGGAGCGGGAGCAGGCATAGGGTGTGCAGGATAACCGGCCCAGTTACGGCTTTGGTCATGTTTCCATCAAACCCGTTTCACTTGCACAAGATAGCAAAGTGTTCGCTAACGGGTCTCTGTTTCTTAAAATGACCCAAACAAAAAGATTTTACGCATAAAAAAGAATAGTTATCTCCAGGAAAGCGCAAAGTTCCCCAAGGAAAAAAAATCCAATAATCTAAATATTCCCATAAATTATGCCAGTTTAACTTGTAAATCAGTTAAATTGTCACAGGTAAATGTGATTGCTAAGAAGAGCTCAAAGTCCATCTAAAATGCAAGGAAAACATCAGTAACACTATCGTTCAGCGCTCTCCTCTCCAGTTAATTAAGAATGAAATGACAAGAGACTTTTACGCGCAAATAAGATAGGTCTTCTTCCCCACTGCTATTGAAAAAATATGGATTAAGCAATAAAAGTATTATTAAAATAAGCAAGTCTTCAGAGCATATTTTTCTTAGTCCAGCTGCAGTATTTCCAAGTTGGTCCAGCGTGTCTGGAGCGTCGCCACTGGAGGATGGAATAGACTAACGGGCACAGAGATACCCAACTGCCTCCATGTGGATCTGATGGCACCGCCTACCAGCGTGGAAGAGAGAAACTAATCACGAAGCAGGAGCAGCACTGAGTGACAGGATGAAAGACCCACCCACTGACAGGCTGAGTCAGCGGATGGGGAAAGAGAGCAGAGAGAAAGGGACCAACAGGGAGGTGGGGTTTGTGGGTAACGTTAAACCTTTCTCATCACGGCCATGGCAAATTTGAGACGATTTTCAATCAAAACTGAGGACCCCGATAATCTCTACCAGATTTACACAACACACGCTGATGCAGGTTCAGCAGGCCATTATAAAAAAGGGATAGTCTTTTCTCCAAATGAACTAAAATAACTTTTATTTGTTGGTTTGCTTTGTTTCTCATAAATGAAACACGTCAAAAAGTATTAAAAAGATCTCAAGTTAACTTAACCATTTGCTACATCAAGTTGCACAATAACTGAGGAGTAACCCCACATCGTTATCAGAACATAATTTTATTCCCACTATAAGACAAAAGAAATCCTCCAATCTGTTGTGACCTTTATGAACATACTGCAGCATGAGATACATAAGCCTCTGGTTTAAACTGTCAATAATCACTGTTGAAACATAATTAATCCTTTGATTCATATGGTAATTCTATTGGTTTGGATTTGTGTTAAGCAGAAAAAAGCAACAACTAACAACAAGTTGAATGTGATTAGGAAAGATTATGGTTTGGCTTGAAATGAGAACTTTAATTTCATGCAACCATTACAGTCATCTTTACAGTAATAGCATGTGGTAAGGTTATAAAAAGGTCATAGCTAAAAACCACAAGTGATTATCAATTTGAAAAGGAAGAGTAAATTCCTGTGTTAACAGCCATTCATTAACCCCAACATCCCTCCTATTGTGACGTTGCTGTAGTGTCACTAAATGTAGTAATTTGTTAATGTCATTGCCAAACTGCTTGGCAGTGCAGTGGTTAACACTGTTGCCACACAGCAACAGGATTCCTGGCTCAAACAGGCTTGCTAGCTTGAGTTTTCTGTGTGGAGTATGCATGTTTTTCCTATGAAAGTCCAAAGACATAGGTTTTAAGTTAACAGGTAATTCAGGATTATAACAACCTTACACTGCACTCCAGTGTTAGCTGGAATAGGCTCCAGCCCCTTGCCCTGACAATTGGTTAAGAAAATAAACAATCAATCTCATAATGTTCACATCCACTAGAGGGCGCTGTCACCTGAACGTCAAAATGAGATTTTGAGGCATTTACTGAAACTACTAATATTACTATACTGTTTTCTCGTGATTCCTACAAGTCAACCAAAGCCATACTATAACTAGTAATGTATTAATATTTTGGTAAAAATGGTATGGACTCATTTATCATGTCCGTATTACAAAACAAGAAAATAAGCCTGTTGGTCTCCTGGTTTGGTATTTCCAGTCAAGAGGTTTGGAAATGAGCAAACACTAACATTAGCTAAAAATTCCATTATATAAACTGCAGGTTAGTCAGCGTGTCTCTTTGGAATACATGCACTACAGATGTTCCACTGAACATGTATTACAGTGCCTAACATAATATTCTTACACAATATTGAAATTATTTTTCAAGTTGCAGCATTTTAAAGTGTTGACTCTTAACCAAATGCAACAAACAAAGATCTTTGTTACATTTACTGTCTTCAGTTTGATTAAACTCAACAAGTCCTATCACAATCAGAAGACTTGTAAGTTGGTAAGCTTCCAAAAAAAGGTCTAAATGTAAACTTGCTGCTGTACAATCTTTACTGTGTACAGTCATATTTTATCCAACATGATATAACACACCGTCACACATGAAAATCAACTATCGTTCGCGGATCTTTAACATTCACATAACAAAACTCTGTTTTGACAATTTACTTCCCCCCCCCGTTCATTTCCTGTGTGTCCTGTTTATCAGATCAAACTGCGCCAATAACTGGCTTGAAAACCCTTAGTCTGCATGTCGTTTGCTGTTTCCTGTCTGCAGTAATGGCAGCGGCCCGTAGCAGTGTAATTTATCAGTGGTTCAAAGATTTCAAGTGACAAACAATCTAGTTCTTCACACACATTTTCCCCTCTGTTAGAGATTAAATCAGCCACGTGCGTGTTTGCCTCATGCAGGAAATCCCTCTGAAGTTTGCAAAAATGAGAACTTGTGTGCTTGTGTTCATTTTATTATCATTCATAAAAGCAAAATGAAAACTTTCTCAAGCCTTTGATCACAGACTGGAGGGCGAGAGGAAGCAAGTGAAATGATGTGAAGTGAAATGACATGCAGAATGAAGGAAATCAATTTAATATGTGAGCCCAAAAAACCCCAAAAAATGCTCCCATCTGTGTTCAAGAACAGAGTTCGGTGCGGTATGAAGTTGTCCTGCGTTGTGACAACTGAAATTGAAGTGAAACCAGAAGTCTGTGGTTCTGTTCTGGTACGAGAATCTCAAAGAAAATACCATTGGCATTACTAAAGAACTAACTTTGAACAGAACCACAATAATGTGTATTGTGGCTTACTTCATTTTCATATGTTAAAATAGTACTTTCTTGGGTAAAGTCCCATTTTTTTCTTGAATTTTAATTCCTCTTGAAATCTCCACTGAAAACTATTTCTTATTAGTCCTTGAAGTCTAGAAAATGGCATCTTCGCGGGACCTTCATGAATGAATGGATGGTAGTTGAAACCTGTCTGTGGTAACAACAGAAGGAGAAGACTGAGCACTGTGGAAGTTTAAAAATCTGAATGTAGTGTAGTATTTTCCTGCGGAAAACAAGGGCACATTAAGACATCTGGTCTCATATATCAGAGTGCAGACTGAAGCGTACGGTCAGTTCAGTCTGCATGTATTCCAGCCTGAAACAAAGCAGCATTTTTTTCCCCTTTTTTAAGCAATCACAAGCAGAATTTGTGATCAGCTTGACATTCTTGTGTTTGCAATTTAGCTTAAGTTCTCTGAAGCTCATGTAGCAGTGAGCCACTGCTTCAGGTCTCAGTTTATTCGTGCTGATTTGCCTGTGCAGACTCGCATGCACTAAGGCGACACGATGGCTGCACATTCAAGTCAATCGGTCATGCTTCTTCAAGCCCTCTATCAGGAAACAACCAAAAAGAGGAACCTAATTTGAGTTACAAAAAAAAGTCACAAATCAGATATAATGCTCACAGAGAACAACAACAAAAAAAATTGTATGAGTGGCTCAAACAGAGAGGCTAAAAGCTTGGAAATAGGCATGCAGCTCCACTGTTGATGTTCCCGTGCTGTGTCTTCAGTTGGTGGATAAAATATCACAGCAACATGTTGAGTTTCTAAATGACGGATGGAACGTGGCTGAGCAGGTAAATCCTTCTTACACCTGTGTTAACATTAGTCATAGTTGATTGGATTGAAGGAGGTTGGTGCCAAATCCCCCTAAAATATTTCAGTCTTCCAAACCAGCCCAGCTTTAGAGAATGACAAGCAGTGCTGGCTTGCTTTTTGAAGAGACTTCTGTTGCAGTAAAGCAGAAGAGGTGTGACGGCTAATGATCTCAACCATCATGGACAAAGGACAAACCACAAACTTTATTTTAAAACCTTCAAACAAGTTGAAGTTTTCTTCAAACATCTCCTCGAAAACAAGATGTCCTAAATCTCAAAAATGTAAAGATTATTATATTATCTTAAATATCATTTGCACATATTTTACAAAGTTCTTCAATTTGTACACACGCTTCAGTTTTCAGTAATATCCCTACTGTCTAAACTTCAGATCTCTCAGAAAAAAAATATCCCACTGTCCAAAAAAGTATTCACGTTTTACAAATGACATTGACTTACTTTTACTCTTGAAGGCATCATCTTGGCCTCCAGTAACCCTGCGAGTAATCTTGGAGTCAGTTTTGACTAGCATATGTCCTTTAACAGCACACATTCTTTCATCTGCATGATATTGTCAAAATTAGAAAAATCCTATCTCAGAGTGATGCTGAAAGTCCATCCATTTATTACTACATCTATTACTTGAGCTACTGTAATTCATTATTATCAGGTTGGCATAAAAACTACCAGAAATGCCTTTAGTTGATTTAAAATGCTGCAGAGAGCGGTCTAATAAGAACTACAAAAAGAGAACATAGCTTCTTGGCCCCCTGCTAATTCTAGAATTTAAATTCTTGAATTTAAAATCCTTCTCTTCATATACAAAGTCATGAATAATCAGGCCCCATCTTATCTTAGCTCCCAGTTTGGATTCAAGACACAGACACGCCTCCCACTGTTAAAATAAGGCTTAAAAAAAGACACGAAACAGCACATTTTTAGCAGATTTTATATAAAATTAAGAGTTTTGTAATTTATTTTGAAAAAAAAAACTTGACTACATAACTAATGAGTTATTTTCTCAATGGCTGCAAAACTATGCTAAACTTTGGTTAGTGCAGAGGTCTGCAACCTTTAACACCCAAAGAGCCATTTGGACCCGGTTTCCATGCAAAAGAAAACACTGGGAGCCGCAAATTCTTTTTGACATCTAAAATGAAGATATCACCGTATATATTGTTTTTTACTTTTATGCTTTGTGTGAACAACTAAGGTGTGTTTCTTATGAAATCCATGAAGAGCTACAGAGAAAATTAAATTTTATTTATGTAATTAACACATTTTGAACTCTTAAAGAAATATAATAAAAGGAAAGACACCCAGCTGAACTAAAATGATCCATGTAGCAAACAAAAACTGTTGTGAGCCGCCACCCTTATATTGCCTTTGGGCTTTTGGAGCCTTGGCCTGCCTTTTAAAAAAGTAATTGGAAAAAAAGCACTATGCTGCTAAAAACAGAAAAATAGATATTTGCAAAGTTCTGCCTAAATATGTATTTTACCTGGTTAATGTGTGTGGCGGGGCGTGGTCTGACGCGCCGCTGCAGGGGAGGCGGACGCACCTGAGCGGCACCCGCAATTACGCCTCGCCGCCTTAACGTCTGTGCTATCTGTGCTGTTGTGTTGGTATGAGTCGGTCTGTGAGCTGAAAAGCTACAGCCGGCTGTATGCGAACAGCAACTGTATGTGAAAAGTGGTCAATAAAGAGATGTTGAAAAGCATGTTCATGGAAACATCGTCGGGTCTGCCGTGATATGTTTACAATGGGACTTCTGCTCCTGAACCTCTGCGCACAGCGTCTGCAAATCGGGGCTGTATGAAGTCACTTTCATCTTTACGCAGGTCTGTAAGCAGTCATCTGTGAGGCGTGAGCGGTGTTTGTTTTTAACATAGTTCATGGTGGAGAATAGCTGCTGACATAATGTGGATCCGAAGATCCATAACTGGCCTACCTGAGGTTGAAAGTCTCGATAAATGCACGGCGTTTCGGCGGGTATACCGGCATCCGTGAGTGTGACGCTTATTTTGAACGATGAAAAAATAATAGAATATAATTTCATTTTTATATTTCAATATCACAATAATCTTCCAATTTAGAACTACAAGTTAAAAAAGAACTAACATAAATAAAAAACACTTCAGCTAAATACTTCTAATTTATTTTCCCAAACCACGCAGAGCCGCACTATAAGGACTAAAGAGCCGCATGCGGCTCCAGAGCCACAGGTTGCCGACCCCTGGGTTATTGGATGGAGCTCCCCCAGTAACGCTTGTTTTATTGTACAGCGGTTATGTCCATTTGCGTATGCATTTGCCTATGGAAAGCCTAGAGACAGGGGTTTTCAACCTATGCAAACATACTCTATGCAGCACTCCAAAACCCAAATCTGTGCAAAGGTTGAATGCTATTTGGTTAACAAGTGGGCTGGAAGGGGGAAGGGCGTGACATGCTTCTTCACCAGCAACAGTAGAGGCATGAAAAAACATCAAAGATCAGAACAGCATGAAAAGCACAGACAGTGGCTGTAGCAGATACCTTTTATTGCTTTTAACAGTCAGTTTCATTTCAGGTCCTTTTATGTTATAACTGCGCTCTTCTCCACGGCTGGCTGATGGCCCAGCAACAGCACAGGCTGCTTGTTCCTCATACTTTGGACACTGCCTCCATCTGGCAGAACAGGGTCTCTGCCGGTAGACAGGCTCAGGTCTGTTAATGTAGTGTCAATGGAGAACCACGTTGTGCTTCTCTGGATCATTTGCTTAAAGATTTTCCCTGCTTAAACCTACCCACACTTACTAGATGATTTTCTGTGAGTTGGGTATTTTGGAAGTGGCAATGAGTTCACCGTGCCAAGTACATGTGGAGACCATCAGCTGCAGGTACACCTAACTGTTGCCAACAATCTAACCTCCAATCTAACTGTCCCATGTTTGAAATGTTGAATGAAATTATGTAATCTAAACAAGTCACTTTACGATTCATATCCATAGTTGCTATTTGACTAATAAGGCATAAACCTGAGATCAGACACATATAAGTATTTTTATAGTACTTTTAATGAAAGACAGTGTAATATTACTGACTTTGTTTTAAAGAAGTTACCATTCACTTGTTTGTGACTTATATTTTGACTCAGGTTACTTCACAGAAGATGGCAGAGTGTCACTCTGTTCAGATTAACTTTAAATAGACATGTAAGTCATGTCAGTCTGCTGCTGCTTTCTGAGAGGCACAATCATTTACACCTGACCTGTGAAAATAGAAAAAAATGCCAAATACAAAAGCATCCAAAGTGGCTCTCTGTTCCTGTTACGCATATCTACACACAATAATGGTCGAGATTTTCAAAAGAAAAATTTAAATATCCTGGAGCTGGGTTTTGTGCACAGTTGAAAACTCTTGAGGTGCAATTTCAGTATACCAGCAGGAGGGCAGTGTCAGAAGCTGTGTAAAATACAGTAGGTTGTGTGACAAAAGCACAGACAGCACATAATGGTGGGGGAAGGAGTTAAATCCACTGATTTCCTGTTCTACATGTGGAGAGCACCTTTGACAGCATGTTTGTATTAATACTTATGCCGTCTTCTCAAAGACAGGAGTCCAGCTGCATTCCTTTCTCATGGACTGGAACTGTGATTCAGACGTCCGTGGTGAATCTTTGTCGACACTACAACATAACCTACATAAGTTGCCAATACCATTATCACCATTTGTGCTTTTGTGTGGTGTCTTTATATGTTACTTTCCATTTCATATTATTATCTTAGTGGGTGGATTACTTTATATTATAATTGTGGAAAACTACAGCACACGAGGAGCAGGAGGCGAATGTAAGGTAAGTTTGTTTTTGTTTTTTTCCCCCAGAGAGATATTAATGAGTATTAGGATTTCTGATCATGCCACAATAGGAAACTTAGTTATGGTTGTGACATAATGCCAATGTAGCAACCTATCATCTTGTTTATTTAACTGGGGGTAACTGTTAATCTAAATAGTGCTGATCACATCATGTGGACCTATGCAAAAACAATAGGGACATGTTCTCATTCACACATTCTTCATCTATATGCTGATCTACTTTGGTTTTAGTTTGTTGTTTTCCATTGAGTGATTAGTTCCTTCTCTAATTCTTCTCTCTAATAAGCAGCAACCAACCACCCAATCAACCCAGTGACATCATACTCTCTTACTTCAGTGCTACACTTAATACACAGATTGTTAAATCCAGTTTTTCAAACAATGTTTAGTCTGTGACAGGAGTAGGTGTACATTGGGGTGTTACGTTTCGGTGTGTCAGTGTTTTGTTTTTGCGTGACTGTTATGTATTTCCTGCTTTACTTTGAAAGTCTGTGTTATCTTAGTGTTTTCAGTTTACGTTTCCCTGTCTCGTCAGGTCTAATTTGCCCCAGCTGTGTTTCCCTCCTGTGGTCCATTCCCTGATTGCCCCTTCTATGTATTTAAGCCTTGTGTTTCAGTGTGTCATGGTCGCGATCTCCCCCGTGTTGTAAATAGTTTGGTGTGTTTGTTGTAAATAAATAGTCTGTTGTAAATAGTTGTGAATGGGTTTGTTAATATTTTCGTTTGAGACACCTTCGTTTTGGGATTTTGGTGGAGGGCCTTCGTGGTTTTATTTTCCTTATCTTTGTTTTTCTACGTTGCACCCCGGTTGCCTAGGCCGGGGTGTAACATATGGGGGCTCGTCCAATCGCTGGAGGGTCCGAGGGCCGCTTCAGCCTCCATCTGTCTTCGCTGGAGGGCCCGGGGACCGCTTCAGCCGTCCGCCGTCGCTGGAGGGTCCGAGGGAGGGACCGCTTCGGCCATCCGCCTTCGCTGGAGGGTCCGTGGGACCGCTCCAGCCTTCATCTGCCTTCGCTGGAGAGTCCGAGGGACCGCTCCGGCCTTCGTCTGCTGGAGGGTCAGTGGGACCGCTCCAGCCTTCGTCAGCCTTCGTCCGTCTTCGCTGGAGGGTCCGTTGGAGGGACCGCTTCAGCCTTCGTCCGCCTTTGCTGGAGGGTCCGAGGCACCGCTCCAGCCTTCGTTTGTCTTCGCTGGAGGGTCGGTGGGACCGCTCCAGCCTTCATCCGCCTTCGCTGGAGGGTCCGAGGGACCGCTCCAGCCTTCATCATCTTCGTCTGCCTTCGCTTCAGCTGTCCGTCTCCGCTGGAGGGTCCGAGGGACCGCTCCAGCCTTCATCCGCCTTCGCTGGAGGGTCCGAGGGACCGCTCCAGCCTTCGTTGTCTGCTGGAGGGTCCGTGGGACCGCCCCAGCCTTCATCCGCCTTCGCTGGAGGGTCGGTGGGACCGCTCCAGCCTTCATCCGCCTTCGCTGGAGGGTCGGTGGGACCGCTCCAGCCTTCATCCGCCTTCGCTGGAGGGTCCGAGGGACCGCTCCAGCCTTCGTCGTCTGCTGGAGGGTCAGTGGGACCGCTCCAGCCTTCATCAGCTTCGTCTGCCTTCGCTGAGGGGAGGGTCCGTGGGACCGCTCCAGCCTTCATCCGCCTTCGCTGGAGGGTCGGTGGGACCGCTCCAGCCTTCATCAGCTTCGTCTGCCTTCGCTGAGGGGAGGGTCCGTGGGACCGCCCCAGCCTTCGTCGTCTGCTGGAGGGTCAGTGGGACCGCTCCAGCCTTCATCGGCTTCGTCTGTCTTCGCTGAAGGGTCCGTGGGAGGGACCGCTTCAGCCTTCGTCCGCCTTCGCTGGAGGGTCCGAGGCACCGCTCCAGCCTTCGTCTGCCTTTGCTGGAGGGTCCGAGGCACCGCTTCAGTCTACGTTTGTCTTCGCTGGAGGGTCCGAGGCACCGCTCCAGCCTTCGTCTGCCTTCGCTGGAGGGTCCGTGGGACCGCTCCAGACTTCATCCGTCTTCGCTGGAGGGTCCGTGGGACCGCTCCAGCCTCCACCAGCCTTCATCCGGTTTTGATCAAACATTTCACTTGGGGTTACATGTTTGATTTTTGGGTAGGGGGAAATGTTACGTTTCGGTGTGTCAGTGTTTTGTTTTTGCGTGACTGTTATGTATTTCCTGCTTTACTTTGAAAGTCTGTGTTATCTTAGTGTTTTCAGTTTACGTTTCCCTGTCTCGTCAGGTCTAATTTGCCCCAGCTGTGTTTCCCTCCTGTGGTCCATTCCCTGATTGCCCCTTCTATGTATTTAAGCCTTGTGTTTCAGTGTGTCATGGTCGCGATCTCCCCCGTGTTGTAAATAGTTTGGTGTGTTTGTTGTAAATAAATAGTCTGTTGTAAATAGTTGTGAATGGGTTTGTTAATATTTTCGTTTGAGACACCTTCGTTTTGGGATTTTGGTGGAGGGCCTTCGTGGTTTTATTTTCCTTATCTTTGTTTTTCTACGTTGCACCCCGGTTGCCTAGGCCGGGGTGTAACAGGGGTTAATACTTTACCTTACTATACTTTAGAGTAACAAGAATGTGTGTAAGAGGTGGGAACTCATAGCCTTTTGTGACTGACCTTGTTGCATTAATATTTCTGGGAGTTCCTTTCTCAAGGCCCAAATACAGGGAGGAGACTATTTAAATAAACTGCTGATTAACTATTGTTTGGGACATTTTACTGCTAATTGCATCAACAACACAGAAAAGAATTCTTCCTGTTAAAAGGGAGTCTTTCCTTCCCACTGTTGCCAAGTGCTTGTTTATTATGGATCTTTTGATTGTTTGAGCTTTCCTTCTATTACAGGGTCTTTACATAGCAATATAAATCATCCTGAGGTGACTGTTGTTGTGAATAGGTACTACATAAACATAACTGAATTGAATTCAAGTTAATTTGTGTAAAGGTTCTGACGCCTCTTCAGTACAATTGACCTTATTTTAGAGCACCGCCTCATTTTCTGTAAGTGCCCGCACATGTATGCATTTATTATAATAAGTCCCTAAATATAAATGTAATGCCCTCTCTAGGTTTAAGTTATATAAATATCTGGAGTAAAGTACAAAAGTTTTCTCAGATTTTCTAAAAAGGTTTGGTTTTCCAAAATTTGCAAAAACTTCCCATTGTTAGGGACCTGCCCATGTTCTACCCACGTTAACTTAGTTTCAGTATTTCAGTTGTTAAAGTTTCCCAGATTATGGCTCAAATATGACATTGTCATCTATGGAAGCAAGTTGGAAAAGGTTTAATAAACCAAGGTGTCTTTTATTCTGGTTAATTACCATAATATGCCATAACAGGCCTTGGCTCAGTTACATTCACTGATGATATATGTTTTTACCCAGCGGCAGCTTTGCTAAATATACCCGTTGTACTACACACACCTTGACAACCTGCGATCACACTGGGCTCATTTCATTATGCTGCATGATGGGATTTCACCACATGCAAACGGGTTTAATTAAGCCGAAAGTTATTAGTCAGTGGAGTGTGAGTGAATGGATATGTAAATGTGCAGTGGTGCAAAGAAAAATCTGATCGCATGTATAATTGGATGCAAGATAAAGAGGCTTAATAGCACGGTGGTGAGCTTGCAGTGTGTCATTAGCTGACAGATAGATGCAATGTAAACATGATTGCCTACAAGTTTATTCAGACAGAAGTGATCGGATTATCTGAAATCATTTTCACAACAAGGTAAAGACAAAAGGCCAAAAAGTTAAAATAAAGATCTAGAATTAATAAGAGATTTCATTTCAACAAGTTTCCTCTTAACCTGTAAAAAGTTCAGAATCACGTTATCGAGACTCTTCCTTGTTCTCTCCTGCCGAGGAGAGAGGAAAAAAGCGAGTGAGCTGTGATGAAAGAGTGGACTGAGTGGTTTTGACAGGACATTCGACACCGTCTTCTCCGTCACACTGCTTCACTGTAGGCCTTGACTGCGGTGATTTAGCTTCAGACAGCTGTCAAGTACAGAGTAAGAGGAAGGCGGAGGAGGAGTGGGTCGGAAAGGTGATGGTTTAAATCCCCAGACTGAATAGGGCAAAGGTAGAAAAGTGAAGGTCTCTAAAATCAAACTCCAGAACCTAATATGGTTTGATAGACACATCAAATCAAACTGATGCGGTAATGCTAAACAGATGTGAATTGTTAAAAGAAGGTTCTAATAATTTACATGATAGCAAATTAACAACCAGTTAACTATAGCTGACGATCATTTATTGCTTTACCAGATGCTTTGTAACCCTCATGCAAGCTCCTACAAGCTTTCAGTTCTTGAGGGGAACAGACCAAGTGTATGACAGTGATACTGACAGTGAGAACATTTTGTTTGCTCCACACTTTGGAGGGAAAAACATTATGGTTATGTACCTTGCATTTATTTATACACTGAGACATGCCTTCGGTATGATAAAGGGAGCCTAAATCGACAGAGGATCTTCATGAAGTGCACAACTGGTGCTGACTGATGCCTGACAAACTGTCAGCCCGGGTGTCAGACAGGACGGATCAGTTCTTCTAACCAGTGGACTAGTCAAGTATTTCCCTGGACATGGTGTTGTTCTGTTGCTGTTCGGTTTGCTTATAAGAGATCATCTGATTGTTGGGATTTTCTCTGTTTTCTTTGTATTATTGTAGGATCTTTACCTCACAATATAACATGCTTTGAAGCAACTGTTTGACTAACAAAATAAATAAATAAATAAATAAATGGATAGATAAATAAAATTGAACTGAACTGCATCACAAACTTGAATTAAATTGAATTCAGTTTTGACTTTTATGACTTTTTTTTATCACCAGAAAAAACAGATAACAGACATAAGATTATATTTAATAAGTTTGCTTTGCCTCATTCCCTGTATTGAAATCGCCCAACCACACAGTCAGACATGATCATCAGTAGCACCAACACTCTTCCCTATTATCTCATGAAAGGTCATTGTTTATTTGTAAAGTTTCTTTCATGAAGTTTTGTGCTAGGCTCATCATAGGACCAAGGAAGTTTTTAGAGAGGAGTCTCAGAGGTAATATTCTCTGGGAATAGAGCTTATGATATTCACACAGATATGAACAAATGTGCACTTGATTTCAGCCAAATGGCAGAGAATGCCAATCACACAGATGGACGGAGGAGACCACCAGCAGCTTTGTTGGAGTTAGTGGGGTTCAACACATGTACAGTGATATGAATACCACAGCTATCGCTTCCTGTGACCTACATAAATATCTAGATATCCATCCAGATTTCTTTGTTTTCTTTTTTTCTGTTCATTAACATAAATATCGAATCTGCCAGTCACATGACAACAGCTCCATATATTTGAGCATCCAGACATGGTCAAGGCAACCTGCTGAAGTTCAAACAGCAGGGGGAAGAAAGGTGATTTCAGTGACTTTATAGGTGGCATGGTTGCTGGTGCTGATGAGCTGGTCTGAGTATTTCAGGAACTACTGACCTACTGGAATTTATTTATTCAAAGATACCCTGAAAGCACAACTGAACCTTGAAACAGCCTTCCTGCAGCAGTAAAAGACCATACTGGATGTCACAGCTGATAATATGAGAATGAGGCTACAATTTCCCTGGGTCATGGAAACTGAACAATAGAAGACTGGAAAAACACCTTGTACAGAACAGAGTCGGCATCAGTAACCACAGATGTGACATTGGTTGCCAAGTGGCTTGCAGAGCATAACAATATTGTAGGTGAGTGGAGAGAGGTTAAATAAGTGCAGTGCATGTGAGACTTGACGATAGGATCAGGGTCCTTCAGCATTTACCTGGAATTAAGGAACCCAGAGCCACCCACCATTATATAACATGTAGTGGTATTGTAACAAGTTACTAAGTGCACTTACAGTATTGCTCAAAACAACAGGAAGCACTAGCTATACTTTAGTTATCATAGTGTGTCTAGGTTATAATCCTAAAAGCATAAAGTTTTAAAAATCTTGGTTTTTGTTAAATTACTTTTAAAATCTGCCACACTTGGAGATATGAGAGCAGTGGTAAAGTTAGGTTAGTGCCAGATCAGGCGCCAGTGAACCGTTATCCTCATCCTCTCAGTCAGCACACATGGTTTAAATTAAGAAGAGGAAGACGACTAGGAGGAAGGTGAGTGACAGTTATCCTCCACCCTCCATCTGTCCAAAATGTCAGGCAGCAATCTGAGAACCATCAACCTGATGGACAAGTGAGGAACACGTGTGTGTGTGTGACCGTGTGTGTGTAGCAGATGAATTACAGGCTCCAAGTGACATTTTCAATTGAGTGGTATTTCCCTGTAAGTACAAGGCTGAATCTCACTGCAGCAGGTGAGTGACGAGTTTGTGACAGTCACAAACTATGTAATTTCTACTCTCTTTCTTGCTCACACACACACACACACACACACAGATGTGCACATGTGCGCACACACACACAATTATGACCAGCAACAGTAATAATTATGGCTGATGAATGAGTAAAAAAAGAGAAAACTGGCAGAGTAAAACACTTGATGTTGATGGCCATTTAACTCTTCAGTGTTGGAACAGAGACAGCACACACACACACACACACACACGCACGCACGCACACACACACACACACACACACACACACACACACACACACACACACACACAAATAGAGGATTCTTTGAAGCTATTTCTTCCCACCCTGTGTTAATAATGGTGTTTTTGAAAGTGCTGTCAATCAACTGGTGTTTGTACTGCACACCAACAGAAAGACGGGTATAGGATGTGAGATAGTTTTGCATTCAAAAATAACTTTGGTGATTTGTTGAGACGGGCGAAATGGAAATGCAAAAATGTAAAAATAATTTACTCTGTCACTAAAAAGTTTTTACAACAACTTAAATTTGAAACAATGTTGAGAGTGTCAGAAGACTGGATTCAAACAATGCCTGATAGTCACTGTGGTACAATCGACCCACAGTGCATTCCTATGGATAAGCAGCTGCACTTGTGGATGCACTCACAAAATAGGAAAATTCTTTAATAGTTATTGAGATGATTCCATGATTTAAAAGTGAAAAGATATCCTCACCTCTCTTCTCTGGTAAAGCAGATATGCACTTAGTTCATTGTTAATCTTTCTTTCAGAATTTTTTATTAATGGTAAAAGCTGAAGGAAACAAATTTCCACCGTTTTTAGGGTTACATAAATCCTGTCATCTGTGGCACCTTCAGGCCATGTGCAGTGGAAGAGACCAGAAAGAGAAAGAAATGTCAAAAGTTGGATTAAGACAACAAGAAGTCAGATACCTGGTTTTCACTGACACAGTGACAGTGTGGAGACAGTTCTGCCTTAGCACATTTTCAGAAGCAGCCCACATTCATGTGGGTTTGAGTACCAAATGTTACCCAACATTACACAGCATTAGTTAGTTGGGATTATTTCATTGGCTCATCAGTCTCTCTACCAGAAACACAAGAAAGAAAATTTGGTAAAGGAATCAAAAACAACTTTTCAAAGTCACACTCCACAGTGCCACACTTGTTTGTATTCAATAGTTTGTTACACACTGTATCTGATTGCTGTGCACTGTCAGCACTATGACTTCGACATCAGCCTAAACCCTGAGCATCTGTAACATCTGAAGAGCGGGAAGTGCCCCTCCAATAAACAGTGAAGCGTGCAGAAAAACAGAGCTGCAGGCCCTCTCTTCTTTTTATGGGAGAAAAGTGACAGAGTCAGTAGATTCTATATTAAGGTCTTTTCCAGTCAGTGTTCCTACCCTGAGTCATCTCTCTCTCCTCTGCAGGCCATCCCGCTGCTGTCAACATGAGGCCAGGCTGAAATATCAGACCGATGGCTGTTTTTAAAAGTCTCACACCAGCCAATCAATCAGCTCCTGATATATTCTCGCACAATCTTTTTTTAAACATTTCTTACAAAATCACGCGTCAGGTTATTCTTATTCACTGTGAAAGCCAAAACACCACAGAAGAAGGTACTCTAGCCAGAAGAGTATGTGTCCGTCATGGTAGGAAAAAGCATGATTTTGGCCACACTGCTGCACCGTCTTTAAGCTTGGAGAGCTGCAGGCTTAACGTTTGCACTATATCCAGGGGAAAATCAGAAATGCATTTCCTCTGATAATGTAACATGCTGTGCTCTATTAAAGTGAATTGTATCCTGTATTTGATGGTTCCAGCATTTGAAACGCAAGGAATTATTATTTTTCCTTATTTTTTTGGCTTGTAACAAATGTTGTCAAGGTGTCTTTATAATTGTAACACAAATTTCTCGTGTTTTACAAAAACATCAGTTAATCAGGAAAATAATAGATCCTCCTTAACAGAGCTGTTAAAATCTGCAAAAATAACCTTGTCTATGCTTACGCATGAGTAACAACAACATCTGTACAGGAGGTGACCGCTTTTAAGTTTTTTTTATCTTGAAATGTGTTATACAAGTGAAACTTTAAATACAGGTCTTTTATTCGATATGTGTATTTTTAGTGATAAGCAATTATTTTTTGCAGTGCAGCATTGTATTTAGGTAAAAGCTGTGAATACTTACCTCAGAAAGAACACCCGGTGAGAATGAATCAGTACAATGTGGAGTGTTTTGATGGTAAACTCTGTATATTTATGCTTGTACAGTTCCGCTCTGCTATTTGTCAGATTTCTCTCAATAATCAGCTTTTTACCCTCAGACCCAGTTTTCAGCAGCGCTCAGCACCATGTGGAGCTGCAGAGCCCGCAGGAAGCTTAATGACCGTGGCCTCCTGCTCCCGGCGGCCGCTGTGACTGACGGCCTGACGGCTCTTGATGAATGATGTTCTCCGCCTCGACAGACTGAAACCAACGGCAGGCGGTGGGAGGTGATTCAGCTGCTAAACATCAACTCTCCATCCTCTGAGGCCCTGCCACTGTAATGAGCCTGCCGCTCGGTTCAGTGGAGGGCCAAGGGGGCCGAGGCCAAGAGATGAGGGCCGAGCGTGACAACGTGATGGAGCGCAAGCAGCAGAACTGGTAAGGAAATGAGGGAAAGGGGCATGTCACTGCTGTCAGGAGAAAAGCTAATTTCTCCAGGTTTCTCTTTCTAACCTTTAGCCACGGAAACTAGTTTAGCTCCATCTGTCTTCTCCTACTTTGTATTCATACACTAGAGCTGCTTTCAACTAATTACACAGAGTTTCTTGTAAAAAGAATTACAAGGAGCAAGCAAAATTGTGAAGAATTCAGAAACGAACAAAGCTGCAAGTCAAATGAACTTGTTTCTTGTACTTTTCACCAAATGAGCCATTAACTATTCTTTACGTTACATTTTTAAACAGATCAATACAGTTAAAAAAATTCTATTGTGTGTTTCAGGACCTTAAATGTTGGGGAAATAGTGACCATCAGTGTGGACAGAATAAGCAGAGCATGCACTAATGGAAAAACTGAAATGACCAAATGAAAAAGGGGTTTACCAATTCATAGAACAAATACTGTTCACAAGCTGTCATTCATAAGCTCAGGCCATGTTAGATATCTTATTTTTAGACACTACCTGGACCTCCATAATTCAATTCAATTCAATTTTATTTATATAGTGCCAAATCACAACAACAGTTGCCTCAAGGCGCTTTATATGATATCAACAAATGTATTTATGGACGTTAAATGCTCTGTATTGACGTGTATTCCTGTTCTTCTTGATGTAAGGACAGCTGCAGACCTCGGCCATTAGCCACAGTAGTCCTACAGTCCTGGCATGAAATATTTTCATCCTTGAGGACTGCTGAGCTATAAAACATTTCTGTTGTCGACGTATAGTGTCACTACTAAGACCATCAATTCTTCACCATCTGCCCTTGATCAGCTCAGATGCAGAAGTCTGTGACCTCTGAGAAGGAAGTCAAACTATTAAAACTCCGCATGAGCAGATGCAAAACCAACTTTTTCTTTCTGTCTTTCTGCCTCCTCATCTAATCGCCTTCAGAACTGATATTTATTGAGTCTATGTTGATACAGTACTCACTCACTCCAATCATTCTTCCTCTCCATATAAGCTGTGAAAAAAAACTTTATGGTGACTAGATTGTATTAGCTTGCTAAGCCACAGAGGAGGTATACATCCTTATAATTGCATAGGCTAGACAAGATCCAGGGTTGCTAAGATGAAGGTGTCAACATGAGCCTGCCTTTTATATACAGTCATGTGAAAAAGCAAGCACACTCTCCTTCAATTATAAGGTTTTTGGTATCAGGACCATAAAAGTCATCTGGTCCTTACAAAGGTTCTAAAACTATTTAAATACAAGCTCAGACTAAGCATAACAGCTGACACATTACACAATGTCATTTATTTGGAAAAGAACTAAACTAATGCCGTGATTCAGTATAGATCCACGTATAGCAGAGACATACAGCAGCAATAACTTGAAATAATAATTTTTATCAGTCTCTCTCATCATCGTAGAGGAATTTCGGCTCATTCTTTACGAAGTTGCTGCAGTTATTTGAGTTTTGCAGGCCTTTATATATACACAGCTTTCTCGACTGGGACATTGTAACATTGCCCTCTTGCAATAACGAATTTTGGCAAATCTTGAGCTGTCAGACAGATGTCCTAACATTTAACACTAGAATATTTTGGTACACAGAGGAGTTCATGGTCGACTCAAAGACTGCAAGGTGCCTAGGTCCCATGGCTGTAGAACAAGCAAAAATCCTCACCCATCCAACACTTTGCTTGACATTTGGTATGAGATACTTGTGCTGATATGCTGTGTTTGGCTGGGGCCAAATGTAGTACAATACATTATGTCCACCCATCTTTACTTTAGTTTAGTTTAGCCAAAAGACATTGTAAGAGAAACGTTGAAACTTAATGACAACCCTTCCAAACAAGCCGTACATATTCAGCATTTTTCTAATTGATCTGTCATGAACTTCAGCATTTAACCTGGAAACTGAGGCCTATCCGGTTGTTCAGTGATGACGCGACGAATCCTACTTCCGGGCCTAAAGTAGTCTGCGTTTAATATGGCTTTTGTGTTGTTAACATGTTTAATGTTATGTATTTTCTTCTATTTAATCTCAAAAAGCTCCTAAAACAGTCAGTGATCACTGTTGACCTCCCTCGGCTTTTATTACCGCTAATCATTTATTTAAGCTCAGTTTTTGAAACCTTAGGATGTAACTACAGCCCAGCCCATTTCATCTTTAATAAAATGATCAGCCTTCTCCTCTACCAGGTGTAACAATTGAGTTTAACATCCAGGCATCCATGAAAACGGAATTTATGACATTTAACGGAGTTAGAAGTTAGCAGGGAGTTAGCTCGCTAGCTTCTATCTAAATACAATATAGCATGTCCTGACTGCGGGGTTTTGGAAACAAATTAAAACGTACAGCTCTGCTATCACTTCCAGCATAAATGAAGACAGAAAACTAAACAGCAGTGACGTTTGTAGGGTTACTGAAGTTGGGCTAGCTGGTATATAATGATGTGCTACGTGACCGCTAGCGACACAGCTATGTTAGCATAATATAAACAAGCTAACTTTTTTTCCACTCGATAAAAGTTAATGTGAGTGTTCTCGGTGGTCAGGAACAAATGTAATCGCATGGCAGGATGCTGTAAAAGGACCAAACTTCAGCCAGGAGAACAACTGAGATAATCCATCCACAATACGAGGTTAGTCATTCATATACTGCTGCATGGGCTGGGCTGTAGTTACATCGTAAGGTTTTAAAAACTGAGCTTAAATAAATGATTAGCGGTAATAAAAGCCGAGGGAGGTCAACAGTGGTCGCTGACTGTTTTAGGAGCTTTTTGAGATCAAATAGAAGAAAATACATAACATTAAACATGTTAACAACACAAAAGCCATATTAAACGCAGACTACTTTAGACCCGGAAGTAGGATTCGTCGCGTCATCACTGAACAACCGGATATTGTATTTAGATAGAAGCTAGCGAGCTAACTCCCTGCTAACTTCTAACTCCGTTAAATGTCATAAATTCCGTTTTCATGGATGCCTGGATGTTAAACTCAGTTGTTACACCTGGTAGAGCAGAACGCTGATCATTTTATTAAAGATGAAAGACTTCAGACAGTTTTTCAACTCTCAGTAATGCCATAGTGATCGTTTGATATATGGACCTGCAGCGGAGTTTAGACCCAGACGGCTAGTGACGTCAGACTGAACAATCGGATAGAGTCTGAGATGAAACAAATGAATGATCAAAACCAGCAAAGTGCCCAAACCTCTGCTTTAATAGAGGTGCTCACACGTGCCGATGATCAATTAATCAAGCGCATTTTATTACCAGCAACTAGTTACATTTTAGTTGTGCTTTTTTATTCTCATTCTTTCATAAAAACACACTGATGAATTTGTGCTGATTGTTTCAAAGTACTGTACATTGTAATACATTTGAAGATTTGCTGGTAACCTAAATTCCATCCCTTATTTTTTGCCCATCAGTGCAGAGTTATTTGATCCACTGTTAATGTGAAAAGATATTGATTAGTGAAGCTTTAAATGCAGGACAGCATGAACGCCGCACAACTAATAAATGTGGGCCCACCCAGGAGATAATCCATCTGTGACACTCTGCTGTTTGTCTTGGCTTTCCTCAGCTTACACTTAAACATCGACTTTTGTATGGCCGGCTTAAAATAAGCACATAGCTCCCACACTAACACTCACATACAGATCTGGATAGAGTTACCTTCAATCTTAAGTTACAAATGTTGGCTTTGTGTGCCCTTAAGTCTTCTTTACAACACTTTCACAAATTACTGTGGTCAAACAAATAAAATCTGCAAAAAACATGATGCAGTGTGGAAAAGGAATGTGGCTATTACAGCAGTGACTTTAGGGATACAAAGTGGAGGTTTTAACACCTTTCTGGGACTCGGGGATCATTAAATCCTCAATGGGTTAAATGGCTGAATGAAAAAGAAAAATACAGAAATTGCAGCTTCACTCTTTCCACTCTCTTGTAGCTTATTATGTTTCCACTCTGTCACTGAACAGTGCAGCTGCGGAGGGTTTTTATTATCCCTTGTAATAAAAATGATAGCCTGTTATGTCCGAAAGAACCTCAGACATTCACGTTAAAAGCCTGAACAATCAAACGTGAGCGCTTTTCCGTCAATAACTCCCAACAAACCGGAGAAGGATTAATGTTCCTGCTTTATGGCTGCTGTGTTTGGAGTGTTTAGTTTTGCCATTACAGAGAGGTGGGTGGGTATTAGGGGGCTGAATTTAAAAGCACCTCGTGTGCCTGTGGACAATAAGAGTGATCACACAATTATGCTTTTGAGTTTAGTGGAAATTGGTTGTTGTGAGTTTAGCGATAAATGTGTTTGATGTTCCCAACCCAAGGCTGTTAAAATAGGAACTTCAATCACATAACATAAAGGGATTAAATGGAGAGCTGTTGGTTTCACTTTTTCATAGCGTCACACATCTATAGTGTGAAATTAATGGTGTATGCTTATGTTATAAGAGACTTTACATATGTGTGCCTGTGTAGCTGTCCTCTCTAGCTTTTAATGTGACTTGTGCAAAGAGCAGTTTTGTCACTTCCCACCATTTTATTGCTGTCAGAATTTAGCATTGGACTACCGTAGAGTTCTTGTGGAGTGAGTAGGTAATGTGTTGCATACCTACCTATGGCTTTCTCAGTTATATTTTCAAATGACATGTTCAGAAGATATCTAGAAGTAACAATTTTTACAATGGTGGTCTAGCAGTGGCAGGACACAAGTTATAGGCTACTTCAGATATACATGATCCTGTTGGATATATAACCCATTAACAAGGTTCTCTTTAAGAGATTTTTGTCTATATAGTGGAAACAGACAATGTTAAAAAGCAGTGCTTCTCAGTACCCATGTGCCACAAAAGAAACAAACTTTAACCCTTTAAGACCTACCATAGAACCAAGTCCGCCAGAGCTTATATTGTATTTTTACATGCTGTGGAGCCATTTTTGGGAGCATTTCAAGTTGCTATACATCAATACAACCATTATAGCCCAGATTTTAATAATATGTATTCATTAAGTGCATAGTAATTACATAAATTGCAAAAAAGTGCAATAAACTACAAAAAAATTGAAAATCGTTTTTGATTTTTTAACATATATTTGTAGTTAGAGAAATTTAAGAGGCTTATCCCTCAAAACTGTAAATACAAAAAAGTTGCACAAAATAGTTTCCCACCACAGGAAATTTATTTTGAGTGTCTTCATAGTTTTATTTTTGAAATACACCAATTTTTATACACTGCAGGAAAAACGAAAATAAATATTATAATGCAAATTTGCAAAAAAGCAGCATATGCATCAAAATAAACTATTTCCAGCAGTGCAATATGAGTCCTAAGCATCCCAGAAACGACACAGAAAGTCATAAAGTCAAAGATAACTTTTAAAAAGAGCAGTATAGGCCCTGAGGCCCTGATCGCAAAAAAGACTACATTTCCGCGAAAATGACATCACTTCCGGTTTCGGGCAGGTAATAGCTGAAAAAGTTCGCGCTGACGTCTATTCCAACGTAGGAAGTGTTATGAACAGCTGATCGGATCGATAAAGCGTGTTTCTGGAATATTATGTTTTTGTTCCTGCAAGCGCTTTTTATGCAGTTTTTGCAAAGCTTTATGTGGAAGGAAACCGTGACCTAGGACAAGCTGTTGGCATAAGATGTAAGTACAACTCCTCCGGTTTCATATGCAAAAAAATTTTTTGCGCTAGCTTACGTGGTTGCAGTGCTACTGGGATTTAAAAATAGTTACGCAAAACAGAGCGTTCCCGCTCCGATCGGCTCTAAAGGGTTAAAGAGCATAGCATTAGCAAAAACATAGCATTTCTTTTTACTATGAAGTCTACTGTGTTTGTTTGTGATAGCCACAGAAAAATTACACCATTAGCATTTAAATTAAATCTTCAGATTTGCTTTTTTTGCAAAGAGGAAGTACATGAGGATTTGTGCAAACATATCTGGAAGTGGAGATATCAGCGGATAGCTTTGATTAGCCAGGATGGCAGATATATGAACCTTTGTGGAAACACAGCCATCCAAAAGACAAAGGACTACTTTATTAGATGAAGCAAAGAAGATTGGAGGGAGAGCGACAGAGGACAGGAGAAAGAGTTGACGCCGATCAAAACAGACAGCCATCTGGTATTATTTAAACTCTATGACCAAATAACAACACCATCCAGCCTGTTAACCAGCTTAGTATTTTTATTTGAGTGTACTTTTCCACTGAAATGTGTCATTAGATTTAAAAGGGCATTCTTAGGATTTTGAAATGTTTGTGGGCTACAGTATGAATACTGTTAGCATTAACCATGTCGCTAGCTAGTGGCATTAGCATGAGTTTTAACCTGAAAACAAACAGTAATTACTTAACATAATAAGAACATAATTACATCATCTCCTTAGGGATTAATGAAGGATTTTGATTCTGAAGAAATATCCACAAACAAACAATGAATGTACTGTATTTATGAATTCAGTTTTTTGAGGCAATTTTGTAACAATTAGCCACGTCATTAGGAAAAATTACTGAATGGCTTAAATTACTTAAAAACACACGCAAATATTTGCTAATTAATTATCAAGATCATCATCAAAAGTAAGAAAAATAAGGGGAAATAGGGGGGAAAAAACAAGCTGACATCTGAATATCTGGGCATATGTGTGAAAAACCAACAGACAGTGTGTGTCTCAATGTTCTGGGGGCAAAGCCATCAGCCTCTTAATCCCTCTGTCACTTTTTCCAACGGTCATATAGTGAAGCCATAAACTCCGTCTATTGTCTGTCCCAAACCTCCACCCCCACTACACCCACAAATAAACACACACACACGGAGTTTAAGCCTGTCAGTCTGTTTCCTGCTGCCCTTCAGTGTGTGCTTTGTATGAAAGTGAATCACCAACATATGTGAGAGCTGAGCAACTGACAGGCTGTTAATCCTTCACCTCCTCCCTCCTTCTTCCCTCTCTTTCCCTCTCACCCTCCTCTCCCCATCTTTCAATTTCCATGCCTTTTTTTTCTCTCCCCTCCCAGCTTTTCCCTTTCACCTCCTTCTTCCAGTCATCACCTCTTTTGTAATCTAACCTTCCCAATCCATCTGGCCTGTCTTTGATCTCTCCTTCATCCTTTTCTTTTTCTCTTCTCCTCCTTTATCTTCTCTTTTCCTTCTGAAGCTTTTTCATTCCTTGCTGCTTTTTATCAGGCTTCCTATTACTGCACCTTTCCTTTTGTCTCATTGTCTCATTCCTCCGTCCCTTCCTTCCCGCTTCTCTCCTCTGTATCCTGAAAATAGATGCACCAAGCAGACAGAAAGTAAAGTGTTTAATCTCGAGAACTAAATGTTTTAACAGTCCACTTCCTGTTCAGCATCCACAGCTCTCACATCAAACAGAAGAAATAATTCACACTCATTCGCCTATAAATATAAAATCACACCATCTGATCTTCCTTCACCGTCTCCGCAGCTTATACCAGTGAATGCACCGCATGTGTTAATACGCCGTAATATGTTGAACAAGACACGGCCTTGTTAAACTCAGCTTTGAAGATGATGCAACACGATGGACCACTGAGACACTTTTCAAATGGGTGAATTCAGATTTTTTTTAAATGCTCTCTGTCAGAAAATCACTCCAGATAGAAAAAGAAAGCTGAGGAGAATATTATATGAAACTAACATGTTTCTCAGAGGTACTCTGTATTTGCAGAACTTAATTTTTTGTAGAAATACTTCAGTGCTAAAGTGATTTTTATGGACAATAATTTAAAAAAAAAAGTACCATAAAAAATAGGCCATGTTAGTCCTGTGAAGATCGGCGACCTGTCCTGCCTCTCGCACAGTAGTAGCTGAGATAGGATCCAACCCCCACGCGACCCTGAATTGGATAAGCATAAGACAATTGATGGGTGGATCATTTAAAAACTACATTTTGCATTTACTCGGGTTATCTTTGTCTAACAGTAAAATGTCTATGATGATTTTTTGAAATATTGTGAATTTTTTTTTACAACTCTGTATCTGCACAAAATGCCTATACAAGCTATGACTGTACCACGCTATCTAAGACTGGTAGCTCTGCTGATAATTTAGTCTTCCACCCTTTGGCCAAAAATTATTACTTCTGGCTTTTTTTCTTCAAAACCACCCAAAAATCGTGGTTCTGTAAAGTTTATATGAATCCTTAACTGCTAAAAAAAAGCTGTCTCTGTTTTTGTTCATGCTTTTTTTTCTTTGCACTGTTTGAAAAATCAGTTTTAGCTTACAGCTTTAAGGTTTTCCAGTGTTTTTAATAAAAGCATGCATTTAGAGAATTAAAAAAAAGTAGCACTTTGCAGATTGTTTTTTCAGCTGGTGTCTTTTTTATATGAAAGCATAAACCCACACGGATGTCCTTGTCTGAGATTATAACGACTTTACTGCTTCATCACCATCATACAACCATAATCGCATTAAAAATTGCCCTCTCTGGTGTTATTTTCATAATGTGCATGAGTTAAATGTGCCCTATTGTTCTGAGGCAGCCAGGTGGAAGAGCAGGGGCGTTTCTTTCACATTAAGACGATGCTGTGGGTGTTTGTGGGTGATGGAGCCACGTAGTACACCGACCTAGCTGACATGATGGGAGAGACAGGCAGGACACCAGCTCTGGGCCTAGTTACTCAAGCTCCATTAAGCTTCATGCTTAAATTATACCCTAATACCTGTTGTCACGGTGATGCACTGGACTGCAAGCGTTTATCCGGGCCACAGGGGCTAAAAACCGCCCACGCGTACATCACTGTTGGCACAGAGTACACAAATACACTTGCAAATGTTTCAGGCTTGCTGCCTCAAACATTTGCCTGAAACATTTCATCTATGTTACACCCTGCAGGTCTCACAAACACACACAGGCTGCTCTGAAAGCATACACAAACTTAAATACATTATCATTGACACATTATCCAAAACACCCTTTGAGACTTGCACCCCTTTCCATTAATCTGACAGCAATTTAACATGTTTGCCTCATCTTCATATAGGTTACACTCATTTTTCATTGAAGGTCACAACAGGTCAGAACTACAGTCACGTGAAAAAGAAAGTTTTCTAAATACTGTGTGGCATTCAATGAAAAACTAAGTAAACGCTTGGCGTTTCCATAGGAATTAAGAGGGTAATTGATTATCAGCACATGTGACCACCTCTAGAAAATCACAAGTTTTGGCAGATTGCCAGTCTGGAGCGCTGAGATGTATATTAACATAGTGGTACAATCTTCCCATGAGTGGATGTCCCAGCAAATTCATTCTAAGGTTAGGCCATGCAGTGCTCAGAGAAACTCAGAAAACCCAAGGCTTTAAAGGTTTTAAATAGCATGTTAAATGCTAAAGTTCATGACAGTCCAATTACATAATGACTGAATAATGTTTTCTTGTTTGGAGAAGTTGAATAAACCAAGACTTCTAGGACAATGTCCCTTGGACAGACAAGACAAAAGTAGAGTGTTTGGGCATAATGTGTCAAACACATACACAAAACCAGCCACAGCATATCAGCACAAACTTCCAATGCCACCTGCCAAGCACTTTGGTGGAGGGATAATGATTTGGACTTGTTTTGCAACCACAGGACTTTGGCACCTGAGCCAACATGAACATCCTCTGAATACCAAAGTACTGAGTCAAATCTGAGTCCATCTGTCTGACAGCTAAAACTTGTCCCAAATTTAGTCGTACAATATGACAATGATCCCAAACACAGCTGCAAATCTGTAAGTGAATGGTTGAAGAAAAGAGTCAAGGTCTTGCAATGGTCCAATAAAAGTTCAAATTGCATCAAAATAAAATTGGTCCTCCTTCATTGTCTAAATTCAGTGCATTGCTGAGAAAAATATAAATAAAATGAAATTCTACCAAAATTTTACACAAAATGAAATCAATAGGGCACTGCTTTCAATTTTATGCTGTGGTAGTATACTATAAATAAATCTTTATAAATGATGAAAAATAAGGTTTTTGTATATACTGCATCTTAGTGGGTCTCCAAGAAGCAAAGTAAAGTCTTCATTCATTCAGTCATTCAGTGCAGCTGCATGATGGATGTGAATAAAACTCCTAATTGTGAGATCCCTCGACGCTTTGCATACATGCAGGTTTTGGCACTTTGGAACAATGACTGTGGATGACCATTTCCCCAAAGCCTTCATTACTCACTTCTATTGGACACATATCTTTTACCAGTACACAATTGGATTGCAATGGCGATTTCAGTGTGTCTTTACCTTTTTCTTGGACTTCATTTGTCCATCACACTGCTGTTGTTGGATTTTTTGTTGTACAGCTGTCTTTTATCACAGTGTTAGACCTCTAGCAACTATAGATCAATAAAGCTTATGAGCTTTGGCAAAGAGTTGCTGAGACTAGTTTAAGAGAGAGAGGTCACAATCAGTGAGCAGCAGTATGGCTGCTCACTGATTGTGAGCAGCCATAGATGCGATGTTTGCTTTGAGAGTGTTGATGGAGAAGTACAGAGTTGCACCGTGTCTTTGTGTAACTAGAGAAAGGATATGATAGGGTGCCAAGAGAAGAACTGTGGTTTTGCATGAGGAAGTCAGGAGTGGCAGAGAAGAATATGAGAGTGGCGCAAAACATGTGGGCATGGTGAGAAGTGTGGAGTTACAAATGGGTTTAAGATGACAGTGAGATTACATAAGAGGACTTCTCTGAGCCCCTTCTTGTTTGCAATGGTGATGAAGAGGTGGACAGATCAGGTCAGACAGGAGTCTCTGTGGCATCTGATGTTTGCAGATGACATTGTGGACAGTAGTGAGAGCAGAGAAGAGGTGAAAGAAACCCTGGAGAGGTGGAGGTATGCTCTGGAGAGAGGAAGGAATCGATAGGTGGAGAAATTAAATCCAGTAGCGAGACAGAACGTGTGTGTGTGAGTGAGAAGGAAGCAGGTGGAAAGGTGAAAATGCAAGAATTAGAGGTAGTGAAGGTAGATGAGTTTAAATATGCATGCATAAGCATGCAAATCAGTGGATGGGAATAGTGCATTAGGGGGCGAGACAGGGTGAAGGCACTGTGGAATGGGTGGAGATGAGTGCCAGAAGAATATGAGCAAGTCAAATGGAAGATTTACAACAAGCTAGTGAGATCTGCTATGATGTATGGTTTGGGGATGGCACAAAGAAAAAGACAGGCTACAGAGCTGGAGGTGGCAGAGTTGAAAATGTTAAGATTTTCATTGGGAATGACCAGGATGGACAGAAATGAGGACATCAGGGTGACAGCTCAGGTTGAGCTGAGATGTTTGGACATGTTCAGAAAAGGGAAACAATGGAGCTCACAGGTAGGAGGAAAAGAGAAATGCCACATAGAAAGTTTATGGATGCAGTGAAGGAGGACGCGCAGAGGCTTGTTGTGAAGGGAAAGGCATGCTCCACTTTTAAAATCAGGGGAAGATACCCAAAGAGATACAATATACACAGCTTCCTGGGCTGTCTATTCTCACATGTTAAGCTCCATTAGAGCAGGATTTATTTCCTAACAGCGGTGGGGCGATTTTAAAATTACCTGCCCTGGTCAGTGATTTTAATTCAGTCCAGAGTGTTTATGTGAGTAATTTTTCACTCTCTCCCCATAAAAGATGACAGCTGAAATTACCTCCTGATTTTCAGCTACCTTGCTGCTCCTCCTTTAATTTATTACGAACTTTATTTAATCAGGTAGTCTCATTACCAGCCATGACAGTGATCTTTGTATTGTTTTCACTCTTAAAGTGTGTGTACTTGTGTCTGTGTGTACGTGTGTGTCTGTACATGGTTCATCATGGCAAAATGTTATCCTTGAAACTCCTACTGCAGTGGGAGCTAACCCGCAGGCATTTATATGTGTGTTTACTTCTATGGACAGATATTGTCAGCACAATAACATCACAATGATTCAAGACGCATTCAGACAATATATTAAATTAAAATGAAGGCAGAGTTTGACATACTGGAGGGAAGTTTGAGATCTCTTTTACTAAAGGGATTTGGAGTAGGAAACATTTATAATCTAAGAAGCAAACAGTGAAAATGTAGGCACAACACCTGAAGCCAGACAAGTCAATAATGAGCATTTACTAGAATCATAACAAAAACACGCACACGACAAATTTACAGAATGGGAAAGTGTGAGTTAAATGAAAATGGTATATCCTAAGAAGCATAGTATTTAAATGTCTGTGTGTGTGTGTGTGTGTGTGTGTGTGTGTGTGTGTGTGTGTGTGTGTGTGTGTGTGTGTGTGTGTGTGTGTGTGTGTGTGTGTGCTCGCTCTGACACTCAGCCAGTCTGTTTTATCAAAGCTCAGACTTTCATCTCTGCAGCAGAGCTGAATGCAGAAGACAGACTGGGTGACGCTGACACCAAGGGGTCCCATCAACTCCCGTCCTCTATAATTCAGCCAAAAAACCCTGAAATCTCTGGATACCAACATGACTTTCACACACACGCACTCGGAAAAACACACACGCATAAAAATACACACTCACTTTCATTTGTACAGATGAATCCATCGCAGATGTCGCACCCCGTTTCGTCACTTCAGATTCAGTCATCATACATTTCTGCATACTGATTTGATTTTTAATATATTTTTATGTGGCTGCCTAGTCTAACATATCAGCAGTAAAATTATATTCTGGGCTATGTAGCGATGACACTGGAGTGCTATCTTCCTGGTACCTTTAAAATCTCGGTATACTTCATTATTGTTCACAGTGCTACTTGTTTATTGCTAATAAAGCAAGGCAAAAAATAATCATCATTGTTACAAAACTGGAATTTTAAGTAAGAAAACACAATAATCTCGAGGCACTTCCTTTAGAAAGCTGGGCGTGTAACAAAGTGTGACAACTACTTCTTATGAAAGTACATTAAACTTACTGAACTTGCCTAACTGTACTGCTGCTGATTGGTATTGATTGCTGACTGCTGTGCTCAGCAGTGAAAACCTCCTTACTTCTTGTAAACACTTGTGTTATAACTCATGAACTATTTATTGACTAAGCGAGGCAACACCATAGTTCAGGTTTTTTAATTTTAAGTTGACATTCTCCAAGTTAAGACTCTGTGCTTCTCTTTTAATGGAGCAGAAAAGCACTTTGGAGGAGAATAATTTGGGGGCTCAGCTTGGCAGTTCAGCACATGAAGCCACCTGACTGCTCCGTGGTCGGCTCGGCATCAGTCTGACAGAGGGGAAGCGGGAGCCTCCATAAAGTGGGTCGCAGAGGGTAAAACTGCCGGAGGGCAGGTTGGCTGACACCCCACATCTAAATCAGCATGTTAAGCACCGGTGCATGACAAAGAATTACGGGGAAAAAATGCAAGAGTGGGGAAACTGCATGCATTATGTGTTTTAATATTCAGAGTTTGGAGAGTGGATGAGATCAGTGCTGTGGAGCAGAGCCATTTGGCTTCCCTTCAAAGCAACGGACGCATGAAGGGTGCCGACCTGCTCAGGTTCAAACAGAGCTTTTTTTCCGGTTCCAGATGAATCCTCACCTGAAGGTCGTCACTCAGTAATTGTTAAGCTGACAAAGGGTTTCAGGCTATTTGTTAAACTAAACGCTAAAGTTAAACTAAGTCATTAAAGCCGCATCATTTCTTAATTCAGTGGGTTTGTTTTTTTACTTATTAGAGAGGATTCATAAATTAGGTTTCATAACCATAACTCACGGGATTAGTACTTTAAGCCAATTAACTAGCAAATGTAGAGTGTCAACCAAGCTGCCCTCCTCTGATACATTTAGTTTATTTTGTCTGTATTAAAGCACCTGTAATGCTAAGAGGTGATCACAGAATTTCACTGGCTCCATAACCCCCCCCCCCCCCCCCCCCCCCCGCTCTTGTGCTCCTCTGCACTTTTAGTGAACTAGGTAGTGTTAGTGAAGAAGGTAGTGTTAGTGAACTGCTGCCTAGCCTCAGTACCAATAGCTGATTCACTAGCAAACAAGGCTCCACATTTTTCAAGCACAAAGGCTGTTTTGTAACCTGTACTCTACCATCACACCAGCAGGGAATGACAAGGCTTTGACTTAATGTTTTTCAAAAATAATTTTAATTGTTGTGCATAAGAAAAATGAAAAATGAAGAGATTCAATTACTGGTCTTAATAAGGAAAACCAGATGCACCATTAACTCTCTATTTAGCTCACACAGAGCTGCTGCAGCCTTGACTTTAATCTGATGGCATTAACTTCAGACTTATTCCAAATGTAATGTTTGATCTGGTAAGAAATCACTTATTTGGAGCCTTATTTGAACAACAAATCAGAGTCTTAAACTGCCATTAGATCTATGCTGGAGGCTTTAGGTAATTTTTCCTGTTCTTGTAGGGAATGGTAGATGGACTGGTACTTATACACTGCTCTATTCAGAGCACTCAAAGTGCTTTTTTACTATAAGCCACACACAGTTATACAGCAACCTTCAAGCTGATGGACGGCCCACTTTACCTCTTTACCACAGCAATCCAAAATCACTGCTTCTGGTTGTTTTTACATTCTTTTCTACATCCACAAATGGGCTAGAGTGTATCCATGGGCAGGGGGACAGGGTACTGTATTTTGTATTTATACCTACAGCCAACTCAGAATCATCTAGTTCAACATGCATCTCTGTGGACTGTGGAAGTAAGCCTGGGCACCTGGAGAGAACCCACACAGCACAACTTGCAAACCCCTCATAAAAAAAGGCTCAAGTTATCCTGCACCATCTCACTGCCTTGATATCTCTGTGAATTTATACAGTTAATTACATATCCATAATAACAGTATGATACTAAATAACAATTTAAAAATGACTTACTCAACCAGATCTTGTAATTTTACCTAATTTTATCGTATTTTTTATTTTTGTTATCCTAAGATAAGCCCAATTCACATTTCACAGAGTAACATCAACAAATGCATTGATTTCTCTTTTTTTGGCATACAGACTTACCTGAACATCAACCACACCATCACACTCAGTATTAGATTGAAGGAGGTGTGTGTTTTGAAAACGAGGTCAGCTGCACTGGTTCCAACACACTCCTCTCTGTCTCTGTCTAACCTTTAGAGAATCCTGCCGACACTCAGATTAACTCTCACTGAGCGTAAATCCTGGACGACAGCTCACACAGGCGCACGCAAAAGCAATGTAATACCTTACACATACGCACACAAATGCTTGACTTCTTGCTCAATCTCTCGCATGCACACACATACACACACACACACTGAATAAAGTAAAATCTCAAGCACACACACAAGCTCTCAATCTGTCTTTAACTCTCTGGTGTGCACTCGCACACATACTGCTGCTCATGTACCATCACTTTGCAAATGTGCATACACAAGCTCTCTCTAGTTTCCATACACACACATACAGACACACACACAGACCTGTCCTGAACTTTTGGGATCTGTGGGTAAAAAGCTGACTTGATGTGACGGGAGGTGTGCAGACTCGGCAGAACTGTGGTTTTGCAGATGGTTGATGTGAACCTGCAGCAGCTGTCAGATCTCTGTCAGAAACCGTCGCCGCGCTTTTTATTCTACAAGCTCTGCCTCTCCCCACCATCCACCCTCCACCCTGCCTCTCTCCACAGGAGTTTGTCAACCAATCCTCCATATGGGCCATAATAACATACCAAACATCTGCTTCAATGCTGCAACAGCAGCTCGTTCAATTAGAATCAAATTGGAGGCGTTGCAAATGTTTACAAAGAGTTTTTGACAATTAATTTGTTTAAAATCAGTTATTCTAGTTTAACAGAGGATCACGACTACTTATGTGAAAAGTGTTGATTTTTTAACTCATTGAGGATTATCACTCTGCAGATTCTGGCCTTAACTGAATCTGCACTAAACAGGAGACAGACACAGAAACTAAATGGAGTGGAAAGTGCAACAGCCAAATATTTGTTTTAATAATACGTGCTGACCAGAGGTAAAAGGAGACAAAATACTGGACCTAGACAGAAACCTATAAATTTATATTTTCCTACAATTATCCAAGTTCCCTATAGGGACACTTTAAACAGTTAAACCTCTTTGAAAGCTGAAAGTCTGTGCTTCGATCAAATCTAAAAAATAAAGAAGAGATAAAAGATCATTTTCTCCATCAATTGATCAACTGATTTGTGGAAATTTGTAGAAAGTCTCAGTTCTTCATCCAAAGAGCTGCCAGTTTTAAGTTAGTTGACCAACCAATTATAGAGCTGAACTTAAATAAGCTGCTTGGTGGTTTAATATAAATGTATGCAAACATATACAAGTCTAAGTGTTTGCTCATAGGGGGCCATATGATATTTCTCTGTAATATTGCAGGGTTTTACCTATAAAGGGTTTTCAGCTATATAAATAAAATTGTATTAAATTAAATATCAAACGTGTTCTTTAACCTTTGTATAAAAAACCAATCTCAATATGTCAACTACACCTTTACTACTCACTGTAGTTGCCACGGCTTCTTAAAAAAAAAAGACTTTGGATGCTGTGAATTTTGTGGAACATGGAGACTACAATGAAATGGGCTTCCAGCTGGCAAAATACTCAGATTCATTAAGATCAAACCCAAATGAAATGCTTATTATTTTACCTCCCGTTGTTATTTTTATTAGCACAGCCCAATTTTGATAACTTGCAGGTAATGTTAACAGCTTCTCATTTAGCTGGCACTAATTGTTGCTTTGTCACATTGGAAATATTGAAAAATTTCATAAATGCCTTTAAATGGAATTCAGCTTTAGAAAAATGCTGTCAAACCTGCATCCTGCAATGATACGTTTATGAAACAATAGAGCAACCTGAGTTTATAGAGAGGCTGTTTACTGCACCAGAAAAGTTATGGACTTAAGTTTAGTTCAATGTCAAGCTCATTGCATTGCCATCGTGCCTTATATTCTTCCTTTCTATCAAGCCGGAGCTCCCTAGGCTCCATGTAATCCAACCCTGAGGCTTTAACGCAAAACATCCAACAACAATGATTCCAGTCACTAAAAACTCACATTAAAATGGCTGGATTTGAGAGATTTTCTTTTCTACAAAGTAATAACTTCTGGATGCCACCATGGGATTGTCAGACACTTTCGAATAACTACCTGGGTTCAGAAAAAAATGATGTTTCTGGATTGTTTTTGCTTTTTCCAACCACAATTCAAGTAATGGTTGTATAATTGCTGTCTTTCTGATAGGCTTGAAATCAGACCTACAAAGCCAGAATTAATAATACTAAAAACTCCTCCACTGCAGTATCAATGAGCAAAATGTATTTTATTAATATTAGTGCAATCAGACCTCCAACGTGTTTCAATTCACCGTCCTCCTCCTCTTTGTCTTGATCTGATTATTCTAGTCGGCGGTGTGTCTGCTGCCTCTCGTCATTATAAAAACTGGATTTCTGTGTCAGAGGACTGGGATTTTCCAGCTCAGATTCCCACTGAGGAAGACGTGGGATATGTTTATCAACTGCAAACATACACACGATAAAGTGCCTTCATCACACACTGTGTATGAAAATGTAAATGTGCGGATATTCACACACGGAGGGGTAATATGATACCAGGGATTTTTCTCCTCAAAAAATGCCTGTAAGAGGGCTGCAAATATCTTGCTAATACATACACACACGGGAGTGCACACACACATGCATAAATTCACAACACATGTATACTGTACACACACATGCACACAAACACAAGGATTATTATTATTATCACATATGCACACACACACACATGTAGGAAGCTTAAAACTGTTTTTTTTTTACTCACAGTCAGGTATCATGCCACACACACACACACACACACACACACACACACACATACACATCTCCTGCATTGTCTAATCTCAGGAAAAGGGAAACAGGCTGTGAAGCTAAAGCAGCAGCAGCTAATGTGGATTTACAGCATCTTCGTCCTCAACCACCTTCCTCACAGCATACGCACACACACACACATACGTACACTCACATACTTACACACGTGTCAGCAGACTGGGTTTATTCAGCAGTGAAATAAATCTGGCTTCCATGTACGTCTGAATTATGGTCCTTCTGCGCTAGAAAATGTCAGGCATTCTGGAGTGAATCAATTTAAAGGTGTTTTTACACCTTTGCTATTTAGTCCATTCAAAATGAACACTGGTTCATTTGCCCCCTTGGTGCAGTTTGTTTGTGCAGATGTGAACATGATAATCGTACTCAGGTGTGGACCAAAATAACTCCTCTGAGACTCTTTGGAGGACGTGGTCTTGTGAAACCATAGGAAAAAGCTACAGCACATCTACTGATTCAGACCAGGGCAAATGAACTGTAGGTATGAGGACTGCCTTAAACTCTTAGATTTCTCCTGAAAACAAATATTGGTGCGCCCAGAATCAGACAAGATATTGCTTATAACCTTCAAGGCTGATGCTTGTGTGGTTTAACAGCACTTGGCAGTACAGTGAGGACAGAATAGACCTTAAAACTGATGAAGCGACTGCGAATTCAGGACTTTTGAGATGCAGCGCGACCATTACACCCAGCGGTAACCAAAAGCTGTAGCAGTTACCGCAGATGTGGTACAAATGTGTTATTTATTTAGCATTTTAGCTGATTTAAAATTTTAACAGTGACCATTTATGTAATTAAACATACTCCTTATTTTTTAAATCATTGAAAAATCTAGCAACATTAATCATGCCATGACACATGACATGACACAGCAACTTCCAATTTTTGTTATCCCAATATTGGGATCCCAATTTAAAGGCTGAATTACTCAGTAAAATAATAAACCACTACTTGAAGAAGGGCTTAATATCCCGCTTTTATATTAACGTCAGAGATGGCTCTCAAACATCCTCAGAAAACAAAAGACTTGCATGGTGTCAAGATTTAAAATGTAGAATATCCGTAGAGGAATGACAGCGAGCCTGATTGAAAGTCCAAACACAATCTGCCCAATGCCCAACTATAAATGGCTAATGAGAACATATGTCACTCAAACATTGCTAAGCAAATTTGATTTTAATATCCCAGACATATGTGTTAAATGTAAGGCCAAAGGCACACTGATGGATTGCTTACGGGAATGTTCAGAAATTCAAAGTTTTTGGAAATAATTTTCTTTGTATTTTCACATATTACAAGTGTTAAGTTGAATCGATATCCCAAACTATGTATATTAGGGATTTTCCCCACTGAAGATAATTGAGCAAAGTTCACCAAAAACGGACAAGCAAAATACAGCATAGCCATACGCGAATGTGTGTGTGTGTGTATGCATGCCTATTATACGTGTTATTATTTTGTGTACTTCTCTTTAAAACATCTGAAAAATCAATAAACACATTTTTGGAAAAAACAAGACGAAAAATTGCTTCTAATGCTGCACACTCTGTGGATAACCTTTGTGTGGTGATGTTCTTGCTAATCAAAAACAGTATTTGATCTAATTTTCAAAAACATACAACCTCCTTGGGACAACTCTGCATTTGTTTTAAGGGTTTAATGATGTCACCCCCAGCCAAAGAAAATGCTCCAAAAGGAAACAGCTTTGGTTACAATTCTTTTGAATCTATACTGGCTTATACCTTTTACTATTCTATTATACCAATGGCATTTTGCCACTTAATGTGTACAGACTCAAATATCTGTAAAACTATCCATGAATCCATTTTCAATTTTTCTTCCGATTATCCAAATCAGGGTTGGTGGGACAGTGGGGGCTGTTCCAGCTTGCAGAGGGTGAAAGGCAGGGAACACCGTGGACAGGTTGTTACTCCAACACAGAGACATTCACACTCTCTTTCACACCTACAGCTAATTTAGAATCTCCAATTAACCCAACCCCATGCATGTCTTTGGATGGTGGGAGAAGGCCAGAGTACCCAGAGGAGTACCTGGAAAGAACCAATGCAGACAAGGGGAGAACATGCAAACCCCACACAGAAAGGCCCGATGCAGGCTAAAACAGTTGATGGTGGATTTAAACCCAGGACCTTCGTGCTGTGAGGCAACCGTACTGCCCTTATCTGTAAGACTAAAAATTTATTATGAATTTTGTTTAGATATCTGCAAGTCCACCGAGGATGATCTTCACTTACTTTGTAATATCTCAGGTCAAAACCACTCACAGTTTGGTCTCCTTTGCTTAATAATTACTGTCCCCTCTGGGAATGATAAAGGAAATCCAAAAAGTATCATCTCAATCATCCGAATACCCAAGGAGCTCCAACTGTCACTTATCTGCAACGTTGTCCAAGAAACAAACTTTTATTTCTGGATCAAGAGGTGCTTAAAATAGTTTTTTCCATTAAAATTTTGAAACTTCAACTTCTGAGTAAAAATGGCATTGCATGCTGCTAAAATCTTAATTGTTTTCCATTTATTGTATTTTTATCTCTATCCTCTCCTTTACTGCTTCTACAATGACTCAGGATTTGATAAAACTTTAATGATCCCTATGGGGAAATTGGGTCCCCGTGTCTTTTCTGAAGTTATATAATACAAAGAGCTTTTACGAAAATAACAAGGACCCACTTCATACTTGCTGCCAGTGAAAAAAAAAGAAATAGAAAGTTTCAGTTATTTAATCTTACTTTACTTGATTTAACTTAAATAACAAACCTCGTTTCTCTGAAATCTTCGGTAAGCTCTCAGATTTAACTGACAAACTAATTTCTGTTTCATAGTACCATAGTGTCAGTTTTAATCCACTTTTCTTCATATTTTAATTGTATTCAGCCACGTGTCCCAGCACACAGGCTCTTATCTCATTTTAATATGGATTTTAGCACAGTCTGTTGGTTTCAATGACTTCTTAACCAACAGATCCCAGAGGGTCTAGGTTAATATAACCGTGTCCACTAAGCTCTCATCTTCCACACGATTCCCTCAGGGCTGCGTGCTTTTACCACTATAATTCGTTTGCATGCCAACCGGTGTTATAGTAATCATGTATCAAGTCTGTTCTTCAGTATGCCAGTGGCTCTATAATTGTGAGATCTTCTGCAAGCCACGGAACAAGGTCAAATTTGTTCATTTTTCTTCCACCTAAATGTGACTGAGAGCAGAGAAGGACCAGAGGAGGCCATTTTCTGTGTTCCTGAACCTTGTCTTATTAAAGGTCAGCCAATGGCAGCAGTACAGCAAATATTTGGGCCCTGTCCTACATGTGCTTAATCCTTATGAAATGCAGATGCTGTGTGCAAATTTCCCCAAGGGACACTTTCATGACTGGCCTTTATTGATATTGAAAATTATGTTAAATTATGGTAACATATATAGAATTGCCATCACCAGTGAGATGTACATTGCTAGAACTGAGCTGGACCTTCAGAACTGTCTTTGTTTAATAAACTTAACAAGGTGCTGGAAACATTCCTCTGAGATCCATGCTGACATGATAGTATTGCATAGTTGCTGCAGATTTGTCAGCTGAACATCTATGATACGAATCTTGTGTTTCTCAGAGGTTCTCTAATGAATTGAGATCTGGTGACTGTGGAGACCATTTGAGTACAGTGAACTCATTTTTATGTTCAAGAAACAAGTTTGAGATTATCTGAGCTTTATGCAGGAAGCAGTCATCAGAATATGGTACACTGTCATCATGAAGAGTGAAGAGAGACTGTGGCATGTTAACAATGCTCAGAGGATAATAAAGGAGACAAAGTATCCCAAGAAAATATCCCCCACACCCAATCAGAGGCATCCAGAACTGTTGATACAAGGCAGCATGAATTCAAGCTTTCATGTAGTTTATTCCAAATACCTGACCCTACGAAACTCATCAGACCAGGAGACATTTTTCCAAACATCTATTTTCTGATTATGGTGAGCCCCTGTGAACTGTAGCCATTGTAGCTGATCTACATCAAGGTTTCATGTATTCTGCATTCAGAGATGATTTTCCAATTATAGTGATTGTAGCAAGAACTTATTTGAGGTACTGTTGGCTTCCTTGACCTTTGGTATAAACAAGGCATTTTTGGCCAAAGCAAAGACAGTGTGAAGTACTGAAGCAGATTACTCTTATAGTTTACCCAACAGACTCTTTGGTAGAAAAAAAGAAGAAAAAATTATAATTTCTTAGCAACACTTTGCAACAAACAAACAAAAAATGACACTAATAAATCTCCACCAGCTACACATAACCAAAATAAATAAATAAATTCAGGTGCAGCTGGTTAAGTTGCACAGAAGTAAATATCAGCACTCGACTCCCAGTCTCCTCAATGAAAGGACATCTTTAAGAGCCTGCAGGAGAGATGTGAATGTAGCCTTTTGATAAGCTGGAAACCTGGAATACCACCCATTGTAGGATAGGCTTCCACTTCCTGTGACCCTGAACAGAATAAATGGGTAAAGAGAATTCATGTCTGAACGAAGTGAAGTGAACTGAATTTAATGATCACAGGAGCTGTCGACTGAGAACCAGAAAGACCAAACACACACACTCTGATATGCATGGCTGGACACACCACAGAGACTCTTTTAGAAAAATACCTAAGTCGGAGAGATGAGCTTCCTCTCCTTCCTTCTACTCTCTTCTCTCTCTCTTCTGTCTATGATTTAAAGCTCCAGTTTGTTGCCTTAAAGATTCAAAGCCTCAGCGCTCCCTCTAAACAGATGTGCAGTCTTTATCGGCATTTAAAAAAAAAAAATCATCCAGGTGTTTTAAATTTAAGCTAGTGAAGTGTTAAACCTCCTGCCCAGGAGTTCTCAGCTCGTCTGGCCGATTGCTAACTGCAGCAGTTCAATGTTGTGTAATTTGGTTTTGCTTATGTGATTTTTTCGATCGTCATTAACTGTTTGAATGTCTGAAGCTGACACGAAACAGACCACATGATCTGATCCTTGACCAGCTCTTTCTTAACATTATTTTCAATGTCATATGCAGATAACACAAATTTAAGTCAGTAGGAGTGTGTGTGTGCCAAATGTGACCAGGAGAATCAATCACACAACTGACCTCTGATCAGTCTGAGCTCACACCCGTCAGTCATCTCCTGTCACCTTGGTAACAGGAGCCATACTGACCTTCAGCTGCTATAATCACAAACAGGCTGCTGGTGTCAATCGTGTGTGTGTGTGTGTGTACCAATCCGAGTTTAGACCTTGGGAGTGAAGACATTTCGACATTTGGCAAGTTTTCACTCCTTCAAAGGGCCGTTTGAAGGTTGATACTTAGTTTTAGTGCTCAGCTTAAAAGCAGGTTTTGGGTTAGAGTTGGGGGTTAAAATATAACAATATTTTGTTTAATTTAGATAATGCATTACCCCAGTGAGAGTCCTCACAAAGATTAGTGTGCAAATGTTTGTGTTAGGATTTTTTTTAGCAACTTATGGCTTCATTCAGGTTACAAACAGTTGGATTTTTACGCAGTGTGTTGACATCAGCTTCAGTGATAATGTGTGTGTGGGTCTGTGTACTGCTTTTGTTTCACCGTGATTTAGTTTTATTGTTATCCTAGGATGCAGAAGGAGGAACCATAGGAGGATGCAGACTGACAGTAGGTACTACAGCTCCCCCTAGAGACAAAAAGTGAGAAGTGGCGATAGATGGCTCGACTTGTACTAGAAAAAGGCGACATGTTGCGCAGTAAAAGCGGGAATATGGGAATAAACTGATATATAACAAAAAAAATGTTGTTTTATTTTATATTTTATTTTATTTTAGTCAGTCTCCAGTGAATTGCTTTCACCATGAGAGAAAGATATGTTCTTGGTATATAACATCTCTTTTTTCATGAAGACAAGATGCTTTAACACTGAATGTAATTATTATTTGTTAATGTCTTTGCAATCCAAACATATGGTGTATTTTGAGTTCGATAGTTCTACTAACCAGAACATATTGTAATTATGTGATTAGGTAAGCTACTCCATGCAAAACAGTCATCTGAATTTTCAAAATATGTTCTTTCCTTTGTGTCTGAGCATCGCAGATTTTTTTTTCTCATACATGTTCCTCTTTTTGTTTTACACAGAAAAATATAAAAACTGGTGCTTTTAAAATCACCATCTGAAGGCTATTCGGTTTTAGGCCCAAAAGTACTCTAATAGTATTCACTGTCCATTTTCATTTAGTCATTTAGAATATCTAAACATTTTGACCACCTTAGTGTTACACCATGTCAAAGAACATCTGATTTGGATAGCAATTACTGCTCATTTACACTAAAACTTAATTTTGACACAGAAATTTGATGTGTGTGTTGGGAAATATTGCACGCCTTTGCAGATTAACTTTAGTCTTTTTCTACGCATAAGCTGTTTTGAGAAGCGCATCGACAGCGGTGAGAACTTCAGAAATGTTTCCAGAAATATGCAAAAGTGATTAAGGAAGGCTGTCATTTTATTTGTTTACATGAATATTAAATCTTGTTTATGCTGTTTCTGAGTGAAGACTTTCATGCCATTCTCTTTTATCTGATAGCAGAGGTTGTTATGATGAGTCTATGGTAATGAATATGTCTCATGATGCCATTAGACTCATACCGATTGAACTTGTTATATCTGACAGATAATCCAGTAGAACGAATCTAAATGTGATATTTTACTATCATATAATGCTATTTAAGTTGTATCCAAAAAGCAACTGAAAAATTAGGATTCCCTATGACCTGGTTAGTGTTAAAATCACAAGTCAATTCTAGTAAAACATGGGCTGACTAACAGAGATGGGCAGTAACGCGTTACTGTAATCCAATTACGTTTTTCAAGGAAAGAGTAAAGTAAGGGATTACTATTGCAAAAAAAGTCATTAGATTACTGTTACTTTCCCGTAAGCACGCTGCGTTATGCGTTACTAAAGCCGTGATTTTTTTGCGAGTGTCTCATGACAATGACGTAAGCGAGTGCAACGTTCGTGGCAACAGCTGTGTGCAGATCAACAATGGATAATATATCGAGTGCAGGAGAGAGTATGAGCGTGCAGCGTTTAAGTACGCGTGGAAGTACTGACCTTATTTTGAGTTTGATTCTGTAAAAAGTGACAAAAACATTAGCGTCCGCTGCTCACTGCGTGGGAAGAAAACTTCTCTATACAGCGAAAAAAAAAACTAAACTTCTGAGCAAGCACAGAGTGCGCTGCCAGGGAAAGGGAAATTCACAGACAAACTCGCGGATTCTTCCACTGACCGCTGCGACACACCTGCACCAGGGTAAACCTCCGTCTACCCCACTCCTGCTATACAGGTGAAAATAGAGCAACAGGACCGCTGAATCTTTGATTTTATTTATTTTCTGCTGTGTTTCACTTGCATTTATTTGAAAGACTGAGTGTAAACACAAAAACTTGTTTTATTTTATGTGCTGGAATGTGCAGAAAATAGGTTGAAATGTTAAACAAATTTCTTCCAGTCAGAGAATGTTGCATATAATTTAATTTTTGCTTGATGCATAAAGTTAAAAGATTAAAACTAATAAAACAAGTTTTAAAAAGAGACTTTTCCATTTGATTACATTTTGTATGATGGATTATGTAGAAAAGTAGAATTGGGCTGAAAGATCTATTGCTTTATTACCTATTCAGGTTGTAAATGTGTTTTTAAAAAGTAACTAAGTAACTAATTACTTTTGAAAATAAGTAATCAGTAAAGTAACGGGATTACTTTTTGGGGGAAGTAATCAGTAATTAGTTACTGATTACTTTTTCAAGTAACTTGACCAACACTGCTGACTAACAGTGCACCCTTACAAACATTCAGATATGAAAAAACCTACATAGACACACTTCCACACAAAACATGAAGAGTAGTTACACACAAGCACACCCACTCAGCTCATCCACACAAGTGTCACCTTAAGTCAGATGTTAGAAACAGACAGAAAAGAATCTATGAGCAGAAACGCCGTATCTGTGCGATGAGAAGAGACAGACGGCTGGCGAGCGGCTCACAGTGACACACACACACACACACACACGACTCATGCATCCCTAACTTACACATGTTTGTCACATCAGGTAAGTGAACTACACACATGATCGCTTAACTGTGCGTGGATGCGAGTGCATGTTAGATGGACGCCGATGTGACACTTTCAAGCAGACGCAGCCAAATCAAACAAACATGTCAAATCAGCTGTGAACCTCATCCTGCGTGTATGCATATATCTGTTTGTGTGTGTGTGTGTACGTGTGTGTGTGTGTGTGTGTGTGCAAGCTGTGCATAGCTTGTATTTTTTACCTATTCTTTCAATTATTTTATTTGACTCTCTCATAAGTTTAAAGGCAAACATGAGCCTGGTTGAGTTATACAATATGGTCATTTCTTAAAATAGCCCTGGGCATTGCAGCTGCACAGTCATGTGCAGGTAAGCCCATCCACATTTCATCAACCGAGCATTTCTGTCTGGAGTTTGCATGATCTCCTTGTGTCTCCGTGGGTTCTCTCCAAGTTCTCTTCCTTACAAAAAATAATTAAAATGATATTAAATATTAATTTAGTTGTAGGTCTGTCTCTTTGTAGTCTCTCTCTGTGATGGCCCTATGATAGATTGGCAGCCTGTCCAAGGTGTAGCCCACCATTCACATAAGTGGGATAGGCAGAAGATGGATGGGTGGATGGACAGATGGTCTTCATCAGCTGCTTATAGCTCTCCGCAGTAGATGAAAGCTTGGTTTTGCACCAATCACACTCCTTGATCCATCACCACTCTGTGAGACTTGATATTACAGGCTGACACACAACTGACTGACCCAAACCTTAGTCACCTCGTATGCCAGCTGTACTGCTGAAGCTGGTTTGCCTTTGAGGTACCAAATCTTAGCTGAGATTTGGCCACACACTGCAGAATGCTTGATACATTCATCATAAAAGGTTCAATTGAATGTTAGCTTGTGGTTAGTTGTAACTGAGCATTCTTCAGTGTTTATGTTAAACGCTGCTGGCCTTCTTTTTTTTTCCTTTAGGGTCTTTAATGACAGTTTCACCTATCATCTGAAAGACTACTGGTGGGAAATCACAGCTATTTAATGCCTTTTGGGACTGTCACCTTGGAGGTAGTGCAGAGAGTCACTGATCCAGCCTGTCATCATGTGAATCATTAAGGTCACATAGGTCAAGTATGAGTGAATTGCTTTGGAACAGATCTTAAAATGGCAAATTCGGGACTATACTGTACGTGGGCAGTTTTGAAATTCCTTCCAAGGCGATTCAACATCTACTCACACCATGACCCATGTTATCAGCTGATGGCTCATGCAACCCTGCGAATTGACTCTTGTGTTTCTTTTTGCTTGCTTAAAAAAATCTGTTGTTGCTGTTGTCTTCTGTTGGTTAAATGAAGATGGTACTGGGTCTTGCTCCTTCTCAGTATTTTCTGTATTCCACAGCTCCCATCTAGTTTTGCATTTAGAGCAACTGTGTAGGTCTTAAAGAGCTATGAAACAGAGCAACATCATGTTCACGTAGATAATGTGTGGGTGCAGATTGGAGTAGGGTTGTACAAAAAAGAACCCAAAACAAAAAAGAAATAAAAAGATCGATACTCAGATGCTAATTTATGCAGCAATTTAGATACTCATTTGTAACAGTATCAATACCAACAGTGCATGTCTTCACATCCTCTACCTGAGGCACTTCACACAGTACTACTGGAGACAGGCAGGCATCATTATAAGTTAATTATATTATTCCAAGACTCTAGTTTTTATTTTTATTTTAGTAAATTAAAGTAATTATGGTTTACTGACACTAAACTAAAGATCTAGTTTATTTTGTAGTTCAGCTTAGTAAGCTATAATAATTTTGCATTTCACCACACTGCAGCGTTTAGCTAGCACTGAGAGATAACAAAAAGGCATTAACAGCACAAAGTCAGTGTAGAGCATTTGATTGTTTCCCTCTAGGGGCAAGATTTATGTAGATTTTGTCTCTATAGAAGCAAAGGTCAAAGTTACAAAGAAAAAAAAGAATAATAATAATTTCAAATGATGTAAAACTGCTGAATAATAATGGATTGGATTTATATAGCGCTTTTCAAGGCACCCAAAGCGCTTTACAATGCCACTATTCATTCACACACTGGTGGAGGCAGCTACGGTTGTAGCCACAGCTGCCCTGGGGCAGACTGACAGAAGCGAGGCTGCCATATCGCGCCATCGGCCCCTCTGGCCAACACCAGTAGGCGGTAGGGTAAAGTGTCTTGCCCAAGGACACAACGACCAGGACAGAGAGCCCGGGGATCGACCGCCGACCTTCCGGTTACAGATGCGCTTCCCAACCCCCTGAGCCACGGTCGCCCCAATCAAAATGATGTAATAATATATTTTGTATGCTAGCTACATGACGTTTGCTTGTCCAGTGTCATCTGAAACAGCTCTTTTTCAGGTGTTGTATAACACAACAAACTGGATGCATATGTTCAGTGTATCAATGAGTACTTTCTATGTTGTACTCATTTAAATAATGCTTCTTAATGTCAAATGATAATATTGACCAAAACTTTCTTCAGATGAAATATAATTCAGCATCCAAATCCAGATCTTGATATACTTGCAAGCAAGTGTGGTTATATGTTATTTTTTTGATGAATTTAGCAACTTGGAGCAACTTCAGCTGATAAACCATCTTTTCTCTCCATTTTCTCTGCACTTTCTTGTTATCTGATGTCAGTGGCACCAGAGGAGTGTGTTCACTATGAACTGTGTTGAGCTGTGGAAGAATGGGAACTTGCTACCATGCCATCCAAATGAAAAATTGTAATAAATTTTTTATGCTTCTTTCTTTGTAAGAACTATTAAAACCTGAAAACAAGGAAACTCTGTCTTGGGTACTGGATTTGTATATATGTGTGTCTGCGTGGTAAAGGCTATTTTTAACAATGTGTGCATGTGAAGTTAGGTAATTGGCTTTGTTACTATGTCCATGTGGGAAGTTTGGATGTGGATGTGTGTGCGAATTACCCAGGGGAAAATTTTCAAAATGCATGAACCCAAGCATAAAGGTATTTATCTGTCACACCAAGACCTATGATTCTCCCCCTCGTTACCCATCAGCCCTATCACACAGCCGACCCGGCAATGGTTACACAGCTGACTGAGTGAGTGGAGCGGCCTTGTTGAACGCTGCTTTTGAAGATGATGCAACACGATGGACAAGCAAGCTTTTGCTTTAAAAGAAATGAATCTGCTGTTTTATTAAAGAGCTCACTGCTTGTCATGCAGCGTGAAAAAATCCAGCCGGGGGATGGAAGTCTTGAGAAACACGATAAAAGACGGGATAAAATCACCTGAACACGACTTCAATATAGTGGCGGTACAGTTGATCCTGGGGTTTTACAAAGGAAAGAGACTGTGAAGTGTAAATAAGCACGCATCACACCTTTCCTGAATGCTGATGTTTAGTACTGTAGACATTTAAACATGTAAACAACTTCAGGCTGACGAATGAATCAAATCAATGTAAATGTATCAATTATTTTAAATTGCAACATCACATTTATGGAACTTGTATAACTCAAGCATCTAAAGGCGTGACATAATTGAAATAACCATGTGATAATAGGCAGAGGCTAAAATTTCACCTCAGTCCAGCTACCTTGAAAGGTTATTCTATTCTATTCTATTCTATTCTATTCTATTATGGCTTAATTTACCACTAACAAGTTTCTCCTGTATTTCTAAACCATTTCTAGCATTGCACCATTTTATTCTTTGTGGGGAAAGTGTCCTAGCTTGAAAGAGCTTCAGACAAGAAGCAGACAAGAATGATTAGCTTTCTTAGCTACACCTAGTTTAGCTGTTGCTGCTGTTTTACTTCAGCTCTCTTGGCTGAAAAGACACAAAACATAACAAAACAAAGAGTTTTTCTTTCCCGCTGTATCCAACTGCGTGCTCATAGAGGGATTGTTGGGGCTTTAAGTTGACTATTGTTGTGATTTGGCATTAAATAAATAAAACTGAACTAAATTGAATGGGCCACTTTATTAGGTACACCTTGCTAGTACCTGTATTGGATCCCCTTTTACCTTCAGAACCGCCTTAATTTTTCATGCCATAGATTCAACAATGTGCTGGAAACCTTTTGTAGAGATTTTGATCTATATTGACATGATAGCATATAACAGTGGAAATTTGTTGCGTGTCCCATTCTATCACATCTCAAAGATGCTCTATTTGATTGAGATCTGGTTTCTGCAGAGGCCATTAGACTCACTGTTGTGTTAAAAGAAAAGCACTGTGAGGGGATTTGTGATCTATCCTCATGGACAAAATACAGACAATATTGTGTTGACAGTGCGTAATGTAAATGGTCAAATTTAAATACAAAGTGCCATAAACTACCAAAAGCCTGTTTCTGGTAACCCAAAATAATTTTAGAAGAATATTCTGAAGAGGCGAGGCTGCCGGACACTGGCGCCACCGGGCCCTCTGACCACCACCGGCAGGTGAAGTGTCTTGCCCAAGGACACAACGACCGAGACTGTCCAAGCCGGGGCTCGAACCGTCAACCTTCCGATTACAAGGCGAACATCGTGTCTCTAGAGTGGATTGTATTTGCATCACATTTCTATCTGAAAATATTTTATAGGCAGTATTATGTACTTTAAGACATGCAATGATTATTTTAATTTAAAATAGTAAGACACAATCACCTTATAGTCAAAAATCATAAACTGTCTCTCACTGTCATCGGTTACTACTAAAACAGACAAATGCACTTATCCAAATATCCAAAAGAGGGCATACTATAACCTCATGTGGCTGCCAAAAGCAGTCACCGATACAGAGTGCATGTCCATACTAATCCAGTCTGTGGTGTGCTTGTGAAAAAAATTACATTTGAAGTGAGATAACAGAAAATCTTAAAATTATAATAAATGTGATAATAATACCAAACCTAACTTTGTTTAACTCACCCACATCTTGCACCACATCATTATCTCAAATGGAGCTAAGAGGCAACAATACAAATATGCATTTAATGCCATATTTAAAAACACACGACTTACAGAACCAGGACTTAATACCACTTGTGTAATTCTTTAAGAAGCATTGCTAATTCACATGACATTCTACATAAATAAAAGTTGTCAGTTGCTCAGCTTTACAAGGAAACCACACAACCCACTTCCTTGATCCATGTGGCTAAGATGGACTGCAGTGTTAACAGATGTAGAAACAACTGAAACCAAATGGCAGTTGTTGACCTAAGTTTATATTCATGTAGAAACCTCAAATCACTGATCCTTTACAGGTGGTCATCTAAACAGTGCCACGGTTTCAAGGAGGAAGCCAAATGTGAAATGGTCCCACCAGTGACAGTAAATCAGTCTCAACTCAGAGCTTTCCCCTTCAGGCCGTGAAAAAAAATCCACACAGACTGCTAAGAGCACATATAAACAATAAAAGCAACTTTAATGCTGATGTGTACAACTACATGAGATTGGAAGATGTACTTTATTACTGCAAGAGTAATTACAAAAAAAAATTAAACGGGTTCTTCTTGTTCTTGTAAATGGGGTGTGGACTAACACATCACCTTTGTTCACTTTGAAGTGTAAAGAGCAGTGTAGCAAGAACTTCTGCCACACAATAGCATCAAATCAACCCAGCAACAAATCACTTGTTGGTTCCAGCAACTCAAAGATAAAGATTGCTGGATTTATTTGTCTTACTTTACAGTCATTAAAAAAAAAACGACTATCAGACACAGGAGACTCTGATGCACAGTACAGCTTAAAGATTAGATCACTAGTTAAAAAAACAGCAGACATATTAAGCAGACAATACACCACAGACCCATTCTGTATACCACACCCACATTCCCTGCCCTTAATTTCTCACAGTCATTTATTTAACCAAAACTATCAAAACACATTTCATATGTAATCACCATTGCACATTTTAGCCAACAGAAAATATATATAACTATCAGTTTTTCAATTGGAGATAATCTCATTACAAGTCTCACTCACAGAGCTTACAGTGAGCATAATGCATACCAAAATCCACAACATCTAGGTTTGCACTTGAAATTGATATTTTTAAAAATAAATTTGGAACTAAGCATACGCTAATGGAAAGTTTTAATTTGGAAATAACTCAAAACTAATCAATTCCTTAAAAAAAATTTATATCCTGTTACATACCATGCAATGTCTACTGCACCTAAACTCAGTCTACTCTTTAAGCTGAGTGAACATACAACTATTTTGTAACTCTCCCAGATACTCTCATTTGCTGTTAAACTTGACATCATCAAACTTGACTATCTTTCCATCACGAGTCACCACCTCGGTCTGCTCCCATGAACCCATTTCCCCGTTTTTCTCCTCAAAACGCCGCACCACCACCCTCCCTGTCGTTGGCAGGTTGCAGGGAAGATCCTTGGCAGCTTCGTGTAACAACTTCATTTTCCTGAGGTCCTGTGCGAGTTCTGATCCACCTTTCGGCACCAGATCGTGATTTTTGTTCTTGTCCTCTTGCCTCTGTGGGGAAGGAGGAAGGTGCACTCCAGTCCGAGGCAAAGGTTTTATCTCTGGTCTAGGAGAACGTTCAAATATCCGCCCTGTAGGCTTATTCATAGGTGACTGATGTATGTCAAACTTGTTTAACGGTGATGGATCCCTGTTAAGTGGAGAAACACCTCGGTTTATCGGCGATAAGTCCCTGATTAGCGGAGATGCAGCTTGATTGATTGGTGATGGGTCCCTGATTGGCAGATGTGCATCTCTGTTCGGAGGTGATGGGGACTGGTTTCTGGCATTAAAGTGAGGTGTAGGTGGTTTAAGATGATCTTTTTGAATGGGTGTGTTGGTGACAATGCCCATTCCTGCAGCTCTTCGAATATCACTAATGACCCCGCCCATAGAGGCCCTCAGAGATGGATTCTGGTCCACCATCCTACACACAGCAGGGCAGTATGGTTGGTCCTTTAAAACATCCTTGATTTTGTCAGGACAGACGCTGGGTGTGTACAGACGAATCCGGGCACAGAGCTCAGCTATGATTTTTCCCATGGCCCAGACGTCTGAACGCTGATCTCTCTGGCTACCCCTCTGCAGCACCTCAGGAGCCGAGTAAGCCTCGTTCCCCATGTCCACTGCAGAGTTTAGACCACGTCTGAAGAACTTGGCCAGTCCCAGATCAATAATTACTGCTCTGTTCGTGTTATGCTCCACCTAAAGAACAAACATTGTTCAGCAAACATTAAATATTGACTAAAAAAAATACACCTCATACAGCTTTATACGGTGGATAATGTGCAACCAGCTTCTGCTCAGAGATAGTTTCTCTGAAGAGTCTGCACAGAATTACCAGCTTTTCTATTTATTGATTTTTTTTATTTTTTTTATCTGGTTCTGTTGATCTTTAGCTGACTGTCTTTTCAGATTCTTGTTTTGTTGTTAAAGCATTTTGTAATCTTGTGATTTTGAAAAGCGACAAAGAATATGGGATGGTGTTTTTTTGCCATGATCAGTTTTATGATACCAGCCACACGTATGTCTTTAAAGTTTTGAGACAAGTATATGCGTAACGAGCCATTCGTAGTTTCACTGTGACAGACGCATGTGCTTTGCCCTACATTACTTAATCTCTGAGACAACCAAAGCTTGCGTAAGTTGACTTTGACATTGCAAATAAAAAAGAAAAAAACAAACAAATGACAAAAACTTCTTTACCTACCAGAGGGATAAGACTTATTCAGAGTCGACATATGCTCAAATCTGCATGTTAAAAAGAAACATTGTGATAAAAGAAATCTAAATTTCCACTCACCATAATGTTTTCAGGCTTGAGATCTTGATGGACAATGTCTCTGGAGTGTAGATGAAGCAGCCCTTCACACATGCCGACAATGATTGTGCCTTTATTAGCTGGAGTCATCTGTGTGGTAAAAATAAATATGAGACCAATTTTAGGACGACCAGGGTCACATTGACTTTCATGCTTACCTGAGTTGGAAATCTTTAAACTACTTATTAAAGTGTGAAATAAATTAGGCAATTGCATGCTAAAATACATAAAATGTTACACAACAGAAGATAATAGGTAATATTACAACAGCAATTGTTCTTGGTTTATACCCTACACAAAACACACAGCAAAGCAAAGGAGTGAGTCAAAGGGCAGTGGTGACCTGCAAACCATGCAAACAATTTTTCTTAATTTCAACTTTCATTTCTTTTGTCTTTTTTCTAGTAACCTCACCGATATTTTAGACTTTGACGCCTTGAAGATGGTGGTCTCCAAGTCCTCTCCGAAGACAAACTCTAGTGGAATGATCCATTTTCCATCTTTAAGAATTATTTTGCCCAGAAGCCTCACTATGTTGGGATGTTTTGACTTGCTGCAGATCAGTGGTAACAAGTCATGGAGAAAAGAAGATTTTGACAAAATCAAAACAAAATAAACTGGGCGTTTTCTTTTTCTAAAACATTCAAAACCACCTGGATCATCTAGCATCAGGTGAGGGAATTATGTGCAAACATTCAGGTTTTGATTCAGAGGCCACTAGATGAGTCAGGCCTTCAGGCCACTCTCATGAAGTCTTTTTCTAGTTGTATTGATCAGATTGATTAATCAGAGACATTCACATCAGTGGCCTGCTGAAGATCATTTTGTAGGACTCTGGCAGTGCTCATGCTACCAGTAGTGACACTGACCCTAGCTAAATGCAAAACTTGTGAAAGAAAAATTGGTCAATAATGCTAAAGAGGAAAAAGATGTCAGTGTCTTCCACCTGTAAAACCACTCCTGATTTGGGTGTTATCTCATTGTTGCTCCTCTAGTAAAGCTGTTGTTAGTGTCATTAATACTACAGCAGCTGAAACTGATTAACAACAACCTCTGCTACTTAACTGGCCATATCAATACCCCAGACGTTTAATTGACTTTATGCTGTACTCTTATTAAATAGTATTACTTTAATTTTTTAGCAGTTAATTAACACATAGTCAAGACCACCTGATGAAGATAAAACAGAGCATCAGAATAGAGAAGAAAGTTGATTAAAGTACATTTGAAAATGGGGTGGTTGGTTGATGGCAGTGTTTCAGAAACTGCTGATCTACCCCTTCTTTAAATGCCTTGTTGATATCAGAGGCCTAAGGAAAATGGTTCAAGCTGGCAGGTAGGCAACAGAAATTCAAACCATGAGCTTGCTTTGAATAAGTACCTGGCAAGAGTGGGAAGGGAAAACTCCCTTTTACAGTAACAAGAACAAACCTCATAATACTGCCTAGGTAGGTAGGTAGGTAGGTAGGTAGGTAGGTAGGTAGGTAGGTAGGTAGGTAGGTAGGTAGGTAGATAGATAGATAGATAGATAGATAGATAGATAGATAGATAGATAGATAGATAGATAGATAGATAGTAGGGGTGCAACGATATTCGTATTGATATTGAACCGTTCGATACAGTGCTTTCGGTTCGGTACGCATATGTATCGAACAATACAAAATTTGTAATTTATTTTATCAACTTTCCTTCTGACGATGCTGTCTGTGTTGAGCGCTCAGTGAATCTGCGTTCGACTGCTCCGCCTAGGCTCGACAGTGCAGCCTAGGCGGAGTAGTCGAACGCAGATTCACTGAGCGCTCAACACAGACAGCATCGTCAGAAGGAAGAGCGCAGGGCAAGCTAGCGAGACAGAAGTTAAGCTCTCCTTGCAACATGGACCTCCCCCACCCTCATTCAGATCTGGCGTTTGGAATTATTTTGGTTTTCATGTGACGTATGACCCTGAAGGTAAGCGAGTCATGGACTAAAGTAAAACAGTATGTTGGATGTGCCATGCAATGCTCAATTACATGGGTGGGAGCTAGTGTGTTAGCGCAGTTAGCTCGTTAACGTGTTGGCCGTCTAGCCCCATGCACGGAGCGATCGGCGGTAGCTCGTTAACGGAGATTTGCCGTGTTGTGGCTTTAAGGTAATTTCAACGAGATTAACCTGAAAGCACTAGTGGGTACACAACGAATATGACTGCACATTTACGCCGACATCATCCTAGTGCAAAGACAAGTGGAAGCAGAAAAAAAACAAGCAACCATGCTACTAACTGTAGCCGAGTCATTTAGACAGCTGTTAGCACATGATTCTCCTTATGCTGCTGAGAATATAGCCCAGAAGAAGCGGATAGTATAGCTTTTATTTTGGAAAGAGACATTTCTCTGTAATAAACTCTCTTTTCCAAAGATGAGTGATTCCTCAATCAGATACAGGGCTCGCAATATCGCTAGCCCGACGTCCCGGGGCTAGCGATTTTTTCAGTCCGGCTACCAAAATCTAGCTCTGCCCTGCCCGTCGGGCTATTGTAGGAAGGAATAATATATGTCAATGCTTTTGCATTCTTTCAGAAATGTAGCTGGGTAATTATGTCATTGGCATCGGTGAGAAACTGTCAATATGTGACATATTGAAATCGCGTTTGAATTTGCGCTTGTTTTTTTGCTTTCACTTTGCAATCGCGCGAACTGTGTATAGAGAGCGACAGCACTGATCTGTGAGTGATGATAATTTGTGCACCAATTCCTCTGACATCATCTTATTAATTGTTAGCTTACTATGCAAACATGACAAGTGAAATCTCCCGCAGCTTAAACATGTGAGAGGTTGATCGCGCAGAGAATCACTGAGCTTATGTGAGTGCGTGTGTAAAAGCAGCAGTATATATATTTTAGTTCTGCTGAGCCAAATAAGACAGGTCAGGGTGAAGAAGTGACAGCCAAAGAAAAGCTTACCACAAAACGGAAAAGTTATGACAAATCAGACTATAAGGCAAAAAGAAAGTGCAGCTTTATGGTTTCATGGACAAAAGAATTTCTGTGGCTGCAATATGACGAGCTAAATAACCAGGGCTGGTAAGTGGTCCGCAGGTGCGCATTCGCTGTCAAAATAAAAAACACGCACAAGGGTTAGGGTTAAATTTAAAAACTGTACTTTTGAGTTAAAATATATATTTATAATTTTAATAAATGACAAATTAAAAAGGCATCAACATTTTTTTTGTATCGAAAAAATATCGAACCGTGACACCAAAGTATCGAACCGAACCGTGAATTTTGTGTATCGTTGCACCCCTAATAGATAGATAGATAGATAGATAGATAGATAGATAGATAGATAGATAGATAGATAGATAGATAGATAGATAGATAGATACCTTTATAATGATCTAAAGAATGACCAGAACTCAGTTTTTTTCTCAAAGCACCTCAAGGTTGTGGTGCAAAAGGAGATTTTGATCATACAAGTACAGATCTGCAGCACATGTGTGAAGCTATGATGCCAATATCAACAAAAATCTCTGAGCAATGTTTCAAGCACTTTGTGGAGAGAGTTTAAGGCAGTTCTGAGTGTAGAAGGCCGACAAGTCTTGGCCAGTAGGTGTTTGTGCAATTCACATTTTTTACACCATGATGCTCTTTGGTTATAGCCCAGAAATGACAATGCTAATATGTAGTAAATAGAAGGTATGAAATAAATACTTACTGGGGACCCATGTAACCAGCTTTAAATCAATTATCAGTGATGTGACTGTTAATGCATAAAGAACATGCTTTTTGCCTATAAAAAACATGCAGAATGATAGTTTTCTCTGTTTAGCAATAAAAAGCATATAAACAGTTACATTTAGTTAAAAGCAAGCAAAAAAGTATTAAATGTCTGTCAGCAATTACACCGTCTGCCATATATTTTATACAACTATGTTTTGTAATAATGTCATATTGCTGTTTTTGTCTTTGAAAATATTAACCATGCTTAATATGCTTACTTGTACACTTCACTCTCTCTCTCCAGATCCTTCCAGCTGATGAGATGCTGAGGAACTTTCTTAATAGCAGCCCAGGTATCATTGTACTTCTCCTTGTACACTTTCCCAAAACAGCCCTCTGCAAGGGTGCTGGTGGAGTACGCCATCTAGGAGATGCTGTGAGAGCCTTAGAGTGAGGGGAGGGTCATTTTACTCACAAAACAAAGAATGATAGAATTGATAACAAGGAGTATATTCTGTAGTATATTCAGGTTTGGTGACAACTACAATGTTTAGTTATATGATATAAGCGTGAGTAATTGTAATACAAGCCAGTAAATATTTATGTTTGGTGGAGAACGATTGTGAGTAATACCCTGTACTTTCAGTGCTTTTGATGATCTTGAAATCACTCTGTTCTGTTTCTGGTACTAGCTGCTGTGACTTTTGGTACTTTCCACTTTAGACATTGATAAAACAACAATTCAGTAAAGCAATTCAGGACAGCAAGGTTATTTTACGGACTATAAAATATGACTTATTATTATTAAATATGACTAATATGCTTCTTAAACCACATTGTGAGTATCCTTAATGATCAAGATTAAATATAAAATATTAGTAGCTAACATAGCAGTAACTATCTAGAGATATTGCTTGATACATAAAAGTAAAAGTAAAAAGCAAATAAACTCAGGTGATTTAAACAGCACTGACTATATTTATGTTTAGCGTATTGCCATTTTAACTTACAGCAAATAAAATGTGTTTACCTTTTTCAGATCTCACTGAGATATCGAACGTAATCACAAACAAACTGAGACTGAAAAACTGCTCTCACTCACCTTTCAACCTAACATTCATTGGTGTCAGCAGACTGTCAGACATAAACTTCAGTTAAAAAAAATATTCCCTGGAAGGGTGTTACCACTCTTGAGTAATACCGTAGATTCCTTACCGGAAAATTCTTAAGAAGAATGAAAATGTTCCACAGACTGATAATCTCACTGAACTACCATTTTGTTTCCCTCAAATTATAATTAATTTATTTAATTAGAAATACAGTTTGGGCAGTGAGCACCTGAATAGTAAAGTTCAGGCAGGCTGTTCTCAGTAACTCAGCTGTAACTGAAGCTGTTGTATAAATAAAGACACCAGGACCCTGATCTACAACCACACTTATCATTTCAAATATTCTGACAGCAGAGTGACTTGATGTCAGGATTATACAACAGGTTTTCAAAGAGCCAGAGAGCTGTGTAGTCAAAACAGGAAGGAAATGTTGACAGACTGGTCAGTTCACAAGAGAAGAGATTGAAGAAGGCAGTTTTTAACTTTCAAAATAGTCCTTATTATCAAGAACATTTGCAGTCACAGTATCTGAATGACTAAAGTTGATCACAGTATAGCAAATCATTTTCACTTAAGACAAACTCAAGGTTTTACAAACATACATGAGAAGCTCCTCAGTAAACACACTTTTCAATTACTTAATTGTACTTAAATTTAAAACCACTCAAAGCTAAAATATATATAATCTTTGATCCTTTTTGTTCTTGAATCTCTAAACCACAAAAGATTCTCTTCCTACCTTTATGCTGTTGAGGGAACGCAGCTCTGTCAGGTCTGAACACGAGTTGACGTTGTTAGCGCTCTTTAAACCTGTTCCACACCTTCCTGAATCTGATTCATGGCCCCAAGCAAAGCCAGTCCTATCCTGTAGCACACTAATTACAAGTGAAGAAAGAAGCACAGCGTAAATACAAATGCAGGTATGAGATAATGTTTGATAAACAGGACACATGCTGTCACAGTGGGAGAGAAGACAGAGCCAGAGACCAGAGTTTTAACATTTGGATGACCGTGTGGAAAACAAAATAGCAGCAACATCCATAATAAATATAACAGCAGTGCTAGTGGTTATATGTATACATATACATGTGTACATCTAAAAATGCTAAAATGAAAAAGAAGGGATGATGAAATATGCAGATATGTCCTTATGCAAATTATTAACTGGTACAATTACCTACCAAAATACTTAAATTACCATCAGCCTTAGCTGTCTTGTGCTTTAGACTGAAACTGCTGAATACAAGCTGAGCCAATGTGAGCACAAACCTAATAATAGTTCAAAACCTGCTAACACTAGCGTGCTGCTAGTGTTAGCAGATTTTGAACTATTATTAGGTTTTTAACAAAACTATGAATGAACACATATGGAATTATCTAGTAAACAAAAAAGTGTGAAATTATTCAAAACATGTTTTATTCTTCAAAATAGCCACCCTTTGCTCCCACCCCCCCAATCATAACAAGGATAAGCACAAGAAAATGTATGCATGGGTGGATGGATGGATATCTTTTCTATAATTCCATATACCTTGCTTCATGTATTTGATATCTTTAGTATGCATCTACAATGTAGAAAGTAGGGATGGACCGATCAGATTTTACGTATCGGTATCGGTCCGATAATGACCTAAATTACTGGATCGGATATTGGAGAGAAATAAAACATGTAATCCAATTAATTAAATATCAGGAAAGCACCTCACAAAACTTGTGACATGGCGTAACTCAGCTCATAACCGTAGCACGTCGGAGCAGTATGCGTCACGTGATAGAGCGGCTGTGGCGTGCGAGGCCTGTCAGCGGTCTGGTTGAGCACTTGGAGCCTCGCTACGTGCTTCCAAACCGGCATTTCATCTCCGAGATAGCTATCCCTGAGAAGTAAAGCAAGTGTGTAAGTTCATCTCTGAATGTTTGTAAAGCATTTCCATGTTAAGCTTAACAACCGATATATGGAGCGACTGCCTCTCTCTCTCCTGCTGCTACTTCAGTCATGAAAATGATCAATGATCGGCTTTTCTGTCACAAGTCCGTCTCTCTTGTTTGTTTATCGCCCACTTTGCACCACAAAGAGGAAACAAGCAGCAAAACGACTGCAGCAGATGCCACGAGAGAAAGCGGGCGAGCGAAAGAAAGAAAGAAAGAAAGAAAGAAAGAGTGAAAGCGAGTTTTTGTGAGACATTAGTGACATTTAGCGAGGCTATAGTTAGTGTGTGGTGTAGTCATTGTTTTGTTTTGTGTGTCAGTTACACTGATGGATGTCACATTTGCTCCAAAAAAAGCCACTAAAGGCAAATTCCAGTGTAAATGCTGTCTCCACATGTAAAACTGGACTGATACAGCTCCTGTTGACAGACCTGCAGGGTTTAGGCCAGTGGTGTTCTCCTCTGTCTTATAGTGGACAGAAACATTTTTTTTGGAGTGGCACAAGTAATTTTTGTGCCTTCTTATTTGATGCAGAACACCTGATTGTTCTGTAAATAGATTTAAATGGTTATATAAAAAACGCCTGAGGCCTTGGCTGCATTTTTAGGTAAATAGTTCCATATAACTTTGTTGTTTGTAAAACGTGTGCATAACTTTTTAGAAATGTACAATTTCTATTTGCATTATAAGTTATGAAAATGCTTCGTTAAACATGTTTGTGGTTTTTACTGTAAAAAATATAACTTGTTTTCTACTTGGATTTTAATTTTTTGTCTAAATTTACATTTTAATTGTGTAAATATAGTATGTCAAAACGAAAAAATAACTCACATTTCAGATCTTAGAGGTTGTGCTGAAAATAATGATACCAAATAAGGCAACATAAACAGTTTTTGAAGGTGAAACATAGAGGTAAAATCAAAAGTCGTCAAAAGCGGCCAATTATGCCCTGGACGCCAGAGGTAAGCTGGTATTTAATGTATTTTTTCCTTTGGGAAAAAGGTTTATTAGATTGATCAGTATTGCTGAACTATGAAATATTTTGTGTGCAGTGTATTTTTAGCATACAGGTATACCAGAATAGCAGTAGTGTTTTGTTTTTTAAAATTTGAGTATGAACTTGTCAGGGTTGTGGTTCATTTTGACCCAGCATTTTCAGTTTCTTATGTTTTGGTATTCTTCTGTATTATGATTTATGTTCTGATTCTTTTGTTATCCTGTTTTGAATATTATTTTCTATGTTTCAGTTTATTCTGTTTAACGGTTTAGTTCAGCGTCAAGTCAGCGTCCTTTTTTCTGTTTCTTGTTTCCTGTTTTACAGTGAAGTTCTGTGTGTCATGTGAGTGTATTCAGTTTTGCTTCTCCTGTCTCGTCTTGTCAGTTACTTCCTTCTGTGTTCCCCACCTGTGTGTAATCTCCCTGTGTTCTCCTGTGTGTATTTAAGTTGTTTCTACTTGTGTACTAGTCGCTGGTCTATCTGTGATTTAACTGTGTATTCTCCGTGTGTTTTCCCTGCCATCCACCTTGATATGCCTCTGCTCACCCTCCTTCATGTTCGTGTTCATATTTGCTGTTTAGTAGTTTAGTTTTTCCCAGCTTAGATTATCTTTAGTTCCATTTTGCCATTTTTCACCTTGTGCTTTATTTTACAATAAACCACCTTCATATCTCAGCAAGTGCCTGCCTCATTTATTTTCTCCTCACGGCTCATCCCATTTGCCATGACAGAACTTTTACAAAATGCAGCAAGATATTAAAAAAGACAGTTTTATTGATTATAAAATACACTATATCTGATTCATATCGGTATTGGCAGACATCCAAATGTATGATATTGGTATCGGTATCGGACATAAAAAAGTGGTATTGTTATCATGCCATCTCTAGTAGAAAGTATTAAAAATTAAGAAAAACATTAAATAAGAAGGTGTGTCCAAACTTTTGTGTCTGGAGATGGCGCAATACTGGAAGAGCATATGGGAGAAGGCTGCAACACATAACAGTGGCTAGTGAATCTAAGAGCAGATCAGACAGACCTCCCTGAACAGGGTCAAGCAACCATCACAGTGGCAAAAAAGGTTCTCCATTATGGACAAGTTGGACACCACAAGCCTCAACATAATTAACGTTTACTGGCTGAGGAAACTGACTGCACTCCATGAGCATCTGGTAGCACAAATGAGCAGGCTGCTAATGGATGAAACACACCCAGAATGGCTAACTGCTCAGTCCTGATCCCCAAGAACCCCCAGAAGGGACTGGTTCCATCCAACTACCGGCCTATAACCTGCCCCAGTACCACATGGAAGCCCCTATCAGGCATCACAGCGCTAAGATGAATAGGCACATGACTCAATGCACGAGTGGGGCACAGAAAGGAGTTGGCAGGAATACCAGAGGAGCAAAACACCAGTTCCTGGTAGACAGAACAGTCACCCAAGACTGCAAGACCAGACTGACCAACCTGTGCACTGCCCAGATTGAGAAGGCCTATAACTCAACGACCCACATTTGAGTCGTGGAATGCCTAGAACAATACAAGATCAACAGGACCCTGAGAGCCTTCATCAAGAATTTGATGGGGATGTGGCAAACAACACTGGAGGCCAACTTCAAGCCTATTGCACAAGACACCATCAAGTGCGGGATCTACCAAGGAGATGAGCTTTCCCCGCTGCTGTTCTGCATAGGCCTGAACCCAGGTGAATAGGAACCATGAAGAGGCCACTAAGAAAGCTGCAACCCCCAAGTACCTGCAGAGGGTCAGGCAAGTCCTAAGGAGTCAGGTGAATATTAGGAACAAGATCTGGGCTATCAACAGCTACGGCCTGCCTGTGATCAGGTACCCTGCTGGGATAATAAGCTGCCTAAAGAAGGAGATGGAAGCCAGTAACATCAAGACAAAGGCGCTCCTGACTAAGCACGGAAGGTATCACCCCAGTCCAGCACCCTGAGACTGAGTACGCTAAGTGTAAGGAATGATGCCTGGTACTGGTGAGTTTCAGAACCACTGTCCAGGATGAGACAATGAAGAGTTTTCTCATCCACGTACTCAGTGAATACCTCAGGCAACAGAAACCCAGTAAAGTAGAGTAGCAACTGGAGGAGCCATCATGGAAGGACAGGCCCCTGCACGGTAAGTACCACTGGCGGATAGAGGAAATGGCTGACATCCAGAAATCCTACCAGTGCCTGGACAAAGCTGGACTGAAAAACAGCACAGAGACACTAATCATGGCAGCACAGAAACAAGCTCTAAATACAAATTCCAGAAAAAACATAACAACATAAGAAAACTCGTGTTGTGTTCACACTTACTCTGAATTTTAAAGGCTCTGTTCTTGATCTTGTATCTAGTTGGCCTGTGTAACAGTAATAATAAAGCCATTTAATTTGTTCTCCATATATTCAATTCTATTACAACCAATTTCTCATTCATTTGAAACATTTCTTTGTAAAAATGATTCTATAATTGAATGCTATGGTTACCATATGCATGTATACATGTATACATATGGACATGTATATACTGTATATATGACTGTATGTAGAAGCAGTCTATTGTAAAGATTTCAACGTTTGTGGCTTCAAACTTCATCCTACTGTTCTCTTGATGTCATATTTCAATAAGTTGCAGCTTAGAGAGTTTTGTAAAAATGTTGTAGGAGATTCAAAACATGGTTGCAGTTCATTTATTATTTTTCTTCATTTCACATTCATGGAGTCAACTTGAGACTTATTTAGCTTATTTCTTTCAAATGTAAATCTATGAAAATGTTGTGGTTTTCTAACTAATGTGGTGACCTACCAGGTATACAACTCCCATTGAGTCAAATCATAAATATGTGGTAGCAGAAATCCCTCTAGTATATATTCATACATCACACCGATACAAAATTGTGTACAAGCAAATTATGTACAAGCTCTCTACTGTAGTGTGTGCTGTCATTATAAAAGTAAAACACACTGATTATACTGGAATGACTGTATATAATGCACTGAGGATTTCCTTGCTTCTACTACTAAAAATCATAAATATGTGGTGGGTTGCTGAAACTTTGGGTTTTAGCAAGGTGTATCACAAAACCCCCCAAAACAATTTGTTGTTTATAAAGCACGATTTCTATACTACAGTCGATTCATACCGTAATTGTTTTCAGACTAACAAAAAATGTGTAAGAACTAGTTGGACTTTCCCCAGCAGATTTTAATTCATTGCCTTTGTGAAGGAGAAAAACAATATTAACTGAATAAAAGATTATTATATAATTTGAAACTTACTCGGGTTAACCACTTGTCCAATTCAGGGTAATTGGAAGAGAAGAGACACACGTCCAGGACAGATCCATATGCATTACCCTCAATCTATCATTGGGCTAACACAGAGACAGGCAACTAGTCACACTCACAACAATTGGCATTTTAGCATTACCAGCTAATCTGTTATGAATTTCTTTGAACTGTAGGAGGAAGCTACAGTACCCTGAGAGAGCCACAGCAAACCATACCCAAAGGCCTCAGTTGGCTTGCAAATTCAAACCAGGAACGTCTTGCTGTTAGACAATAGTGTTAGCCACTGCAGCAGTGCAACATTTTCACTGAATAATTATTTAAGTATATATGGATTTCTATTTCACCTCTATACGTTTAAAATCCTGGTTGTAGCATTGGCTGTAGTTTTAGGTACCACACTAGAAGGTTTACAGCATTTCTTGTCAGTATTTCCTTTGTTCTGTTTCAAAGTGATCTCAAATAAATCTCAAGGGAACACTTTTTGCATGATGTTTCCTGGCACTTTACCTTTTGGTTGAATTTATAATTTGTGATACAGAGGAAAAAGTGAGCAAAAAGGAAGGCGACAAACAAGAAATGAAACTTTTTAGTTCATTGGTTTTTGTTTGGGTAAATTGTACAGCTTTAAACTAGTGGCCCCATAGTGTAATGATTAACACAAGTACCTAACATTTAAAAAATCCCCTGCTTCATACCAGGGGAAAAGGGAGACGGCTGCATCAGTAAGGACATCTTGTACATGCAGACTGAGTTCCTGTAGCGACTCCTTATGAATAAGAAAAAAAAACAAAAAAAAAAAAAACAGCATTGTTTTTGGTTGCATTATCAAATTATAAACTGGTCTCTCATGCTGTTATTTACTCATCTATTTTAATGTAAGTCTATACCAGCACTAGCACATTGTGTCTTGGCACTGTTGTTATGTACCAACACTAATATAGATATTTTCAATTTATCTGCCACCACTTTTGCTTTTGGTTTACGATACCTAGCAGGAATTCCTTCACAGAAACAAGAAGAAAAATGAAACTAACCAAAACTGAAAGCAATGACTAAAATTAGATCAGGGTGGGGTGGGAAGAAAAAGAGAAGAAGAAGAAGAAAATAATTTTGAGAATTAAGTACAAAGGGCTTTACAGAATACAATAAAATAGCTAACAATGAGGAAATCCATTAAAACGCGTGAGATATAGAATACTAAACTAAACCAAATGTCTGCTTGCTCAGGCTTCACAATTAGAAGCAGGTATATGACTGAATCAAATGCTGTTGCTTAGGATTTCTTTAAGCCATCGTCTAAATACAAACTGACTGGCAGAGAAATCTGGCAACCCCCCCCCCAAAAAAAAAAAAAAAAGACAAACAAAACTAAAAGCCATTGCGAAACAAGGAGATGGGCTATCTACTCGTATACAGCAGTTCTCTAGCAATGAGCCCATAGTCCACATGCTGACGGCTGCAGTGTAAAGAATTCCAAGGATGGCCGCTTGGTTGCATTAAAAAAGCGAAGACCAGACGTCCTTTAAGGTTTTGTTTAATTAGTTGTAACATTGTGTTGTGGCTTTGGGACATGCTGTGCCATTGCTGTTACTTACACTATGTCCTATCCATTTTAATGGACTTCGGAGAATTACAGACTTATTAAAAATATAATATATATATTTCTTTACAGTTATATTTTCTTTTGTGTTCTGTAAAGCACTTTTTAACTACGTTTTTCAAAGCGGTAAATAATATCATTATTATTATTACATGGTTCAGTAAAGGTTCACTATGCAATCAACCTCAGTAGAATACCACCATCTAGTGGCAAAAAATATATTTATTATGACGTACACCAGCTGTCATATGCTCTTTCATTTCCTCCTGCTCTCACTTTGAGGACAAAACCAGTACGGGGTTATCTGTGGAACTATTGCTCATCGTGAGAAAATGGTCTATCCGTCGGATTATTTGCCCCACTTTCAACCACGAGGTTAGTTTGTTTATTGACACGGCATTATTCAATATTTTTAAAATGGCGGCAAGGCAGTTGTTTTTCCTCTTAGTGTGCTCATTTTTGAGGCTCTTCATTCATTCTAGACCAGCAAAATGGCTGTAGTAGCATTTCATTCCAGGCCCTCGCTTGGAATGAAATGGAATCGCAACTTTTACTCAGATCACAACTTTTATTCATTTTTACGGCACCGAAATTTGTTTTGTTAACTTTTTGCAGCTGAAGTTATTTTGTAAGAAATTACAAAGTACGAACAACATGTGCTGCTAATGTACTGCAATGGCAACCCAGGAAAACAATGTGCAGTGTTCCTATTTTACCATATTACCTAAGTGCTGCACATTATGCTGACTCATTAAAATAATTTCCTTAAAAAGGAAAAACAAAAATATGCTTGTATTTTGGTAGTTAAACATCTAAGGACTGTAAAATGAACTGTTTTGCAAATGAAAATGATTTTCAGTAGACTAACTGTGTTATGTTTTCACTTAAAGATGGTGATAATCTACACACTCAGGAGAGCGGGTATGCTTTTGTCATGGTTTTTACAGTTCTTTAATAAAATATGTTTTTTACACTTCTTGTAAAAATGGGAGCAAAAAACAATATTTTTTCCCCTCTATATTACAGTGATGCAGGTCTTTCTTCTGACATGGTGCACAAGTTCTGTTACAAGTATGAAGAAATTGCCCTGCCTGTAACTGACACAGGGAGTTGTGTGAGGCCCATTCTTCACATGAAGCAGTTCCCCATGATGGCACAAAGCAAGCCACACCCATACCCGCCTGAGTCAAGACCTATGACAGAGGGATTCTTAATCAAGTCCAGTTTGGCTGGGATGCAAAGTGGGCCGCCAAATAACTTCAATTGCCAGACATACACAGATCGTGACGATAATAGCAAGGGAGAGGAAGTATTCAAGCCTTTACCCGGAACATCAGCCATTACAGAGGCACTCATGGAAGATGTAGGAAATAAGGGTAACATCATGGATGCCAACACAGACGCCAAAGAAAACCCAGGAAGCGCTGCACCAGTGGAAGAAGTGACGGCCCAAAACCGCTACAAGAAAAGAGCTGTTGGGAAAAAATGGAAAGGTAATTAAATTTCCAATATGCATCTGTTAAAAACTGCCATGCATACATTTATTGCAAATATTACATTTTAAATCATAAAGATTGATATATTAAATGCCAAAAAATCTAGCATGTTTAACACTGAGGACATAGTTAAAGTTGTTGTTGTATTTTATTGCAGTTCTGCTGAGGCATGTTTCTTTAATGTTACATTTACATGCATGATTAGACAAAATACTGGAAAGTCTTATATGATGCAATCAGTATAACTGCTGTACCTAAATAAGAGTATAATTTTATTTAAATTCTCACGTGGAGTAATTCATAGTGACTTTTTCCATGAGTAAGTCTGCCCCGTACTTTTTCTTTCCAGTTTACAATCTCTGTGTGATGGCAGTTCTAATCATAAACTTTCCTGCCTGTAATGGATCTAATGGTATGTTGTACTTCATATGTATTTAAAGATTTATTTATATCTAGTTTATATACATGTGCAGTTTTTTTAACTATTACTTATATTTTTATATTTTTGATCAGACAGTTTATTTATATACTTAGCCTGCAGCACATCTACTGTGTTAAAAACATGAGTAAGCTAAGCTGTAGTAAGTTTTTATTCAAAAATTGGTAACACTTTGTAATACAACACCCCAACTGAGGACGTAATTGCCCTGTAATTAAATCTGACTTTAAATGAGCCCCTTTATTTGCAATTTTATTGTACCAGAAAGTGAATATACATTATATTTTCAAGTTACTGTGAAAGTAATTTAATTACACTATAATTTATTTTTAGGTACACTGTAATTGTATGGTAATTACCAGAAAAACAAATATTTTTCCATTTTACATTGTGGGTATGCCTTACTTTTTAGGGTGTGTAATGCGGGGTGACTTACAACAATGTTATAAAATGCAATACTAAGAATTATTCTAGGTCCCATCAGAATATGTAATTTTAACTTGCATGCATTTACACCTGAAATCATGTTTATATTTATATTTTCCATTTCTCTAAATGCAGATGGGCTAAACTGTTGGGTCTGCAAGGATCGGGACAAGTGCTCCAGCCTCAACACAATATATGACGAAAATGACGATATCCTGAACTATGGAAAGAAAGCTTTCTCAGAATGCTCTCAAATACCACCGCCTGTGCCTAAGACTCCTAAAACCTGCACAGTATGCCAGTCCGATTTTGTCTTCATTACCTGCTCAAACGACACTAATGAAATCCAACCAGAAGCAAAGGAATCACTCATTCAAGACATCCATAAAACATGTATGTAGGCCATTAAGGTGCCATTCTGCGCTGGCTTTGTTGAAATGCTGGTTAAAATATACCTGGACGTCAAGTTTCAAAATAAAATTTAAATAGAATGTGCATGTTTAAAAATATTTAAATAACATACATCTAATACAATATAAAAACATTATAAATTCACTGTGAACTGTTAAGACAACTGTGTAGATAAGGTTTAAAAAAATCAGAATGGGAGACGACGATCAACACAATAGCGCTATTCACTGTTGTCACTGTCGTTAGGGTGCTGCATGTTCCGCTGGTTTAAACTCAGCAAGCAGTATTAAATAAGGGTTGGGCGAAAAAGCCTCAAAAGGATACCACATATTTCAAGAAAAAACTATGATAACAGTATTTCTGTCGATATAGAAAAATATATATTATGCATCTAGCTTGAAGACAGCAGCATTTATAAATGTAAGAAAATGAATGTTCGAACCTTCTTTTAAAATGAGGAGTGTGGGTGTTGTTTCCCTGGAATTTTTAAGTATAAAATAACACTAAATTCAGAATAAACTAAATAACCATGTGACTCTGCAGGAGTCTGAACCAATATAGGCACATAATAAAGATGAAAAAATATTTTCTACCTGGGGTGTTGCATCTTAGATAGAACATTTTAATTGGTTGTTTAAATCCACCATTTGCCTCTATTATCAGAAGTACCGCAACTGGTGAATACTCTTTGTTTAGTTGGGTCGCACATCACCAGCTGCAAGTTCCTCCTCCTATTTTCTTGCATACTTTGCTGGGAACTGTGCTCTGCTGTCTACTGTCCCTTTTCTGTGTAACTCATCTTCGAAGTCGGACGCCCAGCTCTAACTCATCTCTCAGACATGCCCGGACTTGTCTCTTTGTGGGAGGACAATATTGGGGGGGAGGGCATTATGGTCAATATGATATGGCACAGACTTTACATTAAATGCACCTGTTTAAATCGGTACAGTCTAAAGCAGTCTGGATAAACTCTGTACATGCGAAATATTATTTTGGAGGCTGTAGATTTTATTGCTATTGAATTTCTACTGTGCTGTGTATCAAACTGGTTAAAAGGCATATATGAGCCATCTGTGCCATCATGAATTCACAGTAACGAGTCGTTCTATTTCTAATCACAATATATGAATTATTTAAATGTAATTAGTTATTCATACAGAATTATGCTACTTAAATGTATTTCTTCCTCTTTAGGCATGCAGTATAAGACTTCTGACCCGATGCCCAGCAGAGGGACTTCCCATTACAGTATGTACTTTATTTTCACATAGAGAAAAAAAAAGTTTTAGATAACCCTTTATGAGCTGGAGCTGGATAGCACAACAACTGACAACATTACAATATTGTGATGGAACTGAAACTAGGGGCGGTATCCACTACAGGTTGGGATGTTAGAGTAGGAGTTAAAGTAGATAACGGCATGTTAAATCAGTATTAGCGGATGTGGGCTCATTCCTAGTGGTAAAGCCTTATAATTTTGTATGATTTAGCACATTATATTGCGTATTAATATCATTTCACATAATGTATTTATCCCCAGTGGGTTTGCCAAAGCCGATGGATCCTCATATTTGATTATTGAACTGCAGATTTAAAATTCTTGGTGACGCAACCCTCCGATTTTTCCGTGCTGTCGTAGTTCACTGAGACTGGGTTTGTCTCCTCCTGGTCTCAAATCGTAGATTTGCGAGTCAACAACATCCGACAAATTCACAACTGCGCAGTTCTTAAAGGTCAGTTTTGCTACTGAAAAATGTAACGCCGTTTTTTGGCGATCCGCCTTTTTGTGATGATTAATATTTTTGTTATACAAATATATTTAAAAGTGAGAGAGAGGGCGAGAGAAGAATTAAGCCCACGTTAAGTACCCCGAGATCGCACCAATCCCATAATCGCAAACTTCAAAAAGAAAAGGCGCGCACTCACTCGCATTTCAGGAAGTGGCCACCCGGTGCGCGCGTTTACAAGCCTGTCAGCGCGATTAACAGATTTTTTTTATTGGGTTGCCATTATCCCACCGCTTGGATCCTCGAACTTTGAGCCAACCACATAAACCCACCGTCTGACATCCCCGCTGTTCCTCCCTGAGAGCCCGGGCCCCACGTCCCATCAAGTCGGAGAGCAGCAGCGCTACCGATCCAGACAGTGAATGTAAGAGGGCAGCACTGCACAACCCTAATCCTAACCCTACCCCAATAATAGTGAGGCTGTAAAACTTGTAATCTGTCCTGCCACCATTTGTTAATCGCTACATAAGCCATACATACATGCATACAACTATTTAAATACCGGCAATCATTTGGGCAAATATCAGAAATCCCTTTTTGGCACAGCGAGTGCACAGCGAGTGCGCTCGTTGCAGTATTTCTTTAATAGAATGATAGATGTCGCTAGACAAAACCTCCACATCAACACGATTGGTAGAAGAAGTCATAACCGGAAGTAAAGGAACAGCGAAGTTTTCTTTTGAAAGGGGGCGTTCGAGTAGTCCAAGAAGCACGTACTTATAGGATTTTCCCTTTCAAGGGGGAAATATTTACGCTGCCGTGATTTCCAAAGTTTGGAGTAGTTTGTAGTTGTGTTCGATGCTTCTAGGAGTGACTTTTTATTCAGAAACAGAGGGCAGATGATCAGAAAGGAACGCGTCACTGACGAACTGGAAAGCTTAAGTCTGTGAGCGCAGTCGCGGTTAACCCACGTTGTAGCCGAGTCCCACTTATTTCTAGCAAAACTGGTATTTTGAATAAACAGCAGAAATTGTCCGAACGGAGTTTCCCCCGGAAATGTGCACACATTGAGCACAAACGAGCGACCTCTATCTGTTGAATCTGTAATAAAAGCCGAAGTTAAATGTTTGTCAAAATACAACTAATAATTAAACTGCTTTAGTGGGTGAGCTTATGAATGTAACAATATATTACAGCTGGGGAAGAAAAAGAAATACACCAATGCGCGCTTTTATACACTTGGCAAACTAAGAGTATCTTAATTATGACAGAGGCTTAGTTATATGACGATATGTTTCATGTTTATATGGTGAAACAGTTTGTAGCAATCCTGCGCTCTGGGTATAAAGGGCTCGATATACCCTCACATACAGTGACACACTCTCAAAGTGAAGTTATATCTGCTGACCCGAGTCACGCTTTGGTGTCCTTTCTGCTGGTCCTTCACCTCTCAGTTTTCTAACCTTGCTGCAACTTGGCAGATAACGTGAATCTATTATTGTGTCATTTTTCAATTTCAATTATATATCAATACAGAAACTTAATTCCTAGATTATACAGAATTAGATGCTGCAACAGCTTGAATAGATCAGCCTTTCTGGAGACAGCATAAACCAAGAAAAAGGTGCCAGTATACTCTCTGCATTGGTCACTTAACACACAGAGCTGATATATAAAGAGTCAAAACCATAGGCAAAGACATTGCAGGGTATTTTTCAACCCACAGAGTCTCACGTTTTCAAACTGTCGTAAGCTCTCCCTCTGTATAATTTGTGAATCTCTAAACTTCTGTACTGATAGACTATATCACCAAAAGTTTTCACTCATCTGCCTTCACTTCCACTTTGTTATAATACCACCACTAGATGACTGCGTAATATTTAGTAGCAAGGAAATTTCATGGCTGGACTTGTTGCACAGGTGGGATCCTGTCATTCAGTCTGCATGACTAGGTGGCTTTTTTATACTGGTGCCCACAGAAGTGATTGGAACACCTGAATTCAATGATTTGGATCGGTGAGTGGATACTTTGGGGAGTATGGCGTATATCATTAAACTGGTGTTAAAAGCAAACATGATAGCAGCTCATGTCAGGTTACAAAAATCAAGAGGTGCATGCCAGCAGATGTGACGACATATTTGTTGCACAGTGAGGTGCACTGGGTAAAAAAGCTACTTTACACTCCAATGCAGACATGAACAGCTGGGGACCCGATGGCCAAATAGTCCTGTTATACTTCTTTGACATAATGGATAACAACAATAATTATATTTTAGCATTAAATATATTTATGTAATTTATTTAATAATAATCAATACTGTTAATTTACTGCAGCTGCAGCATAAACCTTGCACTGGGTGATGATCCAATAAATTACTTGAGTACTGTACATATGTGTAATAGTAAATTTCTGTATTGATGTAAATGTATTAATACATTAAAGATGAAGGTACATTTAAAAAAAAGAAAAGAAAAGAAGATAAGACACTTAAATTCTTGATTCAACCTTAATTTGTCTTTTCAGATCCTGGCCGTGGACCTATTGGATTGATTTTAATGGCTGGTTTGTATAAATTATGATACTAACCTATGACATGTACAATAGTCACTTAACAATGAAGTTAAATTGCCAAGAGCCAGGTTTTGCTGACCTTGACTGAACAACAGCAGTCTGTAGGGTTTTTTTTTCTTCTTTTATTTCATAGTTCTCTTTCTGATTGCGATTGGACCACTGTGATCTTCTGAGTAAGCGTGATTTTATTTTAACAAAACTTTCATCTTAGAAACACAACTTCCTTATATCAGGTCCCTTGAATAAGTTCATGAATGACTAAAGCTATAGACCAACCCCCCAAAAATATTTCACACCATTTAATCCATTATACATTTTAATACAGTTCCCCAATCTTAAAATAGATGATTTTATTCTTTCCTTTTAGTGCTGTAAGAAAAGCTTTGTGATATATTTGAAAAAAAAAACTAATTCTCAGTCCCAGTAAATCTTGAATTGGAGAATATTTTTAGTTCAAATATTGAAAAAATGGAAAGGGGCTACAAGCAGACTGTTTTGTGGTTCTTTTTTTTTTCTTTGGCTAAATGCAATTTCACTTAACACACTTCTCTCTTTTTTCAAACAGGACTTTGGATCTTCAACATTTATCCCTCAGCATGAAACATCACGCTGAAACATCTTTTTTTTTTTTTTTACTCATAGATACTTACTTTCTGTCTTAAAATGTTTTTAACTGTATTGGCACAGCATAATGGCTAAATAGGATGTGTTTTATTGCATATGCTTAAGCCCAAAGAAGTCGCCTTTTTTTAGAAAAACTATTTCCATAATAACTGGTTATTTTTCTGTAAATCACCTTCATGCTTATTTGGCTTATCAGACTTCAGCTTTACTTGACAGCAAATAATTATGTTTGAAACGCATCTACATATCTGGCCTTAATTATAAACACACCTGCATATCAAGCTGCATATGGTTCATGTTCTTTTTCATAACAGACACTGGAACAGAATATAATGTGCTCAGTTAATAATCAGAAGAGTGTACATCATGGGAAATCCCTCAGCTGCTAGGGCTTGCAGGATCAGTGCAGCCATTTCACTGTGGCAGATGTAGTGTATTTTGTTCCCATACCTATATTTTTGCTTAAAAATCTTTTAATGGACAGTTATATGAAATGTTATTTTTTGTCAGAACGCTATAAAGACAAACATCTTTAATTTATGGTCTCTTTCAGTTAAACCTGGTAAATCAAATTTTAAGATTCCCACGGTCTGATAAGACTTTAGTCTTATTATATGTATAGAAGCTCTCTGATCCACAAGCAAAACCTGGACTGTGAAAGTGAAGTGTGGAAAAACAGAGAACAATGAAGTCAAGATAAGAGTTGAGCCTTCAAAATGAAGTCACTTGTAAGCAGTCACTTCTGACATTTATAGGTCTATTCCCAAGCAGTAAAGTTAAAGTTCTGTACAATGGTAGTGTAGAAACTAGACTTTTGTTTGTTTTTCTTTTCATACTATTAAGCTTATTTTAATGTTCTAAATCACATAAAAAGCGCCCGCCCCCACGAAATAGGTCACGCTCTCTCTCTCCCACAACCTGGGTTTAAAATTAACAAACAGCGCTTTCTTGTCGTTTATCAGTTTCTAGACTGTACCATCTAGACGGTGGGTAAAACACGTAGCGTACTTCCTGGTTAAAATGTCACTTTAGCGAACACAAAATGGGCAAAGACGTAAAGAAAACGCCTTTTTTTAAAATAAAAACTTGGCCATTTCTCACGACTAGGTTTCTGTAGTGAAGTTAATGCGCCGTCAACCGAAAAAATCAGCAACCACCTGTAAAACAACGACTTACACACGTCCCCGTTTTTCGCAACCTGTCTCGGCATACACCTGCGGGGCGTTCGGGTCCTCCCAAGTCTACAACACACAAAGACGCAAAATGGAGGTGTTACTATCTGTCTGAGGAAAATTACATGTACCTGAATACGTTTTTGTTTGTATATTTACGAATTAAAAATACTTAAGTCTACCGAGACCGCGAGGAAGCAAGATTAAACATGTTCTGGACGATAATCTTCGCCGCTTTAATGGCGACAGGTAAGTTGGCCTGTATTTGTCAAACAGGGTGGGGGCCGGGGAAACTTTGACATACAAACCGCCTTTCTAAATACTCTAGCTTTTCCAAAATTATAACTTTTTGTGGGCATTTTTCTTGTACTGATGGCTTGAGGTCTTTTAACGATTGTGTTTTGGGGGAAAACGTTTTTTAAAAAATTGACAACAAGGATTTTAAAACAACCTGTTGGGACATAAAATTAAAATGGCTCTTTCTTCTCGGTAGTTTTTAATATAATGCACTCGCAGACAAACAAAAATAAAATAAAAAATAGATTAATATGAATAAAACAATTTATGAATCCTATTTTCAAAGTAATTCTTTTGTTATTATTATTATTACTGATATTGTTATTATTCGACATATTTACAAAAAACAAACTTTTAGTTGAAAAAAATGCGGGTAGAAAAGGGTTTTTTTGTTTTTTTGTTGGGTTTTGTTTTGCTAAATACACCTTTTTGAAGCCTTGTGGGTTGGTGTTGGTTTTATTTGTAAACTTTAAATATTGGGGAACTGAAGTTGATTGAGAGGAAGCCGAATTGGTATCCAACGCATAGCCTTTGGATAAAATAATATAACTCATAATTAAGTGCAGTAGAAATGCAGACGAAAGCGGAGGGAGCCGAGTAGTTTTTGTATGATGTTGCATTCTTATAAACAAAAACGTCCACTATAACTCATGTGTGGTGATTTAAGGCTTGTTGAGGGCTGCATCCGGGCCTTACTTAGGGCTGTATATAGTAAACCTGTTGAATTATAATGTCACTATCACTAACTAGTCAACATCTTCAAGTATCACATACTTGGATAAAAAAGTTTTTTTTAACTAACTGTAAAGACATGACATAGACTTCAAAACTTCCTTTAATTGTAGTTCTGTGTTATCAGAACGTAGCCATCATAATCTAAAGCTATAGTGGTTGGAGCTCATGCAGCCAGACTCATTACAGATGAGGTGACTCCTTACATGTACTCTCGGTGATACTAGAAGTGAAGAAATGGTGTTTGGCTCGTGCCACGCCTAGAGGATGTAGGATGCCTCTTTTTAAATGTCAGAAACATGATCATGATAATCACAGTAATAATACATAATTTGTGTCAATCTTCATTGTTAACTTATATTTTTGTTTTCTTTCTAGAATCCACTATGGGTGTATCAGTTCAATGTCCTACCAAGAGGTATGTCGTCATTCTCTTCCAGCCTGTCACCCTTACCTGTCAGTATCAGACAACGGCCACTCAGCTCCCTATTGTAACGTGGAAGTATAAGTCTTACTGTCGGGATCCGGTTCAGGCTGCACTCAATCCCAGCAGTGCAGACAACATTCTGTCTCAAAACAACCCCAACTATAACCCCACCATTGAGTGTGCAGACAACCAGAGGACAGTGCGAATAGTGGCCTCCAAGCAAGGCACTGCAGTTACCCTTGGCCCTGAGTACCAGGAGCGCAAGATCAGCATAACCGGCAGTAAGTTGGTTAATTAATACACTGAAATCCTATTAAGATATGTAACAGCCTTGGCACGACATGTTAGTCTGTAAGCAGTACCAAAATGTTGATGCTGTTCATCTGGACATAGCATTTTGAAAACTTGGATGAGTGATGAAATATTTCTTCCACTTAAAACGCTACATGCAGATGAACAGCTCAACATTTTGGGATTTCCTTACCCGGATGTTTGAGCATGAATCAAGATGTCTGTCAGTAATTCCTTCTTCTGTTGTAATTAATCTGGAAAATGCATAAACACTGCGAGGGTGTATGTAAATGTACATGTACATTTAATTTTCCTAAGGGGCCACAAGAGAAATTGGGTCTGTTGTGGAAGGCCATACCAATAACATTTAAAAAGATTGAATTAATACTGAGCAGAATTGAGTTCAGTTTAATGGTGGGGACCCTTCACAACAGTACCAGGTTCTCATTTAGCCACTTGAGAAAATAAATTGCCTGTCTCTGCAGTAGTTTCACATAGGGCTGTGCGATATGACCAAAATCTCATATCCCAATATAAGACATCTATCATAAAGTCATAACGTCATAACGATACAAAGCACAAAAAAATTTACATTTTCTGTAAATTCTGTGAATCGCGGGCAGCTCGACTCGTGAAGTGTTTCCAGCTGGGCGTCGTGTACCTGGAGTCGAGTGTTTGAACCGATGCATGAAACGATATATTTTTAGACATAAGTTGTAACGGCCGCTGTTTTCTTTGTGAGTATTTATTACACGGCGTGCTGCGGGGAAAAGCCTGTTCTAACGTTTGAGTCTAAGGTTTATTTTTTAGCACCTGGCGGCTCTTTTTTCCTTCTCATCCGTAAATACTCTGCATACTCTTTCATAGAGCTGGGCGATAGAACGATAACGATATGTATCGCGATATAACTTTTACTCGATAGAGAAATTAAGCTATCGCGATAGACCTCGCCGCTCTTGTCCTCTTTAAAAAAAAAAAAAAAAAGGTCAGCCAATCCAAATTAAGTAGCGCAGAGCCGAACCAATCACAGCCGCAGCGTCACGTCGCGTGACTTGTTACGTACAGCACAAGTGCCAAGCCGCACGTGTGTTTGTTTGGGAAGCAGCCAGCGGATAATGGAGCCAGCGCGTAATGGAGGAAATGAGTGTGCCGACTAGAAAAATCAACCGAGCGTGACCGAAGAGAAAACAGACGATGGTTCCAATGCCGGAGAGATTGTCGAACGGAAGAGCCAAAGAAGTTCCGTAGGGTGAAGGTATTTCGGCTATTTCAAGTCTGACAAAAAACAGAGTAGCGTGCACTGTAAATTGTGCCGAAAGCAAGTCTGGAAATACAATAAACTGGTGCATGCGTCACACTGTGCGCCACGTTATTGTTTCGGTGAAATGAATTTCTACAATACTGTTAATTCTACTCTCTGCAGTGTTTAAATGCTTACATATACACACAGTTACTGTCCGTCCACACATACGACTCTGTTCTGCTTCTATGCCCCAGCTTTGTTTACTTTTTCCCACCGAGGCTTCTAGACTTCTGATTGGCCAACATTTCTGCACGGTTAGGAATCTAGCGCCACCTGCTGCTTTGGCATGTTCATAGCAGCGTTTTCCTTCATTTCTGCCTTTATGTGTGGACGGGATTATTTTTTAAAACGAAAACGGAAAATCTCCGTTTTCAAAAATACCCGTGTACATGTGGACGTAGCCTCAGTCTCTGACTGGAAGCGCTAATTCGTCATTCGGCTTTTGTCAGACTAAAGTAACTCTTAAAACAGTTTGAAAAGCTAAGCTATACAACAAGGAGAGATTGAGAATTTCCTTTTAGTTCTCAGTTTATTTGATATTGACAAAAGTTAGTCAGTTTTGTCTGTTCTTCTGTAAAACAAACTAAGATTTATTTTTAGAATTAATATTTTGTTTCTAAGTGGAATTGACAATTTAGTAGTCTGTTTCGTTTGTTCTATTTTGAAACTTAAACGCTTTAGCGGCTGCCTTTTGTGTAGTTTGCAATATTTGCCTTTATTTATCTGAAAAAGTCTCATGTTCCTTAAGTACATCTACCCTGTTGAACTTATTATGGGAAATAAATATTTAAATAAAAACAAGCTGCTGATTATTTCACATTTTACTTGTGAGCAACGGCACATTTAAATCTTACAAATATAGTTATTTGGCTTATATCGTGATAGATATCGTTATCGCCTGAAATGAAAAAAACATATCGTGATATGAAAAAATCTCATATCGCCCAGCTCTACTCTTTCATGTGATTCAGTTTATTTTGAAAAGTCTCAACAGGATCTTGAGCTTTATTGCGAAAGGTTTATGTGGAAAATAAACAAGCGGACACGCAATGGTTTTACCATCGTTGTTGATAATGACAAAGCATAAAAACAGGCGCTTGTCCATCCGTAGTGTGTTTAAATTAAATATAAGAGAAAGAGAGAACTTTAAGAAATCAATATAGCCACTACAATGACCATCACAACGATGAAACATAAACGTTTATTTTGCAACACCATGAAACAAATGATAGCGTAAAATGAAACATAGATGTTTTTATATCGTCATCCGATATACTGTATATCGTTATATCGAACAGCCCTAGTTTCACATTACATGAGAGCTATATATCACTTTTTTCTATTATATGTTCTGTTCAGATGTACTGAATTTGTATGAGAAAAGAAAGAATACTAATGTAAAGAATCTTACTGTTCTGTAGTCTTAAGTCTTACTATTCAAAGATCTGTCTGACCATCCATCCATCCATCCATCCATCCATCCATCCATCCATCCATCCATCCATCCATCCATTTTCTTCCGCTTATCCGGGGCCGGGTCGTGGGGGCAGCAGCCCAAGCAGAGAAGCCCAGACCTCCCTCTCCCCAGCCACCTCCTCCATATTTTCCAGGGCAACACCCAGGCAATCCGAGGCCAGCAGAGAGATATAATCTTTCCAGCATGTCCTGGGTCTCCTCCCGGTGGGACATGCCTGGAACACCTCACCCAGGAGGCATCCTTGTCAGATGCCCGAACCACCTCAACTGGCTCCTTTCAATGGAGGAGGAGCGTCTCTACCCTGAGCCTCTCCCGGATGGCTGAACATCTCACCCTATCTCTAAGAGAGAGGCCAGTCACCCTTTGGAGGAAGCCCATTTCTGCCGCGATTTTGTTCTTCCGGTCACTACCCACAGCTCGTGACCATAGGTGAGGGTAGGGACATAGATCGACCGGTAAATTGAGAGCTTCACTTTTACACTCAGCTCTCTCTTCACCACAACAGACTGGTACAGTGTCCGCATCACTGCAGCTGCCGCACCAATCTGTTTGTCGAGCTCCCACTCCCTTCTTTCGTTACTTGTGAACAAGACCCCGAGATACTTAAACTCATCCACTTGGGGCAGAAACTCGTCCCTGACCCGGAGTGGGTACTCCACCAATTTTCTGGCTGAGGACCATGGCCTCAGATTTGGAGATGCTGACGCTGTGAACCATTCCAAGGCGAGCTGGAGGCCAACAAACCCACATCATCCGCAAAAAGCAGAGATGAGATCCTGAGACCACCCAACTGAAAGCCTTGCACCACTTGGCTTTGCCTAGAAATTCTGTCCATAAAAATTATGAACAGAATCGGTGACTTTGTCAAAGATCTATTTCACTCTTATTTTCAATACAAAAGGGATGGCATATTTCAATCCAATTGTTTGTTTGTTTGTTTTCAAACTGATTTGAAACATGGGTATTTTTGATGGGCTCACTCATTTTCTTATAAGTTGAACAGTGCTGCTAGGTTGCTGCTCTTTTTTTTGATAGATCTCAGGGTAATGAATTGCTAATAACAATAGTCTGTAGCTCGGAACAGAGGACGCCATCATCTACCTGCTCAATCGTGTCTACACCCATCTGGACCAGCCGGCGAGCACTGTGAGGGTCATGTTTTTTGACTTTTCCAGTGCTTTCAACACCATCAGGCCGACCCTCCTGGGTGATAAGTTAGCAGCGATGCAGGTGGATGCTTCTCTGGTGTCCTGGATTGTTGATTACCTGACAGGAAGACCACAATATGTACGTCTTCCACAGTGTGTGTCTGACAAGGTGATTAGCAACACAGGGGCACCACAGGGGACTGTCCTCTCCCCCTTCCTCTTCACCCTCTACACCACAGACTTCAGCCACTGCACAGAGACCTGCCATCTTCAGAAGTTTTCTGATGACTCTGCGGTGGTTGGATGCATCAGCAGGGATGATGAGACAGAGTACCGGGCTGTGGTCGACTCCTTTGTCACGTGGTGTGAGCAGAATCATCTGCAGCTCAATGTGGCAAAGACCAAGGAACTGATCGTGGACTTCAGGAAGACCAGGAAACACTTGACCCCTGTTTCAATCCAGGGGGTCAGTGTTGACATTGTGGAGGACTATAAATACCTTGGAGTACACATTGACAATAAACTGGACTGGGCTAAAAACACCACAGCACTTTACAGGAAGGGCCAGAGTCGTCTCTATTTTTTGAGGCGACTGAGGTCCTTCAACATCTGCCAGAAAATGCTGAGGATTTTCTATGAGTCTGTGGTGGCCAGTGCGATCCTCTATGCTGTTGCATGCTGGGGGAGCAGGCTGAGGGTCGCAGATGCCAACAGACTTAATAAACTGATCCGTAAGGCCAGCAATGTTGTGGGGATGGAGCTGGACTCCCTCAAGGTGGTGTCGGAGAGGCGGATGCTGTCCAAGATAAAGACAATGTTGGATAACACCTCCCACCCACTCCATGACATGTTGGTCAGTCACAGGAGCTCGTTCAGTGAGAGACTGAGATTACCGAAAAGCACCACTGAACGACACAGGAAATCATTCCTGCCTGTGGCCATCTCCCTGTACAACGCATCCACTTAACACACTGTTTGCTGCTACAACTACACATGTTTCTTTTCCAAATATTTATTTATAAGTGACTTATGTATGTATATATATATGTATATATTGTACTATTCTTAGTTAGCGTATTGTCTGTCTTGTCTTAATGTTGGTTTAAAATGGAGCACTGTAACAAAAAATAATTTCCCCCAGGGATCAATAAAGTATTCTGATTCTGATTCTGATTCTGATAGCTGTACTGTTTATTTGCTGTACGTTAGAATGTGCTGAAGTATGATGGGCACTGAGTAGATATAATTCTAGAAAAAAATCACAGTAAGGTGATGGATATAAATTCATTTCAGTTCAGGTTTATTTATATTGCAATAAATCACAAGGCAACTCAAGGTACTGTTAACTCCAAGATAAAGACCCCACACTATTCAGAAGAAAACCCTAAGAAACAGACAATCCTCTTTGGGCAACTACCTGATAACAAGTGAAAAACTTCCTTTTAAAAGAAAGAACCCACGAGCAGAACCAACCCAGCTGCCCTGCACGTGTCCTGTTCAACGACCAGTTGAGTGCTTAGTCATAGCTGGATACCTGACTTGCTGGGGCCTTCAAAATGAGCAATGGAGTCTTAAAAAATATTCAGTGGTTTGAAAAAAGTAAAAAAAAAAATTCTAATGTTTTAATTGATTTGACTGAGTCAATTAAACCACATACCTCTTGAGGGGCAGCTTGAATTTGGTAGTGTATAGTTCATGTATTTGAGGGTCATCTGGTAGACCCACAGTTTTTGAATAACAACTATCGAAAAACAATGACAAAAAAATGTACTAATATTAATTGTTACCCATAGATGCAGACCTGAATATCGCACAGACTGCATGGGGAGACAGTGGTGTCTACTTCTGTTCTGTCATCTCTTCTCAAGATGTTACAGGAAATAGTGAAGACTACACAGAGCTCCTTGTACTGGGTAAGTTAATTCCATTTATAGCCACTGCATTCAGGTACAGGTATACTCTATGCAGACACTTCTTCGTTTTGCTTTCAATTTCTTTCCCCCCATCCACAATATTGTGCTTACACATTAGAATATTTGAGAACAAATGCACAAAACCATTGGCGTGACATATTTTTCAAGTGGCTGAAAGGATAGGAGGGTATTTATCACAGGTTGAGTTCTTAAAGGGTTTTTAGAGTCACAGGTTGCAGGTAACAAAAGCAGACCACATAAAAATAATTGTGGCTTTATCTTTCTTTCACAGAGAGAAAGTCAAATTCTACTGACCTCCTGCCTGGCATTGACTTACTGGTTATGGAAGGTAGTACAAGCCTCTTGATATAGCTCAGTCAAGTTTCAGTCCCACAGTAGAGGCGTATGAACTATCAGGTTTAACCTTAAAGAACAGGAGCGTAACAATGAGGTTGGAGTAATGAGTAATTCTTTGCAAGAGTACAATTGGCTTGTGTGCTTTTTTTAAAAACATAACCACTCTTGACTCATTTTGCTAGAAAAAATTATCTGACACATGATAAATTCCTTTTAAGGTCACACTCCAGAAGTGCCTTTACATATAGGAAGAAACTGTGACTCAATTTGAAACCAGGCTGCTATATTTAAGGGTCAGGCATCATGTTCTGGGTAGAAATATAGGTTTATGCACTGCTCTGCTTTACTTGCTGTTTACTGGCATCCTTAATATCCCATTATGCTGTTATCTGTCTTTGTTTCTTTCTTTCTTTAGTGTGACTCAATTCACATGTTTGTATATCTAACTTTCAGTGTGAGTACAGGGAGCCTGTTACCAAAGTACATTCAGCCCTCATTCCCTTTTCTGTGTACACAGCCCTATGTTTTTCACACTGCTAACACAGTTTGCATTTTAGTTGATTCATTTCAATATACAGTGTCTTCTTTCTCTGTTGTTTTTTTTATGAGCTGCATGCATAGACTTGTGAACCGGCTTTACCGGTTTAAACCTTTTAAAAGTCACCATGGTTGCCAACATGTGTTGTTTATGTAAATGACAAAAATGGCATGTAAGTCTTATCTTGTGGAACTGTCTCGTCTGTTATGACTATTATTGTTAAGATGCATTTACATATACAGTATAGGTGTTTTCTGTTGTTGATGTAATACACAAATAAAGGAAATGTGGACCACTGTAGCTGTAGTTCAGGTTCATATGAATTTCATGTGTTTTTTTTCTCCTGGACTATGTCAGCAATTGAAGAAGAAATGTCAAATCTTAAATCTTTAAACAAATGCATTTAATTGTTGGTCTTTTGCAGACTGGCTCCTGGTTGTTTTGGTGGTCCTTGGCTTCTTTCTGCTGGTCCTCTTGATTGGGATTTGCTGGTGTCAGTGTTGTCCACACACCTGCTGCTGTTATGTCAGTTGCCCCTGCTGCCCAGATCGCTGCTGCTGTCCACGAGCATGTAAGTATCAAACGGAAAAGCCAATAAAATTGTGCATAACTTTCTTTAACCACATTTATTATTACTGTTTAATCCCATTTTAGACTCAAATGCGTCTGTTCCATTGAGTATCAGTGCGTTTTGAGATCATAACTTTAATAGTACAGCGTACAATTCACTATAGGGAGAGTTCTTTTACGCCAGCTTGCACAAATTTGTGTGTGGGTCTTTTTTTTTTTTTACACACAGTTAGATGGTGGGAAGTGGATGAGCATTCAGCTTTAAATTTATTGCAGGAAGCCTGACCCCCAGAGGCTTTATTAATTAAATTTCCATAACTATGTTTAAAATGTAAATATGATCCTAAACCAGGAAACGGTTCACTTTAGTTTGGTTTCCTATCGAGACAACCCTGAACAAACTGGAGGGGAAAGGTTTTGAGGGTGCCTCCTAGTCAATTTTGCCTGTTAGCAAAAGAGAGAAAAGAAAATGACTGTGAGCTTATTTTGTGGTGGGAGCCTATACTAATAAATCAAACAGAGGAAACATTTTGACAACTTCTCTTTTAGTAGAGTGCGTGTAATGCTCAGCCAACAGCATCATCTTGTTAACATATTTTAAAAGCTAACTGGACTTCAGGTACTGAAATATTCAACTGGAAAAGTCATTTTCTTTTAGATTTTTTTTTAAAACAAGTTTAAGGTAATGCATTACTGTTTCAGCCCTCATTTACATGTTTGTAAGCCAGACTGTTTTCCCCTCCAGTGGGCATGGTTTTTAAAGTACACTGACTCAATGGGAAGTTGGGGTATTTCCTAAAAGGGTTAACAGAATACCTCTATTTATTTAATGGAAAGACAGTAAACTATTATCTGTTCTGTTTTAACTCTCAACAGAAAAATCACAAATTTTAAACTAATAATTTTACAGTCTCCAGCAGTTGATGTCATCTTTCACCAACATGCTTAAAACCAACTCTGTTCCATTGTCTTGCAGTGTATGAGGCAGGAAAAGCAGTAAAGAAAGGTATGGGGGATCAATATGCTTCCACCCTCTATGCTCAGAGTATGTATGGTCAGCCACCATACATGCAGCCTGGTATGCCTCTACTTCCTGTACCTAATGGGGTTGGAGCCCAGCTGCCTCAGAGTGGTTACGGTCATGAATATGATGGTGCCAGCTCAGGTAGGTGATACAAATTACAAACCTGAAAGTTCACAATGATTACTGTCTGTTGCAGTTTTCATAATGTGTTGTACTTCTGCAGCCATGAGTAGGAAAATTCAGTTAACTGTTGAATATGAGTTTCATAATAACAACGCAGAGGTTTTTACTTTGTGCAGAGATTAGCTTTGTGGAGTGCTTGTTCAAATTTGCTTTGTTTTTGTTCTCTATGTAGTGGGACACGGCTCCCAGGTACCTTTGCTACGTGAGCAAGACCGAGGGGACAACAGTGAGTAGAGTGTGTGTGTGTGTGTGTGTGTGTGTGTGTGTGTGTGTGTGTGTGTGTGTGTGTGTGTGTGTGTGTGTGTGTGTGTGTGTGTGTGTGTGTGTTGGGGGGAGGAATTAACCCACCCACACCCAAACAGGTGTACAATACACTGCGGTGTGAATGTTTTTTTTTGTTTATGTGGGTGGGGTATTTTTTTTTTTTTTTAATCAGTATTATCTCTCAGATTTGAGGAATTTCCTCACTTGGTGTGGTAAATTATGAATATAAACCAAATTTAAAGTGAGAAGATACATTTAAAACCTCACCTCACCTAAAACTGATTCTTTGCATTCTTACTCTCATCTTACTTTGATGTGGTTATGTTCACATAACTAGTGGGATTCCACCCACAATGTATGTGTGCATTTAAAAAAAAAACTGTATTTGTGTGACACAGCTGCTTAGTCTGTTCACGTTTTTTTTATATACGTGAATATTTGTGTTTGAAGTTCTCTTTTAAATGTAAAATTGATAATTTGATTTTGTTGTATACATTTATTAAACATTTTATTATATTTTAGGATTTTATGCATCTACTTTTGGAAGAGCTCAAATATCTTAACACCACTTTAAATCTGTAGAACACCTTTTGATGCATATTAGCTTAGCATGTTGCTAGGCCAGTATGCTTCATCTACTTCGTTCAGGTCTCACTGTTGCATGTCTGTCTTTATACATAAAGTTATATGTAAAATATAGATTAGCAGTGAATTGTATCTAATGCAAATAATTTTGTTTTCCATGCGCTGAGAGCAGAATTGTGCTGTCAAAGCTTATATTTACTCTAATGTTGCAATACTGACAAAATTATAAAGATTTTATAGTTCTCTTAGTTCCTCTAATAGCATCATGCTGACTCTGGTGTTTCTTCACCCAGAAAAAAATATCACTTTTGGTAAAAAAGTTTTGTAAACAAAACATCTTTGTTGATTATACTCTTAATCAAATGTCAATAATTTACAGCTTCTCATAAACAAAGCAGCGCATATGAAAGAAAAAAAAAAACAATGTATGACAAACCTGTGCAATAAAGGGATTTCAACTTGTCACAAATATGAAAGCATTTTTTGATGGTTTTGATAAGAGTATGCAAATATTGAAAGAAGCTGAAATCATTCACTATATTTGAACTTATTCTCCTCACTTCAGCTCGCAGTGGTTTTCGAATCCAGGTGGACCCTGACGGGAACGCAACGCGTGCCATTTATTATATGGAGAGGGAGCTTGCCAATATGGATCCATCCAGGCCTGGCAACTATCAGCGCTGTGAGTAACTGATTGCTTCCTATTATTCCTGTGTAGCAGACTATATTAGATTCTGTGGCTGGAAGTCCTATATACATTGATTGGTTGAATTTTGGTTTAAGTGCAGTAATCTTTATTAAACAGGAATAATATATATTAATACATGAATCATAAAAATAAAAATAACTGCAGATAAAAATCTTAACTTCGGTTTTCATCCTCACAATTTGGTTAAATAATACAGTAGATTATGATCGTTGAAGCCAGTAATCAATAACAAGATTCAACTGAAAGTCAGATAAATGTAAATGCTAAATTAACTCCAAGATTTTCTGTCTGACATGAGTCTGACACAATTAAGCCAAATGGTAAATATTCTTTGTTTTTTAATTAATTAAAATACTAATAGTTCTGCTCTAAACTGACATAACTGCCTATCTAATAGTTTTAGTGGACTGATAATATGTAATGGTCATATAATTTAAGAAGACCATTTTCTGTCTTCCTGAGAGAGAGAGAGAGAGAGAGAGAGAGAGAGATAAAAAATTTAATATAATGTGTGTGTATATGTATGTAAAATCTGTCATCAACACTCATCAAGATTGTTGCTTTGTTAGAACAGACAGAGAGAGACTGCTTGTCTTACTCTGGAATTGTGGTTGTGATGGGGAAAAACCAGTATGTGATGTCATGTGTTTCACGCTTCATTTGTCATTACCACTTTCCGCACTTGTGGTTTGTAGCTGGTAAATGTTACCCAGAAAACAATATGTCACAGGAACAAATTTTAACATTCTGCAGTCATGTACGTGAAAACTGACTGCATTTAGTAATACAAAATAAAATTACCGTATTTTCCGGACTACAAAGCGCACCCGAATATTAGCCGCACAAGCTAAAATCAGGGGGAAATCCTGTTTTGTACATACATTAGCCGCACCTGACTAAAAGCCGCAGGTGTTTCAATGTTGACTTATCATATGTAAAAGAATATGCACAAAGGGAATTGTCAGGAAAGAGATGGCTGTTTGGAGACATCACTTTTATTAATATTTTGAAAAACAAGTTATGGGTACATATTAGAGATGGCACGATACCACTTTTTTATGTCCGATACCGATACCGATATCATAAATTTGGATATCTGCCGATACCGATATGAATCCGATATAGTGTTTTTTAATCAACAAAACTGTTTTTTAAAATATCTTGCTGCATTTTGCAAGTCTGCAAGTTCATACTCAAGTTTAAAACAACAACTACACTAAAGCTATTCTGTTATACCTGTATACAAAAAAAATATTTCATAGTTCAGCAATACTGATCAATCTAATAAACTTAGACCTACACCATCCTCCCTATTCTGGTATTTTAAAGAGTACTTAGCATAAATATTAAGCAACCTAACTAATAGGGTTCCAACTCCCAGCAACAACAAAAATAAATAAATAAAAAATAGGGAACCACCCCTCACGCTCCACCTCATGATGCTTAATCGACGTAATCAACCTTAATTTGATGCAGTGTGAAAAAAAATGCACAGAAATCAATTATTTTTCAAGAAATATTAAATAGATTCAACATCTTTCTTCAACAAAATTGCAGACTGCACAGATGGTACCTTCCCAAAGTAAAAAGTACTATAGCTTACTAGGGTATATATTAGACTTAATAGTCACTATATACAGTAATTGACTTCTATTCATTTTACATCAAATTAAAACTTTGGGTGTCAGATAATTATTTATTAAAAGCTCGACATTTTAAATGAGAATAAGAAAGAAAAGTATGTCTTTGTGCCCCCTTTTCCCTGTTCATGCCCTATCGGCCCCCCTGGCTAAATTTTGCTAGATCCGCCCCTGCACAGTTACCAGCGTCAGCTACGTAGAAAAAGATCCTGGTGTAGAAAGAAATATTAAATAAATTCTAACAACAGCTTATCAAGCTTAAACGTTCTGCTGTTGTTCAGCCGCTGGTTTCCTCTTTCTGGTGCAAAGTGGGACAAAAACAAACAAGACAGACGGACTCGCGACAGAAAAGCCGATCAGCTGATCATTTAAGCAGTTTCACGATTGAAGTAGCAGCAGGAGAGCGAGAGGCAGTCGCTTGTTAAGCTTAACGTGGGAATGCTTTACAAACATTCAGAGATGGACTTACACACTTGCTTTACTTCTCTCGGGGATAACTTTGTCGGAGATGAAATGCTGGGTTGCTAGCGAAGCTCCACATGCTATCCAGACCACCGACATGTCCGGCATGCCACAGCTGCTCTATCACGTGATGCATACTGCTCCGACTGCTAACGTTCTGAGGTGAGTTACGGCGTGTTGCAAGTTTTGTGAGGTGCTTTCGTGATATTTAATGGATCGGATTACATTTTTTATTTTTCTCCGATATCCGATCCAGTAATTTAGGTCAGTATCGGACCGATACCGATACGTAATATCGGATCGGTCCATCTCTAGTACATATTTGCATAACTTTTTAGGTATATGTACAAGTACCGGTAATTACAAGTACGAAACATGTACTGTGCTTCATAAAAGAGTAACAAATGTAGTACATAACAATAACCTACAGCACACCAGAAAAATTGATTCGGCCTACCTTTTAGGCTCAGGTGCAGCTACAAGGCTTTAACAAGAAGAAAAGTCAGTCATTCACCACCATCTTTCTCTTCTTCCTGCGCACTAAAACAACCAAAGTCCTCTTCTCCAGTGTCGGAAACGAACAGGCTCAGGATGGCTTCGTCATCCACTCTCCGCTTCTCTCCTTCGTTGTCACTTTCAAAACCAAAGAAATCCTCGTTGTCAGTGTCGGAGTCGAACACCCTCAGAAGGGCCGTGGCGGTGTCCTCCTCTCCATCATGCAGCAGTCCAGCCCTTCGAAATCCGTTGGTGATCGTGGATGTTTTCACACTTTTCCACGCTGTCAGAATCCACTGGTGGAGTTGGGCATAACTTGCTTTTCGCAAGTTTATCGCCGGTCATCATCCACGCCTCCCACTGAACGCGTAGCACTACTTTGAAGTTTGTTTTTCGCACTACTTCGTACGGCACTACGTTGCCTGGCGGATGGACATTACAACGTAGTGCCGTACAACAGCGGAACAAACAAAACAAATCCTCTTACGATATCACAAAAATCATGGACAATCCATAGAAAAGCCGCACCTGACTAAAAGCCGCAGGGTTCAAAGCTTGTGCAAAAAGTAGCGGCTTATAGCCCGACAATTACGGTACATAAATTACAACAATTGTTACTGATTGTGGCCCATTGATAGCTGCAGAGCTTTCATGTTGTTACTTTTCTGATCCTTCTACTAAACTCAATTTTATTTCCTCTGACCTGCATTTCTTTTTCAATTTTCCTGTCTCAGTGGACAACATGACTGAAGTCAGTTCCTTGCACGACAGTAGTGGATCTGAGCCTCGAAGCCGTGGAGGTCGTTCCCAGCCCCCGCATCTCCCCACAGTGTATGACCATGATGAAGCTATGAGCACCATCAGCAGCGTTTCCCAGCAAGGCCGCCGCCGTGATGATTACCCGCAGCAAAGAGGAGGTTACATGGAGAACCGCGTACGTTCCCGCTCGATGGACAATCTTGACGATATTGGACGGCGATACCCCAGAGACGACTACCCACCACAACGCCGCCCAGACTCCAGAGGAGGAAGAGGGTGAGTGTTAGTTTCTCGAGTAACCTCCTTGTTGCCATCATCACATCATTTAGCAGAGTTTTTTTTCAGCATAATCTGTACCATGTGCAGCATCATTGAAGTTTCACAGTAATTGTCTTAGTATAAAGATGAACCATGTACATACATGGAGAGACATGTGCAAATTGTTTAACTGAAATGTTCAGTCACCCACACATAGTGTCAGTTCAACCGCAACCTTTCAGTATCACAATGTTATCACTTTATCAAACTTAAATATATAAGAATAAATTAGATATCTTGGCACAGAAATTCTAGCAGGTCTTGTGTCATTTTTGTTCAAACAATCAACTATGGCTGCCTAGTTAAGCCTTGGCTCAAGGTAATTTCCAAATGTGTTTCATCAGAGTGAAGGGAATTGTAAACTAATTTAGCCCGATGACAAAGTGCAGCTGACAAATTTGCCCTAGTTTTTTTTTTTTTGTGGTTTACATCTTCGGTTGATGCATGTACTTTCCACACAAGCTCACTAAAGAAAGGATCCATATTAGCATATCACACCATTTACCTTTTGTCATCGGCTTGATGTTTGAAGATATGTGCAGCAAGTCATTTAGTAAAGTTTCACAGAGATTTCAGACATCACTGTTAGTCATGAGTTCAAAATTTATTTCTTTGTCGTGTTCTCAACACTCAACACCTTCAGCGCACTAATTGTTGTTGGGCCTTGGTACCCAATCTCAAACTTGATGTCCTTCCCCCCCACCCCCGTCCATAGCATTTGTGTTGTACCTCATTGATCTCTAGTTGTGATATCAGTTGCCTCTTCCAGATGTTGCACTGAACTACTAGTTGTTTCACAGTTAGTCTAGATGTCAGGTATAGAAGATTCCATAATTCCCACATCTTCTTCGTGTAACCTCTTCTGCTGGGATTGTGTAGTAGCATTCCGACAGCTCTGTGGTCTGCACCCTTGTACCTTCATGCTCCTTTGTTCTTTGAGATGTAATGTATATATTTCATATGGAAGCTGATATTTAAATAAACCTAATTTCTTTTCATATATGAGAGATGTGGAGGGGTCTGGAGAAGGCATGGAGGACATTATGCTGTCTGTAACATGATTTGGCATGATGGTGGTGGCTCAATGATGGTCAGGGGAGGCCCTGGTCCAGATCTGGGACGATATCCCCCAGGACACCACCAGTCTCATTAGAAGCATGCCCTGAAATTCTCAGGCATACATACAAGCACATGGGGACCATACAAACTACTGAGTACCATTTTGTGTTGCTGCAATGAAATTTCAACAAAATGGACAAACAAAACTTTTTTGGGGTGTGTTTGAATTCAACCCTCTGTAGGTTGATAATCGTCATTTCCATCAAGCGATGTGGTAGGTATCGTTTCACTCCTAGCACATGATCCAGTCTAGTATGTATACCCAGTTCTGTATACAGATCTAAAGTTTTCCTTTAGTTTTTTTTTTTTTTTTGAGCAAAGAAGATATTTATATGTAATGTTGATAAGACATACGGACATTTGGGAACCATAACCTCCATCCCATGTGGAGTCACAGTATCATGAGTAGTTAACCTGTTACCAATTACAGATGCAATGTTTGGTTGTAAACATCACCTGAACTTTAAAGTGAGACTCGGAACACGACAGTAGCTGAAAACAGTTCAGCAAATTCAATGTGCTGTTTTGTGTTTCTTTAGCTCTGATGATGGGTGGAGCAGCAGCGCCCGGAATGGCTATGATCGTGACTATGATGACCGCAGACGTCGTGACTACTCCCCCGATCGCCGGAGAGGAGAGGGTGGAGCCTACGGGGATCTCCCAGGACGGCGCAGCCACAGTCGTGACGATATAATGGATCTGGAGAGGGATCGCCGGTATGGTGGTGGTGCAAGGGGCGGGCGTGAGGATTACGATGACAGTTTTCTACGAGAAGCCATGGAGAGGAAGAGGATGGGTGAGCAGCAGAGGGCGCGGAGCCAGGAGCGATTGGACAGCGAGAGCGACCGCTCAGATCGGGGGAGGGGGGCACGTGGGCCACCTCCACTACCTGTGAACCCACCCTCTGGAAACCCTGGCCGGCACAATGACTACCCGCCTCCACCACCACCGCCTTACAGTGAAGATGAAAAGAAAAGCAACCTCCGCAAGGTGAGTCACAGAAGTTGAGATTGCTGTAAGTGTATTGGTTTGATGATAATCTATGTTTTTACTTCTTATGAAAAGGCAAAAGTCATTACTGAAATTACTCTATTAATACATCTTCAGGGCCAATGACACATTGCTTGTTTTTTATCAAGAGAGTCTGTTTTAGTTTATTGGGTGAGTTAATGAGTTTTCTTGTTTTGCAGAATGGAGCTGTGAGTCGGGAGAGCCTGGTTGTGTGAAATAAAAACTTAGAGAGAACAAAGTACAACAAGGATGCAGCATTGATCTTTAAAAAAACAAGAGAGCGACTGTAAATATTTATTGCACTGCTAATTTGTTATGTTGATTTAAAAATGTCATAATTACTCCTAAATGTGATTGTATGCTTTTCTAACATGGACGAGGTTTGCCTTTTCATGTACACAATATTTTGGCTGCCACAAGTGCCTTACAGTGTACATAATTTTATTTTTAGATAGTTAAAAATATCTCATCTCAACAATTACACATATTCAGAAGTTTTATATAGTTTCATTTAGCTGATGCAGGTATTAATGCAGTTTATGGATGTCTGTTGTTTTTGCATTTGTGAAAAGTAAAGTGACTTTTTTATATGAATCTGTGTGCATTTAAAGGAATTTGTCTAGCTTTTTTGTTACTTGTCGTATTATTGTGTTCACTCGTTTTAGATTCCTCGTGGAACAAAATACTCCAGAGACTTTCTAACGCTAAATTGCAATTTTAACCTTCAGTATGTTGTACATAGGCATCCGGAAAAACATCTTACTGCAAATATTCATTTTGATGTGTTGAAATCTAATTTTAAAATAAAGATCTTCTTGCCAGGCCACATTGTTTGAGCTAAAAGTGTTTCACCACTAGATGCCACCATCTTGTTAGTATGCTGAAGCAGTGATGCTGTTTTAATGCAGCATTTTCTCTGTCCAGCAATTATTAATTCCTATTAGATTTAGAAATGTTAAGACTTTGATCAACCTTGCTTGTTGTTCAGTAAGAGATGATCAAATCGAGATTATTATTTATTTGTACCATTGTGAATTTAGTACTGGATAAGTATTTTGGTTTCTCCCTCTTAAAAGAAGAAATGTTAAAAACTATCTTCTTTGTCATTGTTTTTGTTACGATATATTGCTACAAACAGAAGCAAAGGTACAGTGTAAACGAAACCATTTTCTTTTTTAAAGAAAAAAGGTATAAAAACATGATTTAAGATCATACCAGTGTGTGTGTGTGTGTGTGTGTGAGGGACCTATTCAAACATCACAAATCACAGTGTTGAATAAAAACCCGGACTTTAGTCATTGCCTCCTTGGCTGTCTCAACATAATTGAAATGTAGACTTAATAAAGATAGGATTTATTTCAGAGGTGTTGCGTCATCTTTCAGATATGGCATTATTTCAGTTGCCAGTGGCTCCTCTGACGGTGCTAAATATAAGTAAGAATGTCTGACTTGTAGGGGCATACTATAGGTTTAACATAAGACAAGTGTCAAGTTTCAGTGGTCCGCTCTTAAAGTGACGCAAGCTGGGGGGGGGGGTTTAAAGCCAGTCCGCAGTCTTTGCCTCCTTCACCTAAAAAAAGATTTCACTACGAGTAAAAGGTAAGAAGACCAAACCAACTTTTATGTCAGATCACCTGAATAGATTCTATAAAATAATATCCCTGTTCTACAGGTTTCTGGATTTCCGCCACTTTGTGTTTGTCCCTACTTCATGGGTGATGTATCCTCCTCACACTACATCCTCCTAGCTGTTCAGCAACACTGAGGTTCCTTAAGGGTGTTTACAGTGGCCAAGGTTTGTGCAAATGATCCTCCTTTGATCACACAGTGTCAGATGTCAGAGTGGTTACGTGCTTGCGGCAAGAAGTCATGTTGAAATCTTTGTTGCCATATTTGGTCTCTTATCACTTAATGAGAAAATCTAATTCTGACAAGTAAACAATCCGTCACTCTGAATGAGAAGTGGTGTTTTGATGCAAGTTTTGCCAGGCCTTCCAACTTGGTGCTAAAGTTAGACAAGATCCAAAGCCTCTATGTGTAGGGTTTGTGGTGCTTTGCTTTTTGCTTGTCTTTCCCCCCCAATTATTAGCTCTCTGTGACTGCATTATCAGTGACTCAGCTGCTGCATTTTCTACAGATTTGGTCATTTAAAAGTATTTTAAAACGGTGAGAATACCTAACATGTGACTGAGAGGGAGGCAGGGGGAATGGTGAAGATGCTAGTTAGTAAAGCCAACGCACAGTGAATAGAGGTGAAGAAGTGAGCGCAGGTAAGATTGAGGGAGTTGAGGGCAGTGTCAGAGTTAAGGATGCAAAGATTTTCAGTGGACGTGACCTCAATAGGCAGGGTGAGAAATGAGTATATCAGAAGGACAGCTCAGGTGCAGTGTTTTTGAGAGATAGTTAAGAAAGCAGGTGGTAGGGATAGAATAAGATGGATAATCTGCTGTGGGCCCCCCCACAGCAGATTTGTTTTTTTGTTGTTGTTTTTAACTCGGCGAGGGAATCTTAAATCCAGAGAAAATCATGAATTACAGTTTTAAGGTAAGATCAGTAAATTCTTCTGACGCAATTGAGACTGCTTGCCTCAAGCAGCTAATTGAGCAATACGAAGTAATTTACAGATAGATATATATATATATATATATATATATATATATATATATATATATATATATATATATATGTATATGTATATGTATGTATATGTATATGTATGTATATGTATATGTATGTATATGTATATGTATGTATATGTATATGTATGTATATATATGTATATGTATATGTATGTATATATATGTGTATATATATGTGTATATATATGTGTATATATATGTGTATATATATATGTGTATATATATGTATATATATATATATATATGTGTGTATATATATGTGTATATATATATGTGTATATATATATATATGTGTATATATATATGTGTATATATATATGTATATATGTATATATATGTATATATATATATATATATATATATATATGTAAAATTGTAAAGTTTTTCATTCAATATAATAAACATCCTCACTTTTCAGACTTTTAATTATCTACATAAACCATATTCAAACATCTGCCACCATTGCTTTAATTGGGATACACAAAACAGAACTACTTAAACTGCAAACCATATTACAGTTGTGATGCTACTCATGGTTTCTTTTCAATACTGAGATCCAGCTCTGAGAAAACCAGTTACATGCACAGTAATCTCAAGAGAAGCAGTTCAAGTTCATCAGATAGAGCCGCTGCATATTAGTAAAAGCACGCAATATAAATGTGTTATCAAATCAAATCAAAATGATTTGATTTGAATATAAATGTGTTATAACTTGTTTATTTAAGTACTGTGACAAAGATAGGTACAATGGAGGTAAGAAAAGAACAAAACATACATTTGCTAACCAGGAAAACAAAACGTGTATTACAACCCACAAGAAACAACATGTGGGCTAATTTATTGGTCAAAATGTAATTCCTATGCAGAAAATGCACAACTTACTTTGACTTTTCCGCTTTCTTTTTAGGTCTTAGTGCATTTTAACGTGTAACTTTACATGTTTTAAATTATCTTGATATTCTTTCTCATATCTATGAAAAAGTGAGTGTTTTGTAGCCTGTTTTAAATGTTTTTCATGCTCTGCCTGTGTTCTGTATCTCCAGAGGTCTTCCAGAGGCAGTTGGCTGGCATTTTTGTCTAAATCCAATAAGCAGAATATTCATATTACACCCACATCAGGCACACTTGACATGGCAGTAACAAATGATGCTAATGTGCATTGTTTGTTATATGTACAAAATGCTCCGGTGGAGAAAACTCCATTTATACCACTTCACTACCAATTTAGTAATATTTGTTACACTGGACACTTCGGACACATCATTCAGTAAATATCTGGTCTTTATGAGTCCTGATAGATGATCAAAGGCAAAGACAGTAGCAATCATCCGTGCTGCACATCTGACACAACTCCTCTAAATAAAATAAGGCTCAGCTGGCTGGTTTGTGAATATTTGTGAAGACAGTTGCAGTACAGTTACAATCATTTAAGTCATTTAAGTTGCTTTGTATGTTTTTGTTTTTTCTTCTTCCTGTGGTAATAACTACATTTTACTTTACTTGCCACAGTCTTTTGCAGTATCATAACTGGAAGGGAAGCAGGGGTCCCACTGTTGATAGGACAACACAGTTTGTAGAGCAACTTTTTGTTCACTTACTGTTTCGACTATGCTTTCTTGTGCTGTGAGGGATTATCACTGACGCTTTGGATGTCAAGGACACTCCTATTACAGTGGCTTAGTCAACTTGACTCAGTGGTTGGCCTGTTCGCGACCTGTCTGATAGTTTGACCTATCCTGTTTTATGCTCTGATGACCGTAATGTTGGAGATTTTGCCATATTACCATATCTTAACCCTCTACAGCATAGCGTAGACATTTTCATGCCTTACACTGGCCCTTCAAAAAAAAACCACTTTGTTTTTTTTGTTTTTTAAAATAATGCTACCAGACACATCTCTATCCAATAAAATGATGAGTTGAAGATGGTGTGACTTTCATTCTTTGGGGGGAGGACCCCTTTCTGCAAGCTGCACTACATGAGAGACATCTCCATTAGGAGGCACTATTTTACATGTTTATAGTGAAATAAATGTATATTAAAAAATACTTGTATGTGCATGAATATGTTAAGAAGCATATTTGATTGTTTGTTCTACTTTTTAAAATTTATTTATACAGTAAAACTGTTTATTTTCATTCGTTGCCTCAAGGCAACACTGTGCAGTTAGCCCAAGTTTTTTCAGGCAATATAATGCATTTGCATATGTGTGTAGAGATGTGTTTGTGTGCATTTATATGATCATAGTCAATGTTTTTTTACTTTACAATCTACTCATAATTACAGGACATGGATTTAATACCTTTTATGGAAGGAAACCAAGGGAATGTGCACTTCCTGTCCTCAGAAAGTGAGGACAGTGAGCTTTCATGGAGTGACATTGAAGTAGAGGAGTGGATCCCTGAATGAGGCTTGCGGGACACTTAGGAGCTCAGGGGTCAGGGGTCAGTTGGTAAAGTAACTGTGTCTGTGTCTGTGTTAGTGCCCACATAGCAAGCAGGTCTGGCCAGGATCTGGTATCAAGTCGGCACTGCTGGCTGACTTCTGGCATGATAAGACGTATGTCATCCAGATATGGGACAGGCCTGGCATAGATGGCATGCCATATCTGGCTTGATTGTGGCTTGTTTTATGTGGCCCAGGCCTACAAAAAACAGGTCTGGCCCAGATCTGGCATCAAGCTGGCACTTCTGACTGACTGGTGTTTTGGCAGAGTGTATGTCAACCAGATGTGTGCCAGGTCTGGCAATGACGCCACTATTTATGCGATGGCATGTCATATCTCAGGTGGTAGAGCAGGTTACAAACTGATCGGAAGGTTAGTGGTTCGATCCCTGGCTCCTCCAGTCTGGATGTCAAGAGTGTGAATGTGTATGAATGTAGTTAGGAAGCACTCAGTTAAGCAAAAGTGGCATGTTGTATAGAGCAGTTTGAGTAATCTGGGAGAGTAGAAAAGCGCTATATAAAAATCAGTCCAATCACTGTCTGAACAGAGTTTCGGCATGTTACTTTTGCACTGTTTTGCATGTTCTGGCACATGTTGTTATTACATGGCTTGATTAAGGTACACATTAGGATGAAACCGTTCTGGGCCAGCACAGGGCCAGCAGTATGTCTACAACTGGCCCGTGGCTGCACACCACCTACAGATGGCCCACATACCGCAAAGAATGACGGCCCTTTGGTGGCCCAGACCTGGTTTGCCAGAGGTAATCCACACATGGGCCAGGACAGGACCACCAGTGTGTCTGAAACTGGCCTTGTGCTGGCCCATGTGTGGGCCACCTCTGGCAAACCAGGTCTGGGCCACCAAAGGGCCGTCATTCTTTGCGGTATGTGGGCCATGTGTAAGCACATTGTGTGGGCCTGATCCAGGCCATACCAATTTTGCTGTGTGGGTGTGTGTGTGGTCATGTATTACTTATTGTTGTAGGGACACAAATTTGTTTACACAATCACATTGTGAGGTCTCACCTACTTTATGAGGACACATCGCAAGGTAAATCATTCAATTTTAGGGTGAAGGCTTGAGTCTGGGCTAGGGTAAGGTTCAGGCAGGGACTTGTGATGGATAGAGTCAGGATAAGTCTCCAGGAAATGAATGTAAGTTAATGTAATGTTCCCAAAAGTGATGGAAACACAATGCTTGTGTGTGTGGGTGGGTGTCTGTGTGTGTGTGTGTGCGTGCGTGTGCGTGTGCATGGGGTTAGGGTCAAATGTTGGATATTTTGGTGTTTTATTGTTCCGTGAAATGTTTACATTGTTTATTTGTTGTGCATTTATTTGTTCATCCTTGTTGTACTAATACAACTTATTATAGAATAACTTGGCATTTTACTACCCTTGTCGCACAGTGTTGCCTTGAAGCAACAAACCAATATCTGACCCTAAAGCTCCCCCAAAATAGAGAAAAATATTTTTTTCTCCCAAAATTAAGAAGTCATGCAGTAGAGGGTTAAGAAATCTATTTCACTGGCTACAGTGTTGTCATAACGATAGAAATGGCAGCCAAATTGTAAAAAATTAAAACTGAAAAAACAGAAACAATCTTAAATTAAATAAAATAATCCTCAGCTGGCCTCCCAATCACAGTTTTTCTGTGCCAAAGATCCAATCTGCTGACAGAGAGAGCGAAAGAGAGGAGGGAGGAGAGAGAGCAGTGGAGAAAGCAAATGTTGGAGAGAGACGAGTCTCCTCAGTGGCGTCTGATCAGCTGATAAGGTAAGAGCTCTGCTGTTCTCTGATCTACAATTGTAAGCAGTCAGATTAGGTTTTTCAACTATGTGATTACTCTTTTTGTCTTATATCATATGGATTTGAAATTCTCACTTAAAAGACTTGGCTTTGCAACAGAATACCAGACAGTTAACTACTGTGGCAACTCTGAAAGGATACGGGTACATTACAGCAGTGCTGTGTATTTGATTGCATGTTATAATTATTGCATTATAATTAAAGGTGACCCTGTCACATTTTAGCAGGTTATCTATTTACATCTAAGTATGATACACAGGGAAAATTGGTGATATGTTCTGTTTGATATCCTTGCATTGTGTATTTCAAACATTTTGACCAAAAGATAAAAGAAAAAAAATAAACCGCTGAGCTTCCCTATGTTCTTAACAAATTATCAGCTAATTATCATTTAATGTTCAATGTTTTTTTTTTTCACGTTGGAGCCATGCTGTCCTTTTGCCTTTCAGTCATTTTAAACACAGTTTTAACTATCTGTAGCGTCAAGTTGATAGACAAATCCTGTTTAGGCGATTTCAACAGAACACAGACCCAAAAACAAACTTCAAACAAACAGTGACAGGTCACAGGTTACTGTTTCTCTTTTTTAAATCAAAGTAGCTGTCAATAATATGTCCAGTTTGAAAAAGTTAAAATTTTAAATAGGCGGATTTCCTAACGAGGGCCTGCATAGACACAAACCGAACATCAAGCACATTACAAATCCAAAGCCCCTCCATGACAGTTGGAGCACAAAATGGGAACTTAGGACAAATTTGAGATTAGGTGGACCTTTGGGAATAAAAATCCCTTGCAACACAAAACACGACATGTTGCAGCTCTGTATCCAACCTCCTAAATAGGGTCAACATCCCTTTAAGAATTGCTCATTTTCATTCTCACTGATATTGGCAAAATTGGCATTAATACCAAACCATTTACTTCTACTGGGAAATAAATGACAAGTTAAATTTGTGAGTTTCACCATCCTTCTGAGCAAGACTTTTTTCTCTTGGGACATTAACTTTGAGATTAAAATTCTTTCTGTTTATACAAATGAGAGGAAACTCAGTGCTTAAATACCTGAGCAGCTGGTACACTTTAAAACCGGCATTGCTTAAACAAAGTTAAATGCATTAATACCAGATATAAAACAACTTAGGTGAACATCTGCTAAGTGTAATAACAGAAACATGAAATCATCGTGTTTCACCAACTCTTCATCTATTTGCAAATGGTAGCTATCTGCTTCTGTCCAGTGAAGCGAAGAGAGACACAATGGGTCCATTCTCAGAGGCTTATTCGGTTACTAGTCTCTGTCCAGTACAACCCCAGCCCACACCCCCCCCTCTATATTGCTCTCTTACCATGACACCCTCAACAGTTACACTAGAATGCTGTCAAAGTATGTCTTTGTGTGTTTGCATTATGTAGATTCTGGTGTTTTTTACTCTTAACATTGCTAAAGAGTTAGAGCATGTGTGGATTAGAAGTTTTGGCAGTAACACTGTCCACAAAAAGTGACTCAATTTTTGGTTGCACACCTACTTTTAATCCCAAACTAAACAAATCAGCCCAATCTTGAGCTGCTTCTCTATGAAATCTCTAGCTAAGAATAACATTTTAAAACCTTTAACATGCAGGTGTTTAGTTTCTATGGCTCAAGCTGAAGGTGGCAGAGCCTTTCGCTTCTAATAAGAATAATAAATGTTTGATATGTCCAGACTCAAGAAGTGTAACAGTAGAGTGAGTGAAGTGCATCTGTGCACACTTACAAAGCCCAGATAAGAAGTCCAATTAACCAAACCAATCATAATCGCCCGTGTGGTTTAAACATGGGTGTACAGGGCTTTTTTATTAGTTCATTAAACAAGATGGGAAATCAAAGAGAACAAACCAGTTGTTGGAGGGAGATTATAACCATTATCAACCATTTACAAGTTAACTTGTTAAAGGAAAAAAGAATTCTTCACCATTTTTTGGTGGCTTTTGTGAAACAGGCTCCAGGATTACAAAAGTCAGAGTTTGCTGGAAATAAACTAGTTCCCATGACACGTATTCTCGCCATGTCTGAAATGTAAAAGTGCTCATAACTGAGCAGTCACAGCTGAATGGAAGGTGAAATGGCAGACGTCCTTGAGACAAGAGACGGTAATCTTTCAAATGGAGATGAGCTTTCATACTTTCAGACAGCCTTTCTGCAAAGCCACTCTTGGTTTGCATTTGCTCTTGCAAAAAGTAATCAGAATCATTTCATAAAAAGGTTTCAGGAAAGTTCAATTTCTGCCTCCACACATGGCCAAGTGCTGCATGCACCATGTGTGGATGTCTGACCTCATTTGAAGTGCTCACACCTCGACAACAAGCTTTTGTTCCTGAGATGGGGACAATCATTATTTTCAATGCCTCGAGATAATACTTGTCCAGAAAACCTAAATTTCATCATTTTTATTTTTTTCATCATTTTGGAAAAAAACTGTTAAGGAATGAATAAAATTATATTAAGATTAGAACGCAGCTTTTGACACTTTAAATTTGAAACCATCAGTTTTTGTCCATTTTCAGCCCGGCTTGTGGCCAGTCAAACTCGCTGAAAGGCACAAGAATTACAACCAAGAGAGAACAGTCGAACAAGAGACAGAGACAAATGAGCAAGGGCAGAGAAAAGGGGATTGTTGTGATTAAAAGACAATTATCTGTGCACATCGACTTCCCAGTGTTGTGCGGTGTCAGGCTCGAGCTGAGCTTGTTCTGTCCCAGAAGGCTTTGGGAGACAATGGCTACTGTGTTAGGGGGAGGGAGGAGGTTTGATTGCAAGGCTTGGGGCTTCATGACACGGTTACAGCACCATGCAACTGTCTAAACACTCGTAATTCCACATAGGCTTAATAATGCATTTTCTTTAATAGTAACAGCAGGGAAGGAGCAGTTGGCAGTTTTATAGGTCAGCTAGCATCACCATGCAGGTGTGCTTTCTAACTTGAAGCAACTTAAACAAGTTAACAGAAATGTGGTGAACTGACTTTGGACAAAACTTAAGCAGCAATAAAATGCTAATGTCACAATTTAGTTACCCAGACTGTCTTTATATTGCTGTTGCTTGTTATGTGTGAGGGTGGCTGAAAAGTTGCAAAGCAGAACTATTACACAGACTGCACAGGTAGAAAGGAAAATGAATGCGTTCAAAAACCACTGCACAGTGACCTCAGATCACTGTGTGGCCTTTCTAAAGGATACAGAGGAGGAGTCTGCTGTGTCCTTACTCACCAAGACAGAGGAGATGGATCTCACACACAAATCATCAGCATCAGCTCTATGGTAAGATGTAGGGGGAAAAAGCCAAGCCCAATAATTCTAGGGAAAATCAACGTTTAAACAACGTAGACAAGGTATGATGTCATAATTACTGTTTAATTGGCCCTAGTGCTAATTTCATGCCATATCAGGAGCATTGTAATTCCCAGTTTCCAATTTGTTAAGTCTCTTTTTTTATTAATAATAATTATGTATATTTTATTGATCCCCATGGGGAAATTGAACCCATTCACTCAGTGAAGCAGTGGGGAACCATTAATCTAGTGCCCAGGGAGCAGTGTGTAGGAACAGTACCTTGCTCAGGGGTACTTCAGGGTAGCCGTTCAGTGGATTCGAACCCCTGACCTTCTGATCATTGGGCCACTCTACCTACTGAGCTATCCCCACTCTTTTGTTAAGCTATTGCTTAACAAAGCAGTAGCAGACCCTTTAACATCTAAATTGTCCATATCTTAGACTCCATATATTCATTTTTGGACTTCATAGTTCAAAATAATCCTTGTGTTTCTTATACCCCCCTAAGCACAGCCCCGTAGGTCACAGCCCTTAGCTCATTTCTAGCTCATTTTTTTCTGACTGGCCGCCAACCAGCCACTCAAGCAAAAGGTTTGAACATCGAGTGGGTGGGGCTTCTGTACTTATAGCCAGCTGTGTGTGAAGACCATATTAGGGTATCGGTGCTTGCTGACATCATACGAATGCAATAGTAGGAAAAAACACTGTCTAAAACAGAGCCTGAATTCATAGCTTTTACTTCGTAGGGATTTCTTGTACATCCACTGATATTAGTGTTTGAAGCTTTGGCTCTGTTAAAAAGGAACATACACGATTCTAAGTGTATAGTTATTTATTCACGGGGCAAAGCATTCTTTATTTTTTCTAGCCTCTGACTGCTAGCGTTATTTGAGGTTTTTAGTCTCCATCAATGACAGGCTTTGAATGAGCCTCATAGGATTCCTTTCTCTTTTCACTCATACCCCTCTTATTCAGCCTCCCTCCCAAACTCATTTCCTGCCTTGTGCTACACTGACACCCAGAAAGAAGTGGATCGCCTCTCCATCAATCCAAAATGATCAAATATGCTCAGTTCCATCCAACCTAAACCAAGTCATCATGTTGGACAGAAAGGCCTTGGAGCTCAAAGTCTCACCCGTATTTGTCAGGGTGAGGTGGAACAGAGTGGCCCTTTGTGGCCCCATGTGTATTTATGAATGGCTGAGCCTTGGGGCAAAGCTTGGGAACAATGCTGCTACACTGAAGGACTCATTTTGAGATGGGCGGGGGGTGGGGGGTGTTGTTGGTGATGATGGTTGTGATGGTGGTGGTGGGCAGAGCACTTTATTCCCCACTGTTGGGGCTTGGTACAGAGGGTGGCGAGAGGTCTTGGTGGTGCGATGCTTTGCATGTGAGTGTGGCTGCTGAAGCTGCTCATACAGGAGCTATTGAACGTTTGGAGGTCGACTGTGGTCACCTACACAGGTGAGGAGCAGTTTTTATTTGTGATTTTTATCCTCTTTTGAGGTTTTTATCTTTTCCTGAGAGAAAAAGCAACAGGATACAGATTTCTTCACATGGGGATTGAATTTTATTTAATCAGTCCATTAATCTGATTTTAACAATTTTGTTTTTTAAGGTCAAACACTTACGGACACGGTGAATGAGCGCTTGCTTGCGTGAGCGTTCATAAATGATGTGATGAGTGACCGAGGGTGTGAAAAAAGTGAGATGTGCTGTATGAATCACAAGTTAGACCAAGTTAGGTAATGAGTGTGTGTCTATGCATGTGTACACCTCTATGAGCGCTTGCGTGATTGAACGTGTTTGTGATGATGTGTAAGCGTGCATGGATGAGTGAGTGTGTGTGTTTTGAACATTAGCGGGGGATGCTAAAAGCCCAGCCAATTATTACTGGACAGATTTTACTGCCTGTGCCATTAGCACTGAGCTGTTCCTGCAAATGCCACAACATATTACGGTGTCTAATCAGACATGTGATGCCAGGTAGAAGATTCTTCGATTACACACCAAGCAAAACATTTTTACAAGTCATTTAACAGTAGTTTGGATGTATATGGTTTCTGTAATGAGACTGCGAGGAGCTGGAGTGATTCCTTGAATCTCAAAGAGGATGTTTTGTTTTTTTTAAGAGAAAAGTGGAAACAATCATGTTTAACCAAATGTGTTTCTCATATAATTCAGAGTGCTGCTTCAGGAGTTGAGGAGAGCATAATGTTGGTTAATTATATACCAATTAGTGATTTTTAAAGAAGATCGCAGAGCCACAAAGAGATATTAATTTATGCTAAATCACACCGGCTGTCAAGAAACATTTGAATTTCTCACCTTAAACTTTGTGACACTTCTAGGTGTAATGGATATGTGAAAATTTTGTCCTTCCAATTAAACTGTCGCAATTTAGAAATTTTCTGATTAATCTAAACTAGCCTGATTTTTACTAAATCCACACCTGGCATTTTATACACACTGTTTCAGGACATCAAGTCAAATGGAAGGTTTTAGGAAGCATCAAGATGGATTCACATATGCATTGTCTGTGTGGCTGAACAGGTGATGGCACTGTTTGTCGCCCCCTTTTGTTCAGAGCGGAAGGGAGAACGCTGTAAAGAGAGAAGGCCTGTGGCTTACCATCTGCACACAGGGATGGGGATTGCCAGTAGTTGGTTTTGCCAGGTAGCAGAGAAAGATAAGCTATTGGTGCTCCTGGTCTCTTAGTATGTTGGTGGTCTGCCAAATAAAGCTTGCTTTAATATCCTGTGCGTGTGTTTTGCTCTTGGTAAAAGCCTCCATTTATAATTGTAATCTATCTCTGTGTGTTGTTTGAGATGAAAGTGATGGTACACACCCACAAACTCATGCAAATACCGGGAAAAACACAGGCCATCTTTCTGTGGTTTCTCACTTTTGGGTATATGATACTGCCAGCAGAAGTTTCCTGCAAAAAACTTCAGATAAGAGTAAAGCATAGCTAAAATGTACCTAAACACTAAAATAAGTACATACATGATGAGCCTTATGTATGAGCCTTACATAAGTCCAGTCTTTTACTTATGCCAACACTCTGCAGTACCTTGGACAGAATGTGTGACTGGATGTTGGCATATCTCAGTGTTTATGTTTGTATCTTGTGCACATGAGTGAGTGTGTGTGTGTGTGTGTGTGTGTGTGTGTGTGTGTGTGTGTGTGGTGCGCTGGGCTCATCGCAGCTCAGCGCGCCATGTGTGGGAGGGGGAGCAGCCATGTTTTAAGACCATCTGCTCTTCTGAGTATTTTAGTGGGAGCCTTAGCTTGTGGTGGATCAACGCGCGTCACAGGCAAGCAGCAAAGCACAAGCTGTGAGCGGGCCTGTTCCGGAAAAATTCCTTCAGTTTCTCACTTGGACAATGAGCAGTGTTCTGCACACAAGGTTCCCATTCTTTTTCTCTCTGTCCAAGAGCTCTGGTGATGCTCGTATAGATGTGGTGCAGACGATATTTACAATGAAAATGTTCTTCTTGGCAAAGCGGGGTGTTCGTGTAAACCTTTTGGTTTGTGTGAGCAATTTCAGTAATATAAAATGACTCATCAAAGGTGGCGTGGCCTGATTTAGCAGAACTGATTGTTTAGATAGCATCTGTATCCCCGAAGTGTGATGGGGAATAAATGATTACGTTGAAGTTTGATTGCCTCAGATATTAGAAAAGGACCTTTTGCACAAAGCATCACACAGATTAGATGAAGCTAAACATGTTTGATTACTGAGAGTTATCTTTTACATTTAAACTATTTTTAATTGCTTCTCTGTAAAGTTCCCTCTGCTTCTTTTTTGAGATAAATAAATAACCAGAGAAGAAATGTGATACATTTTAATAAGTTACCCTTTGAGTCTTTAATATGCATGCACTGTATAGGCAATGATTAGAGTCCCAGCAGCACAATGGAGCATGCTCAGCTTACAACCAGCACCAAGGGAAGCAGAGGAAGGTCGCATAGCTCCGCACCCCACACTGTGGAGTGTGCTGGCATGCCTTATGCTGCATGTGTGTGTAGGGGTTATGACATGCTGTGCATTCATTTGTACATAGCTCCATAGCATCAATGCAACACTGTCTTCTTCAGACTCTCTCCAGTCTGTTTCTAGAGGGATTCCCTTGAGGTTATCCACAACTCCTTCAATGCCATGACTTGGCCTGTGGCTTAATGGCTCTTGAACAGTGACTCACTCTACATATAACAATAAGGGTGAGAAAAAAAACTTCCATACTGGAGAGACAGCTTGCCTTTGTTATATTTATACGCTTGCACTACTGCCTACTAACATTCCTTAGTAGGGAAAATATTAATGCAGATTTGCATAAGGCTGGAAAGATCAATGATCATGCCCCAAGGACTCTTAATTTCAGAAATTTAAATTCATTTAGACATGGTTTTCACAAATTGAATTGTGCGCTTTAGACTATTACTCTATGCTTTCCCACACACATCTGGAAAACGGTTGCACTGATTATGCAGTCATGGTGAACACAAATGAACCCTAACATCAAAGCGAAACTAACATCAAGTTTCAAGTTTCATGTTCTCCCAAAAGTTTAAATGTTGTTTTACTAAACCAATAATGAGTCATCTTTCCTTCACCAAGCAGCTTTGGCCCTTGTGTCTCAGTCACAACAACAAGTCTGTGTGAACAAAGTTCAAGAAATGTCAAGAAGTCTCAGAGGTTGAAGCATAATGTAGGCTCAAAGTTCAGGGCATCAAGGCACATAGGACAGTGCATGGAAGTGGTGGAAAGTAAAGGAATGCTGAGTGGGCCTGCAGTACACATATTCAGATCTGCCCACAACACATGTAAACCAGAGCTCACACAGACTCCTCTCTTCCCCTTCCCCTTGTCTGCTTCAACATATCTTTTTATCTCCATTTTCTATCCTTTCCCACAGACAGTGGCATCTGGGAAGCAGGGCAAGAAAACCAACTCGGGGAGAGCAAAAACAAAGGAAAGACGAAGAAAAAGTCAAGGCTGGGAGGCAGCAGGAGCCTGGTGCTGAGGCTGTTATGAGGTAAGTGTTTTCTGTGTGCATTGCGTGAGTCGTGTATATAAAAGTGTGCACACGTATGCTATGCTCTGTGCCAGCCATTTGTCCATCCCATCAATAAAGCCATTGTTGGTAAGGTTGGTGGTGGTGTCAGTGGCCCTGCCCAGCTGCTGTGCTCTATTCTCTCCTATGTTGCTGATGCATGGCCTCTCACCCTGGACACACTTACTTAGCTCTTGGCTTTTTGTTGCAGTGCAGATGTCTGAGGTTGATGCAACTTTGGAGAAAAGTTTGAATTGTCCCAGGCAACAGTGTGACATTATTGGCCAAGAATTCAAAGTCTGACCCTTTCTACAATATAGATATTTGGGTTTTTTGGTAGCTGAAATATATATATAAAAAAAAAAAAGGTCCTCTCACTTACTCAGAGTTTATAATTTGCTTGTGCAGTTCTGAGACTGTTTAGGTTGACTTTCATCACTCTCAATAGCACAGCTTTCAGTTGCAGCAGGCAGCTGTTGTTTTTTTGTTTTGGTTTTTTTGCTAAAAAAAGTTTAAAAATCCCTCAGCTTTACACCACACACAATTTGCATCAAGTTGGTTAGCATAGTGGACAGCAGAGTGTTTAGAAACTGAAGAGTAATTTCCCTCAGGACTAGAATCAAAAACATAGCTAAACAAGAGACACCATTGGGATTACATTTACCAGGTGGCCAGAAAATCAAATTCAAATGATTATGCTAGTTTACCAGAAATGAAAATGATTAAATATTTGGTAACAACTTCATGATAATACTGTGTTCCCAACCTGGGTCCACTGCTTCCAGGTGCCCAAAATAACCAGATACGGTAGGTTTAAAGATCACAGGCAAATTTAAATATAAAGTGTAAAAATAAAATTACATCCTCATGCTCCTAGGAATTTGTGACTGTGACTGACTAATTATTGGACTGCATGATAAGTGGCACATCCAGTGCTTTTTTCAGTGTAAAATCAACTGAATTTTCCCTTCTCTCTAACAACAAGGCTAATATTGGTCAAGGATTCTCTGGGGGATGTTGGGATGTGTTAATCACGAAGCTCTAAAACACAATCCACTCTCAGACCCGCCATCTGCACACACCGGCTGCTGCATCGTGAGGCTGAAATCCGCTGCTTCTCCTTCTACAGGCATTTATTCTACGTCCAAACTAACAGTCATTATACTGGTGTACATCTCATTTGTATGCCACATTTAGACAAATAGATTTCTTTAGGAATAAGAAAACAACTGTGAACTCAAAGTAAATAATACAAATATAATGGCATTATATTGCACTTTGGATTGTAAATGAGTGAATTATGATAATTTCAGAGTACATTGCAAGCATATGAAAACTCCAGGCTTATGAGAAACTGGCTATTTATCATCTCAGAGAGGAGCAATATGCAGACATTATGGTGCATAATTTAATGTAAAAGCCTCAATATGGGGGTCAGAGCACATGCCACTTTTACTGCATGGCATCTTCCTTCCCTCTCTACTATGCATCTCAACAGCGTACTGGAAAATAAAGGCAAATATATCTAAAAATAACAGAGAAATAGTCCAACAAGCCTTTATTAACATGTGTTATTACATGTCAACATGACTATTTCAGTTGAATTAGAAAGGGTAAGATTCAGTAATATGAGCTTTTTCTTGCAGTCTGTTTCCTTTTTTTTGAGTTTGATTGCTGTTTGGTGGTGAATTTAAGGACAAAGCATTTTTTATTACCTTCTGAGCACCACAGTAATGGGATGTATATTTGAATTCTGACCCCAGTACTCGAAATGGCCATGATTTTATTAGGATATCAAACCTCAGCTATTTTTGCATTTGCAGTGCAGGTATTGCCAATAAAATAAAAATGACAGATTGAATTTATATAGAAATATAATAATAATAATAATAATAATAATAATAATGATAATGATGTATACTTTATTGATCCCCATGGGGAAATTACTCTCTCTGCATTTGACCCATTCACTCAGTGAAGCAGTGGGAGCAGTGTGTAGGGACGGTACTTTGCTCAGGGGTACTTCAGGGTAGCTGTTCAGTGGTACTTTAATATTATTCATTAGAGCTCATAATAGATGTGATGAAAATTTATATGGACTGATTTATTTCAACCTGAGGGTTGATATTCCAGACTATATAGTGAGCAAAGGAAGTAAACAACACAAACAGCTTGATTCTTCTGTGGTAATGTGCTTTTGTTTCTCACTTTTTCATTATCTCACTTGTTTTCATACGCTTTGATAAGTGAATATTGTCTATTTGGATTGATTTGTAGTACAGCACAGAAAGTACCAGTAATCCACTAATGACATGATGTGTGGTGACTGGAGTTTGGCTTTGTGTCAAGGCTCAGGAAACAGTGAGAGCCATTCACTGAATCGGCTTACGTATGGCAACCATAATGAGAGTGACTCTACTGAGGGGGAGCAAACAGGTGCTGACTGATGCTGTGTTTGTGTGACTTACTATTGGTCTGTGCAAGCGAGGGGGCTGCGAGTGCTGTAATCGCCTGGCAATGCTGATGTCACTGGTATTTTCTTTCTTTCTTTCTTTCTCTCTTTCTTTCTTTCCACAGAGAAGGAGGCTGTCAAGCTGTCTGGGTGTGAGTGAACACCCTCTAGTGGAACTGCTGAAGATTTGTTCTCAGAGGTTCCATTCATTTTAACCATCCGTATTTCAAGGTAAAACCACAGTAGTTCAAAACAGTAAAACCTATTTTTACTTCTTGTATACGAGGTGCTTTTTCTTTCTAAGAATGTTCACACCACAACCCAATCTGATAAAAAGCCAAAACTCTCCATATGAGCAGTTTTCAACTTGTGACTGAGCCTTTGCAAGCAGCACTATCTGCACTTAATATACATATTCATAGACATAGCTCAAGTTAGTGTTAGCTCTGCATCTTTTAAATGTAGGACATGACAGAAAGGACGTTGACATTATTATATTTTTCTATAGTATTCACAGTATAGTAAGAAGGAATGTATTATCTTTTTGGATGTTAATGACACTTTTCAGTCCGTATACTGTAACGTGTGGTCCATGTTGCACACTAAGTATTGCAGAAATGTCATGTCATGTTTTGTGCCGGACAAAAAAGTAAAACCTGTGGGACTTTGATACAACTGATACTCTGATCTTTGTTTTTCTTTGTTTTACTGAAAAGTTCCACATTGGGGTTTTTGATAGAGGATTGCTATGATATACTATAAAACCAAGAAACTGTGAAACATTAAGAACATCTTGAATTTGTTTTTTAGAGGCCTGTGCGGCGTGTGAGTCATGCAGCAGCATCAGTGGTGGAAACGTGATATTTGTGTGTATGTGTATGTTTTTCTGTTGATGACTGACAGCATGGCGTCTGTTTCAGAGGTCTATGGTCCAGTATTGAGCAGAGACCATGTGGTGTTTAGAGCTGCTCCTACCACTGCTGTTGTTCATCAGTGGTAATAAATTCCTTTACTTCTATATTTTTATGATGATAGACAGGTAATATTCCTATGTGTATCCTGTATGTTGAAGAGTCCACTGAGCTTCTGTCTCTTCCCCCAGATGCCAGTTGCCAGTGGAATGTTTGGTTACCTCGGGATATCTCAGCCATGACAAATTCCTGTGTGGTCATCCCCTGCACCTTTATGTATCCGTCTGGAATAAGGCCGAGCCGTGGCATTCATGGTATCTGGTATTTTGGGCAGCCCTACCCACAACTCTTCCCTCCTGTAGTCTTTAAATCACGTACAGACGTTGTGCATGAGAGCTACAAGGGCCGAACCAAGCTGCTGGGAGATCTGCACCAGAGGAATTGCACTCTGCTCATCAACAACATTGGCACCGAGCACTCGGGGAGATACTACTTTCGTGCAGATCTCGGTGGAGCCAACATCTATACATACCCCGATTTCACTGAGCTCAAGGTTCTGGGTAAGTGACTGATGACAGGATGATCGGAAGTCGTTTTATAGTTGAAAATTTATAGCTATTAAAAAAGCCATAACAATCATATTTTCCTTTTATATTTCTGTCTCCAGATCAGCCCAACATCGATGTACCAGAGGAGATTGTTAGTGACGAGAGCTTGGAGCTTACATGCTATGCTCCTGATAATTGCCCAGACATGACTCCAGAAATCCAGTGGATGTACACGGACTACCTGCCCGACCCAGAATTCAGCACTGACCTCGTGGAAGAAAGCAACACAGCAGTCCTCTCCAACACCCTCACCTTCACACCCAGGCCCATGCACAATGGGCAGCTTCTAGGTTGCAGGGTCTATTACCCCAACACAACACTAGCCTATGAGAGGCTCATTTCTCTAGACGTCAAGTGTAAGTAAAAAAATAAAAACATCAAACTGAAAGACTGAAAAGCATTCCACTATGTTAGTATGGCTTCAAACGGGATGTTGAGCCTGACAGTTTGCAGTGAAGTGAGTTGAAGTGGATCTTTTTCTCAGAGATCACAAAACTCAAGCATATCTTTATGTCAGAAAGTTGATTCTGGATTCAGTTTTCTGGGATTCCCTTACATGGATGATTGAACATGCATTAAGATATATTTGTATGGTTTAGAAAAAAATAACCGAAGAGCCTAAAATGAATTGTTAGTTAACACGGAGACATAGTACAGCTGATTTCAAAGGTGCTATGACAGTATTTAAGTAGTCACTGAGGATGACAAGAAATCAATAGCCTACGACTCTTTTTTTCATCTAAATCTCATGTATGGAATGACCTCAGATCAAGACAGCATCTTTGCAGTTTCTGTTCTGTTCCTATTGTGATAGATGAATAAACCTTCTTAACACTGACAAATCTGAAGTAGCAGTAATCCCACTATTATGAAATAGTACAAAATATTCCAGTTCAAATTACCAAAGTGTGAACTCTTATTATAAACTATTGTTCACTTCACTTTCGTTTCGCAAAAACCGATCTAAAAGTTGCTGAACCATTTCAGCTAACTGCTGACTAAAATTGTCACTAGCATGGTTGAAAACAATATCTGGTGCTTGTACAGGATTTAGTACAAAACATCAATCTGCATGTTTCACTTTTATTTAGATATAATTTGCTTTGAAGTCCCCTCAAGTTAAAGAGCTACCTTTCAACCTTTATTTGAGGGTGTAAATTTGTCGATTTGTCGATTTCTTTTATTGAAAAGATTAAATCATTTTTTAGGAGACAGTTATTCTGTGAATTGCAGACATCATTCGAGTTCTTGGAAAATAAATTCCCTGTTATATGTTTCCTGGCAGATGCTCCACGCTCTGTGTGGGTGAATGCCTCTTCAGAGGTGATGGAAGGCAGCTCTGTGACACTGCACTGTGAGGTAGACAGTAACCCTCCTGCCAGGATCGCCTGGATGTTTGGAGACCAAGAGCTGCTGTGGGACACAGCATCCAATGTTTCGCTCATGCTAGATGATGTGACACCTGCAAATGAGGGAATTTACACCTGTGTTGGGGACAATGGCTATGGCATCATGAACACCTCACTCTACCTGGCTGTAAAGTGTAAGTTTTTGAGATAGCAAATGACTCCCAACCCCAGCATTTGTAAGCATAAGTGAAAATCTTTTGAATGTCAACCCCCCGTGTGGATTCATAATACAGTTGATCTAAACAGGGACTCACAACAAGAAGTTATAGATGCTCAATGATTTCCAAACCATTGCCACTTTACTGATAAGATTTCATTTAATAACCACCATTAAAACCACAATAAAATGTCCTGGGAAATCAATGTATCTGGTCCATAGAGCTTAAATGTTCTTTTTGTTTTGGTACAAACATTGGGTGAGACAAGGCAAAAGTTTTGATATCACAATGTTTCAGCCAGTTCAACTTGCACTGCAATACTGCAGTAAATGAATGTACTACAAAAACCTGCTCAGAATCTGTACTGCATATTTTTAGATATATCAAAGTCACTGTTTATTTATTTAGGTCACTGTGTGTCCAAAAGGAAAAAAAAAAAGATATTGTGGGTTTTATTTAATTTGGTGCCTTTGAAATGAAGAAGGATCTTATGTAAGAATTATAAGATAGAGGTTTTCTTATATGAATAGTAAACATAACAAATTCATTTTCTCTTCTTTGTTGCAGATCCTCCCCATGAGCCTGTGGTAAATGACTCCATTACAGTAGTAGAGGGTACCACTCTGGCCCTGCACTGCAGCACACAGGGAAGCCCAGCACCCACCCTCACCTGGCTGAAGGATGGGCAACTGGTGGGCACCATCACTGCGGATGAGCTGTCAGTGCTGACGATTGTGGAAATCACACCGCAGGGAGATGGACAGTACCGCTGCCTGGCAGAGAATGAGCATGGGAGAGCCAGCAGCTCCCTCAACATCACTGTCGAGTGTGAGTGCGTCAGTTTTCTGTATTATATTTTTAAAGGGAGTCTAAAACTAGGCCAAAGAATAAAGCATGATGGCAGCAAGAGATACGTTTGTGTAACCCTCCAATGTACGGTAATGTGCTATCTGTATGGTGAATTGCACTTTGTAGAATTCCACAAAACTTCTTATTTCCTTTGAGTAAAAACGTACTTTAACCTCCTAGGACCTGGCGTCCAAATATGTAGACATCACATTTTGGGTTATTTAGACCAAAATACTAAATTTTGCTCTACAAGGGCCTGATATCCACTTACGAGGACACTATACTGCTACTGTTCTATCAAAATTTTAAACGAATATCCTCATATGTGGCTTTTATTTTTCTTAAAAACAAAAATAAGGTTAAAAAAATCTAGTAATTCTTTGTTTTTACATTTATTGGGTCCCAATGTGATCGGATATCAAAGATAAATTAAAAATGCATGCCGTGGAAGAGTTCAGGTCTTAGGAGGTTAAAGGAAATCTTGACCAAAGGAGTATAATTTGTTACTAGTCAACAGCTATCTGATGTAATCATCTCTTGCCCTCCCTCATTAGATGCCCCTGTGCTTCTGGAGGAGTCAAAGTGCACAGTGGTGAGGGAAGGTGTCCAGTGTGTCTGCATGGCCACAGGGAACCCTGAACCCACTATCGAGTTCTACCTGCCTGACCTGAACATCACCATCAACGAAACAGACGGCCGGTACAACTTCTACACGCACACAGACGGGCACACGTCCACAGGAATGATCAAGCTACGGGAGAAAGGTGAATGGGTCGACAACGGCAGCCCTGCTGTCAACGTCCACTGCAGCATCTCCAATGCATATGGAAGAGAGAGCATACTACTGGAGCTGCAGCAAGAGAGTGAGTAGACAACTTTACTTAGTATTTAGTTTGACACTAAGTAATGTGTCACTATTATCACATCCTATTTAAATTGATATGACACCACACAGGGAGTGCAGAATTATTAGGCAAGTTGTATTTTTGAGGAATAATTTTATTATTGAACAACAACCATGTTCTCAATGAACCCAAAAAACTCATTAATATCAAAGCTGAATGTTTTTGGAAGTAGTTTTTAGTTTGTTTTTTGTTTTAGCTATTTTAGGGGGATATCTGTGTGTGCAGGTGACTATTACTGTGCATAATTATTAGGCAACTTAACAAAAAACAAATATATACCCATTTCAATTATTTATTTTTACCAGTGAAACCAATATAACATCTCCACATTCACAAATATACATTTCTGACATTCAAAAACAAAACAAAAACAAATCAGCGACCAATATAGCCACCTTTCTTTGCAAGGACACTCAAAAGCCTGCCATCCATGGATTCTGTCAGTGTTTTGATCTGTTCACCATCAACATTGCGTGCAGCAGCAACCACAGCCTCCCAGACACTGTTCAGAGAGGTGTACTGTTTTCCCTCCTTGTAAATCTCACATTTGATGATGGACCACAGGTTCTCAATGGGGTTCAGATCAGGTGAACAAGGAGGCCATGTCATTAGTTTTTCTTCTTTTATACCCTTTCTTGCCAGCCACGCTGTGGAGTACTTGGACGCGTGTGATGGAGCATTGTCCTGCATGAAAATCATGTTTTTCTTGAAGGATGCAGACTTCTTCCTGTACCAATCCAATCCAATCCAACTTTATTTATATAGCACTTTTAAAAACAACAAAGTTGACCAAAGTGCTTTCCAATAATAAAACAGAGATAGCAGTTAAAACCATACTTTAAGCATACAATGAAATCAATAAACAAAATAAATATATAATTGAAAAAGAAGCTTGAAGAAGGTGTTTTCCAGAAACTGGCAGTAGGACTGGGAGTTGAGCTTGACTCCATCCTCAACCCGAAAAGGCCCCACAAGCTCATCTTTGATGATACCAGCCCAAACCAGTACTCCACCTCCACCTTGCTGGCGTCTGAGTCGGACTGGAGCTATCTGCCCATTACCAATCCAGCCATGGGCCCATCCATCTGGCCCATCAAGACTCACTCTCATTTCATCAGTCCATAAAACCTTAGAAAAACCAGTCTTGGGATATTTCTTGGCCCAGTCTTGACGTTTCAGCTTGTGTGTCTTGTTCAGTGGTGGTCGTCTTTCAGCCTTTCTTACCTTGGCCATGTCTCTGAGTATTGCACACCTTGTGCTTTTGGGCACTCCAGTGATGTTGCAGCTCTGAAATATGGCCAAACTGGTGGCAAGTGGCATCTTGGCAGCTGCACGCTTGACTTTTCTCAGTTCATGGGCAGTTATTTGGCACCTTGGTTTTTCCACACGCTTCTAGCGACCCTGTTGACTATTTTGAATGAAACGCTTGATTGTTCGATGATCACGCTTCAGAAGCTTTGCAATTTTGAGACTGCTGCATCCCTCTGCAAGATATCTCACTATTTTTGACTTTTCTGAGCCTGTCAAGTCCTTCTTTTGACCCGTTTTGCCAAAGGAAAGGACGTTGCCTAATAATTATGCACACCTGATAGAGGGTGTTGATGTCATTAGACCACACCCCTTCTCATTACAGAGATGCACATCACCTAATATGCTTAATTGGTAGTAGGCTTTCGAGCCTATACAGCTTGGAGTAAGACAACATGCATGAAGAGGATGATGTGGACAAAATACTCATTTGCCTAATAATTCTGCACTCCCTGTAATAAAGATTTTAATACATGTCAGATGTTATTTTCTGACATCTGTATCTTTAAAGTATCTGTACTTTACGCGTAAGCAATGCCTGGTTATGACTATTTCCTGTTATGTGTCATGAAGCTTAAGGCAATGGAAATTTTTGTGCTTTTCTACTAATTACAATAAACTTAAACACCGTAGTCAATTTTCAATCAATTCCACTTACATTGACCCTTTTCCATAAATTAAATGTTTATTGATTTGCTACAGAAAATGGATCCGAACAAAAAAAGCACAGTTTTCTCCTATTTGATTAGCAGTTAAAAATTCCACAATGGTCAGCAGTTTAAAACAATAAGTCTCTTTTCTTCTGTTTATATTTTCTTCTATACCTAAATCCTCTAGACTATGCTATAAATACTTACGACATCCACTGCTTACTTTATTAGGTATAAATAATACAAGGTTGGACCACCTTTTGTCTTCAGGCCAGCATTAATTCCCAGGAGTTGCTGGAAATATTCCTAAGTTTTGCTCCATACTGACACGATAGCATCTCTCATGAAACCTGTTTTAGATGATTTGAGCTTTGTGACATTATCCTGCTAGAAGCAGCCATCAGAAGATGAGTACACTGTTCTCACATAGGAATGAACATGGTCAGCAACAATACTCAGGTAGGCTGTGGCATTTAAACAATGTTCAAGAACTCAGAGTGTGCCAAGAATATATCCCCCACACCATCGAACCACCGCCACAGCCTGAACTGCTGACACAGGGCAGATTCTGATCATAACATCCAAATGCCTTAGCAGAAATTGAGACTCATCAGACCAGACATTTTTTCCAATTTCTTTGTGTATTGTAGCCTCAGTCATGTTTCTAGCTGATTGTGTGTTCTTGTGCTGCTGTAGTCTATCGTCTTCAAGATAGTATGTTCAAAGGTGCTCTTCTACCTTGGTTGTAATGAGTGTTTATTTAGTTACTGTTGGCTTCCTATCAGCACAAAGCAACCTGACATTACACTCTGACATCTAGCATGAACAACACATTGTTTTTTTAGAGAATTGCTACTCACTGGATAATTTATTTTCTTTTCTGACCTTTCTCTGTAAACCTTGAACATGGTTGTGTGGGAAAATCCCCATAGGTCAGGACTTTCTGAAATACTCGGAGTCACTGAAATACAAAATCACCTTTCTTCCCCATTCTGATGCTTGGTTTGAACTTGAGCAAGCTGACTCAAACATGTCTACATGGTCTTAAATTCACAGAACTGCTGTCATGTGATTGGCTGTTTAGACATCTGTGTAATGAGCAGTTGAACAGGTGTATCTAAAAGAGCTGCCAGTGAGTGTATATGGCTTGTTAGCTCAGTGGGCAGTTTCTCCATGTGTTACTCAATGAAGTTTACAGTAATTCACTCCCCTTCATTTTTGTTTTTACCACCTCTGTTTTCAGAAAAGTACATGATGGCAGTTATAGTCGGCACCATTGGAGGAGTGGCAGTCATAGCCTTCATCATTGCAGCAGTTAGATATGTTGGTCACAACAACAAGAAGTGAGTATAAATGACAAACTAATGGAGAAGCCGTTGCAAGGCAGGAGTAGTCAACTTCCTTACTAAGCGTTTTCTGAAATCCAAGGAAACACTTAAGCCTAGTCATCCATTCTAAAACACATCGTTGCACACTGTATACGAGTGAATGTGGGACTGATGTGGACATGAGAATTATTTCTCCTGAGCAATTTCAGTTCATTTGCAGTGACAAGTCCTTGTTGAAATCCTTGGAGATCTACACTGGCTGCCTTGTGGAGTTGGTTAGCAAGCTGGACTAACCTTATATTTTGCAGGCACGATTCCCTGCTCTGACACTGCTTCTGTATCCTTGACCTGCTATGCTAAATACAACTCGAGTAGCCCTCTTAACCAAAGTGCTTTATTTTAGCCTCAAGGCATATTTGGACCACCAAATTTGCAAGCTTTCTCTGGCCCTGAAGTGGGTGTGATCTCAGCGACTAAACCCATAAAATAACCACGTCACTCACAGCCACGGTTGGCCTCCAGCATAACCTTACAGAGCTTGTTGTTTTAAAATGGATGCCCAGGCTTGGCGTGTCGCCCTGCGTTAGTGGCAGTCGAGACCGAGTCTGATTATGTGACTCCGTCCCCCAGAGAGAATGGCAACCCTAGGCAGGACGTGGTCCTGGAGAACCCAGCTTTGTACTACATCGCAGTCAAGAAGGACAAACAAAATCTGAGGAAGAAAGTGGTGAGACATGTTGATGTCAATGATTATGATTATGATTGAGGATGGGTTGGATTACCATTCTCAGATTGTTTGGGGTTAAAGTTTTGTGTAATGAAAAAGTCGTACAGTCATGATAAGACCCCATGTTAACCTCTGAAATGAGGTACCAGAAAGAATCTGTCCCACTAGCAGTCTAGTAGCTCCAACCATGACCTTTCCAAACACTGTTTTTCTCTTGCTTTCATCGCTTCTCTGCGTTTTTCTGTGTGTTTTTCTCTCCCCTAACTCTTGCACAGCTTAAGACAGAGCTGTTGGGCTCAAAGTTTAACTCCATTCTAGAGGAGACTACGGTAAGGTTCCCCTACAATCCCCATTAAAACAAAAAACCAAAAAACACAAGCCTCAGTGACAGATGCATCTCCTCGCATATCAGCTTCTGTGTTCTGTACACTGCTGTTTGTTTCCAATACTGCCTTCTGCATGGCTGCCTCATTGCTAACACAAACTGCCAGTCTAACAGGAAACATCTCAGACTCCCTCTCAGTATGTCGACCAGTAATCACTAACATCTTTTCTTTAGTGTCTGTCGCGCTCTTCTGCAATCTGAGGTGTCACTGGCACCTTGCCGCTGATTTTTGCCGCTAAACGGTGTTTCTGTCTGCAGGGAGAAGACGGGGATTATCAATCTGTGGGCACTATGGCGGGACTGGAGAGGCAAGAGCTGAATTACGCTTCCCTGGAGTTTATCGGGGCAAGGTCCAGGGAGGGGGCCTCAGGGAGGAGGGATGACGGCAGCAACTACACAGAAATCAAAGCCAAATGAATCGCGATCCTTCCCTGATCCCTCGGCTATGCGAGATGCAGTGGCAGCCCTATATTACACACATCATCTGCCCCGTAAACTGTGTAATAACCCCACCTCTTCTCCTGGATTTCACTCTGCATATGACTCTTTTGTTCCCCCCTCATTTTTATCAAATTTATCACATGTAATCTTCTGCTCTGTGGCAGTTTCCGCTGCTATGGACTGCCCCTCCTCCATGGGATCCCCCGTCACATACCACCATTAGGGAAAAACTGGTATTTCTGGTGGTTTTGAGCAACACCAACTGGACAATGTAAAGCACATGTTAATTTCAAGCCTAGTTCAAGTTGCAGTACATTGTCTCTACACACAGCGTTAAACGGTGGCCATATTTTTATTCTTTTCTCCTTTTGATTGCTGTTGTGTCTGTCTCACTGTTTGCTCTCCATCTATTCTTTTAACTGTCACTGTGTCTGCTGCCAGTCGAAGCATCAGGGCAAGGAGTAACTGCTTTTTGTTGTCTTATCTTTATGTGTGTCTGTGTACTGAGAGCGAACCCTCTCCTATCTTGTTGTGTCCTAAGAAGATAACTGTCAGAAATGAGAAAAGGAGATGCCTTTAGATTCTACATAATTGTATTTAATGTGTGCTGTGACACAGTAGCCTCTCATTTTACCTGGAAAAAGTCACCATCACTTCTGATAGTAAGTCTGTAAATTTAAGCGACATACTTTCCAGTTCTGAAAAAGGTCGAACCTTGATTCTGGCATTTTTCGTGTAGGTGTAAGAATGAGATCTGAGGGGATTTCTTCCACTGTGGCCAACGCAAAGTGTCTCATTTTCTACTTCTTTTCCACAATGCACGTGTGTCTTCAAAATTATTCAAGTCAACTAGAAAATACAGACCTGAAGCACAACATACTTGCTTGTGAGTGGCCAAAGTGTTATCTCCTATAGACAATGTGTGTATGTATGAATGGGTGTGTGTATTCAAATTGTGCTGAAAGATCACTGGACACTGATTTCTGGGGTCTTTGGGAAGTTTCAGCATCGCCTCACTAGAGGTCTGTGCTTTGTTCTCACAGGATTGCGTCAAATGTTTGAATGGCAAAAGGTGATGCTGACAAGCCATCTGGTTGTGCTACTCAGTGACATTTGATGAACCTGTGGTGTATTATTAAAGCTCACTAATAGTCTAACTTGATAATGATGGTGTCAATAATATATTAATTTGATGTATATTGATGGTGAAAGGGATTCTAGTTTGTACAGTAAACATCCTGCATGATTCTTTTGCCAGCAGGCACACATTCAAGTATTGAACAGCAGTGAAAAGCCAGACTGACAAATGAAAAGCAGTTTTGTCACACGTCACTCAGCCACTCTGACTGAACACTGTCTTAATAGAAGGTTAGAAAACAGTTCCCAACCTCTGACTACATGAATCTACATGAAGTTAAATCAAAGGCTGTGTTTTCTGTATTGTTTCCATTAATCATTAAGGGAGTACTTAGTATTTTAGCATTGCTTATCCATTGAATGTATTAACTCACAAGAGACAGGGTTTTTTCTTCTTTTTTTTAAAATAAATGGCCAAATTCACAGGAACCACGATGTCCAGAGTTTGGTCCCTGGTACTGGTTTAGTTCCAATTACAGAGTCATAAGTTACCCTTAATGCGAGCAATAGCTTAATGGAAGCAATCTTTACCTTTGAAGCACCATGCCTTCAGATTTTCTGAAGCTAGTTGAGAACATTGTATTGTGTAGCTTTTTACTTAGTACAGACCAAACCTCATACCTGATCTAAACAAACCAAGAAGCCTCCTACCTGTCAGTTTACACCATGTCTTATAGAGTCATCTCTCAGACTTGCACACACACTGTAGCCATAACTCCCTATACCCTATCATTTTGCATAAGAAACTATAGATATTGATTGTAATTTTGATTTAAATTGGTATTTATTGCACTTCAGATTGATTTTAACAATGTAACACAGAATAGCAAATATGCAATTTTTAATGTACATTGTTAAATGTATGTAAAGATGTTTATGGAAAAGTCAAGTGGAAAACAAAAGAAAGAAATGGAGAAATAATCTCTTTGTGAAGATTAAAATTTCTTTGGATATAAATATAATGACTAAAGGTTTATAAAATCCTATTATGAAATTTGGTTTGTTTTGTTTGGCTGTCTCATTTAAAATGATGGAGTAAGTTGACTGAAGCAGCAGAGTGTTTATGTAAGCTGTGTTTAAATGGTTTCATAATCAGCAGAGCAAAATCCACTATAGGCCTCAAACTACAGTAATTTTGTACAGGTACAGACATCTCTAGAGGGGAAAGGCATTGTGAAACAAAGAATGATACATTATAAAGAGCACTTCAGTTTTAACTGTTAAACTGAACTGAACCCAAATGAATCTCTCTGTCAAAATGAATAAACCATGATGATGAAACTTCAGATTACGTTTGGTTTTAACTACAAGTGAAGACCTGACGTTTTTCTAACTGGATGCTCTTCCGTTCTGGTAATAATATGCAGGTATAATTTTTACCTGTAGCTTTATGATGAGAAATGAGACATTTTTTTTATTAAATTTCACTGATTAAGACTTTTAATCAATGCTGGCCTTTTATTAAGACACTGTTCTCTTAAATTATAGATGAAGGGTTCCAAATATGCAAGCTAGCATTCCTAAATTGCCTGCCTGCACAGAGTCATTAACGATTCACTGTCTCCGATCTCCTCATATTCTTATTTATTTATTTTTAAAGCAGAAATATCTTATCTAATCTTTGCCACAGTGTGCTGTAAAGAAAATGTGTATGTCCAGTACTTTGTGGTGATCATAATAATTATTATGGAGTTTTTGTTTCTTCATTTATGATTATATAATTTAGATCGGGGTTTGCAGTCTCTGCAAATAAGCACTGTTGTAATGACTGTAGGTTTGTCACCAATGATGTAGTTTGCTTGCTCTTTTATTTTAAAAAGTCCTTGATGCCTCCAGCAAATTCATTTGTCTTCAGTTTCCTGCAAATATAAATAAAACAAAGACAACACCGTATGGAAACAGCTGTTTATTGATAGAAAACAACTAGTTTCTGTCTGTTTATTATTCTGTTTTGGTGTTCTGAAATGCAAAAATGTATGCCACATATTGGTTTTATTTCTCGGACTAAGTTCTTTTAATGGCTAAAGAACGTTTGAAAATGAAAGAAACAAAAACATGATCAAACCCTACAAGTCAAGATTGTGTGTCACAAAAAAATCTAAACACAGAGCCGAATACATTAAGCCTCCAGTGCTCATCCAGCCTGCAAGCGTGCTGTTTTGTTAATGATTTAATCTGGAAACACACGATCCATTACTGCTTCTGTTCAGCCATTTAGTGGCCTGATAACATTAGAAGCAGATGCATCGGGGGTTGGACTTGGCACACAGATAATCTCAAGTATGTGTTATAATTGCATACTTTCCCAACTTCTAACGAGTATTTGTGCCCAAAGAAGATTTTATTTTCAGTCTCAATGTCAAAAGGTGTCTATGTCTATACTGTACCACCACCAGGTTAAGAGGAATTGTGAACCATCTTCCTGTAGTGTGGAGATCTTGCTGCTTGGGCACAAAATACTACTAATCCTGAAATATTATTCCCTAAGTTTGCATTTTTAGTTGGTTTGCTGTACCTCTCTATTGCAATAAAATACTTGCTGTTGTTGCTAATTATGTCTAGAATCTGCAAAATATAGGCTCCATGCAAAATAGTGCACGAGAACTGGCACTGCTGGATGTTTTAGAGCTGTTTTTGCAAAATTTGGAGACAGCTGGCTGAAATATTCAAGAAGGAGGCAAAGAGGAGTATGTATATATATATATATATATATATATATATATATATATATATATATATATATATATATATATATATATATATATATATATTTTTTTTTTTTTTTTTTTTTTCTTCATGAATTTATGTTGAAATTACAGAGACCCACCGGTTCCAGTAAAAGTCTTCTCAAACATGCATGTCTAGAAAAAATAGCAAGGAGAGGAAGACCAGACCTTCCATTTTAAATCCATCCAGCTAATTCCCACCTACGGGTCTGGCATTAAAAGAAGCAAACCTGTCTCAGAGACTATCAGTGTGTGGCAGGATAAGTATAAGCAAATGATGAATGGGCATGTTTTTCAGCTATATAATAATACTGACATTACTGCAGAAGGGATCACAGGGTAATTAATTTTAGTGACAATACTGCGGTTCGAAAAAGAAACCAGTATGATATAACCAAACATCAAAGTCTAGATCACATTTAAAATTAAAGATTGCATCAGATGAAAAGAACAGGACTCCTGGAGCAATAATGCAATTAATGGAAGCTGTTCAAAGAGAACTGAAAAAGGAAACTAAAGGAAGCAAGAGGGCAAGCCAGTCAACATGTTTGAACTCCACCTTGAAACAATAACAACTATGGGATACATTCATACAAATACACTGAATTATTTTTGCAAACATGGTGATTCTGCTGAGTGTAATTGTATCACTGATTGTAAAAATCTGTCTTCTATAGTCAAAGGAGCTTGCAAAGAAAAGCGTCTGGACTTCTTTAAGTTGCTTGAAGACGTTTCACCTCTCATCCGAGAAGCTTCTTCAGTTCTAAGGTCAAATGGTGGAGAGTCCCAGATATAAACCTAGTGGGAGTGACCCCCACAGAGGGACAAAAGGACCCCCTGATGATCCTCTAATCACCTGGGCCAAGGTGTGAAATTGGGTGTGGGACCCAATCAGCCAGAGTTTCGGGTGTGTTCATTGTGAAACCTGGCCCCACCTTGTCATGCGAATTCCTGAGGTCAGATGGCCCAGGATGTGAGTGGGCGTTAAGGCGTCTGGGAAGGGATCTCAAAACTGGATTATAGAGTATCACTTGACACAAACGGAACTGATTCAAGTACGGCAGCCAAGGGTTTTTGAACAATTTTTATTTTAATATTAACAAAAAGCACAAACCTCAAAACTGCAAACTACAAACCTCTGCCAAGGCAGCTCACTTGCTGGAGAGTATTCACTTTTAAGGGAATAGTGGTGTAATTTGTATATAAACATATGTATGAATATGTAATGCATAATATGAATTGATTTACAAGTAACTGGACATGAAATACTGCAGTATGTTTCTAACTCAACAGGCAGCTCATTTTCTTCCTCTTTGTAAAACATTCTTTAAATGTAGAGTACAACTGGGGCCAACTTTAAATAACAACAAATGTGAAATGTAAAAGTGAGATCAGAGGGGAAAATTGATAGGATATTTAGATGCAAACTACAGTCATATTTAGAATTCCCATATAACAGTGTATCATTTCCTAAATGGTCCCAATGCAAACAAAGGCAGTAGACTTTTTAGCATAGTTTTAAAGATAAAATGTGTTTTATGAAAGTCTGACATAATGAAACTTTCACCTTAATGAAGAAAGGGTCCAAACTAACACGATATTTAGAATTTCCATTTATCAATCTTTATATATGCCTATGTGTTGTCAATACAAATAATTGCAACAAAAATCTGGACATATATACCATTGTTATCGCTTTAACCCAGACCTTCCCAAAGTGTGGGGCCCGCCCCCTAGGGGGGGCGCAGAGCCATTGCAGGGGGGGCGTGGCATGAAAAGGCAAAAAACAAAAAACAACGCTTGGACACTGCTAGCATGGGGGCCTACACAAACGCAAAGCAGGAGATGAAGCATAGCTGAATATGTTTCCAAACCAACTTCATTCTAAGCCAAAGACTAGAAAATGTGGTGAAGCATAACTTCCCTTTGGTTTCACCTGCACAAGTGCCGAGGTAGGTCTCCCCTGCAAAATTGGTTTTCCCTTCGTGGGGAGCACCGCTGAGCTCTCCACATCACGGACAAACAACATCCCACATTCTTGATTTTTAGTTCACAAACACATCTTGTGATGACTAACTACTCCTGACATTTTGGAGATGTTAGCTCTTTATACAGTAAAGTTACAGCGGGATACAAATAACATCAGGCTGATCCTGCCACGATTTGTTCCCCCTGTCTAAATCCCGGACAAACAGTATTCTACAGCTGTTTATCTTTTTGAACCCATTTTGCACAGAGAGGCATTTTTTTTAAATGTATTGACAGCAATGTTGAATATTATTACACAGGAAAAAACAACTACATGTAAAATAATCACGTGTTTATACGTGTTTATATGTAAGCGTGTAAAACCTGAAGATAGAGACAAAATACTGTTAATCTGACTATGTGCCATTCTGCAATTCCTTTCATGTAAACAATAACGTGGCGCACAGCTGACGTGAAAAAAGGCACATACCTTTGACGTTGCATGACAAACTCTGTATTCCTCGTCCACACGCAAACGCAAAAAATGAGTTTTAAAAATCTTCGTTTTCGGTGATTCCAAACGGCGTTTACGTGTGGACGACACAGCTGCGTTTTCAAAAATATCTGTGTAGGTGCGGACGTAGCGTAAAAGAGTTAATAGTTTATTTTCTTACTACCTGTAATTTATTGCAGATTACTTGTATTTGCTTAATTGTTTACTAAATGTTTGAGGTGTGAAATAAACCGCAATTGAGCAAAATATGGGTGTGTGTGGTTGGAGGACGTGTTAGTGCGTGCGTGTGTGCGCGCGCGAGGGGGGGGGGGGCGCGAATATTTTTCTGTAAAACAAAGGGGGTCCAGCGAAAAACGTTTGGGAACCACTGCTTTAACCTTTAGATCAATCTACAGAGCTTGAAGGAGAGGTCAGAGGTCAAACATAGCATGATGTTTTCAATTTTATACGGTCATTTCTATATGTTGACAATACACACCACACCTGTAAGAATAATAGTCTCTAACCTATGAGCCTTTTGGTCCATGTTCAACCATTTTCAATAAAATTGACCTTCAAGAACTTGGTGGATGTACATTTTAATGGCTTATTAGCATGACTTCACTCTACACCCCTACAAAGTTTTATCAGAAAGCATTCAAAACTTTTCCAGCTTTTATATTTACAGACAGCATGACATGTAGACACTACAAAAAAGCCCAACCTCCTTGCTGAAAGAAAATATATGCTGAAGTAAAAACTGCTTTTAATCTAATTTTGGGCTTTCTGCCTTTGTTGACAGCCTAGCAGTAAAGAGTAAACAGGGGAGGACACAAAGCAAGGACAAACAGGACTGCTTGAACCCGGGACATTGCATTCCAGCCATAACACATATGAGTGTCTGCTAAACCAGTGAGCTAAACCACAAAGACCTGAACTGCTCCAGGTCTGTGTTCTGCATCTGTTTCTGAAATAGCCCGTATCCTACAAAAAATAGGAAGCATTACTGTTTTGAAGTCAGAGAATCAGACTGCTGTAACACAGACACACAGCTCACCTTTGACCTTTAACCTTTCAACTGAAAATCCACATCACCAACATTAGTTGTAAAATTCACAGATTCATGTGTGAAACAACTGTAGAGGAATCTTTGATTCTGAATTTTGAACATTTTACTATTTTATATTTTTTTTCTGTCTCAGTAAAAAAACAAAAACAAACGATAAATTAGGGAAGCTCTGCAAGCGCGATTGTTGAGTTTATGGGGTTTTTCCTAGATGTGAAGGACATAATCGTGTATCACTCGTCATAATTAATGTTACACCACACCATGTTTTTGGTGTGGATGGTTGAGTATTTGTATAAAAATGTGCAATGAACACAATAAATCATATTCCAAGTTATACACACAGACCTGGCTTGAGGTAAAATTACAGAGACCTGCTGGTTCCACATTTCTTTGTTATTAGGGCAATTTATGCTGAAACAGGCGTTTAGAGTGGCTTATGTGTCATCTGTTGAATCCAGCAGAGGGCAGTGTCTGACTTTCTAATGATAAAACTATGACGGTTCAGCTAGTATCTCTTCTCAGGTTAGACTGTATTATTTAGTATCATCTACAGTTTTTGGCTTATAATTACAATTGTGGTGTTTATGATAATATTAATGCTGAGATATGTCGAGATATGCATTCTCTGGACCTACAGAGATATTTGAATATTCTACTTACATCTGTATGTATACAGCATATATGACGAATGTGCAGGAGGGAAAGTGTTCAGGACAACACTGACATCAACCTTTGTGTGTAATTAGACAGCATCACAGTGTAACAACATTCAAACCACTCCAGGAGTAGTGGGGAGCAGCATAATCCACCATAACACTCAGTTTGAAAATATATGTGTTTCTGAAATAAAAGCCACCTTACCTATGAGTATCCAGGATGGTCAGAGGCCCAAAATAGCTTAACTGTGTGGTGGAGCTCTACACTGAGGCCCTCTGTTCCTGTTCAATTTACACTAATCTTTATTATAAATTCTGTCTGCTACAGTATACATCACTATGCTGCTTTAATCGATTTTAGGTAATAAGTCAAAACATTTTCATCATAAAACAACTTGACCAAACACAGTGGCTGTAATGGAGAAAACCACTCAGTTACAACTACAGCACATTTTTGCTTTCTGTCATGTTAGCAGTTTCAGCAGTGAACATGTGAGCTAATTTTAACTGACCGAGAGAGAAACTCTGCACTCTTTCAGAGTCGTATTTTAGTACATTTAAGTGAGAATGGGAAGTTGTCAGATGCTGTGTGTACAGTGATGCCACATATGTATATATGTGTATAAATATTTATAGACATCATCACAAAAGACAAACGTCCATGTACTGGAATAGAGACATATGTTTCTTAATTTGCAACAATTTATGCACTTCTGTAACAGAAGTTGTATCTTTTCGTACATGGATGCATGAATATAAGATTACATGTAAAATGTATGTACTCAACTGTCAATACAGACTTTGTAATAATAAAATTAATACTTAAGTACACTTTACATGCAACATCTGTATTGCATCTAACATGAAATGTCATTGTTCATACTTTACCAAGCTGATATATGTTTAATAATGCAGTCAGTGCAGTACGAGCAGTCTTTATTTTTCATAAACTGCTGAGTTAATGAGAATCGCTACGTGACATCGATAATGGAATCAGAGTCTGACTGCTACAGCATCATCATCAATGATCTCACCAAGTCAGGCATTTGGCAGAATTTCCTGATACTTTTCCAACAAAGGACTAAAAATGACTACAAATATCTGCTTATCGATTAATGATGAAAATGCTTTCCAGATGGTCTCAGTGTAGACACTGTTCAGCACGGCTTGTGCGTCATATCCACAGGTTATCACACTTATCACCAACTTCAGAGCACTAGTTTTCTTACTTGATATTTTAACGATTTCTGGCTATGAACTGTATGTTTAATATTTCACAGACTGCAAGATTAAGACCTCCCATATCCAACAATTCAGTTTTCTTATTCCCAGTGTATTAGACTGTTCTGTCTATCAAACTTTATGGAAACTATTATAAAAAGAAGCTAGGACCTATTTAGTCACCCCAGACTTTGCTTAATTACTTGATGATTTAAACAGATATTATTTGATATTATTCTTTGAAACTAAGGCTACACGTTAACCCAAAACAGGCCCAGTATCTTTTTAAACTTGCCTCTATAATGAAAGCTGTAAGACGTGATGGGATTTTACATGCAAAGCTGGATTACAGATGATGTTTTTTCTGCCATTTCTGTTCTTTCTGGGACGTAAACAGTTGGATCTCGTCTCTTTAAATGATATCACTTGTTTCTATCAAGTATGACTCAGCAGGTTAAGGCCAATAATACTGCCTCAGCTATCAGTACTTGAGCTCCATTAGGCTCTTTCATCTTGTCTGTACTCAAGTTTTCACAGAATTATATATTTAGATGCTCAGACCACTCTGCGAAGTTGAGCTTACGCTTTAATGCAAGATTCAAATTCAGAAGAAAAGCAGTTTGTTGACCTGCATGACACCAAAAAGCTATTTTCAAATGCAAAAAAAAAAAGACTGCGTTATTTTTAATCCACATAATGTTGGCAATCTGTGGATCCAGCTTTGTAGAGTCACCGTTAACAAACTGCTGAATGATTCATAGATTAAAATCTTGCATGTTCTCTGTTTTCATAAATACAGAGAACTCAACCGTGTCTTATTCAGTGTTAAAATAAGAGTCCACAGCAATGGAACAAACCTTGAAAAAAACAGAAGTGTTATCAGACAAACTGTTGAAATGCTGAGACGGCTTGTCTTTCGAGTTCTGTAAGCTCTTTAATGCATTTAATTTGAATGAAATTAAACTTAATGTAATCTTTGTCGAGTAAAGTATCAGTAATGTTGGAGTAATGTAAAAACAGCCTAAATGACAAGTCAGGTTTTCACTCTAATATTCTGGTCTTTAACTTGCTGTGTAAAGAGCACTATATAAATTAAACACAGCGGAGTTTAAGAAACTTTATTTCGTACCACTACGGGGGTCTCATTTTCTTAGGATGGCAAGATTTTTGAGGAATAGAAATACCCACTGACTGACATTTTGTGATAAAAATATAAAACATACATTGTGTGATATAAGATAATAATTGTATCTGTTGTAGTGCTTATGGGGGTGGTGACAAACTTTCTGAAATGTTGTTGCAGGAAAAAGGAAGAAACAGAAAAGAGAGGAAGAGAAACTTCAGCTCCAAAAAGGCAGCAGATATCAGTGTGGAGAGAAGACTGACGAAGAACAAGACGAAACACGTAAACTGTTTAATATATTTCAAAATATCTTTTTAAAAATGTAAATCTGAATGTAAAGGTTTTCATATTTATAGCAGTGCTGGCAAAATTAAGAGATCTTATGCATTCATTAAATATGGTTGACAATATACATATATTTATGATATGAGGGGTATTTTTACTCTGTAGGGATCTTTTTTTTTTCATTAATTAACCTCCTAGGACCTGGTGTCCACATATGTGGACATCACATTTTGGGTTATTTAGACCAAAATACAAAATTTTGCTCTACAAGGGCCTGATATCCACTTACGATGACATTATACTGCTACTGTTCTATCAACATTTTAAACGAATAGCCTCATATGTGGCTTTTATTTTTCTTAAAAACAAAAATAAGGTTAAAAAAATCTAGTAATTCTTTGTTTTTACATTCATCGGGCAAATATATCCCAAATATCAAAGAGAAATTAAAAATGCATGCCGTGGAAGAGTTCAGGTCTTAGGAGGTTAATGTTTCAGAAATAGATATCACAAAGATTTTTACCATAAAGATCTTTATGGTCAATTACTACATAACTAAGCATGTGACATCATTTACTGAGTTGTGAGAAGAAGACTTTTCTTGTGTTTTAAATTTTGTTTTAATTCCTTTATACTTCTTTAATTTGCTTTATCATCTTGATTAGTTATTCTGTGGAAGGAGAGACTGAACGTGTTGCGCATCGAATATCCAGGATGTTTGTTCTCATCTGGTCAACTCTGTTTTTCTCTGTAAGAGGCAGCAGTGCTGACAAAGGTTTGCGTCTGCTAATTTGTAAACCTGTATTTCTGCCAATATGATTTTTGTATATATCTGTGTGTGAAACTATTTTCATGACATGAATCTAGATAAAAAGCATTTATTCACACTCACACATAATTTAACAGTGCCATTGCTATCTGTTGACTTGTATGTCATAAATAAATCTTTTGTTAACTGCACATATAATAAGATAAGAAATGTGAAACCTTTCATCTTTCCCTTTGCATTAACAGGTGCCTCAGTCTGGAGACGACAACACTGTAGAGGCAAAGGAAACTGTGTGACTCTGAGTGAGCGAGAACTAACAGCAGAGGCTGGACTCTGTGTTGTGATCCCGTGTTCTTTCACTACTGCTGCTAACTTTACACCCAAACATACAGTTTGGTACAAATGCGAAGCGTCTAAAAAATGTAGTGATGCTAACATAACATTTCACAGCAACAAGAACAATGAAAAAGTTCAGTCTGGGTTTAAAGGACGAGTCTCACGTTTGGAACCTGATGTGAGTCAGAAAAACTGCAGCATCATCATTAATGATCTGAAAGAGTCTGATTCTGGATTTTATCAGCTCAGAGTTACTGGTGTACTGAATGGACAACAAGGTGGATTCACATTCAGTCAAAGAGTAACTGTTTCTATTAAAGGTATGAAAAGTTATTCCAAGAACAATCATGTAGAAACACGATATTAAGTCATGTACAACAACATATTTTGTATTTTTTTTGGTCTTAATGAAGTATTCATTCATTTTAGGAAATTGTTAACCTCTAGCTGGTAGCTAGTAGGAACTGCAGCAGTTCCTGGTAAAACCTGTGTTTGCCATTAACCATTTTACCAAATATTTTATTATCTGAGCCCAAATCCAAGTAGTTAAACTTCAGACAGTTTATGTGATTTCATTAATGCCCAGTATTTCCATTAGGTATTGAACAGAAGCCTACAGTAATGATTCCCACACTGACAGAGGGACAGCAGGCCACACTGACCTGCACTGCTCCTGGTCTCTGCTCTGGATCTGTTCCTCAAATCACCTGGACATGGAGAGGAGAAGGAGGGACTGAATCTTACATTACAGGAAACAGCACTGTGTTTAAGACTGAGGGTCTGACTCCTTTCACACAAAGACATGTGTCAACTTTGACCTTTAACCCTTCAGCTGAACACCACAACACCAATGTCACCTGTAAAATCCGCTTCACAGGTGACGCGACTGCACAAAAGACTTCAGGTTTGAATGTAAACTGTGAGTACTTTTACAACCTTAAGTTGACTTTCCCCCCTAAAATCTATTTTATTTTACAGGATCATCTTTTCACTTGCAAGAATTTTGGAGTTATGGAAACTACATGACTGGGATTTATGTGTATTTGTTTCATAGATGTGAAGGAGGTTAACATCACTGGTGTTACAACTGTCAGGGACGGTGAGGCTCTGAATCTGACCTGCAATGTTCACAGTTTCCCTCCATCTCTGATTATTTGGTCTAAACTTGGTTACAATGAAACGCTTCACATTGACACTGGATCAGCCAATCTTGTTATCATCAATGTAACAGCAGGATATGCTGGACAATACGTCTGCACAGCTAAATATATGAACAATACCCTGAAGGACAAAGTCAACGTCACAGTGATATGTGAGTACACAGCTTTATGCTTTTGGACGGAATATATTTCTAGCAGAAACACAAGCCTACATCTGGTTTTTGTAAGTATACAAAAATATATCCATTACAAAAAAGTGAGCTGAATAAAAAGCTTGATTAGCGTTAATATCTACAGGTAGGATTAAAATTAGGAATGAAAAATGAAGGTCGAATGTTGGCAAAAAAGCCGTTTAAACATAACATTCAGACATTTTCATAGATGCTGATCAGAAAGTGTTGGCTAAGCCTGCAACTGATCAGCTTGCCTGTTTTATGTTACTGGAAGTCGGCACAGCTGCCGTCCCCTCACCATCATCGTCACAGCTTTCATTTTTAATGTACTAAAGGAGTTATTAATGACTTTTCATACTGTTTTCTCTGCATCTAACATGTTGGGAAAGAGGAAGGTCATCTAGTACAGTGCTAAGCTTATTTACTTGCTGATTGTAGTGAAAGGTTAGTCAGTAGTAGCTTGCCTCACACAGTGGTCTCCCGGTTTACTGTGAAAGACCAGAGTTTTAGACCACAATACGTGTGTGAAAATCACCAGAATAAAGGCTTTTACATGCTGGATGTGCAAAATCTGGTTTCAATGGACTCAAATATTCTTAAAGCGGCCATGCACACCTACTGCATACTTATGTAGGATGAATTTGCACAACAACTTAGGATGAGGATAGCTGTGGAGTTTCAGTGCGACAATGGGTGGGTTGATTGCAGTGTTTTTAAACTTGTGCTAATGCTAATGCTGCTCCCTGTTGTTTATAATGTGACAAAAGATTATTCTGTACAGGTCGTCTGTATAGCAAAATATTTGAACATGACTCTTACATTATATCTGAATGTGTCTGTGTACGTTAACCTTATTATCTGAGGTTTATATGCACAGTAAAGGTTACGTCTGTATTTCTTTTAAAACAAAGTTTGCTTATATTTAATCATTCTTTGAGTTATTTTCTAATTTCTTATCTTAAACAAAATATTGCCATTTCTTCAACAGATAAAAGGATACCTCAAATCATTGGAAACACAACTATCAAGGAGGGAGATGTCCTGAATCTGATCTGCAGTGTTGAAAGTTTCCCTCCATCTCTTATTATGTGGTCTAAATTAGGTTCCAAGGCAAACCATCATAACGACACTGGATCTGCTACACTAGTCATCCCAAATGCAACAGCAGAACATTCTGGACAGTACATCTGTACAGCAAAATACATGGACAGTGTCCTGAAGAAAGACACCAATGTAACCGTGATATGTAAGTACACAACATCGTGCAACATCGCGCAGAAAAAGTATTCTTGGCACAGTTTCCTCCATCGGACAACCGTGCATTGTCAACATTGTGCATTGTGCAGTCAAATTTGTAGACATTTTTAGATTGTTGGCATTGACTGCTAGCACTAAAAAGCAAACAAAAAAATACATATTGAATAAAATGCAGACAATGTAAAATATACAATAAAATGAACATTCCTGACAAACAAAAAATTACAAATGTGCATTCAAGAACCATTTGAATTTACTGATCACATTCTACAATAAACATTTTAAAAGCTGTTGGTATTTGTGGCACTTGACAGTAGGTATATAGTGTTACAAACAAAGATGGGCAGTAACACGTTAAAAGTAACACATTACTGTAAAGCTATTATTTTTTCAAGTAACGAGTAAAGTAAGGGATTAATATTCCAAAAAAAGCTGAATTGGTTTACTGTATCTCATGACAATGATGTGCGAGCGTGCAACGTCCATAGCAGCAACAGACGTGTGTAGATGAACAATGGATTATATGGAGGGTGGGAGAGAGTACGACCATGCAGCATTTAAAGCTCGGAAGTACTGAGATTACTTTGTTTAATTCCGTAAAAAGTGACAGAAACATTAGTGTCCACTGTACACTCAGCGTGGGAAAAAAACTTTCTACAGTGAAAAATTAAACCTCAAATCTGAGCAAGCACCTGCCCTGCCACAGTGTAACGTTGAATTGTGTTCATTGGTTGAGAGGAGGCGGTAGAAACCTTAGCAGGATAGTAGGAAAAATACGCAATCACACTGAAACTGGGAATTCCACAGCATATCCTTTAATGCACCTTTTCTTCATCAACCATACAAGGCCCGGTTGAACGGCTGTTGCCTACGAAACATGACACACAGTGTTCATACAACCCGTAACATTGCAAAAGTTCCTGAAGAGGTAAAATATATAAAGTCTGTCTCTTTCCATGCACTCGCGTGCAAACATGTTGTTCATGTCACTACCCGATCTGTACCAGAAACCCGGTCAGTACCACACATGCGCAAATCTTACGTCACTTCCTCTCTTTGCCAACATTGCGACATTTAATATATTTGAATGACACGGTTAGCGCCCAGTTAGCTCCTAGCATTTCTCGACAGCTCTGCCTCTTTTTCGACTGCCCGGGATATTTAAACAATGGATACCTCCATATACAAACAAATTCATGCATTTCTCCTCAACGGAACAACAGCGCCATAAAATAAGAAGAATGGTGCCTAATTACAGACTTAATAATACAGACTTAGTTATGTGTCATGTGAAGATTCATCAGCCAGATTAAGTGTTTACTGACAAATGACAGTGATAGGGGACATCATCATCACTATTCCAACAATCCTCTCCACACAGACAAGCAGAAACACATTCGACTATCACTAAATCAAATGTAACACGCATACATGAACATGATTTGTAATGATGCAAGTTCAGTTTACAATAGGGCTCATTTGCTCGGTCAGCAAGTGACAGTATCCTCGTACATTGGGGCGTAAACTGCCATTAAACGAAACAGAAGAAGAAGAGAACATCTGCACATGCACGGTACGGATCGGGGAGCCCTGATCCGTAACTATCTTTTGATTTTTTGTTTTTGTCTACATTATATTGAAATGTTTCATTATTGCCGACATTTTCCCTTGTGGGACAATTAAAGGATTATTCTATTCTATTCTATTCTAACATTTTAAGAGATACGTATTATTGTTAACATCTTAACAGATACTCTGACCTGTAACTATTGTAAACTGCTTCGAGCGGAAATAGACACCTTTCGCACATGCGTGGTACTGATCGGGTTTCCGGTACGGATCGGGTAGTGACAGTTCACAGATAGGGCAGTGGCTCATACTAATGACATCATAAACCCCTGACTTAGGTTGCCTTAAAGAAACACCACACAATTGTGACTGTTACAACGGGAATGCAAAATTCACAGAGAAACCCCCGGATTATTTTGTGCTTCTTATTATTGTTCTAGCATCAACACACTACTTTTCTTACATGTTCATGTCTACACAGCTGTACAGGGTATCATTACACATTTCCATAGTATAATGTTTGTATGACAGTGTTCTTTGAATGAACCACTTAAATGTGGTTTTTAGATACAAGGAACCTTCACATCATTGGAAATACAACTGTGAAGGAGGGAGATGTTCTGAGTCTGACCTGCACGTTTGAACGTTTCCCCCCAGGTCTTATTGTGTGAAAAAAAACGTAGTTCCAACACAGACATTCATAGTGGAACCTACAGTGAATTGCACAGTGACACTGGATCTGCTACACTTGTTGTTTATAATTCTGTTTATAACATGTTTATAACATTCTGGACAGTATATCTGTACAGCAGAATATTTATACACGACTCTTACATCTTATCTCAATGTCACTGTGTCTTGTGAGTAGTTTAACCTTGAATCTGAAGTTTATATTTTGGGTTAACTTTCCCTTGTTTTATGATTATGATCATGTGTTTACAGGGTTTTCAAAGATACAGAAGGGCTCTGGATGTGTGCTTCAGTCAGAGGTTTTGACCTGTGTGTGTATCAGTGAAGGGTTTCCTTTACCTACTATCAATTGGCCGCTACTGAAGAACCACACTGAGTACTCTGTCATTACTACTGTGTCAAACCACACAGTCAACAGCATTATCAGTCTAACTGTAAAAAGCCATGGCAACAGCACTGTTGAATGTGTGAGTAACAATGGAAATGGAGAAGAAAGAGAAATCCTCCTTATCCATCAAAACTTGTCTGAAAAACATGGTATGTGCTTTTTCAAATTATCACCACTACCACTTTCTATATCAAATAATATCAATATCTTTGTAATCAGACATTGATTAGTTAGTTTTTTCCATTTACTCTATGTAATATAAAGAAAATGTATTAAGCTTTTTTTATGTCGTTTCCTTTGGTTATAGAGCAATCATCTGGTGTCAGGCTGGCATACCTGAAAGTCACTATTGCCTTTTTGACTGGGGTACTTTTTTCAGCAGTCCTTTGCTGTTTGGCCAAACATTGCTACAGGTACAGCATTTATTTTTATAACTATTATTAGGATGGATGGATGGATGGATAGATAGGTAATTACTTTTTTACTATAAAATTACTCTTTTCTCCAGAAACAAACAAAAGACTTCCAGAAGTTTGGAGATGAGGACACATCAAGATGATAAACTGGTATTTATGTTCATTTGGCTTTTTTTTTTTTTTAATATACTTGCTTTTTAGTTAGTTAATATGTATGCTCTCATTTGTCATCAGTCAAGATTTTATTTTGTAAAGACACTTCCTGTTATGTTGCTGAGAATAATCGAGAGTTTATTAAAACTCTCCTTCATGCAGAAACATTCATGCAGTTTCTGCTGGAAGACCTGTCTGCTAATGTAGACACTAAAATTCAACAGGAATAGATGAACAAAGTTTTAACAAAACAAATATTCTTTGTACACTAAAATATCACCCAGTCCCGCGATGCAACTGTCCCACAACCCAGGACTAATGTTCCTTATGTGCTTACAACCAGGAGAGAAATTGCCCTTCCACAGTGGGGACCACGTCCCAGGTGGATGAGGAGATCCCTCCTATCCTCATCTTGCCCCTCCACTAAGCTAGTCACACCACAGCTCAGCTCGCACTCTGCACTTGAGTCTGTCACTCGATTCCACTGCGGCTTCCCTCGTGGCATTGCTTTTAAAAACAGACAAATCAGAATGAAATCATGCAAATAAAAACCACACACAAATAAACAATAAAAATCAATTATAAAAGACAAATACAAATTTCCACTGTGTGACACTAACACCTGTTAATATATATTTTTTTCACATCCTGATCCAAAGTTCTACAATGTTACAGTATATGAATTGGGTCAGATTCATGCCACAATTATTTGGTTCCATTTATAAGATCAGCCTTCATTTTTTGTTGCGTTTAATTCAGTTCAGAGAGGGAGGTTTTGGATAATCTCTCTAAAAGACAAAATCTACTGAAAACAGTTAATTAACTGGCACAAAACGATCTGCTCTTTGGAGGGACTGTTCTGGAGTCTGAGAAGGAATAACTCTGCTAAAGAATCATTCCCTTTTAAACACACCGCAGGCATATATAGACATTAAAGCTCTGTTTAATCAACAATACCAAAAAGACACAAAAAGAACAAAACAAGCAAACATAAAATGCAAAGTACATTGTGAAAGATTACAACCAGTAACTGTCAGTAACTAAAGGTTCAATTCTTACACCAAACTGATAAAGAAAAAAAAAAGTAAAAGAAGAATTTTGTTCTGTATGCATAGCAAAATGTAAAAATACCAGACAGACGCAAGTGACTGACTCTTTACTTTGTACCTAACAGGTCTATGATGGTCAAGAGTTACAGGACAATCTGACTCTTAACTCAAACAGCGGGCCAAAAGAAGTGGAGTATGCTGACATTAATTTTTCCTTGTTGAAAAGAAATGGTGCCAGAGAGGCAGCAAGGAGGCAAGAGAGCACAAAGACAGTATATGCTGAAATTAAGAAAGCAGTCGAGGAACGGGAAGATGATGCTGAAGAGGAAGGTGAAATGCTGGAGGCCAAAGAGGACGAGATGGTAGTGGAGATGGAGATGAAATACCGTGAACCAGAAAAGGAGTTAAAAATGGGAAAGGAGAGAGTGTATGCCACTGTGAATGATGTTACTGATGAAATTTGAGGAATGTTTTATTGTGGAGTTGATTGAGATAAAGAATCTCTCATCACACGTTATGAACATCACGCCTTTACATACAACAGCAGGAACTATGCAAACATTAATTTACCGAAGTATGTGTGTGTATAAAATAACATTTCTACACCTAAGAACCATATGGTTCTGGTATATAAAGTGCACAAATAAAGTTAGAGTGTTAAGCTTGCTATTAACAGTAGAGATACTGCACAACAAAATAGGAACAAAAAAAGCTTAAATATGCAGAAGTGTTCGCAGACAAGCTCTATGCAGATGAAATGACGTCATGCCAAAAGAGGGAAAGTTTTTTTTCTTTTCTTCTTTAAGCTCATTAATGCATTTGATCTTTCTAAGGAACTTCCTTCTTTATTTACCGTATATTACTGTTTACTAATATATGCACATTTGAACCAGCAGGAAAGCAATGAATTAATGGCAATACAATGAGCCAGTAAGTGCTGAATGCTGTTGAAGTGATGTGAAGACAAATGGTGTGTATATGTTATATTTTCTGTCTGATATTGTAGGCTCTTCATTTGACAATGGAAAGACCGTTGAAGTGATTGAAATACAATAAAATTGAAATTAATGTATAAATTGTAATGAATTCATTTTACTGAAATTTCTGTTTCTTAAGATAATAAGACTTTTCAGGACTAGGTCTGCACTATAATGTTCCTCAATGGCTTTTTAGATCCTGCTTTCTATTGAGCTTAGCTATTTAGTTTAGGTAGCAGCTCCTTCTGCTGAGGTTGTCTCTCTGAGTTGCCATTCATAAAAGATAACAGTTCTTGGATTAGCTTGATTGCTTTTTCTGCCTCTTCTAGTTTCTCTTCTGCCATTTTAATGAGCATCCACTTACTCTTATTGGCAACAGCTTCTTCTGCCAGGTACTTACAGACCTCCACCATTCTGTCCTAGTTTATCTGGCTCAATATAGAGAAATATAGAGGAATCTCCAGATCCACCTCACTTATTTTGTTTTTTCTCTAGAGAAAAAAGTCAGCTCTCCACACAGCAGAGCATCACCAGTGAATCATCCTGTACAGTGCAGTTGACTCTCACTTTATATGGCGCAAAATCCCAATAGTCACTTCAAGGTGTTTTATGTTGTAAAGTAAAGATCTTATAATAGAGAGGAAATCCCAACAATCAGATGACCCCCTGTAAGCATGGACTTAGTGACAAGCACTGTATTCCCACACTAACAGTGGGACAGCAGGACACAATGCAGGACAGCATACTGACCTGCATTGCTCCAGGTCTGTGTTCGGGATCTGTTTCTGGAGTCACATGGACATAAATCTTATGGGACACATCTCTGTTTTCACATCAGAGAATCTGACTGGTGTAACTTAGATAAACAACTCAGCTTTGACCTTTAACCTTTAAGCTGAAAACCATATCACCAGCGTTACCTGTACAATCAGCTTCACAGATGAAACATCTGGAGAGATACCTTCAAATTTCAATTTTTGAAAATCTTACTGATCTCATTTTTCTGTCCCTCTCTCTCTCTCTCTCTCTCTCTCTCTCACACACACACACACACGCACACACACACACACACACACACACACACACACACACACACACACACACACACACAGTGATATATATCCTTACCGTTCTTAGGTTAAAATCTTGCACCTCATTTGCAAACACTTGGTTTGCACAACACAGAGAGAACAGCTGTGCTTTACACAAAGTTAAAATAACATTTCTCAACAATTGCTAATAAGAGTACAGATATTGCACAATATAAATAGAAACAAAACAGCTTAAATATGCAGAAGTATTTGTAGAGAGGCTGTATGCTGACGTGGGGAAATTCTGAGGGAAAGAGAAAATTTTGTTTTAATTTTAGAAAGGTGCATTGGTTTAGTGCCCCTCGCTCATGTATATGTTGCGTACTTCATTTCTATTGTGTTCACAGTGAACTGTCATATTATTTGTACTTTATCAACCTATTATATGTCTAACAATGCAAAAAATGCAGTCTGAGTAGTCTTACTTGATCAACAATCTTTTTACAAACTCAACATCATTTGTCCTTTTTTAGTTCTTTCCTTTTTCTAGTTTTAGGTGTGAAGATGAGTGATCCATTCTGTGCAAAGAACACATACAATATCACTCTAAATAAAAGACATATAACAGCTGAGTCTGGAGTATGTGGTTTTTTTTACCATGTTATTTTACTACAGAAGCTAGTTTAATATCAAAAGTAAAAAATTGACCTTTAACCCACTGCTAGAGTCTGACCTGAAAATGAGGAATGGTATCATCATCCTCAATGACCTCATCAACTCAGACTGGATCATATCAAATCAGAGTTTCTGTTACCAAGAAGAGGAACTAATAACTAAAGGACTTATGACAGCTGTTAACCTGTTAAAGCCTGGACCATGAAATAAATGGCAGAAAAATAAAAACAGTAAAATATATATAAAATTCCCCGCTCGCCCCTACGGGCGGTCTATCCTTCAAGTTCAGGCCTGGAGCTTGAGGGTCCTGTGCAGTATCTTAGCTGTTCCTAGGACTGCGCTCTTCTGGACAGAGATCTCTGATGTTGTTCCTGCACTGCACCGTGCTCCGATTACCCCAGGGACCACTGTTATCTTCACGCTCCACATTTTCTCGAGCTCTTCTCTGAGCCCTTGGTATTTCTCGGTAATGGTGGCTGTAGGCATCGTCCGTGGGGCTGCGTTAACATCATATAGTTGACCTTCTGAGGGTACTTCACGTAGTCTTGGTAACCGGCTATGGGGGAATCCAGGTTTCAAGCTTGGCCATGATCCTATCTTTAAGGTCAGTTTCTAATGCACTCAACGATCCTTCTATCGCACTTGGGGCTTGGAATCCCAATCTCGGGTGGGAATGATATCTGTATTTAATTTGACTTGACCGTTTCAAGTTGGGTTCAGTTTTCCTCTCCTGAAATTGTTGCTTAATATCTGTTGCGCTTCTTCTTCCTATTGACTTCTCACTTCCTAAACGTGATGACCTCTCATCACGTTTAGGAAGTGAGATATCCTTCAGCATCGTTCAGTGAGATACATTTCCTGGTCCCTATTCTAGGAAGCATGTTCATCAAACTGAGTGTAAAAATAAACTATGAGTTTATTAACTCTGAGATCAGCAACTCAGAGTTTCAGAGTTTCGTTTCAGATCAGAGTTTCGTGTTCAAGAACAGTTCACCATCGTAAGTTCAATAAAGTTCAGTTCAGTTTAAAAAATAAAAATAAAAACAGTTTTTGTTACAGACTGGTTGAGACTGGTTCCTGGCCCGTGCCATGTGTTGAGGTGCACCTCACTGTATCTATGGGTCATATCTTAAACCTCACACTCAAACATCAGCTCCTTCTCCACCAGAGAAGTGATGTTTCATATCCCAGTTGTCAGCCTTGATATTCAGACATCAGACCACCAATGACTACGTCATTTGCTGGTGTTGATACACACTGCACCCAACCTCTATAGCATCTCCTTTGGGTGGTGACAGTGAGCGAGAGAGAAAATTTAATTTAGTTTTTTTCACTACTGGCTAAAAATGCTTCATGAGATTTGCAGAATCTAATCTAATCTCAGCCTTCACTGATAGATAATAGCAACCTTACAGCTATACCAGGAATGTTTTGCTGACTGATTGGAAATCTTTACACTGTGTTTCACAAGCCAGCTTTCCAAATCTATAATGACTCTGAAGTTTTATTGGTAACGGTAAACATTTTATAGGAAATGTCACTTTTATAGATTTTAAAGATTTGAGTCTATTTTTTGGAGAATGAGTTACTTTAAATAAAGAATACAGGTTGTGCTTGGGAAAAAGTAAGGCGTTATGAATGAATCTGGACAGGATGAACTCCAACCTGGACCTGGGCATCTATGGACTAAATCTGTGATCCTGATCTATTTTGGATCCATCCAGTCAAAGAAAGAAAAAGAAGAGTATAATCCCCTGTTTGAGGTTTTTTTTTAATGGCGGCCAGTATTCTATCATCTCCATCATTATTTGGTAGAATTTTGTAGAAGAGCACTTGTTTTCTCACTTGAGATCTTTCTGTAATCTGTAGCTGGCTATTAACATGTTAGATGTTTCACAAACTGCAAGATTAAAACCTGTATCTAATGATTCAGTTTTCTTCATCTCAATCTGTCTGAAGGACCGAAAAAAGGTATTTTTAAAAAATTATTATTTGTATGACACAAACAACTTTATTGTAAATGTGCAAACAACTGAGGTTGCTGTTGATGCAAATAATGTTGCTGATCACGCGAAAATGATATTGCTGTATTATGACTCATTATGTATTATGAGTCACTTCCTCTATCTCTGTCTTTCTCGCTCTCTTTCTTTCTTGCAAAAAATTGTTACACAGTAAAAATTAACCAATGGTTAAATTAAGGATAGATTAAAATTATGCACCTCAAGTGAAGAGCTTTGCATGATACAGAGAGCACACCAGTGCCTTACACAATATTAAAGTAATATTGCAACACTTTCCAATAACAGTACAGATATTGCACAATATAAATAGAAACAAAAAACCCCCTAATACTTCCTATGCAGAAGTTTTTGCAGAGAATGGGAATAAAATGGAGAAATGCTAAGAGAGAAAGTTAATTTCTTTAAAATTATTTAAGTTCTTTAATGCACTTAACCTTTCTCAAGGAACTTTAAAAAAAATATCATTGTTAACTCTTTTAATATATGCAGATATGAGGCAGTAGGAAAGCCCTTGAATGGCATTCCAATTATGCTGTACATGTTTTGGGGGTGTTGGAATGATGTAATGATGCTTAATGACATGCACAGGTCATATTTTCTCTCTAATATTGTACAGTCTTTACAGTGTAAAGACAACAAAATTAAAAAAATGAATGGAATGTCTGGAATGTCAATTTCCCAAGATAATAATAAGATTTTCAGGGAATAAAAATTAGTCAGTGATTAGCATTTTGTGTTAAAATATACAGCATACACTGTGTGATATGAGATGAGAGATAACTTTATTGGGGGAAGAATAGTATTTGGTCACTTAAATTGACATCAAAACTGGCCTCCCTGTGACTCGCTGTGAGGTTGTTGATCCACATGAATTTCTCCAACCTAATCAGCAAAGATCAGATTATATGAAAGGTAAAGTGACATTATTGCGTCTGCCCGGTAATGACCCACAGGATGTCAAAATTCAGTATTCTTCCTGAATTCAAGAAATCTGGCTTTTCACCCCAAGCTACCCCCACACTTGTGGTCATAACATCAAAACTAACAGTGATAAGATGATGAAACCCACAGATTGTGTAGTTTAATAACTGTTTAAAATTTTCTGAAATTATACACTAGTATGAATCTAGAACAGCAATTAATACAATGTTGGATGCTGTCACAGCTTTTCATATCACTATTCAATGATCCAGCAAGAAAATAAAACTTTTATAGACATTTTCAAAGTAGAAATACTGAAATATATGATTTAATTATTTTTTTCTTTTGTCCTAATTGCAGATTTTTATATAACTAAATTGCATATTTGTTTAGATTTTTACTGTCTTTTTCTGGTAAAATGAATTTAGTAATACAATGTTGGTCATTACTTAATGTGATCAAATGACATATATAAAATATAAGGGGGTAAAAAGTTGTTATAACGCTGTTTCTGTTTTCAGTAGATTTAAACTTTTCCTTCAAATTGGGCTACATGCTGACTAATAAGTGTACTAATTTTTTTTTCTCTGAATCAATCTATTTGGTGTCCTGGTGAAAAACGCCGGTGTGTTTATGAAACGGACCCAAAACGCAGACACAGGAGAAATGAACTGGTGTTTAAACAAAAAATGAACCTTTACTGCGGGTGATACAAAAAACGGAAAACAAGGGAGAAAGAAAACTGAAACCTAAACTGGGAAAAACTATGACTATCTATGACACCTAAGACATGGGACAGGAAGACGGAACTGAACAGGAACATGCAAACATAGCGAGAAAAAGTCTAAACATGAACATGAACCTGGTAACAGGTAACAGGCGACTTAAAGAAACAGACGGGTAATGAGGGAAGTGGAAACACCTGGGGAAACACAGGTGACACAAATGAACATGTTGCCACAGGGGGAAGTAAAACAAAACACAGTGAACATGGAAACACTACAATCTTCAAAATAAAACAGAAAATATGGAGAGACGTAGACATGACACACGAGCTTGACAACGTGGACACAACACAGACATGAAACACATGACAGACTGGACAGGAAACATGACACATAACCAAGGAAACATGGATTAAAAAACAAAATCCAGAATAAAGCTCAGCTAAATCCTAACTAATAATAAGACAAGAACTTATTATCACCAACTTAACATGAGAAAATCAAAAATACAAAATAATCTGAAAACACTGGGTCACAGACCCCGCCCCTGACATTTGGTTGCTTAATGGAAGACAGCCCATCAATTATCCTACCACAGGATAGCACAACACACAGTAGATTGTATACACATGCTAAATATGGTGAATTAACTTAAGTGAATTTATTCTGTGAAAAAACTTTAAATGCTTTCTCACATTATCTTACTTACCGTCATTACCAACTTACGGGAGCAAGTACTGTATTTGTGTAGTATTTGTGAGGTGTGTATCAAGAAAAATGTTCATAAAAATGTTCCTTTAAGTTTTTGTTTGCTTTTCCCATAGTTTTTATATACTGTACATACTATATGTAAAAATGTATACTTCAGTGACATTGATTGACATCCTAAAAATAAAACATTTTGAAATATCACACAAGTAAAAAAAAAAAGTCCTTTCGCACACTCTAGTTACACTCTAGGGTTGAAATTATGAATGTCTGTGTTTTGCAATGATTGCCCTGTAAAAGGTTGGAAAGCCAGTCGGTCAAGTTCATTGGTGTGACGAGAAACTTCCTGAAATTGTGCTACAAAAAGAGGGAAAAAAACAGAAAAGAGAGAGGCGAGAAACAGAAACTTACATTTAAGTAGTCAGCGGACATCAGTGAGGAGAGAGAACAAGGCAAAACAGGTAAGAAAAAATTTAATGTGTTTTAAAATATCTTTTTAAATACAAAAAAGAAAATCTATTTTTTTTTTACATCAATAGCAGGTCTGGTAAAATAAAAATACCATTATGCATAGATTACATGGATGATGCTGCTCTGTTATATGGCAGGTGTTTTACATTTATTGTATAAGTGTCGCTGAAGCACTGTAAGAACATTTTTATTCATCAAGTAATGTTTCAGGATGGATGACACAAAGATTACTTTTTAAGGTAGTGGTGTAATCACAGGTGTGGGTAACATATAGACAAACAGGAGCAAATAACTGATCACGTTTAATCGATCTGAATTGTTGAATTTGATTTTTGTTTTTATTCCTGCATGTTTACGGCATCATCTATATTAGTTATTCTAAGGAGAGAGAGACTGAATCTGTTGAGCATCGGGCATCAAGGATGTTTGTTCTCATCTGGGCAACTCTGCTTTTCAGCAGTGCTGAAACAGGTTTGTGTCTACTTTGTTATCAACCTGTAATTCAGCCAACATATATATTTCTTTCATAAATTTGCAAGTGAAACTGTTTTTCTAACATACAAATCATTATTTATTCTACCAAGACTTTATCATAAGTTAGTAGTGTTACTGTTATCTGTTGACCTTTATGCCATTTTATATAAATCTTTGTAACAAAACTTACTACAGGCTAAGAAATATGTAAAATTCTGATTGTTGCATATACTACACTCAAACAAGCAACATATGTAAAACAGGAAAGCTATTGAAGTATATTTATTAAAAATCATATTTATTGTTATAAACTAAATATTCTCTGTCACTATGTGTATCTCCCTGTTTGTGCCTCAGCCTGGGGACGACAACACTGTGTTGGAAGATACTGTGTGACTCTCAGTGAGCAAGAACTTACAGCAGAGGCTGGACTCTGTGTTGTGATCCCATGTTCTTTCACTACTGCTGATGAGTTTACACCCAAACATACAGTTTGGTACGAATGTGAAGCATCTCAACACAGCTGCAGCGATGCTGACATAATATTTCACAGCAACAAAAACACTGAGAAAAAAGCTCAGGCTGCGTTTGAAGGACGAGTCTCACGTTTGGAGCCTGATGTGACTCAAAAGAACTGCAGCATCATCATTAATGATCTGAAAGAGTCTGATTCAGGATCATATCAGCTCAGAGTTACTGGTGAACTGAATGGAAAACAAGATGGATTCACATTCATTCCTAGAGTAACTGTCTCTGTTAAAGGTATGAAAGCTATTCCAAGAAGAATAATGCTGATCTTAAATACTCAGTCTTGTGAAACCTCATATTTAGTATTTTTACAATCTTAAATGAAGTATTATTTAATTTCGGGAATTGGTTGATCCTCTGTGGAAATCTAATAGGAGCTGCAGTAGATCCAACTAGTGGCCAGCAAAATATTTCTTTCATCAAGGCTAAATTTGATTCCACTAATGCCCAATACTTCTATTAGGTCTTAATCAGAAGCCCACAGTAATGATTCCCACACTGACTGAGGGACAGCAGGCCACACTGACCTGCACTGCTCCTGGTCTCTGCTCTGGATCTGTTCCTCAAATCACCTGGACATGGAGAGGAGCAGGAGGGACTGAATCTTACATTACAGGAAATAGCACTGCGTTTAAGACTGAGGGTCTGACTCCTTTCACACAAAGACATGTGTCAACTTTGACCTTTAACCCTTCATCTGAAAACCACAACACCAATGTGACCTGTAAAGTACACTTCATTGGCAAAATAATGAAAGAAGAGACTTTGGGTTTGAATGTGAACTGTAAGTACTTTTATAGTATTAAACTAGCTTTTTTTATTTTTTCCTGAAATCTGTTGAGTTGTGCAGTGTCAGCTGCATTCTTCTAGCAAGAAAGTCAGAAAGTTAGGGAAACTACATGATTGTGTAATTTATATGTTTTGTCTCATAGATATGAAAAAATTTCAAATTACTGGCATCACAACTGTTAAAGAGGGAGACGTCCTGAATCTGACCTGCAGTGTTGAAAGTTTCCCTCCATCTCTGATTTTATGGTCTAAACTTGGTTCTGTCACAAACCTGCACAATGACACTGGATCAGCCAAACTTGCCATCCAGAATGTGACAACAGAAGATTCTGGACAGTACATCTGTACAGCAACACATCTGGACACAACTATGACTTCTTATGTCAATGTGACTGTGACTTGTAAGTAGGCATTATCGTTTTTTATTAATGTCTTGATGCATGCTCAATCATGCATTGGTCACTGAAGGAACAATGGGCTGGGAGGTCAGTTCCTTGATCAAAAATGCAAATTCTCATTAATTATCAAGGAACTGACCTCCCAGCCCATTGTTCCTTCAGTGGTGCTGGTTTCAGTCATTATGCAAATGTACTGTTTATAAAATTGGGGTAACCTGAAGTCAGCTGAGACTGAAGAAGTCACTTGGGTGAGTGATGAAACGTTTCTCCCACTGAAAACGCTACATCCAAATGAACAAAATCAACTTTGGGGAGTCTTTATTAATCTTGTATTTGACAGCCATTCTAAACTTCTTTTGACGTTCTACAGAAACCAATTTGCTGAATTTTGGCACTTTGCTCAGGGAATATATATAATGTCACACATGTAACACATCAACCTACCTTAGCAGCTTTTACTGCAGAACTGCATATTGTGTCTCATCACCATGATCTATGCAGTGTTAATTTCTCCCTCTTTAAAAGATTTAAATACACTCCACAGATAAAAGGAAACCTCAGATCATCGGGAATACAACAATCAGGGAGGGAGATGTTCTGAATTTGACCTGCAGTGTTGAAAGTTTCCCTCCATCTCTGGTCATGTGGTCTAAACCTACTTCTAACCCAAGCCGACACAATGAAACCTACACTGACGCGCACAATGACACTGGATCAGCTACACTTGTCATCCCAAATGTGACAGCAGAACAGTCTGGACAGTACATCTGTACAGCAACACATCTGGACACAACTATGACTTCTTATGTCAATGTGACTGTGACTTGTAAGTAGACATTACCAGTCTCATTAATCTCAAGATATATGAATATGATATAAAATGCCTTATTATGAGGCTGGATCACTACAGGCTACCATAACAGCTACATTCCATTTTAACATTAATTCTTAAAATGAATTAAACATCATGGAGTTGAAACATCATTCTTCCTTCTCTGGTGATTTGATGATTAGAGTGGTTCGCACTGGTGGGGGAAATAAAAGCAAAACATGCCAGCTAGTTAAATACCTGGACAACATTATATAAATATTAGAATCCCTGACTGTTCTGTGTGGACCAGGTTTCCATTTTTTCTTTTTTCTTTTTTTTTTTTTTGGGGGGGGGGGGGGGGGGGTGTCTTTCTTTTTTTGGTTCATTGTTAATATTTTTTTTGAGTTGTTTTCTCTCACCTTATCCTGAATGAAATGCTGGTGTGCTCCACAGACACAAGAAGACCTTGGATCATTGGAAACACAACTGTGAAGGAGGGAGATGTTCTGAATCTGACCTGCAGTGTTGAAAGTGTCCCTCCATCCCTGGTTGTGTGGTCTAAACTTGGTTCCAACACAAACCTGCACAGTGACACTGGATCAGCCAAACTTGCCGTCCTGAATGTGACAACAGAAGATTCTGGACAGTACATCTGTACAGCTAAATATATGAACACTACCCTTAAGGATAAATTCAACATAACAGTGATATGTAAGTACAAAACCTTATGTTTTTGGACAGAATATTTATAGTACTGTTCATTTTTTTTCTTCCTATCACGTAACTGAAATTGTGAATCACAAGGAGAACAACAAAGCAAACAATGCAGTCACTATGCAAATGTGCATCTTGTTTCTTTCAGTTTAATGAAGCACAACAATTGTTGCATGTGTATTTGAGAGCCATTCTAAATTTCCTTTGACATTCTACAGTAACTAATTGTATTTCAAGTGCAGCTAAAGTTTGGCACTTTGCTCAGTGAATATACATAATGTTACACATGTCAAACATTAACCTATTTTAGAAGCTTTCACTGCAAAACTGCAGTAGCAGTTTCTCATTACCATGATCTGTGGCAGTGTTAATGTCTCCCTCTTTAAAAGATTTAAATACACTCCACAGATAAAAGGAAACCTCAGATCATCGGGAATACAACAATCAGGGAGGGAGATGTTCTGAATTTGACCTGCAGTGTTGAAAGTTTCCCTCCATCTCTGGTCATGTGGTCTAAACCTACTTCTAACCCAAGCCGACACAATGGAACCTACACTGACGCGCACAATGACACTGGATCAGCTACACTTGTTATCGCAAATGTAACAACAAAACAGTCTGGACAGTACATCTGTACAGCAACACATCTGGACACAACTATGACTTCTTATGTCAATGTGACTGTGACTTGTAAGTAGACATTGCCAGTTTCATTAATCTCAAGATGTATGTATGTGATATAAAAAGATAATTGTTGAAAAAAAATAAAATAAAATGTCTTATTATGAGGCTGGATCACTACAGCTACAGTCCATTTTAATATTGATTCTTAAAAAAAAAACAATACAAACATGGCAGCCAGTTAAATGCCTGCACAGCATCACAGAATTATTATTATTATTCTGTGTGATCAAAGAACATAAGAACTTTATTTTCTTCTGTTTTTGTTTGTTTGTTTGTTTGTTTGGTTCATCCTTAATAATTCTTTTAGTTGTTTTCTCTCTCCTTATCCTGAATAAAATGCTGGTGTGCTCCACAGATACAAGAAGACCTCAGATCATTGGAAACACAACTGTGAAGGAGGGAGATGTCCTGAATCTGACCTGCAGTGTTGAAAGTGTCCCTCCATCCCTGGTTGTGTGGTCTAAACTTGGTTCCAACACAAACCTGCACAATGACACTGGATCAGCTACATTTATCATCTCAAATGCAACAGCAGAACATTCTGGACAGTACATCTGTACAACTAACTATATGGACTATGCCCTGAAGGACAAAGTCAATGTAAAAGTGATTTGTAAGTACACAACTTTTTGCTATAAGACAGAACATTTATAATACAGCACAGTTATATTTCCCCCGATCTGGTAACTGAAATTGTGACTGCTAGCATAAAAAATACATAAAGAATAACATGCAGATGATGTGTACATGTGTTCTTTGTAGGTACAGAGTAACAAAAAACAAACAAATGAAAACACAATGCTATGAAATAACATGCAGAACACAAGGTATATTGTGGGGAAAACAACTTTGCAGAAAACCACAGCAAATGTTGCACATGTATTTGAGAGCCAGTTGAAACCGCAAGTGACATCTGCAAAAATCAAGATGTATCTTCAATGCTGCTGAAATCTGTTTCACTTTGCACTGTCCATGTAATATTATACACGCAGTGTCAGATCAGTTTGTGAATAATATTATTAGTGCCAGTATCAAAAATCTTATTTCTTTTCTTTTCAAAATCTCATTACAAATTTTCACAGAAGGGTTATCTGCCAGTGTTCCTTTCATGGTGCTTATTTAAGTTACTGAAATGTGCTCTGCAGATAAAAGGAAACCTCAGATCATCGGGAATACAACAGTCAAGGAGGGAGATGTTCTGAATTTGACCTGCAGTGTTCAAAGTTTCCCTCCATCACTTATTATGTGGAAAAAACTTAATTCCACCACAATTCTTCAGAATAGAACTTACACTGTCCTAACCAGTGACACTGGATCAGCTACAGTTTTCATCCAGAATGTGACAACAGAACATTCTGGACAGTACATCTGTACAGCAACACATCTGGACACAACTATGACTTCTTACGTCAATGTGGCTGTAACTTGTAAGTAAACTTTACCAGTCTCCAGGTGTCTATAATGTATGTACACAATTGTTTTTACGTCATTGGTAGTCAGATATTTTGGTCTTTACATTTTACTAGCCATAATGACGTGAGGAAATATTTTTTTAAGGATGCAGTATAAATGGTTATCAAATTTCATTACATGAAGACAAAAACTGCTGGTTAAAGCAAAGGAAACATTAAAAACCAAAAAGTGTTGTGTTCTCACAGTGGTCCAACACATGTTGTGGTAACAGGCATTGATTCTGCAAGTCTCTTAAAATCTGCTTGAGGGATCAAATATAATTTTTCGTGTTATGATGATTTGGTGACTGTAGTGGGGAGCAGTACAGCAGTAATGGGTAAAACCCTGGAATACTGTTGTCACCCTCCATGTCTTAAATAAATAACTGAGTTGTGCTCCACAGATACAAGAAAACCTCAGATCACTGGGAACACAAGTATAAAGGAGGGAGACGATCTAAATCTGACCTGCAGTGTTGAAAGTTTCCCTCCATCTCTCATTATGTGGTCTAAATTGACTTCTGTCACAAACCTGCACAACGACACTGGATCAGCTACGCTTGTCATCCCTAATGGAACCGCAGAAGATTCTGGACAGTACATCTGTACAGCTAAATATATGAGTAACACTCTAAAAGAGGAAGTCCATGTAACAGTGATATGTATGTATACAACTTTTTGCTTTTACTATATGGTTAAATGTGTGATGCCATCTAAACATCTTTGCATATTGACTATTTAGGCAGATTCTCTTGTTGGTGATCACAAAAAAAAAATCTGTTATCCCACAGATAAAAGAAAACCTCAGATTATCGGGACTACAACTGTTAAGAAGGGAGATGTTCTGAATTTGACCTGCAGTGCTGAGAGTTTCCCTCCAGCTCTTATCATGTGGAAAAAACGTAGCTCCAACACAAACCTTCTGAGTGGAAATTACACTGACCTGCACAATGGCACTGGATCATCTACACTTGTCATTCATAATGTGACAGCTGAGTATTCTGGACAATATGTCTGCACAGCGAAATATCTGGACAAAGCCATTACTATACATGCCAGTGTGACTGTGACTTGTAAGTGGAACACAGTGATCTTGAATCTGAAGTTTATGTACACCTTCCTTTGTTTTATGAGTCTAATCATGTGCTTACAGGGTTTTCAGAGACCCAGGATGGCTCTGGATGTGTGCTTCAGTCAGAGGTTTTGACCTGTGTGTGTATCAGTGAAGGGTTTCCTTTACCTACCATCAAATGGCCGCTCCTAAAGAACCACACTGAGTATTCTGTCATTACTATGGTCTCTAAACACACAGTCAACAGCACTGTCAGTGTAACTGTAAACAAACATAGCAACAGCACTGTGGAATGTGTGAGTAACAATGGAAATGGAGAGAATAGAGAAAACCTACTGATCCACCAAAACTTGCCTGAAAAACATGGTATGTGTTTTCCATCTAAACACCTTTCACTGCCACGTTCACTTTTTACGTACCACATTTTCTTAATGCAGCCTTGCTAATTAGGCTGTCATTTATAGTTTGTATTTGCTTTATCTAATTCAAAACAACCTGGACCATAATTTTTTATGTTGTTATTTTTTGGAGTGCAGAGCAATCGTCTAATTTAAGGCAGGGATACATGAAAGTCATCATTGGCATTTTGGCTGCAGTAGTTCTTTCAGCAATCGTTTGCTGTTTTACCAAAAATTGGTACAGGTAAAGCACTTGCTTTTATAATTATTATTAATATTAGTTAGCTGTTGTTTTTTTCTGTAGATAAATTTGAACATAAATGTACTTCTCTAAAAACACCCCTTTCTATAGAAAAAATCAGAAGACCTCAAAAAATTCAGATGAGACTTTGGAGATGGAGAAACATCAAGATGATAAACTGGTATTTATGTTCATTTGACTTTTTTTTGGTATGATTTTCTACACAAATGCTCAGAAAACTTAAGTGTCCATACTCTTACTATACATTCACATATAAAGTGGCCCATCCTGCTCCAAGTTTCTACAAAAGAAAAAGAAATTCGGTCTGAGTCAAAACACAATTAGTTGGATCCCTTTATCTTTCTACTGAGTCTAACGCAATTCAGAGAAGTAGGTTTTGTAGAATTGTCCTGAAACACAAACTGCACAATGACGTGTTAGAAAAGGAGTACGGTATCATGATGCAATTTTGAAGTAAGTCTGAGAAGCAATGACTCTGTTTAGGCATCAATGCCCTCTAAACACCAAACAGACAGAATACACAGACATTTAGTTGCACAAAAAGACACAAAAAGAAGTATGTTGGAATAAGAGTGACAAAAGTGACACAACACTATACACAATAAACACAATAATATGAATAAACAACATAGGTTATTAGTTTTGCCATAAACAGTTGATGAACAGGTCACTGATGTTTAAGCATGAATGTAACTTCTAAGTTGGTTAACTCAAAAATACTTGCAACATGCTGACAGTTAATTTTTCCCTGTTGAAAAGCAGCAGTGCCAGGAAAGCAGCAAAGAGGCAAGAGAGGACAAAGACGGAGTATGCTGAAATCAAAAAAGCAGTAAAAGCAGAACAGGTAGAAGATGCTTGAGAAGGAAAGGGAAATGTTGGAGGCCAAAGAAGAGAAGGAGATGGAGTTGGAGATGAAACATTGTCAACCAGAAAAAGAGGAAGGAGAAGATGAAGCTGTGTACTCCACTGTGAATGATCCCACTTATTCTACTGTCACTGTGTCTTTTTTCTTTAAATAACCCAAATAAAGTTCTCTGCAGGTAGTTAGACACTTCATTAAGTGTATATGTAAGATCCCAAGGACCACCTCAATGATCTGTGCCCTAAGATATAATGCGGTTTTCTTTTACATGTTTTATTTGACAAGAATAAATCTATACTTTAAATTTTCCATCTAGTCAGAAAAAATAACTTTGTAGGGCTAATATGATTCCTTTTTAGAAATGTTATTTAAGACTTAGCCCACAGTAAACATCGAGATTTTTTTTTAATATTACAAAATCTTGACATATATGTTGGTGACAATACAGTGTCCAGACAAAGACAATATACTTAAGATTGTGTCTTTATCCAAAAAAAAAAAGAAAAGAAAAAAAGAAAAATCAATTAAACATTCTAGAAAAGTGTGACCTATACTTTTTGTGGTTTGAGTTGATTTTTAATGGTCTCTGCTCATTTTCATTTATTATTCTTTGTTGTTTTGCTAACAAAATAAGACCTTTTTGCTTTCTTTGGCCATTCATTGTGCTCACCAGAAAGTGGCAGAGTAAACCCATTACCCATGTGAAATTATAAGTCAAGTAGATGTGTGGTCTGTTATCACTGGTGCTGCCTGGCTGCAGATTTTGTATTTTGCCTGGTCTTGTATGATGCATTAATAAAAGTGAGTATTTTATACATCTCTAATTCTGCCCAATGCTCTGAATGGTGTATCACAAGCAGGTTTCTATATCATAACATGAAATAGAGCTTTAATTTCAACCTTGAAAATTTCAGTATATTTTCATCATTGTTTAGACACTGGGTTAAAATAAAATTCCCACTCATGGTATCTACAATTGTGAAATATTAACACAACAAAAAAATTATCACACTGTAAAGCAAATCTTAGCATGATCTGATCAGATACAGTGTTTCAGATTTGTAATTAAGTTATAGAAATTGAATCATAATCAATAGCAGTACACTCACACACCAAAAATTAGGGCATTAGAGTACCTTACATTTTTGGCGATACTGGCGCTCTACTTACTTGGTCACACAACATGACAATGAGCAGTTGTTAAAATTGAAAAAATGTGATGCAAAAAGGAAGCAGAGAAACAATCACATTCAAAGCAAAAGTTGTGGCTTACAGCAAAAACCAAGATGTAATGAATGGTCACCATTTCACCTTCTTCACAGTTTCAACACCTCTCAGCAAGTAGAAAGTGTTCACCTATAATTTGGTGTCTTCCATACAAGCTATGGCTGAAATTGTCAACCTCTGTGTTAAGGAATTTTTATTGTTTTATTTGATTATGCTTCAAATGTTATGTTATACATATTTCACCAGACACAGTTTTCTGTTGAAACAGCAAGCTGACCCTGTGACACTGACAAGAGATCAGTACAGAAATACACATCTGCAGAAGTTGACTCGCAGTATATTATTCTTAGAAATTGACTTGCAACACACATACTTTGTGACACACACACACACACACACACACACACACACACACACACACACACACACACACAGACAGACAGCATCAGGACCTGCGTAACAGGAAATGTGATTATATTTGCATATTGACAATGTAACCTATAAAAATAAACGAATACTGCAGTTCGGTGTGATTTGCTCTGAGCTTTTCACCCGTGCCGCACGTTGTCAATCTTAAGTGTCTCAGTGTTGTTTATTCACCTGACTGTTTGTTAACTGTAAATCTCTGACACTCTGTTAGCAACCAAAGTAACCACAGTGAAGTTATCAGAGCAGCAATATCTGTGAACAGTTTCACTTAGTGATGGAAATATCAACCATATCAGACAACATGACCCAGAGTCATGAAACTACAGTAAAGCAGGGGGAAAAGCCCCAAGAAGGAAAAGTGATGTTGTGTTACAGTTTTAAGGCAGAGGAGGGTGGGAATGGTAAAATGCAATAAAAAGCTCACTTCGGACTTCCCACTGCGAGCACTTACATGAAACCTTGTATTGGATGAATTTGCTCCCTTGCAAGAATAAACACTCCAGTTCTTGACTGTTGTTCATTTTTCTTAATTTGTATTCTGACATAGCACAATGTTGATAATTTGTTGAGCTGACCCTTTGAAATAAGATAATAGTGTAACTTATATGTTATTATGAAACTTTGCACTTTCCTTTCCTTTATTCATACTTTTCATTAGACAACACAGCAGTAGCTGAACATACAAAGATACACTGTCAATTTGAATTGGAATCTTATGGCAAATGGAGTGCTTCTCTTGACCACTGCTAATGTATTTATGTGTGTGCATGTCATCTTTATGTATTCCATCAATATTTTGTGTTTTAAAGGTTCTATAGTGGCTCCTTTGAAGACCCAGGCTTTCTTTTTCCTGCTCAAGAAACCCAAGGCCAAAGAGGGAACACAAGCATCTGTTGTAGCTGAAACAGAGTTTTATACCAGTTTGGAAAACTGAAACTGAGTTTAATCAAATTCAAATTAAATCAGATTTCTTTTTGGATTTTGAATCATTTGATTTTCGATGACAAGAAAAACACGTTTTTGGCTGTCAGATGTGCTTCAGAGATGAGTACCAGTTCACCCCGAGCACATCTGACAGACATGAAAGGGTCTTGAAAAGCCGTGAAGAATGTTATATTGTACCTGTAACATTTTTCAGCGTGTCCGGTTTGGCAGTGGTTTCATGCAGTTAGATTATGCAGGAGGATGAAGGAATTGACACTACTGACGTGCCCACCAAGCTCTCCTAACTTAAATCCAACAGAAAACCGTTGGGACATTACGTTTTGGTCCATCCAATGCCACCAAATTACACCTCACACCGTCCAGGAAATCAGAGATGCCCTGCTCCAGATTTGGGAGGACACCCCCCAGCGTCATCTCATTAGGAGCATGCCCTGACATGGTCAGGCAAGCATACAAACATGTGAAGTCCATACAAACTACTAAGTACCATTTGAAGTTGCTCTAATGAAATTTTGTCAGATTAGCCTGTTGCATAATTTTTTCACTTTGATTTTTAGGTGTCTGTGAATTCAACCCTCTGTAAGTTAAAAAATTTCATTTCCATCAACTGATGTGGCATCCTTTCATTCCTAACACATTACCCTAGGATTACTACAGAAGCTCATACAGGATACTAGCCTGTAAAAATAATTTTCTTTCTATGGTCTCTGCAGATTGAGGGAGCCTTGTTGCATTCTGTTAAGACAGTTCTCACTTTCTAGAAGGTGTCATTCTCCCCCCCCCTATCAAAGACATCAGATCATTTGTTAATCTGACAGACTGCCTAGTCTTAAAGAATCTGTCTCAACTTACTGAATTGGCCATAACCAGGAATCAGTAAATCCAGGTCTGAAGTTATTTGAACCATGCTTATAACACAGATGTGCTGAAGAATGTTTCCGTGCCCGAATGTTTTGGGTGTTAATGTCGCCTTCAGACATGAACATCTCTGTCTGATCTGTGGTAAATTAGTCAACCTTGTATAAATTTGGTTTTTGATAGTTCCATTCAGTTATTATTGTGTCTGGTTTACTTCCTAGTTAGCGTCCTGCCATTCCTCCCACACTGCCTTAGAAACCCATGATTCCTTCTGGAGTGTAAGTGGTGTAGTAGCACATCAACAGCAGTCAGGTTTTGGGATTCTCTTTGGAAAAAAAAAAAACTTATGGGAAACTCACCTGCCTGCTTGCTGTTTTTTGATTCATACGGTTTATGAGACATTTGAGTTTGCTAGACCTGAAAAATAAAAGACACTAAAAAAGAGGAAGAAAAAGAGAAAGACTGATGCAGAATATGGAGGTTCATAGAAGACTTGAAAATTTAAGTATTTGTTCACTGAAGTAAGAGTTAAAGCACCACACACCACACAATGTTGCAACTCAAATAGACTGCAAACGAGAGGTTTCCATAGAGACAGAAGGCACAACAGCGCCTTAGTAAGAATAGTAAAGATACCACAGAATATTAATAGATAAAGAAAAAAATCTAAATATGCAGAAGTCAAAGGAGCTTGCAAAGAAAAGCGTCTGGACTTCTTTAAGTTGCTTGAAGACGTTTCACCTCTCATCCGAGAAGCTTCTTCAGTTCTAAGGTCAAATGGTGGAGAGTCCTAGATATAAACCTAGTGGGAGTATCCCCCCACAGAGGGACAAAAGGACCCCCTGATGATCCTCTAATCGCCTGAGCCAAGGTGTGAAACTGGGTGTGGGTCCCAATCAGCCAGAGTTTCGGGTGTGTTCATTGTGAAACCTGGCCCCACCTTATCATGCGAATTCCTGAGGTCAGATGGCCCAGGATGTGAGTGGGCGTTAAGGCGCCTGGGAAGGGATCTCAAAACTGGATTATAGATGGCAGAGAGTTGGTGTCGTAAACCCCCGCCTCTGTTCAAAGATGGTCGCTCACAGTGGACATAGATGGCTTCTTTCACTCCTCTTTCAAACCATCTGTCCTCTCTGTCCAAAATGTGAACATTGGTATCCTCGAAAGAGTGTCCTTTATCCTTAAGATGCAGATGGACTGCTGAGTCTTGTCCTGTGGAGGTGGCTCTTCTGTGTTGTGCCATGCGCTTGTGAAGTGGCTGTTTGGTCTCTCCAATGTAGAGGTCTGAGCATTCCTCGCTGCACTGTACAGCATACACCACATTGTTAAGTTTGTGTTTTGGCGTTTTGTCTTTCGGGTGAACCAGTTTCTGTCTGAGCATGTTGCTGGATCTGAAATACACTGGGATGTCATGTTTGGAGAAAACTCTCCTGAGTTTCTCTGATACACCAGCTACATAGGGGATGACAATGTTGTTGCGTCTGTCCTTCTTATCCTCCCTCGCTGGTGTCTGGTCTTCTTTTCTGTGCCTCTTTGCTGACTTTAAGAACGCCCATCTATGATAGCCGCACGTTTTGAGTGCTTCCTTTACATGTGTGTGTTCCTTCTTTTTCCCTTCAGGCTTAGAGGGAACATGTTCTGCCCGGTGGTGTAGGGTCCTAATTACTCCAAGTTTGTGTTCCAAAGGGTGATGGGAGTCAAAGAGGAGGTACTGGTCCGTGTGTGTGGGCTTCCGGTAAATTTCGATGTCGATGTCTTCTACAAGAAGACAGCTCCTTGGAGGACAGGACCAACTTCACACCCGATCAGATTTGCACACTGTTAGACCTCTGCCTCACCACTACATATTTCAAGTACAACGAAGGCTTTTACAGACAAAAACATGGCTGTGCCATGGGCTCCCCCGTGTCACCTATTGTAGCCAACCTTTACATGGAGGAAGTGGAAAGGAAGGCTCTTGGCTCTTTCAAAGGAAGAGTACCCAGCCACTGGTACAGATATGTGGACGACACCTGGGTCAAAATCAAGACACAAGAAATGGAATCCTTCACTGCGCACATTAACGCTGTGGATAAAAACATCAAGTTCACCAGGGAAGACACAAAGGACAACTGTTTGCCTTTCCTGGACTGCGCAGTGCATATTGAAGAGAACGGCAAACTCAACATCGAAATTTACCGGAAGCCCACACACACGGACCAGTACCTCCTCTTTGACTCCCATCACCCTTTGGAACACAAACTTGGAGTAATTAGGACCCTACACCACCGGGCAGAACATGTTCCCTCTAAGCCTGAAGGGGAAAAGAGGGAACACACACATGTAAAGGAAGCACTCAAAACGTGCGGCTATCCTAAATGGGCGTTCTTAAAGTCAGCAAAGAGGCACAGAAAAGAAGACCAGACACCAGCGAGGGAGGATAAGAAGGACAGACGCAACAACACTGTCATCCCCTATGTAGCCGGTGTATCAGAGAAACTCAGGAGAGTTTTCTCCAAGCATGACATCCCAGTGTATTTCAGACCCAGCAACACGCTCAGACAGAAACTGGTTCACCCGAAAGACAAAACGCCAAAACACAAACTTAACAATGTGGTGTATGGTGTACAGTGCAGCGAGGAATGCTCAGACCTCTACATTGGAGAGACCAAACAGCCACTTCACAAGCACATGGCACAACACAGAAGAGCCACCTCCACAGGACAAGACTCAGCAGTCCATCTGCATCTTAAGGATAAAGGACACTCTTTCGAGGATACCAATGTTCACATTTTGGACAGAGAGGACAGATGGTTTGAAAGAGGAGTGAAAGAAGCCATCTATGTCCACTGTGAGCGACCATCTTTGAACAGAGGCGGGGGTTTACGACACCAACTCTCTGCCATCTATAATCCAGTTTTGAGATCCCTTCCCAGGCGCCTTAACGCCCACTCACATCCTGGGCCATCTGACCTCAGGAATTCGCATGATAAGGTGGGGCCAGGTTTCACAATGAACACACCCGAAACTCTGGCTGATTGGGACCCACACCCAGTTTCACACCTTGGCTCAGGCGATTAGAGGATCATCAGGGGGTCCTTTTGTCCCTCTGTGGGGGGATACTCCCACTAGGTTTATATCTAGGACTCTCCACCATTTGACCTTAGAACTGAAGAAGCTTCTCGGATGAGAGGTGAAACGTCTTCAAGCAACTTAAAGAAGTCCAGACGCTTTTCTTTGCAAGCTCCTTTGACTACGATGACCTGGATGACTGAGAACCTTCACAGACATAAATATGCAGAAGTGTTGCAGAGAGGCTGTATGTGGCTGAAAAATGGAAATGCTGTGAGAGTTTATTTTAAATCCTTTAAGCTGTTTAATGTCTTCAATGTGCCTCAAGAATCCTTTCTAATGTGACTTTTTAATTTTAATACATGCAGCCATTAACAAAGCTTGTTTATTGCTGTATGTGTTGTACTATGTTGAAGTGACGTAAAACTGAGCAAAATGTCTCATGAAAAACTGAATTAAGTACTTCTGCTGGTGTGTCAAATTCTTAAGTTAAGATACAGGTTTTTACCAAAAATAAATAATAATAATGAACATATATAAGATATTTAGTGCAACAGAACATGCTATATTTATGAAAGCCAGTTTGTAAAAATCAATAGTGTCTGCGAAGAATTTAGTTGCAAAATGAGGAAGAAATAGAGATGAGGAAGTGAAACCTGAGATTAAAAAGTCAGCAGAGATCATTGTGCAGAGAAGACTGATAAACAGCAAATACACTGAGGTAAAAAATGTGTAAAATATATTCAAAATATATTTAAAACTCTTAATGAACACTGTTTCCAATTGTCTTTCACTGTTGATAAAAGTAGGAGCTGACTCAGTGCTGGGAAATGAAATGAAATGTATCCTCTTTACAATTTTATAATTCTGCATATAATAAATAATCTTCCAACATTTGAATGTAACACTGTTTTTTTGGACATACGTCCAGGTTATAAATATTTCTTCTTATCTGTTGACTCGTGGTGTCATTTAAAAAAAAGTTGTGCACACACAGCAAATGCTAATGCATATACTATTATATATTGTACATATGTTTATTAGTCTCAGATTTAGCCATTCTTATATTTTGCTTGTTTTACGTCATTGTATTTTTGCACAACTCTGCTGCTTGTGAAGGTCGCACACAAGAATTTCACTCGCATGTACTGTACCAGTGTACCTGCACATGTGATGTGACAATAAAAGTGATGTGATGTGATGTAATGTAAAAAACAAACAAACTTGCAAAGAGATTGCAAACAAAACATAAAGAAACAGCAAAGGCCAATGCAGTCTCAAGAAACAAATTCATCTTTGCTTGCCTAAAACTAAAGTCTGTTTATTTTATCTCCTCCTTTACATTTGCAGGTGATTCAGAAATGAGAAATCCACAGTGTGACAGAGAATACTGCATCACTCTTAATGTGAGAAAGCTGACAGCAGAGGCTGGACTCTATGTTGTGATCCCGTATTCTTTCAAGACTGCTGAAGGCTTTGAAACCCAACATATAGTGTGGTATAAATGTGAAGCATCAGAAGCAGGATGTGATCGTCCTGTCATGATATTTCACACCAACAAAAGCACTGATGTTCAACCTGAGTTTGAAGGACGAGTGTCACTTATCGAGCATGTCATTCAGAACAACTGCAGCATCATCATCAATAATCTCAAAGAGTCTGATTCTGGATCATATCACCTCAGAGTTATTGGTGAAGTGAATAGGAAGACAGATGCATTTACATTTATTCCTAAAGTTAATGTCTCTGTTAAAGGTATGAAAAGCTAGATCAAAAACAATCATGTAGGAAATTGAAATGTAGTTCAACATGCTTGTGTTTTATTGTATCTGTGAAACATTTTGCACATTTGCTGACCCTTGTATGCAGCTTATAAGAAGTGCAACAATTCCCGATAAACATCTACTTAAATTTCTGGAGTTTTTTTCCTCTTTTAATTCAAGTTCATTTGATTCCACTAATGTACTGTGTTCCCACCAGGTCTTAAACAAAAACCCACAGTAATGATTCCCACACTGACAGAGGGACAGCAGGCCACTCTGACCTGCACTGCTCCTGGTCTCTGCTCTGGATCTGTTCCTGAAATCACCTGGACATGGAGAGGAGCAGGAGGGACTGAATCTTACATTGCAAGGAACAGTACTGATTACAAGACAGAGAATCTGACAGCTTTCACACAGAGTCATGTCTCAACTTTGACCTTTAATGCTTTGGCTAAACACCACAACTCTAATATCACCTGCAAGATCAGCTTTACAGATAAAACAACTACAGAAGGGAGTTCAACTTTGACTGTGAACTGTGAGTATTTCTAAATCTAAATATTTCTATCTAAAATATTCAGAATGCTATTGAATGTTATAGTGCTTTTGAAGAAAAGTCAGGAAGTTATATGGAATGTGTCCTTTGTCACATAGACGTGAAGAAAATTAAAATCACTAAGGATACAAGTGTGAAGGAGGGTGAAGCTCTGAATCTGACCTGCAGTGTAGAAAGTTTTCCCCCATCTCTGATCATCTGGTCTAAACATAGTTCCAACACGAGCCTTCACAATGACACTGGATCAGCAACTCTCTCCATGCTGAATATGACAACGAAAGATTCTGGCCAGTACATCTGTACAGCTAAATATATGAACAATATAGTCAACAATACAGACACCAAAGTCAATGTAACAGTCATATGTAAGTACAAACCTTGTTTTTAATGTATTCATTATTATTATTATTGTTATTATTATTATTATTATAAATGTTATTATTAATATTAATGACAACTGAAAGATGAGTTTAGCATTAGAGCCCCAAGAAGGGTCCTTTTTTTTGTTGGGTCTGTGTTTCCACAGGCCCTGCTAGTTTAGAGACTTATTCATCATGAAGAACACAAGACAAAACAGAACATCTTCAACCGGTCTTTAACTTGCTAACAAGGGAAGCCTTGGTCTCATCACCTGTCTCTAGCCCAAATCCTTCAAAGAGCAGCTCTCCTCGCAGCTATTTATTGACATGACAGTTACAATACACATCACAGCACAAGCACCTCCCACCATAACCCCCCCCCCCCCCCAATGGTTCTAAGACAAGGCACTATGTGTGTGTGTGTGTGTGTGTGTGTGTGTGTGTGTGTGTGTGTGTGTGCGTGTGTGTGTGACTTCCTGATCACAACATCCTTGGTCATAAGGAGAGTAATCTCCCCCACACCCAATATATGGTTCAATTCCTGTATTGGTTCACCATGCACAACACAGTAAATTACTTTAGTAAATAAATTACTAAAATGTGTTTTACAGATAAAAGGAAGCCTCAGATCATTGGAAATACAACCGTTAAACTGGGAGATGTTCTGAATCTGACCTGCAGTGTCGAAAGCTTCCCTCCAGCTCTTATAGTCTGGAGAAGTACCAACACAAACCTTCTGACTAAAACTGATCTGCACAATGACACTGGATCAGCTACACTTGTCATTCAGAATGTGACAGCAGAACATTCTGGACAGTACATCTGTGCAACCAAACATCTGCACACAACTGTGACTTCATATGTCAACGTGACTGTGACATGTAAGTAGACGGCACTGATCTTAAATCTGAATGTCATCCTTACGCTAAAATCAATGCTTCACTTGTTTAATGATCCTAAACATGCGTTTACAGGGTTTTCAAAAATAGTGAATGGCTCTGGATGTGTGCTTCAGTCAGAGGTTTTGACCTGTGTGTGTATCAGTGAAGGGTTTCCTTTACCTACTGTCAAATGGCCATTTCTGAAGAACAGCACTGATTACTCTGTTTTTACCACTGTGTCAAACCACACAGTAAACAGCACAGTCAGTTTAACTGTGAAAAACAATGGCAGCACTACTTTAGAATGTGTCAGCAACAATGGAATGGGGGAAGCAGAAGAAAGTCTCACAATCCAAAAAAACTTGCCAGACAATAATAGTAAGTATTTCCAACCAAACATTTTTGAACACCAATTTAACCTCTTAGGACCACATTTGTTAATGCAATCTTTGTAAAAAGACAATCTTCAAACACACATTTGCAGTATGCATTTTAAGCAACATGGAACCAACTTTATTCCTTTTTAAATTCACTTCAATTCACAGTTTTTAGGCTGGAATACCTGAACGTCATCATTGTCTTGTTCACTGGGACAGTTCTTGCAACAATCATTTGCTTTTTAGCTAAAAATTGCTACAGGTAAGGCTACAGGTGTCTAATTATTATTAGGTTTTCTCTGTAGAGGAATTTGAACATGAATTTGTCTCTCTGTCTTTTTCTTCAGAAAAAAACAGAACATTCAAAAATTGAGAACTTCAGATGAGATTTTGGAGATGGAGACACATCAAAATAAACTGGTATTAATTCATCAGACATTTTTTGATTTACTTGTCAAAATAGGAGTTTCTGCACAAATTATGATGTCTTTGAAGCATCCATAGTTTACTTGTTTACATTTTACTGAAAGTTCCCACATAAAGGTTCTGCAAGAAAGTGGTTCAGATTAAGATTAGCCTTAATAACAAGATTATTTTGATTTTGTATACAGTGGTGTGAAAAAGTGGTTGCCCCAGTTTCCTATTTTATTTGTATGTTTGTCACAGTTAAATATTTCAGATCATAAAATAACTTTAGATATTAGACAAAGAAAAAAAGTCAACACAAAAGGCAGTTTAGTTAGGCCACTCCTAAGTCTTCAGTTTGTTTTTCCTAAGCCATTCAGAGGTGGACTTGCTGGTGTGTTTTGGATCACTGGCAAAATAGTTTTTTTCCCCTTTATGCTCATTTACTCAACACTGGTTTTCACCTTGTAACTCTCTCATGGATGCCATTTTTGCCCAGTCTCTTGTTTATGGTTGCATCACTGAACTTAACTGAGGCAAGTGAGGCCTGCAGTTCTTTGGATATTGTTCTGGGGTCTTTAATGACCTCTTGGATGAGTTTTCACAATTTAGTTTTTAGGGCAATTTTGGTCAGCCGGCCACTCCAGATCACCACTATTCTATGTTTTTGCCATTTGTGGATAATGCCTCTCACTGAGGTTTGCATGGATTCTCACAGATTTAGAAATGTCTTTAGAAACCTTTTCCAGACTGACACATCTCAATTACATTGTTTCTTAACTGTTGCTGAATTTCCCTGTATGAGGTATGAGGCCTACTCAACTCTGTCATGCAGGTCCTATTTACAGTAAGTAATTTCTTGATTGAAAATGGGTGTGGCAGTAATCAGGCCAGAAATTGAACTCAGCTTTCAAAAGATGAGATACACCACCATAACTTTTTCATAAATGGCCATGTAGCTTTGGATTTTTTCCCTCTTAATAATGTATACTGTCATTTAGAAAATACATTTTGTGTTCAGTTGTGTTATCTTTGTCTAATATTTAAATTAGTTTGATTATCTGAAACATTTAATTGTAACAAACACTTTTTCACACCACTGTGTGCACTTTAAAGTGGATATGAAACACCAAATGTATAAAGGTTAATTTAAATCATGGAATCCTGCTCTCAAAAACTGACATAGATGTGACACTGTCTTCGAAGCTGGACTTTTTTAAAAGTTAAAGATAATAGAACTTGTTTAGCACAGTCTTGTGTTTTGGTCAGTAGCCTTACATTAGTTTATGTTAACTAACTAATAACAAAAAAAACAACATTGTGGAAAGTAAGGACTCTAAAACTAAAAAGTTGTTTAAGGGGGTCGTCTTTATACTGTCCCTGGCTGCAACAATGAATTTTATCATAAGAAACCAAGGATCCAATGTCCACTTTCCCTGTCTCTCTTTAGCAGTAATTGGAATTGAAGTGTAAATCTATGCAATATTAATTTCATGCATAAAGGGACACCATGAGTTTAGCTGAGAGCATGTAGTGTTTCAAATCTTTGTCATGTCTTCTTTAACAGTTTTTTTAAGTACATTGTAAGCGATTGCAATAAATTAAACTTCAGTTCTTTCATCAAGCTGATTGTCAGGGCATAAAAAGAAAAATAACCCAGCATGAGAGAATGTAAATGTACAAGAAAAATGAGTCTCTTTTCCTTTGTCTTTAACAGGTATATAATGGTCAAGCATTACAAGACAATCAGACCCTGAGCTCAAACAGTGGGCCAAAGGAAGGGGAATATGCCAATATTAATTTTTCCCTGCTGAAAAGAAACAGTGGCTGGGAGGCAGCAAGGAAGCAAGAGAGCACAAAGACAGACTATGCTGAAATTAAGAAAGTGGTTGAAGAACAATGGGGAGATGATGCTGGGGAGGAAGGAGACATATTGGAGGGACAAGAGAAGAATGTGATAATGGAGCTGAAACAATGTGAACCAGAAAGGGTAGAAGGGCGAGATGAGGCAGTGAATGAAATGTGAAGGATATAACCAATGGAATTTGAGTAATGTTTTGTTATGGAGTTAATTAAAACCATTATTAAGCTATCAGAGTGTCCATTTAGGAGCCCAAGATGGAACCACCTCAGTGATTAATGCTCTCAGATTGGTTTTTGATGCTTTGATTGAGAAGGATAAATATATTGGCATATCGGTCATCCAAAAATATAGTTCTTAAAGCCAATTGTAGTTCCCATTTTGAGCAAATATTAATCAACTGAATTTTTAAGGAAAAGGACAGGTCAGCCTCTCGCTCTCTCAACTGTTTATCACATTCTAATAATATTAACTATTTGAATTGAGCAAAAAAGAGACCGTATAGATTAAAAGGCATTTAGAATAATGAGTGGGAAGACAAAGACAATATGTTAAAGCTAATATATATTAAAGCTAAGTTTAAATGTCTTTCTTGAAACAATCAAAACTTACTAGAAAAATATAAGCTACCTATTGCATTTTTAATGATATATGCTTAACTTCATTGTTTTTACTCTTTGAGGGGAAATTATTTTTTCCCCTCTGGCCATTTTTTACACACACTAGTTGCAGGCAGAGTAAGCCACATGGCCACCAAGTAAACATCAAACATCCTGGGCATAATATTTGTTAGGCCCCAGTTAACTTTTCATCATGGTCTGATTTTTTTTTCTTTGATAATTAGGTGTATCATACAGAAATATGCAAATTATATACATTTATATAGAATTATTGTATCTAGAGAACACTTTACCTTACTGAAACAATGAAAGGTAATATTTACAATACATAGTTTCACTAAGATCTTTAAAGTGTCTGATATGAAATTAGAAAAAATGAAACAAGTGTCTGTTGATAGCACATGTGTTTTTCTTTGATTCATTTGTTAAACTCATTTCTTTCCAGGATATTTTTGTGGTTGTCTTTTGTTTGATTGATATAGGAACATATCTTTTTCAGTTAAATCATTTTGTAATAAAGCTGAAAAAAAAATTAACAAATCTTCTCTGTTTGGTTTCTTCCTTTTTTCTGGACTTATCCCTCATCTATTAGCCATTTTCAAAACTAAGAACCAGACAGGCACTTATTGCCAAATGTTGCAACCATAATAATTAACTCTGCAAATCTCCAGAGATCAATCTGACTGCTGAGTCAGAGACTAGAATTAAAAACTAAATATTAGGCGTAGATACATAAAAATCTGAGCTTTCCAATGACTGAACAATGGATCTGGTCAGCCAACTAATAAAGCAGTAAAATTTTTGTTAGGGCTTCCTCACCCACCCTGTTGAGCCATGACTTATACAGCAACAGCAAGGGCACATCCAGGTAACCTTATTAATTTCCATTTTCATGTGCGACCTAGCACAGCTAATATGGAGGCAGAATTAGCAGCGCTTAGCTGGGACCTGGCAGGATCGGCCCAAGGCTAGCCTGGGTTATGCTTCTCCAGCACTTCTGTGTAGCTGCCAATGACGACCCACATCCATCGGTCCCTAGAGCAATGTCTTCTGGTGACCTCACATTGTTGGATGATGTTATTGCACATTTCATGGATACTGAAGCGTTTTTCAGAGCAATGTGTGTCCAGCAGAGGGCAGTGTTTAACTAATGACATAAATATTTAGCTATTTATTTTCAAGTCAGATTGTATTATGTGCTGGTATCCACATTTTTTGTTTGTTTTTATAATTCTAATTGTAGTATTTTTGTGATTTTCTAAAGTGTGCAGTAACAGAGAGAAACTGTACTACAGTGTCTCTTACTTCTAGCTGGACAGTATTTTATTCAGGCAGCACCACACCACTTTTAAGACAATCTGGGCAACAGCATAATTCACTAACACTTATATTTGAGGTTTTCCTCACTTATAATACAACATGCACATCAGTCAGATATGCATGTTTCTTGACTTTTTAAGGTTGTGAAGTGATTTCTCAACCATTCTGCTGTGCTGAAACTGATTCACAGCTTAACAAATTAATTTATTCTACTTTGCCTTAAAGTTTAAGTTTAGTTTAGTTTCAGTGGTGTTGGATTTTCAGTGGCTCTTTCTGTGTCTTTTAAAACACATCCTGCATTTCTGAAATGAAATGAATGTATAACTCTAATAGAGTATAGCACGAGTGTAGAGTGTAGAGTGTAGAAATTTCACTTCACCTGGTAATATTGCAAATGGTGAAAGCCAATGCAAACCTTAACCCGATGTTTGGAGTGAATTGTTTCTTTCAGTTTGAACCCAAATATTGCCTCTAAATCACAAATTAAGGTGAACAGTGTACTGTGTACATTACAGTGTACAACAGTGGGAATTGTTGACATGCAAATATTTAAGTTAGTGACCAGTTACAACATGGTTTTGCTCTCTGTTGCGTCATTAGTAAACATACTGGTTGGCAGTGATAGTCTGACCTTTATGTTAGAAGAGGAAGTACTTAGTGAGTACAGTGATGCCATATAAGGTTATGTTTAAGTGATCACAGTGATAGAGGGAACAAGTATTTAAAGCAGGTTCATATTTATAAAAGGTGACATGCTTTCTCTCTGTGGTATGTTTTCTCCTATTGAATTACCATAAAAACATTTATTTATACATATACAGTGCCAAATCACAATAACGGTTTTCTCAAGGCACTTTATATTGTAAGGTAAAACCCTACACTATTACATAAAAAGCCCCAATGATCAGATGACCCCCTGTGAGGAAGTACTTGGTGACAGTGGGACGGAAAAAAAATCCCGTTTAAAACCAAGAAATTCTCAGAATCTCATCATCATCATCATTATCACCTTTATTTATAAAACACTTTAAAACAACCAAACAGGCCAGCATAGAGGTTATATGGTCTCTTTTTCAAGTTCCTGTTAGCAGTTGTGCAGCGGTATTTTGAACCAGCAACTGAATGACCCCCACATAAAGTTACAGTAGTCCAGATGGGAAGAAATAAAAGCATGGATCACTATTTCGAGGTACTGCCCAGAAAGAAAAGATTTCACTCTTGCCAGTCGCCTTAAATGATAAAAACTGGACTTCACCAGCTCTAATTTGGCTGTCCAATTTAAAACAGTAATAACAGGTTAAATTAAATAAAATAAACTTCCAAGGGTCCAATATAAATAAAGGAGGACTCACAGGGACCACTGAGTCCAAACACCAACACCTCTGTTTTCTTTTCATTAAAATTGAAAAAGTTTAAAGCCAGCCATGCTTTAATGTCATCTAGAGGTTTTATGGTGATGACATCCTTCTGCTTTAGTGACAAATAAATTTGGCATTCATTGGCATGACAATGAAATGTGATCCCATGCCTTCTAAGGATGGAAAATAAATATAATAAAAACAGCAGTGGCCCTAAAATTGAGCCCTGTGGGACAACACATGTCAGAGAAGCAGAAGATGATTCAGAACCAAGAAGGCATCAGATGTTCAGCTAAATTAGAAGCAACTTACTGGTAGCAGAATAAATAGCAATAAACAATTAAATATTTGTGTGTGTGTGTGTGTGTGTGTGTGTGTGTGTGTGTGTGTGTGTGTGTGTGTGTGTGTGTGTGTGTGTGTGTGTGTGTGTGTGTTGTGTCTATGCATTGTATGTGTGTGTGAGGTGCTGACATGTTGGGGTAGGGTGAGTGTGTGTGTGTGTTCTGTAGTGTGGTCGCGAAACAGTTCGCTAGTCTGCTAGTCCTGATTTGGATGCACCTGTCGTGTCCACCTGAGAGCAGCAAGTACAACAGGTGGGCTGCAGGATGGGTGGAGTCTCTTGTGATCTCCTCAGCTCTGAGGCAGTGGGATGTATAGATGTGAAACAGGGGAGGGGGCAGTCGATCTTCTACGCTGTGTTGACCACTGTGGAGTCTCTTCTGTTGAGTCTGGGTACAGCGTGTTTGTGAACCATGCCTAAGTAAATGAATCAATGGTATTTTATCAGCTTTATCAGCTCCCTTTTATCTCAGGGCACACTAAAGCAGATTGATCAGTATATTTGGTGCAGCCTCCTCCATATATATGAGCTCAGAACAGGCTGTGCAGGTGATCTGGGAAACTTTTGCATACAAAGATGTATTAATAAGTTTTCCTGAAAAGGCTTGGTATAAAATGTTTACATTTACATTTTTGAAGTATATGCTTCTGAACAGCAGTTGAGCAATGTGATAAAACTACTTGAAGCTGACCACAAAGACAGAGGAAGTACATTAGAGGTACTTAAGAAAGAGGAAGTGTTAGTTGAAAGCAGAGACACTCTATAACAAGACACAAGGATGCCCACACAAACATCCCTCAACACGGAAACACTGAGAGAGAAGCAGAGGACAGAGACACAAGGGACTAATAAACAAGAATCTAAACAGGGAATAGAAGAAACTCAAAACTGACTAACTTTGAACTACTAATGAACCTAAAACTTAAACCATTATACAAAATATCACTAAAACTCAAAAAGCTGGGTCAAAAGGATCCAGAACCATGACACATATATCATCACCCATGAACTAACTTCACAGCTGGTCAGAGGTTTCTGTGCTGATATGCTTTTTGAGTCAGAGTAAGTTGTTTGGCCTTGGTAGAGAAGATTTGGCAAGTTTTTCATAGATACAATCTATACACTCAACTCTGCTACTCAGCATACAAATGTGTGGGGAACAAAACAAAACAGGCTTTCTGACTATATAAAATTTCCTGCCAAAAAGGATTGTTACAAGAAAGAAATAACCGACCAAACACAAATATTCTCATTTTTTTGTACCCAAATTTAAGTGGCTGATGAACACAAATACACAGCTCACTTGATGGTTATCATAATCATAATACCATAACCTAGTACAACTTGTAAAAGGTGCTAAATAATACCTATGAAACATGAAATACAAAAGCCAAAACCATAACAAAGATTCAAAACAAAGAGTAAACAAAACCTAACCATAGAGACATCTATTCAATTCAATTCAATTTTATTTATATAGCGCCAAATCACAACAAAAGTCGCCTCAAGGCGCTTCATAGATACAGAGAAAAACCCAACAATCATATGACCCCCTATGAGCAAGCACTTTGGCGACAGTGGGAAGGAAAAACTCCCTTTTAACAGGAAGAAACCTCCGGCAGAACCAGGCTCAGGGAGGGGCGGCCATCTGCTGCGACCGGTTGGGGTGAGAGAAGGAAGACAGGATAAAGACATGCTGTGGAAGAGAGACAGAGGTTAATAACAGATATGATTCAGTGCAGAGAGGTCTATTAATACATAGTGAGTGAGAAAGGTGACTGGAAAGGAAAAACTCAATGCATCATGGGAATCTCCCGGCAGCCTACATCTATTGCAGCATAACTAAGGGAGGATTCAGGGTCACCTGGTCCAGCCCTAACTATATGCTTTAGAAAAAAGGAAAGTTTTAAGCCTAATCTTAAAAGTAGAGATAGTGTCTGTCTCCCGAATCCAAACTGGAAGCTGGTTCCACAGAAGAGGGGCCTGAAAACTGAAGGCTCTCCCTCCCATTCTACTTTTAAATACTCTAGGAACAACAAGTAGGCCTGCAGAGCGAGAGCGGAGCGCTCTAATAGGGTGATATGGTACTACAAGGTCATTAAGATAAGATGGGGCCTGATTATTTAAGACCTTGTATGTGAGGAGCAGGATTTTGAATTCAATTCTGGATTTAACAGGAAGCCAATGAAGGGAAGCCAAAACAGGAGAAATATGCTCTCTCTTTCTAGTCCCTGTCAGGACTCTTGCTGCAGCATTTTGGATTAGCTGAAGGCTTTTCAGTGAGTTTTTTGGACATCCTGATAATAATGAATTACAGTAGTCCAGCCTGGAAGTAATAAATGCATGAACTAGTTTTTCAGCGTCACTCTGAGACAGGATATTTCTAATTTTAGAGATGTTGCGCAAATGGAAGAAAGCAGTCTTACATATTTGTTTAATATGTGCGTTGAAGGACATGTCCTGGTCAAAAATGACTCCAAGGTTCCTCACCGCGTTACTGGAGGCCAAGGTAATGCCATCCAGAGTAAGAATCTGATTAGATACCATATTTCTAAGATTTTCAGGGCCGAGTACAATAACCTCAGTTTTATCTGAATTAAGAAGCAGAAAGTTAGCGGCCATCCAGGTCTTTATGTCTTTAAGACATTCCTGCAGTTTAACTAATTGGTGTGTGTTATCTGGCTTCATGGACAGATAGAGCTGGGTGTCATCTGCATAGCAGTGAAAATGTATGCTATGTCTTCTAATGATACTGCCTAAGGGAAGCATGTATAATGTAAACAGAATTGGTCCTAGCACTGAACCCTGTGGAACTCCATAATTAACCTCAGTGTGTGAAGAGGACTCTCCATTTACATGCACGAATTGGAGTCTATTAGATAGATATGATACAAACCACTGCAGCGCAGTACTTGTAATACCTACAGCATGTTCTAATCGCTCTAATAGGATATTATGATCAACAGTATCGAACGCTGCACTGAGGTCTAGCAGGACAAGCACAGAAATGAGTCCACTGTCAGAGGCCATAAGAAGATCATTTGTAACCTTCACTAAAGCTGTTTCTGTGCTGTGCTGAGCTCTGAAACCTGACTGAAACTCTTCAAATAAACCATTCCTCTGCAGATGATCTGTTAGCTGTTTGACAACTACTCTTTCAAGGATTTTTGATATGAAAGGAAGGTTGGAGATTGGCCTATAATTAGCTAAGACTGCTGGGTCTAGAGATGGCTTTTTGAGTAAAGGTTTAACTACAGCCAGCTTGAAGGCCTGTGGTACATAGCCGATTATTAGAGATAGGTTGATCATATTTAAGATCGAAGAATTAATTAATGGCAGGACTTCTTTGAGCAGTTTTGTAGGAATGGGGTCTAAAAGACACGTTGATGGTTTGGAGGAAGTAATTATTGAAGTTAACTCAGAAAGATCAATTGGAGAAAAAGAGTCTAACTTAACATCAGTGGTACTAAGAGTAGCTGTAGATAATATTACATCGGTGGGATGATTATTGGTAATTTTTTCTCTAATGATAAAAGTTTTATTTGTGAAGAAGTTCATGAAGTCATTACTAGTTAACGTTAAAGGGATGGTTGGCTCAAAAGAGCTCTGACTTTTTGTCAGCCTGGCTACAGTGCTGAAGAGAAACCTAGGGTTGTTCTTATTTTCTTCAATCAGTGATGAATAGTAAGATGTTCTGGCTTTGCGGAGGGCTTTCTTATAAAGCAGCAAACTATTTCTCCAGGCTAAATGATGATCCTCTAGATTTGTGACACGCCATTTCCTCTCCAGATTACGAGTCATCTGCTTTAGGGTACGTGTTTCAGAATTATACCACGGAGTCAGATACTTCTGATTTGAGGCCTTAGTTTTCACAGGAGCTACAGTATCCAGAGTCGTACGTAGTGAGGAGGTGAAATTATTACATCTGACACACACACACACACACACACACACACACACACACACACACACACACACACACATAAAACTGCTACACTGATATTTGTTTAAATGGTTAAGAATAATTTTCACAAATACAAAGTACCTACCAATGTATTAATATAGCAATGTTAAAATATGATTGCACAGCAATTACTAAGAAAAGCAGAAATGCTGCACAATGTAAATGGATACGAATGAAGCTTTAAAGAGCTCTTGCCCTTTAAAGCATTCAATCTGTCTCAAGGAACATTTTTTTACACTGACTACATAAGAAACACTTATAAAGATATAATGATTTTAGATCGGTTGTGTGATGTTGAATGTGATGTAAAGACAAAATGCAAATATACAGATCAAGTTTTCACTCTAATATTGTGGGGTCTTTACTTGACAGTGGAAAGGGCCATGAGGTGAATGATGATGATTTGATGCTATATGAATGGTAAATAGCCTGCATTTGTATAGCGCTTTACTCAGTCCCTAAGGACCCCAAAGCGCTTTACACTACATTCAGTCATTCACCCATTCACACATGTGAATATATGTGTATATAAAACTTATTGGAGCACCATTACTTGAATATCAAAATCTCAAGATAACAGTATGTTTTAAAAGGGTAAATTATTTAATAAATAATGAACATATAGCATACAGAGGAACTTGAATGTCAGTCTGTAAAGTTGAGTGGTTTCCTGAGAAACTTCCTGAAATGTTGTTGCAAGAAGGAGGAAGAAGACAAAGAAAAGAGAGACGAGGCGAGAATGAAAAACTTCAGTTTAGAGAGTGAGAGACATCAATGAGAAGACAAGTTTGAAGAATAAAGTAAAACACAGAAAATGTGTTAAATGTGCTTAAAAATATCTTTTTAAAAGAATAAATATAAAGACTTCACATCTGTAACAGTGATGGTGAATAAGACCTCATCTGGTCGGCTCTGTTTGTCTGTGTAAAAGGCAGCATTGCTGACACAGGTTTGAATCTTCTCCTTTCCTGTAATTCTGCTATATTTTTATTTGTATTTATTTTAATATTTGCATGTGAGATAGATGAATTCATCATAAATGTGTGTCTTCACTATCATCAGTTGGCTTGTGTGCCATTTTAAATTAATCTTTTGTTATATTGTTAATCATTATCCAGGAATATTTCATAGCCTGGATATAACCATAGTAGTTGTGTAGACTACAGCACAAACAAGCAGCTTGTGTAAAACACAAAAGTTACTCTAACATCTTTAATTAGACATCATGTTTATTGTTGAAAACTAAATAGTTTTTCTCACTATATTGATCTTTCCCTTTGCATTCAGGTGCCCCAGCCTGGGGACAACAACTCTGTAGAGACAGAGGTACTGTGTTACTCTCAGTGAGCGAGAACTAACAGCAGAGGCTGGACTCTGTGTATATGTCTCTGTTAAAGGTATGAAAAGCTATTCCAAGGACAATCATGTAGAAAAAAAGATATTCATGTCATGTACAATAACATGTTTAGTATTTTTATGGTCTTAATGGAGTATTCATTCTATAAGGGGATTGTTGACTCCTAGAAGTCGGTCATCTTGGATACAACTTTTGTTTTTTCAATAGGAAGAAGGCCATGTGACACATCAAACTTATTGGTAATGTCACAAAAAAATAATGGTGTGCTTGAAGAAAAAGACTAAATTTTTTATGACATATATAATGTTGGTGATCACAATCCTCTGGGTACAGCTATGTAGACTCACACATACAACAAACTGCTGCACTGATCTTATTTTAAATGGTTAAAAATAATTTTCACAAATACAAGTGCAGAGCAGTGCATTGCTATAACAATATTAAAATGAGTTACATGGCAATACTAAGAGCAGCAGAGATGGTGCAGAATATAAATAAATACATAAGAAGCCTAAATATGCAGAAGTGTTTGCAGAGAGGCAGCAAACACTGAGAATGAGAGAGGGGAAATTTATTTTAAATTCTTAAGTTCTTTAATGCACTCAATCTGTCTCAAGGAACTTTTTTTTAACTGAGTACATAAGAAAGCACTTATATAGCAATAAAATGATGTTGTATCGGTGGTATGATGTTGAAGTAATGTAAATGCTGCCAAAATCTTCATCTTGGACTCCATCCACAAACATCTGGAGCTCCCTGACTCCTCCGCCAGACTTCTGTTTGCTGATTTCTCATCAGCGTTCAACACTCTGCAGCCTCATATCCTGGCCACTAAACTTTCCACCCAATTTCACCTGGATGATCAGCTAATCCTGTGGATACTGGACTTTTTGACCAACAGGACTCAGAAAGTTGGGGTCAACAAGTCTCTTTCCGGTCTCTTTTCCACCTCCACTGGCTCCCCCCAGGGCTGTGTGCTCTCCCCCCCTGCTCTTCATCCTCTACACCGATGACTGCAGATCCACACAGCCCAACTGCCACCTGGTTGAATATGCTGACAAAACATTTCTCCTGTCACTGCTATCAGGCCCCTCACAACACCACAGGCCCACTCTTCAGGAGTTTGTAGAGTGGTGTGACAGCTCCAGACTTGAATTGAACATAGGCAAAACCAAAGAGATGGTGGTGACCTTCTCCAGTAGGCCGAGGGATCTGGCTGCTTCAGTCACCGCCACCATCCACGGGAAGCCAGTGGAGGTATTGAGGAGTACAAATACCTGGGAACCATCTTCAACAACCTCCTGAAATTCTCTGCCAACAGGCTATACCTCCTTAGGAAACTCAACTCCTTTGGAGTCAGCACACCCATCATGATGACTTTTTACTATGCCTTCCTGGAAAGCATCATGACCTTCTCCATCACCTGCTGGTTCCACTCCCTCAGCCTTCAGAACAGGAACAGACTGCAGCACACTCCATCAGTGTGCTCTAAAATCATTGGACTGCCTGTCAGAACTCTGGCACAGGTTTTCAGCCAACAGGCCCTTAGACAGGCAGCCAAAATCATCAACGACCCCTCTCACATTCTTCACCCAGGATCTCAATGGCTCCCCTATGCAGGAAATGCGGCTGCATTTCCTGCAGGACTGAGAGAGGCAGAGCCACCTTTGTCCTCAAAGCCACTCTGCTTTTTAACTCCAGCCGATAAAAACATTTCCCACACCAGAAACATAAACTACATTCTTCTTACACTACTGACACTTTATTCACTTTTAGTCACTTGCGGTTATTTATTCACCTTCAGTCACTTTAATTTTAAAACTGTGTAATTTTAAAACTGTATATTCTGTATATTCTGTGTATTTATTATTTCACTTCTATTGCTTGTTCTTATTGTCCTTATCTTCCACGTATGCTGCTCGGCTGTTTGTTAATTGCCCCTTGGAGATAAATAAAGTCTTCTGATCCCGATTCTGATTCTGATATGAAAATATAAAACTTGTTGGAGCATCATTATTGGAATGTTAAAATAAGATAACATTATGTTTTAATAAACAATGTTATAATTATATATAGCATACAGAGGAACTTGAACGTCAGTCTGTAAAGTTGAGTGGTTTACTGAGAAACTTCCTGAAATCATTTTGCAAGAAGGAGGAAGAAAAAGAAAAGAGCGATGAGGATGAAAAACTTCAGTTTAGAGAGTCACCAGTCATCAGTGAGAAGAGAAGTTTTGAAGAACAAAGTAAAACAGGTAAAAATAAAATTGAATGTGGCTCAAAAAATCTTTTTAAAAGAAGAAATGTAAAGACTTTTTCACATCTGTAGCAGTGATGGTGAGTAAGACCATTATTTATTAATCAAATATTATAAGGCTGTCCTCTTATTTGGCAGTTAATATACATTTATATAATATTATATATATTATACATCTTTCTTTTGATGTGTGATGTGAACTGTTGGCTTTTTCTTTATTGCATTTTTTGTTTTGATTTCTTTTTTGCTTCATCTGCTGGATAAGTTATTCTGTGGAGGGAGAGACTGAACGTCTCGAGCAACGAACATGTTTGTTCTCATCTGGTCGGCTCTGTTTGTCTCTGTAAAAGGAAGCATTGCTGACACAGGTTTGTATCTTCTCCTTTACTGTAATTCTGCTATATTTGTATTTGATATTTGCATGTAACACTCTTTTTCTGAAATGTATCCAGATGATAAGAATTTTTTATTATCAACAGTTCATCATAAATTTGTGCCTTTACTATGATCTATTGGCTCGTGTGCCATTTTAATTTAATGTTTTGTTAAACATGTCCTGAGATATTGTTGATGTACATCCAGGGAGATTCCATAGCCTGGATATAATAAGCTGTGAAATGAGAACATTATAGTAGTTGTGGAGTACAGCACAAACAAGCAGCCCGTGTAAAAGATAAAAGTTACTTCAATATCTTTAATTAGACATCATGTTTATTGTTGTAAAGTAAATATTCTTTATCACTATATTTATCTTTCCCTTTGCATTAACAGGTGCCTCTGCCTTGGTGCAAGAACAATGTGCCAAAGGATACTGTATTAATCTCACTGAGCAAGAACTAACAGCAGAGGCTGGACTCTGTGTTGTGATCCTGTGTTCTTTTACTACTGGTGTTGGCTTTACACCCAAACATATAGTTTGGTACAAATGTGAAGCATCTCAACACAGGTGCAGTGAAGCTGTCATAATATTTCACAGCAACAACAACACTGAGAAAAAAGCTCAGGCTGAGTTTGAAGGACGAGTCTCACGTTTGGAGCCTGATGTGACTCAAAAAAACTGCAGCATCATCATTAATGATCTGAAAGAGTCTGATTCTGGATCATATCAGCTCAGAGTTACTGGTGTACTGAATGGAAAACAAGATGGATTCACATTCATTCCAAGAGTAACTGTCTCTGTTAAAGGTATGAAAATCTATTCCAAGGCCAATCATGTAGAAAAAAGTCATGTACAATAACATATTTAGGATTTTTATGGTCTTAATGAAGTATTAACTCTTCTGGGGAATTGTTGACCTCTATGGTAGCTGGTAGGAACTGCAGCAGTTCCTGGGAAAACGACCATTTTCACTAAATAGCTTATTATTTGAACCCAGATTAATGTGCTAGATGAACTTCCGGTAGTTAATTTGGGTTCATTAATGCAATTTACTTCCATTAGGTCTTAATCAGAAGCCCACAGTAATGAGTCCCACACTGACTGAGGGACAGCAGGCCACACTGACCTGCACTGCTCCTGGTCTCTGCTCTGGATCTGTTCCTCAAATCACCTGGACATGGAGAGGAGCAGGAGGGACTGAATCTTACATTAAAGGAAACAGCACTAATTTCAAGACTGAGAATCTGGTGGATTTCACACAAAGACACATCTCAACTTTGACCTTTAATCCTTCAGCTGAACACCACAACACCAGTGTCACTTGCAAGATCAACTTCACAGGTGGAAAATCTACAGAGGAGACTTTGACTGTACATGTAAACTGTGAGTACTTTGCAACCTCCTATTTATTGTTTGCATTTTTTAAAATCTATTGAATCATCAGCAGATTCTGAAAAGGAAATAACATGATTGTAAAATGTGTATTTTTATCTCACAGATATGAAAGAAATTACAATCAGTGGTGTTACAACTATTAGAGAGGGAGATGTTCTGAATCTGACCTGCAGTGTTGAAAGTTTCCCTCCATCTCTGATTGTGTGGTCTAAACTTGGTTCTGACACAAACCTGCACAGTTATTCTGGATCAGCCAGGCTTGTCATTGAGAATGTAAAACCAGAACATTCTGGACAGTACATCTGTGCAGTTACATATATGAACAATACCCTGAAAAAGGATGTCAATATCACAGTGATATGTAAGTACAAAACTGTGCTTTTAAGCAGAAGATTTTTAGCAGTGGTCATATTCGTTTCATCTGGTTTCTGAAATGGTGCATTTAAATTAGTGTAATTCTTTTGAATAACTCTTACAGCCACACCTCATTAAATATGTGATATCATCTCAACATCTGTGTATATTGGCTTTGAAATGTTTAGACAGTGATACCACTGACGACTTGTACTTTTCAAAAATGTCATTTAAAATAATTTTGATAAGTTGAAGACGATGTACAAATGTATATCTTTTATTTATAGATGTAGAGTAAAACTTTGTTTAGAAAGAGGAACACTGTAGACTGCACTATACAGGGGAAGTAAGAGGAAATGTATTAAGAGCCTTTTGAAACCTATTATGATGTTGTACAGTGACCAAATTGTAATTTGCATTTTAATGACATTTGTGGCATTTTACACTTTGCATTAATTAAACTCGCGTTGTTATCATTCTTATCCTTCATTTTTCTGGTTGAATGATTACATGTCAGTGTAACTTGCCCTCTCCATAAATATACCACTGAAATCACTGAAATGTATTTTACAGATAACAGGGCTGCTCAGAACATTGGGAATACAACTGTTAAGGAGGGAGATGTTCTGAATCTGACCTGCAGTGTTGACAGTTTCCCTCCATCTCTGATTGTGTGGTCTAAACTTGGTTCTGACACAAACCTGCACAATGGCACTGGTTCAGCTACAATTTTCATTCAAAATGTGAAACCGGATCATTCTGGACAGTACATCTGTACAGTTACATATATGAACAATACCCTAAAGGAAAACGTCACCATAACAGTAATATGTAAGTACCACACATTGTCACATTACTGGATAACATCACCAGTGATGTCATCAGCAGCCTTATCATCTTCCAGGTTAATTTTGCAGTTGAAGCCGTGAAGAATGATTATGTGCCAGTGTTGTTTCCAAACTCCTTAAATAAATCACCTAAATATTCTCCACAGATAACAGGGCTGCTCAGATCATTGGGAATACAACTGTTAAGGAGGGAGATGTTCTGAATCTGACCTGCAGTGCTGAAAGCGTTCCTCCATCTGTGATTGTGTGGTCTAAACTTAGTTCTAACACAAAGCTGCACAATGACACTGGATCAGCTACACTTGTCGTCCATAATGTAACATCAGAACATTCAGGGCAGTACATCTGTACAGTAAAACATCTGGACACAACTCTGAATTCATATGTTGATGTAACTGTGACTTGTAAGTAGATGGCATGTATTTTTAACCTGAAGTTCATTAACATTATAGCTTGCAGCGTGTCCTGTTTTATGATTCTGACTACATGTTTACAGGGCATACAAAGATACAGAATGGCTCAGGATGTGTGCTTCAGTCTGAGGGTTTGACCTGTGTGTGCATCAGTGAAGGCTTTCCTTTACCTAACATCACATGGCCTCTGTTGAATCACCACACTGAGTACTCTGTCATTACTAGTGTATCAAACCACACAGTCAACAGCACTGTCAGTCTCACTGTAAAAAACCATGGCAACAGCACTGTTGAATGTGTCAGCAACAATGGAAATGGAGAAGTAAGAGAGAACCTGCTGATCAATAACAACTTGTCCAAAAAAGATGGTAAGTTTTGTTTGGTTGTTGTTGTTGTTTTAAATTAAAACCCTTTCTGTAACACTTTTAACCACTTGACATTTTTACTACCATTTCTGGACCCATGTAATCTGTTATGGCGCGTCTACATAAAGACCACAACATAAAGGGTGATCCATCCCCGTCCAACCCCAAGCAGCACGTCACACACTTAATATTTTCTGACAGTGATTTATTTACAATAAGTGCAGTTAAACAAAGGAAGGGAGCATATCATAACTTCAGGGTGAACCCAAGGCCAAAACAACAAACAAAAGGTAACCTATCTCAGGAATAAACACAATTTACCTACTCAAAAGAATTAAACCAAACGACAATCACTTTCCTCCCTGCCTAACAAAAACAGGAGAAAACTGATCAAACAAAAAGGCGGTCCACCCCTACATGCTCTTACATTAACCAACATGGTAACATAGTGACACAGTGAAAGGTCTGCCGGTTGGGTTGGGCCGAGAATGAATAACATGGCAGTCCCTGGCGGTCTCTTCTTATCCGCTGCCTCCCGGTCCTCAGCCAATCGGTGCGAGCCATCCACCCTGGATGCACCAACCACGGAGGAGCACCTGCACACTCAAATTTACATATGATTCCAATCACAGTCGTAACAAATCTATGACCTATGTAATTAAGACAATCATTAGACTAGCCATTAGGTGTACTGTATATAATTCAATATGTGAGTTAACAGGTTTTATCATGTTGTTTTCTTTGATTGCAGAGCCGTCATCGGGTCTTAGGTGGCGATTTCTGGAAATTATCATTGCATTTTTGATTGGTGCAGTTCTTTCATCAGGTGTTTGCTTTTTGGCCAAAAAGTGTTACAGGTACAGAATTATTTTTGTAGTTATTACTAAGGTTTCTCTGTAGATTCAATTTAACATTCATTTCAACATTGTTTCTGTAAATATGCCCTTTTCTACAGGAAAGAAATGACGAGTTCTGGACATTTGAATGACACTTTTGTGATGCTGACACGTCCAGATGATCCACTGGTATTTATGTTAATTCGTCTTTTTTGATATAACTATTCAAATAGTTTAAATGAGTTTCAGCACAAATATCTCACATACATATGGTGGAAGTCTCATTGCTGCTGGTAATCCAGTGTCGCCACCTTTATTCTGCTAGGCGGTGTTTAACACAGCCTGGCGATTCTCAGGTGTACTCCAGCGCAATGCAGTAAGGGACAGATGGAGAGAGAAACCATGCAAATAGGATGGTTTGACTTAAAATATGAGACATCTCAACTTTCTGTCACAGTAAAACTTTGATCTTTAATATTCATGATACAACAAACATATAATAAAATAAATAAACAAATACACAAATGGAAACCAGAATTAAAGTAATGCAAAGTTTCTTTCTTGTGTAAAGCTAATTTTCAGGCCACCCAATGAGAACTCAAACCCTTTGAAGCATGAAAGACTATATACAAGATAAATCGATAGTATTCACAATGTTTGGCTGCCTGTAGCTGATAAATGACTGAAACTATTTACTTTGTGCCGAACAGATATATGATGCTCAAGCATTACAAAACAACCAGACCCTGAACTCAAACAGTGGGACAAACGAAGTGAAATATGCCACCATTGATCTTTCCCTGTTAAAAACACACAGCGGCAGAAAGGCTGCAAGGATGCGAGAAAGCACAAAGACGGAGTACGCTGAAATTAAGAAGGTAATAAAAAAAGAACAAGAAGATGATGGTGGAGACGACGGTAAAATGTTGGAGGGGGAGATGAAACATTGTGAACCAGAAAAGAAGGACGAGGATGATGAGGCAGTGTACTCCACTGTGAATGACATAACAGATGATATTTGAGGAATTCTTTTGTATAGTTGCTAAGGATAAATATTGATCTCTTCAGATGTAATGGATGGATGGATGGATGGATGGATGGATTTCCATTTTGTGTTGGAATAACTAAGTGTAGGACAATTTTCTCTATACTGTAAACTTCACAAATATTAACAAATCAAATCTTACAGAATGTTAGCTTTGAATATCGTGCTCTGCAGTAGTTTAAGGATTACAAATATTAGAAAAATGTTATGGTTTAGCAAATTTTAGATACCTATACTGCTTTACTATAAAATCTTGGCCAGTGACATTTAGTAGTAGCAGTAAATATAGTGGCTTATCTTTTTCTTGACTCTATTCTTGATGTATTTTGCAGATTTTTAACGGTTTAAGTTTCCATTTGGCAGATGGCCAACACTGCCATTGTCTGGTTAAATATATTTGAAAGTGTGTAGCCAAAGTGTGCCAAATGACCTTTGGAATTTTCTTTTTGTGCTTTCACAAAATGCTCTTTTACACGATGTATTGTGTTTTGTATTCCTCCAGAGTAAATGCATTTCTTTCCTCTTTTGCATAAGATCATTTATTTTCTTTTTCAGTTTTTATCCGGCACCATCATCAGGTTGACCGAATCATTTGTTCTATACCAATAATCCATTTAAACTTTTGATATAACTAGCTTCAGTAGTTCTAATGCTAGTGACAAAAGTCCCCAAACAATCCCAGAATATTGATCAATAAAAATGACATTTTTTTCTATTATTTACTTGGCTTAAAACCTCTTGAGAACAATAGAGTTCAACACTAAATATGTTTTATTGCCACCCCCCACAGGGCGCCTGGGACCCTGATAAGGATTAGTGTAAGAGAATGGATGGATGAATGAATATGTGTATTTTAAGCTTTTTTATGAACATTTTGAAAAATAATGACTAGCTGCTTTTAATAAATCCATTAAGTTGATAAAATGTTATATTTAGGAAGTATCATTCATTTCTAATAAATATGACTCAGTCAAAACAGTCTGGCTCAGCTTAAATCTTAGACTGCTTGAGCTCCACAGCTGTTTCACCTTGTCAATATTCAGTTTTTCACAAATGATATAATTTAATATTCAGATTACTGCTATGTATATGTATGCATATATGTATATAGAGTATCCCATAAAAATGGGTTCCTGTTCAGTTATTGCATGCTCTTGTTTTCGTTTATGTTTGTGTAAGATATCAGCTACACACATGTGGGAAGGAGAATTCAGTCTAGTTCAGCTGCCAACTATTTGGAGTTGAGAGTAGTTGACTGGTGTAGATTTTGGCCCTTCTCTGTTAAAGGGAGAGAAAGGATGAATTTGGAAGAGAAAGCAGGAAAGTGAGCGGCTGCATGACACGGTTGCAGCTGGTCGCAACAGCCGACTCCAGTGACAGATAGGGATATTTTAAAGGAAAATGGATATAACATGGCCCGAATGGTTTTGCTTTTATAATAATTCAATTTGACCAAAAGAAGGATTCAGTTTAATTAGGATTATTGTGGATTTGTTTTGATACAACAGGATAGGAACCTGTTAGTTTGCTGGACCTGTATATTATGGAAGTTTAAGGAGGAAAGCTTACTCTGTAATTAGGAGTTGGCCAACCAGATAACATTCTTCAAGACCTAGAGAGGAAGAGCTTGAGAGTTAAATTCCAAGGATCTGATGTAGAAACACAATCCCTACTAATGCAAGACCTATTAACGTGGGGGGAAAGTCTTTCTCTGGAAGATGCAAGAACTACACCTTTAGGCATTTGTCTGCTTCGAAAGAAAAATAAACCTTGTGATGGAATAAACGTGATGAATTTCTATTGGTTCTCTATTGGTCACTGTTAGAACTTCTTCCTTTCTTGTACTGTGGCCGTTTTATTCTGAGACCCACTTCTTAACACCATATTTGCAGTTTCAGCATGCAAGTTTATAGTACTGATGAGTAAAACATCAATTTGAACCATCAAGTTCTTCAGGATTGTTACAAACAAGAAATCACTTCCAAAAAAACAAAAAAAAAACAAAAACAAACAAACAAGAAATGCTCTACTAAATAGATACTTAAGTACCTGATGGACACAGATACACAGATCAATTGGTGTTTGAACTGATCCACACTTCAGACATATGCCAGCTGTTAGTTTTTGTACAGCACTGCGGGTCTGATCCAGAAAGCCTTCAGTCTCTTAATAACTGTTACTAGATATTAACAGTAACCAGTATTGATGATGATGATGATGATGATGATGCTTTTTTCTATTACATACTTAGTTTAAACTAACTTAATAACTAAACACAGAGACAGATAAGCTGCTATCACCTTTTAAGGAAGAAAACAACAAAACTCAGGTGTTGGTCAGTAAACTGAAAAGTAAGTACAAAAGGATTAGTCATGAAAGACACACTCCTCTCCACAGAGCAGGAGCAATCAATCACCATACACACAGCTCACTAGCTACAAACCACCAAGGCTCTCTGGCACTAGAGCTCACCTTTCTCTGGCCTTAAAAGTACTTCTAACTGCTGATGGGAGTCAGCTGTACAAAAAAGATGGGACCTAAGGCAGGAGAGATGGCAGGACACACCCACACAAGGGCAATCTGGATGCCCTGCTAGGGCCATAACAAGAACAATAACGCTCAAGACTAAATGTTTTATTGCTCCCGCCCAAGTAAGGGGTATGAGAATGGATTGATGGATGAATGAATGTGTGGTATTTATGAACATTTTGAAAAATAATAACTACCTGCTTTTAACAAATGTCAATGGAAAATCATATTTAGTAGTCAGTATAATCTTTTAGTGATATAAGTTTGCATATGGTAGAATACTGCATGTAGTCATTTGTATTAGGAAATATTTAACCATAGATGCTTAGAGGTGTATAATCAATTGTGTAGTGATAGGTTGTGTGATCTTTAACAGGCTGCAAAGGCTTGGTGTGTATTCCACACTAGAATGCACACCCACATCCTGGGAGCACGAGAGAGGTCGTACCGTGTCTTATTGTTTTATGGTAGGATTAACGTAGCTACTGTACGTCTGTTCTAGTCTAAGTGCTTTAACTGCTTGACTTCCTCACCGTGTTATCTAGGGTGAACCATCTAGGGTGAGGGGGGGGTCTACCCTCTTCCTGACCAAGGATGTTTGCCTTTGTGCTTTTATGTATATGACCCTTTGATCAGCAGTACCACACACACACACACACACACACACACACACACACACCCAATGAAGTATAAAATAAAGACCGGGGCAGTTTCTCAGCGCGAGTCTCTGAGACTGCCCTTGCTAGCAAGAACTTCTGTGTGTTTCTTTTCTCTGAGTCTTTACTGAAGAAGTGTTTTAGAATATTTTCCTTAACAACAAATCAATTAAGTTGTTGAAATTTGATATCTGGGAAGTATCATTCATTTCTAATACATATGACTCAGTGTTTAAGGTCAAAACAGTCTGTCTCAGCTCAAATCATAGAATTTTGTGAAGGCAGGCATCAAATTCAGAAGAAAGTCAGTAAGCCAATCTTAATGTGAAAAAGACTGAAAAAATTTTTTTTATGACATATATAATGTTGGTGATCACAATCCTCTGGGTACAGCTATGTAGACTCACACATACAACAAACTGCTGCACTGATCTTATTTTAAATGGTTAAAAATAATTTTCACAAATACATGTGCAGAGCAGTGCATTGCTATAACAATATTAAAATGAGTTACATAGCAATACTAAGACCAGCTGAGATGGTGTGAAAATATAAATGGATACATAAGAAGCTTAAATATGCAGAAGTGTTTGCAGAGAGGCAGCAAACACTTCTGCATATTTGTACATGAAATATGACTAAATATGCAGAAATAGGGGGAATGAGAGAGGGGAAGTTTATTTTAAATTCTTAAGTTCTTTAATGCACTCAATCTGTCTCAAGGAACTTTTTTTAATGAGTACATAAGAAAACATTTAAATAGCAATAAAATGATGTTGTATTGGTGGTATGATGTTGAAGTAATGTAATGATAAGCTCAATGTCATATACAAGTTATGTTTTCACTCTAATCTTGTGCGGACTTTAGCTCACAGAGATAAGGGCCATGTGGTGAATGATGATGATTTGATGCTATATGAATATATAGAACTTGTTGGAGCACCATTACTGCAATCTTAAAATCTCAAGATAGCATTATGTTTTAAAAAGGTAAATTATTTAATATACAATGTTATAATTATATATAGCATACAGAGGAACTTGAATGTCAGTCTGTAAAGTTGAGTGGTTTACTGAGAAACTTCCTGAAATCATTTTGCAAGAAGGAGGAAGAAAAAGAAGAGCGATGAGGATGAAAAACTTCAGTTTAGAGAGTCACCAGTCATCAGTGAGAAGAGAAGTTTGAAGAACAAAGCAAAACAGGTAAAAATAAATTTTAATGAGTTAAAAAAAAGTCTTTTTAAAAGAAGAATTGTAAAGACTTTTTCACACCTGTAGCAGTGATGGTGAATAAGACCATTATTTATTAATCAAATATTATGAGTGACCTAATGCTGTAAATGGTAAATGGCCTGTATTTGTATAGCGCTTTACTAGTTCCTAAGGACCCCAAAGCGCTTTACACATCCAGTCATCCACCCATTCACATACTGGTGATGCTGTCCTCTTATTTGGCAGTTAATATCCATTTATATAATATTATATATATTATACATGTTTTATTGAGCTGTGTGATGTGAACTGTTGGCTTTTTCTTTATTTTATTTTTTGTTTTGATTTCTTTTTTGCTTCATCTGCTGGATAAGTTATTCTGTGGAGGGAGAGACTGAACGTCTCGAGCATCGAACATGTTTGTTCTCATCTGGTCGGCTCTGTTTGTCTCTGTAAAAGGAAGCATTGCTGACACAGGTTTGTATCTTCTCCTTTACAGTAATTCTGCTATATTTCTATTTGATTTTTTTTATATATTTGTATGTAACACTCTTTTTCTGAAATTTGTCCAGATAATAAGAATTTATCATAAATTTGTGCCTTTGCTATCATCTGTTGGCTTGTGTGCCATTTTAATTTAATGTTTTGTTAAACGTGTCCTGAGATATTGTTAATCAACATCCAGGAATATATTATTGCCTGGATATAATAGCCTATTAAATGTGAAAAAGTAGTTGTGTAGGCTACAGCACAAACAAGAAGATTGTGAAAACATAAAAGTTCCTGTGGTATCTTTAATTAGACATCATGTTTATTGTTGTAAACTAAATATTCTTTATCACTATATGTATCTTTCCCTTTGCATTAACAGGTGCTTCAGCCTGGGGACGACAACACTGTGATAGAAAATACTGTGTTACTCTGAGTGAGCGAGAACTAACAGCAGAGGCTGGACTCTGTGTTGTGATCCCGTCACTGGCGTGCACAGATAGAGACGAGGTGGTGCTGAAGCACTTGCCCTTTTGCCCTCAGTCCAAAAAAGTGCCCTTTTGAAAGACGTGATTTTTTTTTTTTTTAAAGCTGCGCGATTTAAAAAGGTGTGAAAATAATGGCTTGATTTGTGCCCCTTCTTCAAAGACACCCGAACCCTGTCGCTTTTTCACTGTCACCGTGTCACGTGAACACGCTTGCAGTTCATTTGTTGTGAGGCGTGTAGCAGCGGCATGACACAGGACTACTTGGAGTAGGCATAGTAGGCTAACTATAGCGACTGGGAGCCACGGCGGACAACACGGCAGCTCTTTCCCTTCCCAACCAGTCGGGTAACCCATGAATCGAGTGAAATTATTCTGTTTGCCCTCTAAGACCAACCTGCAATTGTTTTGTTGTGAAGTAGCCTGTCAGAAACTGCACATGACAAACTTTGCCAGCTTACCCCTCCATCCATCCATATGGATAAACAAAAAAACGACACATTTAAAATGTAACCTAAACCATTTAGGCAACCCCACTCTCCATCAATTCCGACCTTTTTGCATACACTATTGAAAATATCACGTTATGCTATAGGCTAAGGCTACATGCCGTTAGGCAGAGGGCTCTTTTGAGCCCATTTTTCGTTACAAATTATAGGATGATCTCACGGAAATCTGTGAATAAATACAAAGTTTTCAAATTGAAGTCAGTGACGGGAAGACATCACACTTTTTAGAGATGGAACTGCAGAAAAACCTAAAACCTTGACATGATTATGAATAATAGAATTATGGACATTTCTCCGTTTTTGTGGATTAGCCTTTCCATAACTAACGTCAACTACTGTCCTACTTTGGTAAGATTGAAATTAATGTCTTTGACTGTCTTTAGTAGGTGTCTCCTGTGAGAAAGTTAGAACACCGTCCAACTGTCTAAAGATGCAGTCTTTAGCCTAACTGGTTGTTACTGACTCAGCGATGCTCGCAGACATTTACGCACTGTGTTGTGACCTGATTGTGACAGAACAGTGACGTTGTTATTGGTAGTTTGAAGGGTACGGTGTTGGGGGTGGTGCATGTTAAAAGTTTTGAGAAGCACTGGTTAGACATGTTAATTTTTTTTGGTGTAACATATTGGCAACATTAACACATTAATTTGCTAAAGGAAAAATAGGCAGTTCCCAATTGCCTGTGAAAACGACCATTCTGCCCTGTTCTTGTAATGACCACAGTCAGTCTTATTCGTTCTCATACATTTTGGTCTATTTATTTACTAATTTCAGCAAGCATAATGCCTAGGAAAGAGAGGCTGAGAAAGGAGAAAATAAAAGTCAAATTGCATTTAACCTGTGCGATTTTTTTATTATACAAAGAAAAGGTTTTCCACATATGCAAAAAGTGCCCTTTTTTCCCCCTGGAGCACTTGCCCCCCAAAATGTCTGTGCACGCCACTGGATCCCGTGTTCTTTCACTACTGCTGATGAGTTTACACCCAAACATACAGTTTGGTACAAATGTGAAGCATCTCAAAAATTGTGCAGTGGATCTGACAGAATATTTCACAGCAACAAAATCACAGACAAAAAAGCTCAGGCTGAGTTTGAAGGACGAGTCTCACGTTTGGAGCCTGATGTGACTCAAAAGAACTGCAGCATCATCATTAATGAGCTGAAAGAGTCTGATTCTGGATCATATCAGCTCAGAGTTACTGGTGAACTGAATGGAAAACAAGATGGATTCACATTCATTCCAAGAGTAACTGTCTCTGTTAAAGGTGAAAAAAGCTATTTCAAGGACAATCATGTTGAAAAAGAAGATATTTGTTCATGTACAATAACATATTTAGTATTTTTAAGGCCTTAATGAAGTATTCATTATTTTGGGGAATTGTTGACCTCTATGGTAGCTGGTAGGAACTGCAGCAGTTTCTGTTAAGACTTGTGATTGCCATTAACCATTTTCATTAAATATCTTATTTGAAAAAACAGATTGACGTACTTGATGAACTTCAGGTAGTTGATGTGTTTCTATAAATGCAATTTATTTCCATTAGGTATTAAGCTGAAGCCCAGAGTAATGATTCCCACACTGACAGAGGGACAGCAGGCCACACTGACCTGCACTGCTCCTGGTCTCTGCTCTGGATCTGTTCCTGAAATCACCTGGACATGGAGAGGAGCAGGAGGGACTGAATCTTACATTACAGGAAACAGCACTAATTTCAAGACTGAGAATCTGGCGGCTTTCACACAAAGACACATCTCAACTTTGACCTTTAACGCTTCATCTGAACACCACAACACCAGTATCACTTGCAAGATCAACTTCACATGTGGAAAAACTACAGAGGAGACTTTGACAGTAAATGTGAAATGTGAGTACTTCGTAACTTATTGTTATTGTTTATATACAGTGTTGGGGAGTAACGGAATACATGTACCGCCGTTACGTATTTAAAATACAAAATATGAGTAACTGTATTCCGTTACAGTTACCGTTTAAAAAGGTGGTATTCAGAATACAGTTACTTTGTTGAAATAAATGGATTACACTGCGGTACTTTCCTGTTTCATTTTGTCGCGGGTCAGGACTGTTTGGGTTTTGTTTGACAGCTACGTTCTGTTGTTCCAGGCGGCAGCGTTACGGTTGCCATGGTTACAGGGCAACGCTCTCTCACTCTCTCTCTGCGACTGTGTGTTTCCTGGGTGAGAGAGCGCCTTTCCGTTGTTGTTGTTGTTGTGCTAAGCTAACAGGCAGAATGCTACAAGCATAGCTCTAAAGAATGTAGCATCATGGGCAGTGTAGTCCGTGTTGCAGGGAGAATGGACTGCCATACACGTTATGTGTCTGTGAGCGCGAGGCGGGAGAAAAAGGAGAGTGGAAAGGTACGAGTTGTCATCGAGGAAAAACGGGAGCTGGAAGCATGTAAATATAATAATAACCACTTCAGCCAAGAAGAGTGCCTGACGAGCTCAGTTGTAAGTAAGCTATTAAGACTCGACTGTACACCGTGTTTGTGTTTTCCTCCGAAAACAATAAGTTCCGTTGGAGCAGCCTTTCAACGCGTCTCTCTGTCTCTCGCAAGAAAAGTTGACCCACACAACAAAGTAAAGCTATTTTTCGGCTACGAGCCGACAGGGACCCCGCCGTATTAGTCAGAGGTTCCTTTACTACAGTTCGGAGTCGCGGACCTTCAGTAATAGTAATAAATCACACAGCAATAGTACATTCACGTTGTTGTAAAAAGCATGATAATATATTAGGTAATCCAAAGTATTCAGAATACATTACTGTCATTGAGTAACGTAACGGAATACGTTACAGAATACATTTTGGGGCATGTATTCTGTATTCTGTAATGGAATACATTTTAAAAGTAACCTTCCCAACACTGTTTATATATTTTTTTTTTTAAATCTATTGGATGATCAGTAGAGTCTGAAAAGGAAACAACATGATTGTAAAATGTATATTTTTATCTTACAGACATGAAAGAAATTATAATCATTGGGAATTCAACTCTTAGGGAGGGAGATGTTCTGAATTTGACCTGCAGTGTTGAAAGTTTCCCTCCATCTGTGATTGTGTGGTCCAATCTTGGTTCTAACACAAAGCTGCACAAAGACACTGGATCAGCTACACTTGTCTTCCATAATGTGACACCAGAACATTCAGGGCAGTACATCTGTACAGTAAAACATCTGGACACAACTCCAACTTCATATGTTGATGTAACTGTGACTCGTAAGTCGATGGCATTTTAACCTGAAATTCATATTAACATTATAGCTTGCAGCATCTCCTGTTTTATGATTCTGACTACATGTTTACAGGGCATACAAAGATACAGAATGGCTGAGGATGTGTGCTTAAGTCTGATGGTTTGACCTGTGTGTGCATCAGTGAAGGCTTTCCTTTACCTAACATCAAATGGCCTCTGTTGAATCACCACACTGAGTACTCTGTCATTACCAACGTATTAAATCACACAGACAACAGTACTATCAGTGTAACTGTAAAAAACCATGGCAAGAGCGCTGTTAAATGTGTTAGCAACAATGCAAATGGAGAAGAAAGAGAAAACCTGCTAGTCCATAAAAACCTGTCTAAAAAACATGGTTTGTGCTTTTCATCTAAACACTTTCCACTTTAACATTTTCAGATTTTTTTAGTCCTGTATTTTTAACACAACCTCTGTATTTGCATGTACTACTTATAATTCAGAAACCACGGAAACTTTTTTATTTTTCCTTTCTATTTTATTTCTCTCGAGTGCAGAGCAACTGTCTAGTTTCAGGCTGGAATTCCTGAAAGTCATTAAAAGTCATCATCACAGTCATCATTGGTCAGAAATTGCTATAGGTGCAGCATTAACTTTAGTAATTATTATCAGGTTTTCTCCGTAGATAAATTTTAATATATATTTGTAAACATGTTCTGTAAAAATTACCTTTTCTCCAGAAAAAAAAGAGCTCCAGAAATTTGAATTAGAGTTTGGAAATAGATTTTTGTTTGTTTGCATTTCTTGTTGACTCTTTTTTTTTTTTCAATAGAATTGATTGTTTTTAATATCGATTTTTACCAAATGGTTTAAATATAACTTAATGGTTTACTTGTATGTTATGTAAATAGAACTACAGTAGATAATACAGCTGCAATTTAAAAAAAACAACCTGATTTTTATTCCAGCAAAGGAAAATATTGTATCAAACAACAAAAAAAGTGCATTTCAGATTTTTTTTTTTATCTTGACTGCATCTGCACTTTAACTGCAGCAGCAGAAAAGTCTCACATTCAGGACAATGGTGATTGTATCACGCGTTGCAAAATCATTTGTACTTTCAAAATCAAAAAACAAAAAATAGCCCAAACAAAGGAAATATTTGCAATAAACATTTCTGAATCAGCATTTCTCAACAACATTCTACAGACTATGTATCAGTCAACGTGACGAAATATGTGCAGTATGTTCACAACTGTATACATGTAGAGCAGAGGTTGGCAACCAGCAACTCACTGGACACATGTGGCTGTTTAGCCTCTCAGCTGTGGCTCCTGGAAGCGCTAAAATTACAAAAAAAAGCTAAAGTTACATCTGTCATCTGTCTGTGCCCCCACAGCATTTTAGCCCCCACATGTGTGTGTGTGTGTGCGTGTACATATATAAGATACATAAAATATGTGTGTGCATGTGCTCTCTTCTGTCTTACAGCAGCTTGTGTGAAACACTGTGGTTCTTACAGTACAGTTCTTCCCTGGATTGTTGCTGGTGTATCTCTCACTTTGAATGCCTTCTGCATAATCTACATATGGTTCCTTTGGTATGTTTCTCCACATGTATTTTTATGTTTTTTTGACTCTTTGAATGCAGTCAAGACTTTTAGATGATAATGGGCTTCTGTTTCTTCTTATTAAAGGAATTCAAGAAAAAAGGTGAACCTACATCAGGAGGAAAGAACCTACATGTCACTGCAAAAAGCAGATGTATCATCAGATTATGATGTTATTGCACACCATATAAACTGAAAAGTCAGGTTTCAGATAGCTCTGTGATTGTAATGGCAGCCTGTAGTCAATACTTTGGTGATGTACTTAATTTAGTTTCATTGTCTTTATTAAAGCAATAAAACTTTAATAGCTAATTTTAATTTAAATTAGCTATTAAATTAAAGCTTAATATTTGTTAATTTTTTACATTGCATTGTAAATAAATGAGATTGTTTTATATGTAACAAATTACACTTTCTATTTCAATTTATACATAGAGTTTAATGAAATTGTTCACCTGTCTACAGCTGCAAATTGAGTGGTTTTTTTTGTTCTTTTCTTTTATCTTTGTAAGTTCAGCAGGTTGTAGCTAACAAGGCTACAATTATTCTACCTCTTTATGGATCAGATCAATTCATTGGCTCTCTGGGGTCAGTCAGTTATAGCACAGTTTTTCTACTGTTCCTCTTTGCCATTGTTGTGGAGGAAGTGTTAGTTGAAAGCAGAGACACTCTATCAAGACACAAGGATGCCCACACAAACACGCATCAACACGGACACACTGAGAGTGAAGCAGAAGACAGAGACACAAGGACATATAATAAACAAGAAACTAAACAAGGAATAGAAGAAACTCAAAACGGACTAACTTTAAAGTAATTAATAACCTAAAACCTAAACCATTATTCAAAATATCAGTAAAACACATGAAACTCAAAAAAAGTTGGATCAAAAGGATCCAGAGCCACGGCACATATCATCACCCATGAACTAACTTCACAGCTGGTCAGAGGTTTCTGTGCTGATTTTTGAGTCAGAATAAGTTGTTTGGCCTTGGTAGAGAAGGTTTGGCAAGTTATTCATAGACACAATCTATACACTCAACTCTGCTGCTTAGCCTACAAATGTTTGGGGAAATATAGTCAGAAAGCCTGTTTATAAGATTTACTGCCAAGGATTGTTGCAACAAAGAAAACATCAACCAAACACAAATTTCCTCATTTTTTGTGCAACGTACCCAAATTTATGTGGCTGATAAACACAAATACACAGCTCAGTTAACAGTTACCATAACCCAGTACCTGTCATGGTCCTGGGTCGTTGACCCAGCGTTTTGTGATCATTTTCCTCTGTTCTAGTTATTCTGTGCCCTCCCCCTTGTGTCCGGTTGGGTTCTAGATTTCCTGTTTTGTTCTGAAAGTCTGTGTCTGTTGTCATTGTGTTCAGCTTGTCTCCTCCGGTCCTCATGTGTATTGGATTCAGCTGTTCTTCCCTCCTGTGTGTGATTACCCGATTACCTTAATGTGTGTATATTTAGTGGGTGTCGGTCTGTGTTCATTGTCGGCTCGTCTGCGTTCATCTGCGTCCTATGGTGTTCCTGTTCCTTAGTCTGCGTCTCTCTGCTCTGCTCTCCGTTTCGTTAAGATTTACAGGTTTGCTCTTTAGTTTCTCCCAGTTTAGGTTTCCGTTTGTAATTACTCACGCTTCGTTGCCTGTTTCTGCCACTGCCACCTTGTAAATAAACATCACTCGAAACATCAGTCACTGCCGCATTTTGGGTCCTCCTTTTCCTCCACACCACACGGCTCAACCCGCCAGCCGTGACAGTACCACCTGTAAAATTAGCTTAACTTGTGAAACAAATGAAGAAAAAATGTATGTGAACTGTGACTGCTTTTACTATTTAATATTTTTTTCTATCTTGATTAGAGATGGCACGATACCACTTTTTTATGTCCGATACCGATACCGATATCATAAATTTGGATATCTGCCGATACCGATATGAATCCGATATAGTGTTTTTTAATCAACAAAACTGTTTTTTAAAATATCTTGCTGCATTTTGCAAGTCTGCAAGTTCATACTCAAGTTTAAAACAACAACTACACTAAAGCTATTCTGTTATACCTGTATACAAAAAAAATATTTCATAGTTCAGCAATACTGATCAATCTAATAAACTTAGACCTACACCATCCTCCCTATTCTGGTATTTTAAAGAGTACTTAGCGTAAATATTAAGCAACCTAACTAATAGGGTTCCAACTCCCAGCAACAACAAAATTAAATAAATAAAAAATAGGGAACCACCCCTCACGCGCCACCTCATGATGCTTAATCGACGTAATCAACCTTAATTTGATGCAGTGTGAAAAAAAATGCACAGAAATCAATTATTTTTCAAGAAATATTAAATAGATTCAACATCTTTCTTCAACAAAATTGCAGACTGCACAGATGGTACCTTCCCAAAGTAAAAAGTACTATAGCTTACTAGGGTATATATATTAGACTTAATAGTCACTATGTACAGTAATTGACTTCTATTCATTTTACATCAAATTAAAACTTCGGGTGTCAGATAATTATTTATTAAAAGCTAGACATTTTAAATGAGAATAAGAAAGAAAAGTATGTCTTTGTGCCCCCTTTTCCCAGTTAATGCCCTATCGGCCCCCCTGGCTAAACTTTGCTAGATCCGCCCCTGCACAGTTACCAGCCGTCAGCTACGTAGAAAAAGATCCTGGTGTAGAAATTAATATTAAATAAATTCTAACAACAGCTTATCAAGCTTAAACGTGCTGCTGTTGTTCAGCCGCTGGTTTGCTCTTTCTGGTGCAAAGTGGACCAAAAACAAACGAGAGACAGACTCGCGACAGAAAAGCCGATCAGCTGATTTAAGCAGTTTCACGATTGAAGTAGCAGCCGGAGAGCGAGAGGCAGTTGCTTGTTAAGCTTAACGTGGGAATGCTTTACAAACATTCAGAGATGGACTTACACACTTGCTTTACTTCTCTCGGGGATAACTTTGTCGGAGATGAAATGCCAGGTTGCTAGCGAAGCTCCACATGCTATCCAGACCACCGACAGGTCCTGCATGCCACAGCTGCTCTATCACGTGATGCATACGTTCTGAGGTGAGTTACGGCGTGTTGCAAGTTTTGTGAGGTGCTTTCGTGATATTTAATGGATCGGATTACATTTTTTATTTTTCTCCGATATCCGATCCAGTAATTTAGGTCAGTATCGGACCGATACCAATACGTAATATCGGATCGGTCCATCTCTAATCTTGATGAAAAAATGAGGAAGTTATGTGATTGTCAGTTTGTCCCTTTTTTCTCTCATAGGTCTGCTCATAGACATAAAGCTCACTGGCATTATAAGTCTGAGGAAGGGTGAGACTCTGACCTGCTCTGTTAAAAGTTTTCCTCCATCTCAGATTGTGTGGTCTAAACTTAGTTATAACCAAGGGCGTAGATTTGGCATGCACGGAAGGGACATATCCCCACCAATATCCTGTGATTATTGAATTGTCCCCACCAATAATTTGATCTCTTCGAGTAAAAAAAACAAAACCGATTGAAAGGAAAAAAAACGATCTGTCAAAATTTTATTCACCTAGCGGTGCAGAAAGAGTTAAATTACGTTCTCTACTGGAGTCCTACCTCATGTAACAAATATGGCCAATGTGATTGGCTGTGCCTTTCGGGGAGCTCTGTTTAGTTTTAGTAGCGGCAAGCCTGCGCTGCGAGGACCCGCAAGGAGGAGAGGACGATGGCAGCAAAAAGGAAGAACCTGGAAGAAACCTATAAGTCACTTAAAGTCAAGTTCACTCATAAAATGTGTCCGTCATAATAACATTACAGGCTATGCTAGGCCGTGCCAACTCTCCTGATTTTTCCGGGATAATCCAGTGCCCCTCCCAAACATCTTCCAGAGCCACGATTCTCCCCAATTTCTCCTGATTTTCCACCTGGACAACAAAATTGAAAAACCATATCCAAGATTGGCCCAGCCAATTCCAGTTTCCAACAATGGCTACTACTACTGCAGGTACTTAGTTTTAATATTACTCTTATCACTCTTTCTGGATCGCAAAATAAACTTTTAACATATTTTCAGGTGAGAATGTAGCTGTGTAAACTTCAAATATATGAGGTGACGAGAACAGCAAACTCCGGGCACATTGTTTTCAAACCCTCGCGGTCTTTCGCTACTCGGGTTAGACATGATATATAAGTCACTTTGATAACCTAAAAATGTTATTGTTTCGCTTTTACAGTGTTTTATTTGTTCGTAAGTAAATCGGTTTGGCTGAGATTAAAGTTATTAGATTAGATTAAATGTAACTTTATTAATCCCTCAGGAGGGTTCCTCCGGGGTTTTCACACAGCTGAATAAACGTCAAACAGAAAACTGATTAAACAGAAGTGTGAGATGGTCAAGAATTTACGCCAGCTTCCGGTTATATTTTAGATATCCAGCATGTCCTTGGTCTGCCCCGGGGCCTCCTCCCAGTGGAACACCTCACCCAGGAAGCATCTTTGTTAGATGCCTGAACCACCTCAACTGGCTACTTTTCGATGAGGAGGAGAAGTGGCTCTACTGTGAGCCCCTCCCGGATGGCCGTACTTCTCACCCTATCTTTAAGGGAGAGGCTAGCTACCCTTTGGACGAAGCCCATTTCTGTCGCTTGTATCCGTTCTTTTGGTCACTACTCACAGCTCCTGACCATAGGTGAAGGTAGTGACGTAGATCGACTGGTAAATCAAGAGTGGTACAGAGTCCACATCACTGCAGCTGCGGCAACCAATCCATCTGTCAATCTCCCGCTCCCGTCACCCGTGAACAAGATCCCGAGACACTTAAATTCAGTGGTTCCCAATGTGCGGGGTGCACCCCCTGAAGGAAGGGGGGGGGGGGGGGGTGCAGAGCCATTGCAGGGGGTTGTGGTATAAATTTATGTTGTTCTTTTCTTAAAATACCAGTACCACGTGAGAACAAGAAATATATAATTTTCTGTTGTACCCCTCACATTACATACATAATACCTTTCACAAACCTAAAGCATCACTCATTTCACGTCTATTTGTGCTTAATGGAGTCAGAGTAAACTGGATCCACACTCGGTGCCCAGCGAATGCTCGCAACGCAGGGGGAACAAATTTTGTTTGGTTATACCTACCTTACCACAATACTGATCCTGCCACAATTTGCTCCCCCGGTTCAAATCACAGACAGACACTATTCCACAGGAGCTTGTTCCTGATCTGGAGTGGGGACTCCATCCTTTTCCGGCTGATGACCATGGCCTCCGATTTAAAGGTGCTGATTCTCATTCCCACCCCTTCACACTTGGCTGTGAACCATTCCAGAGTAAGTTGGAGGCCATGAGATTCTGAGATCACGCAAGTGAAATCCTTTCATCACTTGGCTATGCCTAGAAATCCGATACATAAAAATTATGAACAGAATCGGTGACAAAGGGCAGCCCTGGCAGAGCCCATCACCCAACAGCTGAGCCATGAGCTTCCCAAATACAAGCAGTATATTAAATGCCCGACCAGAGAGGAGAGGACATTAGACCACTGTTACAGCACAATCAGCGGGGCCTATCGTGCGGTGCCCTGCGCTTCACTCGGACTTTCTGACCACGTCATGATCCATCTAATCCCCGCGTACAGACAGAGGCTGAAGCTCTCCAAACCTGTCGTGAGGACCAAAAAACTGTGGAGCAACGAGGCTGTGGAGGAGCTTCGCACGTGTTTGGAGTCTACAGACTGGGACACAATGAAGGCTGCTTCTAACAGCTTGGACGAGTTTACGGACACTGTCACCTCCTATATCCACTTCTGTGAGGACAGCATTGTGCCATCACGCACCAGGGTGAGTTATAACAATGACAAACCCTGGTTTACTCCTAAACTCAAAAAGCTGTGGCTGGAAAAGAGAAAGGCGTTCAGAAGCGGAGACAGGGACTGCTACAGAGAGGCCAAGTACAGGTTCACTAAAGAAGTGGACATTGCTAAACACCAGCACTCTGAGAAGATGCAGCAGCAGATCTCAGAGAATGACTCGGCCTCTGTGTGGAAAGGTTTTAGGAATATCACCAACTACAAGCCTAAAACCCCCCACTCCACTGATGACTTGCTCTTGGCCAACACCCTCAACGACTTTTACTGCCGTTTTGACGAGCCATCAGGCAGCCTTCACACCTCCAACGGCCCCAGCAATAGAGACACTTTGGACACTCATTCCCCCACCTCTCCCCCCTCCACAGAGCCATCACCACCTTCAAACACTTCACCTACAACACCCCCCTCCTCACCCCACACAAAAGAGGATTTCACACCACCTCCTCCCACCACAACTCTTCATATTCATGAAGCAGATGTGAGGAAGCAGTTTAAGAGTCTGAATGCTCGAAAAGCTCCCGGCCCAGACGGTGTGTCTCCTGCCACCCTCAGACACTGTGCAAACGAGCTGGCCCCAGTGTTTTCTGGCATCTTCAACTCCTCACTGCAGGCATGTCATGTGCCTGCCTGCTTCAAGTCCTCTACCATAATCCCTGTCCCCAAGAAACCTAGGATCACTGGACTAAATGACTACAGACCCGTGGCTCTGACATCTGTGGTCATGAAGTCATTTGAGCGCCTGGTTCTCTCCTATCTCACATCACCTCTGTGGACTCATTCCGCTTCCTGGGTACCACCATCACCCAGGACCTGAAGTGGGAGCCCACCATCACCTCCGTCATTAAGAAAGCCCAGCAGAGGATGTACTTAATTTATCAGCTCCCTTTTATCTCAGGGGATAGTACAGCAGATTGATCAGCATATTTGGTGCAGCCTCCTCCATTTATTTGAGCTCAGAACAAGGCTGTTCGTGAGAAACATTTTCATACAGTATTAAGAAGTATTAATAAGTGTACCTGAAAGAGTTGGTATAAAATGTTTACATTTAAGTATAAGCTTCTGACCTGCAGTTGAGCACTGTGAGAAAACTACTTCACACTGATCACAAAGACAGAGTACAGTAGAGGTTCATAAGAAAGAGGAAGTGTCAGTTGAAAGCAGAGAAATTCTGTATCATTGTAAAGAAAAAAAAACACATTTTAATGATTATATTAAATATTACATTTAAAATATAAACTTAAATCTTAACAGGAAAACATTTTTCTGCTTCCAACAAAATGATCAGTGTTTTAAACACACATCGTCCTTTTATTTTAACTTTAGCTCAAAGCTAATTGTGGTTTATCACCTTTTATTATATTTGGCATTTGCAGAGAGGCTGCAACACTTCTGCATATGTGGACATGAAATATGCAGAAGTGAATATTCTTAAGCTCTTTAATGCATTCAATGTTTTAATTCAATCATTTAATCTTTTACACTGAGTAAATAAGAAAGTACTTTGATAGCAATATAATCACGCTGTATGGGTTGTATAAAGCTCAGGTAATATAAAAATAAGCTATGTCCTATATGAGTCTTTTTTTTCCACTCTAATATTGAATTGAATATTGATTTATTGATTTGCATTCAAATATCTCCGTGAATATAGAATAAAGATCTACCACAAAGCACGAAAGCAAAGACAAGGCTAATCAAAAGGTATCGGCTGAAGCATATTCTTATTACGCATATTGAGGTTGTAAAGTGCCTTGAGGTGAATGGTGATGACTTGATGCTATATGAATATATAAAACTTGTTTGAGCATCATTACTGGAATATCAAATCTCAAGATAATACAGTGGGTTTAAAAAAAAGGTAAATTATGTAATAAACAATGAACATTTTATAATTATACCAGAGGAACAAGAATGTGAGTCTTTAAAGTTGAGTGGTTTACTGACAGACTTCCTTGTTGCAAGAATGAGGAAGAAAAAGAGAAGAGAGGCGACGATGAAAAACTTTAGTCAGCAAACATCAGTGAGAAGAGAAGCTTGAAGAACAAAGCAAAGCAGGTAAAAAAAAGGTTTAAAGTCTTTCTATCTTTTTAAAAAAAGAAATGTAAAGACTTTTTCACATATGTAGAAGCGCTGGTGAATAAGACCATTATTTATTAATTAAATTGTATGACTGACCCAATGCTGTCCTCTTATTTGGCAGTTAATATAAATTTATTTATTATTACAAGTAATTATTATTGTATTATATTATTGTATTGGTGCTATTGCTGCACTGTGATTATAATTTTTATTTTTTAAACAATATCTAGAAACAGATGTCACAAAGGTCTTTTTCATAAAGAATGCTGGAGTATTGGTATATTTGTGTCACAGTTTGTAAAGGACACATTGCTTTGTCTCAAAGCTAAGCACGCAACATCTTTTATTGAGCTGTGATTTGAATTGTTGACTTTTTCTTTCTTTGTTTTGATTTCTGCATGTTTGCTTCATCTGCTGGATAAGTTATCCTGTGGAGGGAGAGACTGAACGTCTCGAGCATTGAAAATGTTTCTTCTCATCTGGTCGGCTCTGTTTGTCTCTGTAAAAGGAAGCATTGCTGACACGGGTTTGTATCTTGTCCTTTACTGTAATTCTGCTATATTTGTGATGATAATAAGAATTTTTTATTACCCACAGTTCATCATAAACTTGTGCCTTTACTATCATCTATTGGCTTGTGTGCCATTTTAATTTAATGTTTTGAACATTATAGTAGTTGTGGAGTACAGCACAAACAAGCAGCCCGTGTAAAAGATAAAAGTTATTTCAGTGTCTCTAATTAGACATGTTTATTGTAAAGTAAATATTCTTTATCACTATATTTATCTTTCCCTTTGCATTAACAGGTGCCTCAGCCTGGGCACAACAACACTGTTACGACAAAGGATACTGTATTAATCTCACTGGGCGGGAACTAACAGCAGAAGCTGGACTCTGTGTTGTGATCCCGTGTTCTTTCACTACTGCTGATGAGTTTACACCCAAACATATAGTTTGGTACAAATGTGAAGCATCTCAAAAATTTTGCAGTGATGCTGACATAATATTTCACAGCAACAAAAACACAGACAAAAAAGCTCAGTCTGGGTTTGAAGGACGAGTCTCACGTTTGGAGCCTGATGTGAGTCAGAACAACTGCAGCATCATCATTAATGATCTGGAAGAGTCTGATTCTGGATCATATCAGTTCAGAGTTACTGGTGAACTGAATGGACAACAAGGTGGATTCACATTCATTCCAAGAGTAACTGTCTCTGTTAAAGGTATGAAAATCTATTCCAAGGACAATCATGTAGAAAAAAAACATTCAGTCATTTACAATAGCATATTTTGTATTTTATGGTCTTAATGAAGTATACATTCTTTTGGGGAATTCTTGACCTCTATGGTAGCTGGTAGGAAATGTAGCAGTTCCTGATAAAACCTGTGCTTCCTATTAACCATTTTCATTTAATATTTTAATATTTGAGCCCAGATTAATGTGATAGATCAGACCTTCCCAAAGTGTGGGGCCCGCCCCCTAGGAGGGGCACAGAGCCATTGCAGGGGGGGGGGCTTGGCATGAAAAGGGGAAAAAAAACAAAACAACGCTTGGACACTGCTAGCACAGGGCGCATGCACAAATGCAAAGCAGGAGATGAAGCATAGCTGAATATGCTTCCAAACCAACTTCATTCTAAGCCAAAGACTAGAAAATATGGTGAAGCAAGTGCCAAGGTAGGTCTCCCCTGCAAAATTGGTTTTCCCTTCGTCTGGAGCATCGCTGGGCTCTTCAAATCATGGACAAACAGCGTCCCACATTCTTGATTTTTAGTTCACAAACACATCTTGTGATGACTAACTACTCCTGACATTTTGGAGATGTTAGCTCTTTATACAGTAAAGTTACAGTGGGATACAAATAACATCAGGCTGATCCTGCCACGATTTGTTCCCCCTGTCTAAATCACGGACAAACAGGATCCTACAGCTGTTTATGTTTTTAAACCCATTTTGCACAAAGAGACATTTTTTGAAAAATGTATTGACAGCAATGTTGAATATTATTACACAGGAAAAAAACAACTACATGTAAAATAATCACACCATGAGCCTCTGCCTTTCTAAATGGAGGGACAGTAACTGCGTGTGTAAATGTAAGCGTGTAAAACCTGAAGATAGAGACAAAATACTGTTAATCTGACTATGTGCCATTCTGCAATTCATCTCATGTAAACAATAACGTGGCGCACAGCTGACGTGAAAAAAGGCACATACCTTTGACGCTGAGTGACGAACTATGTATTCCTCGTCCACACGTAAACGCAAAAACTCAGTTTTAAAAAATCTCCGTTTTCGGTGATTCGAAACGCCGTTTACGTGTGGACGAAACAGCTGTGTTTTCAAAAATACCCGTGTAGGTGCGGACATAGCATAAAAGAGTTAGTAGTTTATTTCCTTACTACCTGCAGATTACTTGTATTTGCTTAATTGTTTGCTAAATGTTTGAGGTGTGAAATAAACCGCAATTGAGCAAAATATGGGTGCGAACATTTTTCTTGTAAAACAAAGGGGGGCCCAGCGAAAAAAGTTTGGAAACCACTGTGATAGATTAACCTCAGGTAGTTAATTTGGTTTCATTAATTCAGTTTATTTCCACCAGTTCTTAATCAGAAGCCCACAGTAATGATTCCCACACTGACTGAGGGACAGCAGGCCACACTGACCTGCACTGCTCCTGGTCTCTGCTCTGGATCTGTTCCTGAAATCACCTGGACATGGAGAGGAGCAGGAGGGACTGAATCTTACATTACAGGAAACAGCGTGGATTTTAAGACTGAGAATCTGACTGATGCAACACAGAGACACATCTCAACTTTAACCTTTAATCCTTCAGCTGAACAACACAACACCACTGTTACCTGTAAAATCCACTTCACATGTGAAACAACTACAGAGGAGGCTTCAACTTTGAAAGTAAACTGTGAGTTCTTTTACAGTCTCATTGTTTTTGTTTTTTAAATCTACTGAAGTTTACAGCTCCATGCAAGCTTTTGCAAGAAAGTCAGAAGTTAAGGAAAGTACATGATTATGTACTTTATATTTTTTGTCTCACAGATATGAAGGAAGTTGAAGTCACTGGGGTGACAAGTGTGAGGGAGGGAAATGTTCTGAATCTGACCTGCAGTGTTGAAAGTTTCCCGCCAGCTCGTATTGTGTGGAAAAAAGTTCCTCCCAACACAAACCTTCAGACTGAAAACACTGACCTGCACAATGATACTGGATCTGCTACACTTGTCAGCCCGAATGTGACAGCAGAAAATTCTGGGCAGTACATCTGTATGGCAAAACATCTGGACAAAACACTGACTTCCTATGTCAATGTGACTCTGACATGTAAGTGGATGATATGAATATTGAATCTGAAGTTCATATTTGCATGAAAATGACATGTTACATGTTTATAGGGCATACAAAGATACAGGATGGCTCTGTATGTGTGCTTCAGTCAGAGGTTTTGACCTGTGTGTGTATTAGTGATGGGTCGTTCGCGAACGAAATGGCTCTTAGAGCCGACTCTTTGAAGTGAACGAGGTTTTTTTTTTCTTTCTCTCACCCTCTCTCTCGCCCTTTTTTTCCCCGCTAAACTCTGCATGCGCGGCCTGTACTTTGCGCTGGGCAGAGGGGGGAGGGGCGTTAGTTACACTCGCAGTAGCAACAGAAGTGCTCCAGAATGCTAGGCGCAGTGTTGAGCTTTTGTTACCTAGTGGCTACACAAGCCAGGAAGTATTAACAACTGGATTTGGTGTGTGGTAGTAACACGTAAATGAACTTTTTTTTTTAAGTATTTGAATAAATATGAGTGCTTGTCTATAAATACACAAACAATACACACATGCTTTCAATTGTGTAATTTAAGTGATCTGGGTAGCTCTGTTTTGGAAGTTCAGTTAATGCTTGAAATGTGTTTTTGAGTTTGTACGTGCTTTTTGGAGTTTGTATATGCTTTAGAGTTTGTACGTGCTTTGTCTCTAGGGGCCATATATAAACATATATAAATAAAACCACTTTTTTTTACATTAGTAATTCCTTTTCTGCATAATTTTATATTATTGTTAATGATAAATTAATTAAAGCAACAAAACAACCTGAAGAGCCGGTTGGGAGCCGAAAGAGCCGGATCTCTAAAAAGAGCCGGAAATCCCATCACTAGTGTGTATCAGTGAAGGGTTTCCTTTACCTAACATCAAATGGCTGCTCCTAGAAAACCACACTCAGTATACTATCATTACTATTGTTTCAAACAACACAGTCAACAGCACTGTCAGTCTCACTGTAAAAAACCATGGCAACAGCACTGTTGGATTTCTTAGCAACATTGGGCATGTAGAAGAAAGAGAGAATCTAATTTCAGTACTGGATTTTTAATACGATCTCTGGTTTGCATGTGCTACACATAATTCAAAACAACATAAACAACAGCACTTTGTCCTTTCCATATCATTTCCCTCAAGTGCAGAGCAATTATCTAGTTTTATTTTAGGATTCCTGAAAGTCTTCATTGCCTTTTTGACTGGGTTTTTTTTTTTTTCAGTAATCGTGCACTGTTTGGTCAAAAATTGCTACAGGTACAACAGTAACTTTAATAATTATTATTAGGTTTTGTGTGAAGATAGATTTTTACATATATTTGTAAACATATTCTATAAAACCTGAAATTTCTCCATGAAAAAAAGACCTCCAGAAATTCTGATGAGTCTTTGGATATGGATTTTTGTTTGTTTGTTTGGATACTAATAGACTTGGATGACTAATTACCACAATCTTTTTTTGTTTTCTATAGACCTTATAGTTTTTTAATATTGATCTCTACCAAATGGTTGAGATATCACTTAATGGTTTACTTATACGTTATGTAAATACAAGTACAGTAGATAATACAGTTGCAATAAATGAAATAAAATACCAAATTATATTGAAATTAATAACAAAAAAACTATCCAGAGCATTTATTTCTGCCACTGGAGCTCATTTATTTCTAGTAGTATGCCACAGAACATCATTCCAGCAAAGGAAAATATTGTATCAAACAACAAAATAGTGCATTTCTAATTTTTTAACATTATATGCATCTCTGTTAAACTTCAGCAGCAGAAAAGTCTCACATTCAGGACAATAGTGATTGTATCACGTGCTGCAAAATCATTTGTACTTTCAAAAACAAAAACAAACAAACATCCAAAACAAAAATTTGAGTAAAGCATTAAACATTTCTCGGCACCCTTCTACACACTAAGTATCAGTCACCGGACACATGTGGCTGTTAAGCCACTCAGCTGTGGCTCCTGGAAACACTCAAATAAAAAAAACAAATAAAAAAAAAAAACGTGTGTGTGTTTACATATATAAATATGTGTTTGCATGTGCTCTCTTCTGTCTTACAGCAGCTCGTGTGAAACATTGTGGTTCTTACAGTACAGTTCTTCCCTGGATTGTTGCTGGTGTATCTCTCACTTTGAATGTCTTCTGCATAACCTACATATGGTTCCTTTGGTATGTTTCTCCACATGTATTTTTATGTTTTTTTGACTCTTTGAATGCAGTCAAGACTTTTAGATGATAATGGGCTTCTGTTTCTTCTTATTAAAGGACTTCAAGAAAAAAGGGGAACCTACATCAGGAGGAGAGAACCGACATGTCACTGCAAAAAGCAGATGTGTCACCAGATTATGATGTTATTGCACACCATATAAACTAAAAAGTCAGGTTTCAGATAGCTGTGTGATTGTAATGGCAGCCTGTAGTCAATACTTTGGTGATGTACTTAATTTAGTTTCATTGTCTTTATTAAAGCAGATACTTTGGTATTACAAATTTTAATTTAAATTAGCTATTAAATTAAAGCTTAATATTTGTTAATTTTTTACATTCCATTGTAAATAAATGAGATTGTTTTATATGTAACAAATTACACTTTCTATTTCAATTTATACATAGAGTTTAATAAAATTGTTCACCTGTCTACAGCTGCAAATTGAGCTTTTTTGTTCTTTTCTTTTATCTTTGTAAGTTCAGCAGGTTGTAGCTAACAAGGCTACAATTATTCTACCTCTTTATGGATCAAATCAGTTCACTAGCTCTCTGGGGGTCAGTCAGTTATAGCACAGTTTTTCTACTGTTCCTCTTTGCCATTGTTGTAAAATGTGGCATGGTGGAATAACTGACAGAATCTCCCATGAAACATTAGGTGAGGAATATTTTCCTGTTCAATTATTGGACACTTTTGTTTGCGTTTGTGTAAGATATAAGCCACAGTGGCAGTGGAGATTTCAGTAGTCCAGCTGCCAGCTATTTTGAGTTGATTACTGGGAATAGTTGATTGGTGTAGCTTGTGGCCCTTCTCTATAAAAGGGAGAAAAAAAGAGGAGTGTGGAAGAGAAAGCAGGAAGGAGAGAGGTAGTACTAGTGATGGGTAGATGAGGCCTTGTGAAGCGTCTCAGCACATTCCCCAAACTGTATCGATACTGAGTCGACACAGTGTTGCTGTTTTGCTCCATACTGTCACCTGCTGGACCTTAAATATCATTGCAGGCAACTTACTTGAGACTCACAACAGGCACTGATTCAATGACCTAGTCATACTTGTATACACTGTAAGGTATTGTACTTTCCATGGAATCATTTTATATTTTTTACACTGCAAATATTATAGACATCTTTGAAATATATTGTGAATGACGTTAAGTGAAAATTAAAATGAAGGTATTGTGAATGTAACATTACCCATTTAAATGTATTTTACGGTGGCCCCTAGAGACAAAGCACATACAAACTCCAAAACACATGCAAACTCCAAAACACTTGCAAATTCCAAAACACAATGGAAGTGCTCCAGGACGCTAGGGGCAGTGTTGAGCTTTTGTTACCTAGTAACTACACAAGCCAGGAAGTACCAATGACCGGATTTGGGGTCTGCAGCCTTAAAGGCCGCATTTTAAGGCCAATTACATCACAGCAACACGATGAAGGCTGTCCCAATTCAAAGGCTGCTCGAAATGTGGCCCTCAAATGCGTCCTTAATTGTAGCCTTCATGGCCCAATATATCCCAGACTTCATAGCGCTGTGGTGGTGTGGATAATTTTGCCGAAAAAAAACGGCGGAAGTGGAGCGGACGAAGAGTAAACTTTCAGAAGTAAGTACTGGATATTATGTCACTTATTTATGCGCAAATGTTTTTATAATGAAGAACATTAAAACATTACTGTTGGCCACATGTCGGGAAAGTTATGTGACATTAGCGATGTCTGTACTTTCAGCGTTAACTTGGTTTTAAAGCCTTTACTTTAAAATATATATATAGTCGACCTTAATCTTACAGAGAATGTGATGATTTTGTGGATAATTAAAGTCAGTCATATATCCACAAACACAACAAGCTGAAAGTCAGTGATGCTGCTCGGTTTGCAGTCCTGAATATCACGGCACAAGCAGGATTCACTGCACTGTTAATGTTAGCTATGTTATATTGCTGCCTCTGTTCGGTGGTGTCGAGCCAAACGGACTTTAACGTGTGTTTGAACGAGCTGACGGTTCACTCGTTAAGCTGAAAGAAAGATGCTTTAATCACAGGAGCCACACATGTGTCCACTGCACCATCTGGGAACTCTTCTTGTTTCGTAATAACACAAACACTAAATCCTCCTGTTTGTAGTAGTGTATACACCTGAGACTGTCACCTGTCTGTCTGTCCTGCACTCTCTCTGTTTCTTTCTCTCTGATTGTGTAATAAAAGTATGAACATTCATTTATAAGTCACACTTGTGTTTGAATCCTGCAGCTTATCACACATTTGATTTCCATGTGTGACAACTGCAAGTGTCCAGAGTGAGGACAGACTGAGGGACCCACTGCTGCACATCATCTGTGAGGCTTTGCACCCCTGATGATCCACCAGGACAAACTCAGCAGTGTGTGAGGAAGAGCCAGCAGCAGCTGACAGATGGAGAGAATAGACAGACTGTTCCCTGTTTGTGAAGGACTGCTAGGAAAGTTTAACATAACTGTCTGTCCTGAATCAGTCTTATTAGGTAATGTTCAAATAATTTTATCCTCCCAGTGTTTTCAGTGTGGGAGAAAGTACTCAGGGCCTTCAAGTTACACACTATGAAAGGCAGCAACAAGTTTAATATTCAGAAACCTAAAGTATGTATCAGCAGCAGAATGGACCTAAAAATAAATGTTTGTTTCAGTTCTATGAAGCTTTGAGTATTTTGGATTAGTAGTACTGCTGTGTTTGTTGCATCATATTGCTGTAATTGTTTATATGCTTTATATATTCTGAGGTAAGTTGATCTATAGTGTTACATCATATTCTATCAGGATGTTATGTGTTTGTATACTTTCTGCCCAGTTTGACCCATTTAGCAGAAGTCAGCCTGTTTAAGGCTCTGATATCTATTCTGTATGACTTAAAGCAGTTATGACATGGTCTGATTTTCTCACCCAATAAGGGAATATTTCATATATCAGTCTACTCTTCATTTGATCAGAAACAGTTTTCACAGCTTGTACGTTTTCTTTTTATAAATATATGTAAGCAATGAGCCAAATTTAGTAATGCCAACATACTGAAGGAACAACATTTGTCTCTTATATATGATACACCTATATATGCACTGTCAAAGATACTTGTCTTTGAGTGAAGATTTAAGGTGTTAAGACATATAAATAACTGCAACTTGAATCTGTACTGAAGCTCAGTATTTGACACAGAGTGCATGTTCAGTGCTGTAATAGCTAATAATGATTAATATAATAACTATAATATTGGCCATATTATATTTACATTACCAAAGTGATATGACTTTAGTCTCATGAACAACATCAGCTAATTCTTATTTACTAACTAATCTTGAAATAACTGTTCAGTACAGAAATGAAGCCCAAAAATCATGTTTTACTGTCCTGTGGTCTCAGCCTCAGATACTTATCAAATCACACAAAGCTCTTGTAGAAATAAACAAACAAATGAACAAAATATGTTCTCCTTCATTTCTGTCAAACCAAGTTGTATGACACGTTTCCAGCAGTTAGTATCACGGTTGCTAGGTAACCTGGGAAGCGCGACAGAGACTAGACCGTCCCATACAGACAAACTTGCCATTTATTTTGCAAATTGAGCTCAACACTGCCCCTAGCGTCCTGGAGCACTTCCGTTGTGTTTTGGAATTTGCATGTGTTTTGGGGTTTGCATGTGTTTTGGAATTTGCATGTGTTTTGGAATTTGCATGTGTTTTGGAGTTTGCAAGTGTTTTGGAGTTTGCAAGTGTTTTGGAGTTTGCAAGTGTTTTGGAGTTTGTACGTGTTTTTTAGTTTGCAAGTGTTTTGGAGTTTGTACGTGCTTTGTCTCTAGGGGCCACCGTAGTATTTGACTCAGAGTTTATTATAAATTTCTATTCCGAAAAATAAGTTTATCCAATGTTTTTGCATTCAGTCCATTGCGTTTTTGACACCATTTCCTCAGCTTTGGAAAACACACGCTCACAGGGCACAGATGAAGCTGGGGTACACAAAAACTGTAAAGGCAGGTAGAAAAGGTTCGGATAAGATGTCTTCCTATTCCCCCTGTACGTTAAAGGATCCTCTGATCTTGGAATGTTTCTCTCCAACACTCTCCACAATACTAAGGGATTGTCTTTTATAAAAAAATAAAATAAAATTCAGGACTGCCTGGTCAAAAACAGTCTTCCTAGATGCTTGATTTCAAAATAATAAAACATATATTAATGAAAAAAAATGATGACAATGCTGCTCAATGTCTATATAGGCCTAGCTGTGTTCATTCTCCGTGTGTTTGTCTCCTCATTTTCATGTTTGGCTCTGTAATGCCTAAACATTGAGGAGGTGCTTTTGTTTGTGTAAGAAAGCGCCGCAGAACAGATGCGACATTTAACCTGCATAAAATGTAATGAATACTTTACACTGCAGGTCACATTGCTGTTTTTCCTATTCTGATAGATTACACTGAAACAAAGACAGACAAACAGTTACCTTATTTGCAGTTAAAAGATTGAAATGATCCCACGCAGCAGAAGCTTTTCTTTTTCTTTTGGGCTCCATTTTTTATGGAGAGATATGTATTATCTGTTTCTTTGCGAGAGTAATTTTGTTTTTGTTGTTTTGGTGGCGACACATTCCGTTGACAGATGCAGATGTGGTACCTTTTAAACACAGTTTAGAGTGTTGGCAATGAGCGATACAGCAGCTGTATCGATCACGTGACTTTTTCTTAAAGCGACACACGCACCGATACAGGTTTCGCTCTGTGAGCTTGATACATGTGCCGGTGCGTCAGTGTTGCTGGACCCATCACTAGGTGGTACAACACAGTTGCATCTGGTTGCAGCTGCAGACTCCAGTGAGAGAAAGGAATATTTTAAAGGAAAATAGATTTAACATCGTCTAAATGGCTTTGCTTTTGTAATAATTACATTTTGCCAGAAGGAGTATTCATTTTAATTAGGATTTATGTGGATTTGTTTTGATAGTACAGAATAGGAACTTGTTAGTTTGCTGGATGTGTGTATTATGGAAGTTTAAGGAGGAAAGCTTACTCTGTAATTCGGAGTTAACCAACCAGATGACACTATTCAAGACCTAGAGAGGAAGAGTTTGAGAGATGAAATTCCAGGATCTGGTGTGGACACACACTCTATACTAATGCAAGACCTATTAAGGTGGGTGAAAATGTCATGTGAAGGCTGTGTGCAGGGAGGAATGGTGGTAAGGAGGACGCAAAGTGCAAACTAATTGAGGCAAAATGTGAAATTAAAACCAGCTTTAATGCTGAACTAAAAAGGAACAACACTGAAAGTTACAAAATAAACTCACATAGGCAGACAGAACACACATTACAAGATGAGGGTAAATCGCAACACAAACAAACGAAAACACGGGGCTTAAATACACAGAGGAGCAATCAGGGAATGGGAGACAGGAGGGAAACAGCTGGGGCGCATCAGGGCTGACGAGACAAAGGAAGCAAAACCAGACATGCTAACATGAGACACGGACTTTCAAAACAAAACAGGAAACACAGACTGAACTTACAGACAGACTCACAAGCAGACACTGCAACAGAGTAGTGATGGGATTTCCGGCTCTTTTTAGAGAACTGGCTCTTTCGGCTCAGCTCACTAAAAAGAGTCGGCTCTTTCGGCTCCCAACCGGCTCTTCAGGTTGTTTTGTTGCTTTAATTAATTTATTATTAACAACAATGTAAAATTATGCACAAAAGGAATTATTAATGTAAAAAAATAAACCGTGGTTTTATTTATATATATTTACATACGGTGGCCCCTAAAGACAAAGCACAATATTTAACTGAACTTCCCTGAGTATTTTTTTAAGTAACAATGTTACTTAAATTTTATAGGAAGGGAAACGTCTGTGTGTGCCTTGCCAAACACAGCCACAGCATTGAAGCACAGTTGGACAAAATATGTGACTTACAATCATTTTGCCAACATGAAAGCCGGTGGCAAGCTGTTTCTCTGAACTACTTGGTGGTTCAAAGAAACAGCTAAACACACACAACTGTCTATTCAACACTTTTTCTCTTTCAGCTTAAAAGAGGATGTGAAAACACCCTTTGTCTTGACCATTAAATTTACTGTACATGTTGCTAGTTTTAGTTATTTTTGGCTTATTGAATATTGATATTAAAATAAAACGGTAACATAGACATTGTGAGATTTCCTTTTAAATACAACTTATTTTGATGCACGTAAAAATATTACTTATGTGAACTCTGCAATATGAAGGCGTGTATGAAACTTTGAAATCTGCTAAAGCCCCAAGAATGTCAAAGTATGTGATGTGTGCCAGGCAGGATGAAGAACCCAAAAGCAAGACACATACACAAAGGAATAAACTCAAAACGGCAGCTTTATTGCTGTAGAAAAACTTGAAAATAAAATACAAGAAAACTAAACTAGAAACTCAAAACATGTAGCGCAAACTAGAAAACCAGGAAACAGAGAACCAGAACATTACCAGGAGCATGGAAGAAAAACACAGCACCGTGAGGGGACAACGCAACAAAGAGCAAAGGACGACACATTAAATACACAAAGGAGGGAAAGAAAAACAGGAGGGAAACATGTTTCTTATGTTTCTTGAATTTACACACCACTGTTGCTTGTGAAGCTTTCACTCACATGTGCTGTACCAGTGTGCCAGTAATGTGATTTCAGATCATTTGTGGCCTACAGTCGGGTAGTTGCCTTTGGATTTGTTGCTACTTCTGTTTTGAATGTATACATACAGTGAGACATTAAATGCAAGGGACAGCAAAAGATCAGCAAAGTACACAAAAAAGAAACTTTATGCCACAGCCAAAACTTGCAGCCACGACTGTGCATGTACCACACACTGTCAGTAACATGAGGTTTCTTCACCAGTTCCAATTCCTTAATTTTTACCAGCTTCGAGTTATCAAGAAAAAAAAGAATACTCTCTATGCAGAGATTCAGCAGTAGAGGGTCTTTTTTAAGCAAATAAAACAGCTGCATTTCTCAGTGCTTAAGTAGTGAGAAATACATTTACATAGTGTGATATAAGATGGTGCTTTTACTGAAGCCAGTCTTGCTCAGTAACATTTAAACGTGTGCTGAGAAACTTCCTTATATCTTGGTGCAAAAACAAGGAAGAAACAGAAAATAGAGACGACTAGGGCAGTCAGCTGAGATCACTGTGGAGAGAAGAGAGAACGAGAAACACAGGAAAAAGGTAAAAAATAAATACAATTCCACCTTTTCTTCTATATGGCACTGCTGACAAAAGTTACTTGTGCTGGACAAAAAAACTGGTGGACTGTTTCTACATTTATTTCTGTTGTTGTATTAATTAAATGATACAGCTATGTATTAAGACCGAGTTTATACATATGACTGCTAGCAAATTATGTGACATCCTTTAAGATAATTTGTGTAAAATGTGGACAATCCCTTGTTTTAGTTCTGCATCTTTACATCATCTGCGTTCAAGTTTCTCTGTGGAGGGATAAACTGAACGTGTCACATATCGAACATTTGTTCTCATCTGGGGTATTCTGCTTTTCTCTGAGAGCAGCAATGCTAAAAAACATTTTGACTCTTCTGTATTCTTGTAATTAGGTTGCAAAACTGGTGGAAGACAGCAGTCTCAAGAATACTGTGTTATCCTTTGTGAACAAAAACTAACAGCAGAGGCTGCTCCTCTGCTGGACAAGTTATTCTGTGGAGGGAGAGACTGAATGTCTCGAGCATCGAACATGTTTGTGCTCATCTGGGCAAATCTGTTTTTCTCTGTAAAAGGCAGCATTGTTGGCACAGGTTTGTATCTTCTCCTTTCATGTAATTCTACTATATTTGTATTTGATTTTTTTTATATTTGTATGTAACACTCTTTTTCTGAAATTTATCCAGATGATAAGATTTTATTAACACTCACAATTCATCATAAATTTGTGCCTTTACTATCATCTGTTGGCTTTTTAACAATTAATTTAATCTTTTGTGAAACATGTCTCGAGATACTGTTAACTAATATCCAGGCAGATTTCATAACCTGGATATAATACACTATGAAATGTGAAAACTATAGTTGCTGTATATAGCACAAACAAACACCTTGTGTAAAAAATACAAGTTACTGTGATATATCATTATATTTATCTTTCCCTTTGCATTAACAGGTGCTTCAGCCTGGGGCCAGCAACACTGTGACAAAGGATACTGTGTTACTCTGAGTGAGCGAGAACTAACAGCAGAGGCTGGACTCTGTGTTGTGATCCCGTGTTCTTTCACTACTGCTGATGAGTTTACACCCAAACATACAGTTTGGTACAAATGTGAAACATCTCAACACAGTTGCAGTGATGATGAAATAATATTTCACAGCAACAAAAACACAGACAAAAAAGCTCAGTCTGGGTTTGAAGGACGAGTCTCACGTTTGGAGCCTGATGTGAGTCAGAACAACTGCAGCATAATCATTAACGATCTGAAAGAGTCTGATTCTGGATCATATCAGCTCAGAGTTACTGGTGAAATGAATGGACAACAAGATGGATTCACATTCATTCCAAGAGTAACTGTCTCTGTTAAAGGTATGAAAAGCTATTCCAAGGCCAATCATGTAGAAAAAAGTCATGTATAATAACATATTTAGGATTTTTATGGTCTTAATGAAGTATTAACTCTTCTGGGGAATTGTTGACCTCTATGGTAGCTGGTAGGAACTGCAGCAGTTCCTGGCAAAACGACCCTTTTCACTAAATAGCTTATTATTTGAACCCAGATTAATGTGCTAGATGAACTTCCGGTAGTTAATTTGGGTTCATTAATGCAATTTATTTCCATAAGGTCTTAGTCAGAAGCCCACAGTAATGACTCCCACACTGTCTGAGGGACAGCAGGCCACACTGACCTGCACTGCTCCTGGTCTCTGCTCTGGATCTGTTCCTGAAATCACCTGGACATGGAGAGGAGCAGGAGGGACTGAATCTTACATTACAGGAAACAGGACTGACTTCAACACTGACAATCCGACGACTTTCACACAAAGACACATCTCAACTTTGACCTTTAATCCTTCAGCTGAACACCATAACACCAGTGTCACTTGCAAGATCAACTTCACAGGTAGAAAATCTACAGAGGAGACTTTGACTGTACATGTAAACCGTGAGTACTTTGCAACCTCCTATTTATTGTTTGCATTTTTTAAAATCTATTGAATCATCAGCAGATTCTGAAAAGGAAATAACATGATTGTAAAATGTGTATTTTTATCTCACAGATATGAAAGAAATTACAATCAGTGGTGTTACAACTATTAGAGAGGGAGATGTTCTGAATCTGACCTGCAGTGTTGACAGTTTCCCTCCATCTCTGATTGTGTGGTCTAAACTTGGTTCTGACACAAACTTGCACAGTTATTCTGGATCAGCCAGGCTTGTCATTGAGAATGTGAAACCAGAACATTCTGGACAGTACATCTGTGCAGTTACATATATGAACAATACCCTGAAGAAGGATGTCAATATCACAGTGATATGTAAGTACAAAACTTTGTGCTTTTAAGCAGAAGATTTTTAGCAGTGGTCATATTCGTTTCATCTGGTACCTGAAATGGTGCATTTAGATTAGTGTAATTCTTTTGAATAACTCTTACAGCCACACCTCGTTAAATATATGATATCATCTCAACATCTGTGTATATTGGCTTTGAAATGTTTAGACAGTGATACCACTGACGACTTGTATTTTTCATAAATGTCAAAAATGTCATTTAAAATAATTTTGAAAAGTTGAAGACGATGTACAAATGTACATCTTATTATTTATAGATGTAGAGTAAAAATTTGCTTAGAAAGAGAAATACTGTAGACTGCACTATACAGGGGAAGTAAGAGGAAATGTATTAGGAGCCTTTTGAAAACTATTATGATAATGTACAATGACCAAATTGTAATTTGCATTTTATTGATGTTTGTGGCATTTTACACTTTGCATTACTTAAACACACGCTGTTATCATTCTTATCCTGCAAGTTAACATCTACACAGCTTTGCAAGATGTGATTTTTTTTTATGTTTTTTGAGGGGCGTTCGGGCATTTTTCTGATTGAACAGAAAATGGCAGTGCAACTTGCCCTCTCCTTAAATATACCACTGAACTCACTGAAATGTATTTTGCAGATAACAGGACACATCAGATCATGGGGAATACAACTGTTAGGGAGGGAGATGTTCTGAATCTGACCTGCAGTGTTGACAGTTTCCCTCCATCTCTGATTGTGTGGTCTAAACTTGGTTCTGACACAAACTTGCACAGTTATTCTGGATCAGCCAGGCTTGTCATTGAGAATGTGAAACCAGAACATTCTGGACAGTACATCTGTGCAGTTACATATATGAACAATACCCTGAAGAAGGATATCAATATCACAGTGATATGTAAGTACAAAACTTTGTGCTTTTAAGCAGAAGATTTTTAGCAGTGGTCATATTCGTTTCATCTGGTACCTGAAATGGTGCATTTAGATTAGTGTAATTCTTTTGAATAACTCTTACAGCCACACCTCATTAAATATGTGATATCATCTCAATATCTGTGTATATTGGCTTTGAAATGTTCAGACAGTGATACCACTGACGACTTGTACTTTTCAAAAATGTCATTTAAAATAATTTTGATAAGTTGAAGACGATGATGTAGAGTAAAAATTTGCTTAGAAAGAGGAACACTGTAGACTGCACTATACAGGGGAAGTAAGAGGAAATGTATTAAGAGCCTGTTGAAAACTATTATGATGTTGTACAGTGACCAAATTGTAATTTGCATTTTAATGACATTTGTGGCATTTTACACTTTGCATTAATTAAACTCGCGTTGTTATCATTCTTATCCATTTTTCTGGTTGAATGATTACATGTCAGTGTAACTTGCCCTCTCCTTAAATATACCACTGAAATCACTGAAATGTATTTTGCAGATAACAGGACACATCAGATCATGGGGAATACAACTGTTAAGGAGGGAGATGTTCTGAATCTGACCTGCAGTGCTGAAAGTTTTCCTCCATCCGTGATTGTGTGGTCTAAACTTAGTTCTAACACAAAGCTGCACAATGACACTGGATCAGCTACACTTGTCATCCATAATGTAACATCAGAACATTCAGGGCAGTACATCTGTACAGTAAAACATCTGGACACAGCTGTGCCTTCATATGTTGATGTAACTGTGACTTGTAAGTAGATGGCATGTATTTTTAACCTGAAGTTCATTAACATTATAGCTTGCAGCGTGTCCTGTTTTATGATTCTGACTACATGTTTACAGGGCATACAAAGATACAGAATGGCTCAGGATGTGTGCTTCAGTCTGAGGGTTTGACCTGTGTGTGCATCAGTGAAGGCTTTCCTTTACCTAACATCACATGGCCTCTGTTGAATCACCACACAGAGTACTCTGTCATTACTAGTGTATCAAACCACACAGTCAACAGCACTGTCAGTCTCACTGTAAAAAACCATGGCAACAGCACTGTTGAATGTGTCAGCAACAATGGAAATGGAGAAGTAAGAGAGAACCTGCTGATCAATAACAACTTGTCCAAAAAAGATGGTAAGTTTTGTTTGGTTGTTGTTGTTGTTTTAAATTAAAACCCTTTCTGTAACACTTTTAACCACTTGACATTTTTACTACCATTTTTGGACCCATGTAATCTATGACCTATGTAATTAAGACAATCATTAGACTAGCCATTAGGTGTGCTGTATATAATTCAATATGTGAGTTAACAGGTTTTTCATGTTGTTTCCTTCGAGTGCAGAGCCGTCATCGGGTCTTAGGTGGCAATTTCTGGAAATTATCATTGCATTTTTGATTGGTGCAGTTCTTTCATCAGGTGTTTGCTTTTTGGCAAAAAAGTGCTACAGGTACAGAATTTATTTTTGTAGTTATTATTAATGTTTCCGTGTAGATGCAAATTAAGATTCATTTCGACATTGTTTCTGTAAATATGCCCTTTTCTACAGGAAAGAAATGACGAGTTCTGGACATTTGAATGACACTTTTGTGATGCTGACACGTCCAGATGACCCACTGGTATTTATGTTGATTCATCTTTTTTGATATAACTTAAAATAATAAAATGGGTTTCTGCACAAATATCTTGCATACATTTGGAAGAAGTCTTACTGCTGCTGGTAATCCACACTGGATTCCACTGGATAAAACTCATCATTTCAAGGCATAAAAATAAAAATCTTTCACATCTCTGTGTTACATAAAGGCAGATGTATATGCATAGTATGTAGATAGGAATCTCTCTCTCTCTCTCTCACACACACACACACACACACACACACACACACTGAACCACCTCTTATATTAAAACAAACCACCCCACCAAACTAACCACTCACTGCACAGCGCTATCAGGTGAAACAATAATAAGTCAGCTCAGTCCATCAGGACTACACTAAACAACAACACACAAGACAGTGTCAAGCAAGACAGTGTCAGGAAAGTTGATTGTTTTCCAGAAATGAAAAGCCAATCCTTTAATGAACACTACATATTATACAACTTTAGATAGGTGCATCATTGAAAACATGGGCTGACAACAAGGCATAGCTGTAATGGTAGGCAGAGGCTTCAGAATAAAGTGACGCTGCCTTTATTCTGCTAGGCGACGTTTAACACTGCCTAGCAATTTACAGGTGCACCCCTTACACCAGCACAACGCAGGAAGGGACAGATGGAGAGAGAAACCAAACAAATAGGATAGCTTGACTTAGAATATGGCGCAGAACTCACACCCTTTGAAGCATGAAAGAATACACACTAGATAAATGGATAGTTTGCACAATGTTGGGCTGCCTGTAGCTGATAAATGACTGAAACAATTTACTTTGTACCTATCAGATATATGATGGTCAAGCATTACAAAACAACCAGACCCTGAACTCAAACAGTGGGACAAAAGAAGTGGAATATGCCACCATTGATTTTTCCCTGTTAAAAACAAAGCCAGCAAGGACGCAAGAAAGCACAAAGACGGAGTACGCTGAAATCAAGAGGATAATAAAAAAAGAACAAGTAGATGATGATGGAGACGACGGTAAAATGTTGGAGGGGGAGATGAAACACTGTGAACCAGAAAAGAAGGAAGGGGAAGATGAGGCAGTGTACTCCACTGTGAATGACATAATAGATGATAATTGAGGAATTCTTTTGTATAGTTGCTAAGGATAAATATTGATCTCTTCAGATGTAATTGATGGATGGATGGATTTCCATTTTGTGTTTGAATTAATTTTTGAATTAAAATTTCCTCTATGTTGTAAACTTCACAAATATTAACAAATCAAATCTTACAGGGATGAAAATGTTACCTCTGAATATAATGCTCTGCAATAGTTTAATGATTACACATATTAGAAAAATGTCATGGTTAAGCAATTTTTAGATGTCTATACTTCTTTACTATAAAATCTTGCCCAATGACATTTAGCTGTAGTAGTAAATATAGTGGCTTAACTTTTTTTTACTGTATTCTTGATGTATTTTGCAGATTTTTAACGGTTTAAGTTTCCATTTGGCAGATGGCCAACACTGACATTGTCTGGCCACATATATTTGAAAGTGTACAGCCAAAGTGTGACAAATGATCTTTGGAGTTTCCTTTTAGTGCTTTCACAAAATGCCATTTTAAACCATGTTTTTTGTACTTTGTATTCTTGCTGAAAAATGTACGTCTTTTTGCTTAGTAAATTTATTTTTTCCCTGTCTTGCATGAGATCATTTATTTTCTTTTTGAGTTTTTATCCGACACGTTCATCAAGTCAGAATGTTTATTTTGACCAAATCATTTGTTTTATACTAGCTTCAGTGGTTCTAATGCTAATGTCAAAAGTCCCCGAACACTCCTTAAGTACACAATAACAATGCACGTGTAAGGGTTCCTAAAAACAATATACAAAAGTCTTTATAGCTTAAAATTACAAGCAGTCTGCATGCTCACTTTCAACAAGCACACTACAGTTTACATATTATTTGGGGCTGTTTTTAAGTTGCTTGCTCAAACAACAGTTTTCTCATTCCAGCAGTCAAAATCAGGTTATGACAGTAATGATGAAATTCCCTTTTTTCAGTATGGTAACGTATTTCCCTACAAAACGAAGCGTGCAACATTTTCTTCAGGAAAGGCATATCAGTTCTAAGACATGGCCAACAAGTGCTTAAAGTGCAAAGAATATAAACAATTTTTGATTTTATGGCTACAAAATATCAACACTCTTTATATATTCATATACTATTTATTTTCATTTACTTGCCTCTAACAAGGTTTTGCATTCATCCTGAGCAGTATGCGCCATCTAGTGGCATCTTTGAGTAACATAAGTCAAGTACAACCAAACCCAGCATCTGTACTTAAAGACACAACAAAATTTTAAAAAACTCATCCTGCTTTTAACTCAAAATTATCTGTAATTTTTACATGATCATAACCTTAAATATTTTTTATAGCTTATGTTTTTAATTTATCCACACATATTATTAACCCTTAACACACTCTGTACACATGATTTTAACCCTTAGCGTTATATTCCTGGTGTGTCATGGTTCTTTTATACTTTACAGATAAGCGGACCACCTCTGCATCCTCACTAAGGGTGGTTCTTTTATGTTTGTTTCAGTTTTCAGCCCCTGAAGTTGCTGCTTAATCTTTGCTTATAGCTCCTTCTGCAGAGGTCCTCATTCCCATCTCCTCCAGATGTATTTTAGGAACTAGGAATTCCTTTAAGGCAACACACTGAGATAAATTTCCAAATTACAGGCAGAAGGGTGGAGAAGAAAGAAATGGAAGCATAAAATGTGAGAGAAATGAGAAAAGCCCACACTCTCAATAACAGCCATCTCCAGATTTAAATGTCATGAAAATGTTGTTCATGCTTTTGTTTTCTCTGCTACTGTAGATTACTTCAGCTCTTTTCAGCAGCACATTTTCTCATTGGTATTAGAAAATAGACCAACATACTGCAATCCTGGCTATTGACTTGGAATTGTCACTCATTCTTTTTAAAGCATGTGGTATCTCGGCTCCAAGTTAAAAGCACCACACGTGTTGACCCTATAGCAATCTTACATTCTCCCCTCACTTTTCTATTTTCTTATACAAGAACTCAAGAAAAAAGTTCAACTCAAAAAAAGAAAAGAAGGAAACTCTGGCCTTTCTGTTCCAGAAGGAGAGTTCATTTAAACCCTGAGTCAGTCACTGGGGTACTTTAGATCATCTGAAATTGTCCAACAATTCACATGCATTTCATCTGAGATTTTAGAAGCTGCCTTCTGGAAAAAGTACCAGAGCATCCGGGCCCTCACTACAGGACTACGGAAAAGTTTCTTCCCCCCAAGCTGTCAGACTGGAATGACACACACACACACACACACACACACACACACACACACACACACACACACACACACACACACACACACACACACAATGTTACACCTCAAGCTTAACAAGAGGTTTCCATAGATACAGCGAGCACATCAGTGCCTTATATGGTGTTAAAATACACAGTACAGCTGTCACACAATACAAATACGTTACACAAAAAAAAAAAATGCTGAAGTATTTGCAGAGATGTTGTATGCAGCTGAAATGGGGAAATGCTGAGTGGCATTCTTTATTTTATTTTGGGCATTTTACTCCATTTAATCTACCATTTTAATACATGCAGTTTTTAGTTTTTGACAAAGCCCATTAATGGCAATATAGTTGTTCTATTTGTGGGTTACTCTGTTGAAGTCACAGAAAAAAAATAAAAAAAATAAAAAAAACACAATAATCACAATGATATGATTTTACTGGTATTTAAATTCCTCAAAGAACATTTTTCCTACTAAACACTAATTATTCAATCAATGAAATGAAACATATGTATATCATACATATGTGATATGTATGATACGTATGTGTGATGTAATAATAACTTTATCAAAGCCAGTCTGTAAAGTTCAGTGTTATGCTGATAAACATCTGGGAATCCTGTTGCAAAACGAAGGAAGAAATAGAAAAAAGTGAGGAACAGAAACTTTGAATTAAAACGTCAGCACAGATCAGTTCGGACAGAAGAGAGAACAAGAACAAGACAAAAATAGGTAAAGATGGTTTTCAAGTTTATACTTTAAACTGCAGATGAACCATATTTTGTTATATTATTTAACCAATTTTTATCTTATTTATTTTATACTAAACTATTATTGATCTCACTGCTGTAATAACTATGAGTTAACTGTGTATAATACATTGATACAGATAACATAAAACTGTCCTGTTAAGTGCTTAACTATATAAAGATTAAGTCTTTGGAGCAGCCGTAGTCCTCGGTAAAGGATGTACACATCATAATTACAACATAAATAAGCATGTGACATAAGATGTGACTTTCATGAGATGTGTGACTGTAGCTGGAGTCTTTCATTTAATGTAATTTCCGAATGTTTATTTTTAGCATTAATACAAATTTGTCCAGTGGAGGAAGAGATTCAACGTGTCGAGCATCGGATATCAAGCATGTCTGTCCTCATCTTGGCAGCTCTGCTTTCCTCTGTGACATGTAGCAGTGCTGACATAAGTTTGTATCTTCTTCTAAGTAACCTCCTAATTCAGCTGATATTCAATAATCTTTTAACATTTGCATATAAAACTGTTTCATAACATGTATCCAGATTATAAATGATCTATTATCAACCAGAATTTATGATAATTTAGTATTATTACTGTCTCAAGTAGTAATGTATCAAGGATCAGACACGATCTTTTACTGTTTGAAACTAAAAACTGTCTATTTTTTTATATTTCCCTTGCATTAATAGGTGCCTCAGCCTGGGGACGACAACACTGTGTCAGTGGATACTGTGTCACTCTCAATGAGGGAGAAGTAACAGTAGAGGCTGGGCTCTGTGTTGTGATCCCGTGTTCTTATAGGACTGGTGATGGCTTTACACCTAAACATATAGCTTGGTATAAATGTGAAGTATCTGAACCAAGATGTGGTAATCCAATCATGATATTTCACACCAACAACAGCATTAAAGTTCAATCTGGGTTTAAAGCCCGAGTGTCCTTTTTGGAGCCTGATCTGAGCCAGAACAACTGCAGCATCTTCATTAATAAGCTAAAACAGTCTGATTCTGGATCATATCACCTCAGAGTTATTGGTGAACTGAATGGAAAACCTGATGGATTTTCATTCTCTCCAAGAGTGACTGTTTATGTAAAAGGTATAAAAATGTAGACTAAAACAAAAACATGCTTGAAGTCTTAAACACCCTAAATGTATAACCAAAAATCAAAAATGAATTGTTTCCATTAGGTTTTAAGCTGAAGCCCACAGTAATGATTCCCACACTGACTGAGGGACAGCAGGCCACACTGACCTGCACTGCTCCTGATCTCTGCTCTGGATCTGTTCCTGAAATCACCTGGACATGGAGAGGAGCAGGAGGGACTGAATCTTACATTACAGGAAACAGCACTGATTACAAGACTGAGAATCTGACTGATGCAACACAGAGTCCTGTCTCAACTTTGACCTTTAACCCATCAGCTAAACATCACAACACGAACGTCACCTGTAAGATCAGTTTTACAGGTGAAACAATTACAGAAGAGACTTCAACCTTGAATGTGAACTGTGAGTACTTTGCTACAAACATAAAATGTTGTGAACCTTGTTGAATTGTACAACTTTTGGGGAGAAAAATGTAAGGAAGTTATTTTTTTTGTCTTTTTGACTCATAGACTTGAAAGAAGTTAAAATACGTGGTGTTACAAGGGTGAAGGAGCATGAATCACTGAATCTGACCTGCAGTGTTGAAAGTTTCCCTCTATCTCTGATTAGGTGGTCCAGACTTAGTTCTGACACAAACCTGAAAAGTGATTCGAGATCAGCAACATTTATAATCCTAAATGCAACAACAAAACATGCTGGACAGTATGTTTGTACGGCTCAATATATGAACAATACTCTGAAGGAGAAAGTCACTGTAAGGGTGATGTGTAAGTTCACAATTTTGTGCTTTCAAAGAAAAAAACAATTTTTTTAAACGGTCTTCTGAAAAAGAGACAGGATTACTTTCATAAAGAACATTCCTGGAAAATGAATGTAGTTATAGAAATGGAAACATTGTAAATATTGTGTGTATATTCAAGAGAAAACCTCCAGTGAGATTCTACAATAATCAAATTGTCCTTTAAATGCTGATTGATAGAAAATAACTGTGCACATGTTAAAGACACTGTATCAGTTTAGTTTGTTGTTAACATTAGCATCTACAATTTAGTGCAGAAGCTCACTCATATTTTTGTGGTAAATGGTTATATGTTATTGTCTCCTTCCTTAAATAAACCAAGTAAATGTGCTGCACAGATTACAGGAAACCTCAGATCGCTGGGAGAACGGTCGTTAAAGAGGGAGATGTTCTGAATCTAACCTGCGGCATTGAAAGTTTTCCTCCAGCTCTTATTGTTTGGAAAACGTTGACTTCCAATATAAATCCTTACAATGGAACTAACAATGATCTGTACAATGACACTGGATCAGCTACACTTGTTATCCAGAATGTGGCAGCAGAACATTCTGGACAATATGTCTGTGCAGCAAAACATCTGGATACAGTTCTAACTGTAAATGTCAGCGTAACTGTGACTTGTAAGTAGACGGTAATAATCTTCTCAAATCTGCAGTTCACTAATACACATACGTTTATAAACCTGACAGGTAGTCAGCTTCGGTATTGTTTCTGATAGATGAAAGACCATTCTACCTCTTTTTGGTGTTTCAGTGACTATAGTGGAGAGCACTATTAGAGAAAAATAAAGCCAAAACAGAAAATTTCCCTCAGTGTGAAAAATATTGGATCCTATCACTGTATGGATCAAAGGTTATTTTTTAATGGTTTTTTTTAGTATTACATTCATTGTTTCATCCCACTTTACTTGTGTGTCCCACAGATAAAAGGAAACTTCAGATCACTGGCGATACAACTGTAGAAGAAGAAAATGTTCTGAATATGACCTGCAGTATTGAAAGTTTCCCTCCAGCTCTTATTGTGTGGAAAAAAATTAGTAGTAACACAAACCTTCATAGTGGAACTTACCTGTATAATGACACTGGATCAGCTACACTTACCATTCCAAATGTGACAGCACAGCATTCTGGACAGTACATCTGTACAGCAAAACATCTGAATACCACCGTGACTTCTTATGTTAGTGTAACTGTGACTTGTAAGTAGACAGTACTAACCTTCTAGTAAAGTTTAGAATTTCACATAATTGTATAAACATGATAGGTAGCCAAAAACCTTGATCTGTATTGTTACAGTAAGCCTGTTTTAAATGTCATGACATAAAGATAAAGGTGGGTAAGAAAATAGAAATACATTTTCAAAAATAAAACAGTAGTTATCAGGCCACAATGCACTGCCAGAGCAGCTACTGTACAATTTGGCATTGTTTCTCTGGAAAACTACTGGAGCAATGGAACAGTTTTTTGAAAGACATTCCCTCTTTTGGTGTTAAATTTATATTAAAATATTTTTGTTTTAGCCATTTCATCCTTTCTTTATTAAATAAATTACTAAAATGTGTTTCACAGATTCAAGGCAACCTCTGATCAATGGGAATACAACTGTTAAAGAGGGAGATGTTCTGAATTTGACCTGCAGTGTGGACAGTATCCCTCCAGCTCTTATTGTGTGGAAAGATCCTATCTCCAACACAAACCTTCATATTGGAACTTACACTGATCTGTGCAATGACACTGGATCAGCTACACTTGTCATTCAGAATGTGACAGCAGAACATTCTGGACAGTACATCTGTTCAGCAAAACATCTGGACACAACTCTGATTTCTTACATCAATGTGACTGTGACTTGTAAGTAGACAGCACTAATATTTCACTATAATATATTGGAAAAGTAGCCGTACTTTTATTTAAAGGTATAATAAAGTGTTCCAAAATTTAGAGTGTGATGTCCCTTCAACTTTTGAATTGTTAAAAGAGAAATAGAGGTGAATTGGTAAATTGAAAGAGAGATAACATAGATGATCTTATTATGACCCTTCATCAATACAAAATATCATATCATCAAAAGTCCACATTAATTAAAACACTTCCTAAAATGTTTAGACCAAATTATGACTACCTTACCAGCATATGTAAGTACTAAACACTACCCCAAGGAAACTTATTATCGATTGATTTGCCACTGTATTAAAAAATTGATTTTAATTGCATTAATGTTATTAATGACATTACTAACTATTATTCCCAAGGATATTCCCTCTTTTAGTGTTTTGATGTGAATAATACTGAGCAGTATGAGGAACAAGGAAACTTAAACCATGCCAACAAAAACATGCTGCCTATTTTACTTGAGAATGGTCAGACATCATCTTATCGAAAGATATTCCCACTTTCTGTGTTTAGGTATCTTGAATAATTATTTTGTTTCCCTCCATACTGTAAATAACGAGGACATTGGTGTCCCTCACTGCATCATCAAGGCAAAAATAAAGCCGAAACATGCTAGCCAAAATGCCCCCTACATGGAAAAAGTATTGTACAAAATCACTCTCTGTGTCAAAGGTTTTGTCATCCATTAGAATATTCCAATATTTTTGTTTTAGCCATTTCATCCTTCTTTATCTTAAATAAACTACTAAAATCTGCTCCACAGATTTAAGGCAACCTCTGATCATTGGGAATACAACTGTTAAAGAGGGAGATGTTCTGAATTTGACCTGCAGTGTGGAAAGTATCCCTCCAGCTCTTATTGTGTGGAAAAAACCTAGCTCCAACACAAACCTTCATATTGGAACTTACACTGATCTGCACAATAACACTGGATCAGCTACACTTGTCATCCAGAACGTGACAGCAGAAGATTCTGGACATTACATCTGTACAGCAAAACATCTGGACACAACTCTGACCTTATATGTTGATGTGACTGTGACTTGTAAGTAGACAGTACCAATCTTCTACTATATTTAGGTCAGCTGTGTTCTCACCTGTTTCCATTCATTGTCAATATGCAGTGTATTTAAGCCCTCAGTTTCCCTCAGTTTCTTGTCTCGTCATTGCCTATTCCTTATGTGTGTTGTCAGTTCAGTCCACTTAATCAGTTTAGTTCAACCTTCCATGTTCTGTTCATCCCATCTTTATAATAAACACCATGCCCATAGTCAGTCAGTATGTGTGTCCTGCATTTGGGTACTCTCTTTCCATTCCCAAACACCTGACTCTCAAGAAAACGTTCCATAGCACAGAGTGTGATTTGCCTTCAATGTTTGAATTCGAAAAAGAGAAATACAAGTGAATTGAAATCTAATTATGGATGAGATACCAATATTACTTCTATTCCCAAGGATATTCCCTCTTTTAGTGTTGGGATGTGAATCATGGAGAGCAGTATGAGGAACAAGGAAACTTAGTCTTTCATGATTCTTTAAAGGTTATCTTGAACAATTCTTTTTTTGCCCTCCATATTATAAATTGCTGAATTCTGTTCCACAGATAAAAGGAGACCACTGATAACTGGGAATACAACTCTTAATGAGGGAGATGTTCTGAATTTGACCTGCAGTGTTGAAAGTATCCCTTCAGCTCTTATTGGGTGGAAAAAAGTTAGTGACAACACAAATCTTCAGAGTGGAATTCACACTAATTTGCACAATGACACTGGATCAGCAACACTTTTCATCCCAAATGTGACAGCAAAAGATTCTGGACAGTACATCTGTGCTGCAAAACATCTGGACACAATTGTGACCGTAAATGTCAGAGTGACTGTGACTTGTAAGTAGACAGCACTAATCTTGAATCTGAAATTCATATTCATACCAAACTCACAATTTACTTTTTTTTATGATCTGGCATTTCTTTTTACAGGGCTATCAAATATTCAAAATGGTTCAGGATGTGTGCTTCAGTCACAGGTCTTGACCTGTGTGTGTATCATTGAAGGGTTTCCTTTACCTACCATCCAGTGGTTGCCCCTCAAGAACAACACTGAGTACTCTGTCATTACTGCTGTGTCAAATGACACAGTCAACAGCACTGTCAGCCTAAATGTAGAAAAGCATGGCAACATCACTCTTGAATGTGTCAGCAACAATGGAAATGAAGAAGCTAAAGAAAAATTCACAATCCACAACAACTCTAAAAAATATGGTATGTTTTCAAATAAACAATTTTTGACCGCAACAATTATTTTTTTAGTAACACATAAGAAAACATTTAACTTGTGCAAAATATAATGAAGTAAAAATGTGGTTTTTTTCCATGTTGTTCCTTTGAGTGCAGAGCAACCGTTAGATTTAAGCAAGGGATACCTAAAAGTCATCGTTGCCTTTTTGATTGGGACACTTCTTACAGCAGTTGTTTGCTTTTTGGCCAAAAAGTATTACAGGTACAGCATTTACTTTTCTAATTATTATTAGGTTTTCTCTGTAAATAAGGCTGAACATGAATTTGCTTCTTAAAAAATATAATTCTCAGAAAAAAACAGAAGAGCTCTGGAAACCTTCATGAGACTTTGGAGATGGACAGACGTCAAGATGATCCACAGGTAGTGATGTTCATGTGGCATTTTTTTTTAATATAACTGGTATTATATGAGTTTTTGCTCACATGTCTAGAATGCTGAAGTGGCCATATTTACACTTTATTGATTAATATTTCATAATTGTTTTTGCACTACTAAAAGTCTGCAAAGTTGCAAAGATCCAAAGCTTTTGAAATTAAAAACATTAAAACCAATTAAAATAAACCAAAGTACTGCATGTGGATTATAGTGAAGTTTTAACTTTTTAAGCATTGAAAGAAGTTTCATTTAAACTGTAAAAAAGGTTTCTACAATTTGAAAGGAAATGGGCCATTTTCATTCCACAATGAACTGATTTCTTTTACATACCCACCATTTGTCTGTCCGCCAAGTTTAGTTCAAATTGAGAAAGTTAATTTGTGCATAATTTCACTAACAGATCAACTGAAAACATATGCGTTAGAAGAGAAATAACTGCTCATAATGCCAGTTATTTTGCAAGTGTTAAAGCCTGAAAACATTTTTATGAATTGTGTTGGGATTCAGTTTGAAATGTGTATGGTCAAACTATAACGTTTTGTTACCCATGCTCATAGAGTTATGACTACAGATACAGTACAATTAAGGTTGTGTGCCAACCAAACAAATTCACTAATCATAGCAGACTGGACTTGCACACTAAGCAGGAAAAGAGATGCTTTATAACACTGAAACCTGCAGACTTATTCTGGTGAACCAAAATCTAATCATGAACCTATAAATGAGCAAAAATGCATCTTTAACAGCCATGATCAAAAACAACAAATACAAAAACTGCAAAGCATGACAGTAATTCAAGATTCAACGTTGCATCAAGTTGATTATCAGGCCAAAAAAAGTCACAACAATTTAATAACAAAAGAATGTAAAGATACCAGATAGAAATGAACAACTAATATTATTTACTTTCTATCTAACAGGTATATGATGGTTCCCTATTAGAAGAAAATCAGACTCTGATCTTAAACAGTGGACCAAAAGAAGTGGAGTATGCTGACACTAATTTATCCCTTTGAAAAGAAATAGTGCCAGGGAAGCATTAAGGAGGAAAGTGATAAATGATGCTCAAATTAAGAAAGTAGTACAAGAAGAAGGTGGAGATGATGGTGGAGAATAAGGTGAAAGAGGGGGAGGTGGTGGTACTGGAGATAAAAGACTGTTTTCCAGAAAAGGAAGACGGACATAAGGATAAGAATTTGTTTTAAATCTCCATCATGGTCAGGAAAAAGTGCTTGTGGCCAATATGGTTTTTCAGTTTCAAAGAATAAATAATCAAATGTTCCAGTGTCAGCTTGTCTCTCAAATTATCCGAAATAGCATGATATTTTAGAAAAATGTCACAGTTGATACAAATTTTAGATATGTCTTTATTATATTAAAATCTTCAGTTTAATCTTAGTCTTAAGTCTATGTGTTGTGGAATGATTTTTTCCTGTTTTATTGTTGAGATGGCAAATGCCCACCCTGAGATTGTCTTGTCAGAAACATTGAAAAGATATAATTAAAAGTGTGTACATTTATTTACAGTTGCCCTTTTTTACCATACAGCTACTTAATATTTTGTTCTCAGTATTTTGTTCTCAGTAATGTATTTTTCCCAGTTACCAAACTTCATATCTAAGGTCATGTATTTTCTTTTCTCTGAAAACCTCCAGCTTGTAAGAAATTTCCTTATGTTATGTTGGCATGGGTATCCACCATATTGTTCCAGTGGCATTTAAAATTGAATGACATAAATTTAATTTATACAGAGCCAAATCACTGTTGCCTCAAGGCATTTAATATTGTAGGGTAAAAAATCCTAACATATAAAACTGAAAAAAACAAAACAAAAACAAAACAAAACAAAAAAAAACAGTGAGATTTGACACTTTTGTTTGTAGTGAGTTTTTTTTCTCCTCTACCCTTCACACCATTCACCAATAGGGGGCAGTGTAACCCAGCAGCGGTACATGACAAGTCAGATACTGTGGAGTTGTGATCCTGGTGCTGCTGCACCATGTCTGATGGTTTAGTCAAAGTCAGAACACCTATTCATGCTGTAGCAGTCTGAATTGTGTAACACAAGCAAATACAGGATCATATGTCATAGGTATGTAGTGGAGAGGAGGGCCCAAATGTAATCTCACAGATAGACTGAGTGAAACAAACAATCCGTTTATTTAGGCTGATGACCAAAATACAAAAAAGGTGAAACACAAAATACAAAAGGGAACTGAAAACCTCTACTTACAGAAATAGCAGACTTACCAAAATAAAACAGGAAGTGAGATAACTGAAGGGGGAAAACAGTCACATGAAAAGACTAAGTGCACCGGGCTTGAGACAAAGAGGGGAATAAAACCAAGGCAGCTGCTAAGAGGGTAACTGCATTGAGTAAGAGGGACAAATACAAGAGTCAACATAAACATTAGGCAAGCCAGGAATTTATAATACTTAAATAAACTAAACTGGAAAACAGACCCAGGACCATGTCATTGCAATCAGTTTCTGATTTTATGCTTGTTTGCACTGCAGACTGTTTCAACATGCAGGTCTAAAAATCACGGGGGGGGGATAAAATAATTTAGCAGAAAGCAGGGACATGCAAACTGACTCTGACTGAAACCTAAAACTATATTTAAAAAAAAGGCAAATAATTTCCAGAGAAATAATGAAAATCTGAACCGCTTGCTAAGAATTCAAAACCACAAACCCAAAGAGACATAACCGAACAGAGAATATTTAATAATAAACATGAATTCAAAGTTGAAAAACTTTTTCAGTTTGGGTTTTTTTTGTAATTATGAGTTGATGATGACTATTTTATTATATAATATAGAGCATATATAGTGTTACAGGGGTGCACATAAGTGGTGCGCATTCGCTGTCAAAATAAAAGACGCGCACCAGATAAGAAGTTGCAACGTGCGTTTGCGTACATATAAAAGTCACTGTTTTTGTCTGCTGGGATTTTCACGGCATATTCTGCACCACATCTCTGTGCGTTCATCATTCGTTTGAAGCCAGTTCACCTCCTGCAACCACTTTTCCTAGAATACGCGCTTCTTTTGCGGTTCGGGCTCCTTCTGACATTTCTTTGGAGGTGGAGGAACACCAAAGTAATTGCTTAAAGGAGCTTGCTTCTTCGACATCTTTAAGAGTTCTAAACAAATGTCTGTCCTCAACCAGAAAATCCTATTTACGCAAACGCGCGTTCTTATCTGGTTCGCGTCTTTTATTGTGCGCACCTGCGGACCACTTATGTGCACATCAGATAACTTCATAAAAGTGAATGTGTCGTAATCCAGTTTGAATGTATCACACCCTTCCTGAAATCTTGCTGTAAAAATACGGAAGAAAGGAAAAGGAGAAGCTTGAAGATTAAAAGTCAGCAGACTTTCACTGTGGATAGAAGACTGAAGAAGAAATAGACAAAAGAGGTAAAAAAAAAAAAAAAAACCATTCATTTAATGTTTTTTTCAAAATATCTTTAAAACACTAAACAATATTGTATAAAGGTGTTGACTGTGCTGGTCAAAAAATGTGTTAGTTTGAGAATCCACTGTTCAGTACAGTAGTAACAGTTTTTATTGTATTAGTGCTTTTGTTGAGCTGTAAAAAATATTTTGCTTTGGTCATTTATCTTTTGAGAACAGATCTTTGTTTACCAGAAAAACTTTAGGGTAATGATGTAGGCATACATAACTACGGAATAACCAAGCATGCCACATCCTCTATTATAAATGTGTGATGTAAGATGTTGAATTCCCTTAATATCTCTTTACTTCATTTGCTCCAATAAAGTTTCTCACTGGAGGGAGAGACTGCACGTGCTGAGAATCAAGTCAGGATGTTTGTTCTGATCTGGGCATCTTTCTTTTTGTGTAAAAGAGTCAGTAATGCTGAAACAGGTTTGATTCTTCTTGTTTCTAATCTTGTAATTCTGCTTTATCATTTTTGTTTTATACGGTTATATGTGCAGGTGTGTGTGTGTGTGTGTGTGTGTGTGTGTGTGTGTGTGTGTGTGTGTGTGTGTGTGAGTATTAAAAGTGTTTTTTTGAAATGCATTCAGATTATAAGTATTCATTATTGAAGTAGAATTCATCATAAATTAATCCAACGATTCAAATGAACCAAATATTCTTTTCCTCTTTTTTTTACCTCCTCCTTTGTAATAACAGGCACATCACAACAATGCATTGGAGAATACTGCATCACACTTAGTGAGACACTAACAGCAGAGGCTGGACTCTGTGTTGTGATCCCGTGTTCTTTCACTACTGCTGTTGGATTTACACCCAAACATATAGTTTGGTACAAATGTGAAGCATATTCAAGCTGTATCTATGATGATGAAATAATATTTCACAGCAAAAACAATATCCGTGTTCAGTATGGCTTTGAAGGACGTGTGTCACTCTTAGAGCCTGATATAAGACAGAACAACTGCAGCATCATCATTAATGATCTCAAAGAGTCGGATTCTGGATTGTATCGGATCAGAGTTAATGGTGAACTGAATCGGAGAGAAGATGGATTTGCATCTATTCAAAGGACAACTGTCTCAGTTGAAGGTACAAACACTGCATCAAAAAAAGGATGTTGAGAATAAATATTGGTTTTTGTGCTACTTTATTTATTAATTTTTGTCTCAAGTATGAAGTGATTTTGCACATTTATTTACCCCTGTGTGCTGTTAGAACGAAATACAACACTTTATGTTCCACATCTACCTGCTTAACATAATTTCCTATAATTTAAGCCAAAATATAAGTAGTTGATGAACTTCAGGCAGTTAACCAGATTATTCTTACGTTCTATGTTTCCACTAGGTCTTAGTCAGAAACCCAGAGTTAAGATTCCCACACTGACAGAGGGACAGCAGGCCACACTGACCTGTGTTGCTCCTGGTCTCTGCTCTGGATCTGTTCCTGAAATCACCTGGACATGGAGAGGAGCAGGAGGGACTGAATCTTACATTACAGGAAGCAGCACTTCTTTCAGGACTAAAACTCTAACTGCTTTCACACAAAGACACATTTCAACTCTGACTTTCAACTCCTCTGCTGAACACCACAACACCAATGTCACCTGTAAAATCCGCTTCACTGGAGAAAAAACTACGGAGGAGGGTTCAACTTTAAAAGTAAACTGTGAGTATTTTCACTATATAACTTTGTATGCTGAATTCTTTTGAAAGCAGTGTGCTCTCTTAGTCAGATGGTCTTACAGGAAAGAGAAAAAGAGAAGTTTTATTAATATGTCATTTTTATTTCTGTGTAACAGATGTTAAGGAAGTTAACATCACTGGGGGCACAAATGTGAAGGAGGGTGAAACTCTGAACCTGATCTGCAGTGTTGAAAGTTTTCCTCCATCTCTGATTATGTGGTCTAAACTTGGTTCTGATATAACCCTGCACAATGACACTGGATCAGCCACACTCTCCATAATTAATGCTACAACTGAACATTCTGGACAGTACGTCTGTACAGCAAAGCATATGAACAATATCCTGCAGGAAAACATCGATATAACAGTGATGTGTAAGTAAACTGCTTTTTTCAGTCAGGTGAAAATGGTGGATGGCTTTTTCTGTCCTGACACTTAACTGATCTTACACATTAATAAAGTACAAATAAGTAGTAATATTTATCTTGCCAACTAGCAAGGGCAACATTCATTTATAGAGTTGACAAATAGACATTTTTCACCTAGCCAAGCGTCCGTGTACCTACCTCTCAGATGTTTTGTTAACATGGAGCCAAACATCCTGATCAACTCGTTGTATGTGTCAGGGTTTCAGGTTTTCTTTTAATTTACCAGCAGGCTGTTTTCTTTTTTTTCTTTTCTTTTCTTTTCTTTTCTTTTCTTTTCTTTATATATATATATATATATATATATATATATATATATATATATATATATATATATATATATATATATATATATGTATATATATACTAAGTATTTGAGATATTTTTCCTCCTTAATAAACCGAATGTGTGTCACAGATAAATGGAAACTTTAGCTCAATGGGAATATAAGTGTTAATGAGGGCAAAACACTGTCTCAGCTACACTTGTCATGCAGAATGTGACAGTACATCGTACCAATGTTGAATGTGAAGTTAATATTTCACTAAAAATCATATTTTACCTTGGTTATTACGTTGTTTATATTTCTGATCATGTCTTTTCAGAGTTTTCAAAGATCCAAACTGTGCAAATCAAAGGAAACATTTGCAATAAACAAAATATCACAACAACATTGTGCACACTACGCATCAGTCAGCGGTGCAGCGATATCTACAGTAGCTACACAACAGTATGAATTTAGAGCAGAGGTTGGCAACCTGCAGGGAGATGTTTAGCTTCTCAGCTGTGGCTCCAGGAAACATAATTTATATATATCAATATATAATCATATACATTTTTAATCAGAATCTGTCACGGTCCAGTATTTTGAGTTTATTATATTTCGGTTTAATTCTGCTTCATGGATTGTTTTCTTATTCTCGTAGTGATGATGATTATTATTTCTTGTTTCTGTTTATCCGTGCTTAAGGATTTGTTCTCAGTTATATCTCACGTTTAGTTTAGTTCAGGTTCCATGTGTCATTCTCTGTCTGTCTGTCTCTCAATGTAAAGTCTGCATGCTTGTTTAGTAATTCATGTTTCCTGTTTTATTGTGAAAGTCTTTGTCTTATGTTAGTGTGTGCAGCTTGGTTCCCCCGTCTCGTTAACCCTGATCTCTCCCAGCTGTGTCTCCCTCCTGTTGCCCATTCGCTGATTACCACCCTGTGTATATTAGCCCTGTGTTTTCCTGTGCTCAGTGTCGTGTCATACCCTCAGACCCTGCCTGTGTGTTCCTGCTTGGTTTTTTGGTTTGGTTTGTGTTTGTGTTTGTGTTTGTGTTTTTGTTTTTGTTTTTGTTTTTGTTTTTGTTTTTGTTTTTGTTTTTGTTTTTGTTTCATGCCAGCAATAAAAGCTGTGGTTTTAGTTACATTTCTTCTCGGAGTCCTGCATTTGGATCCACATTTCCGCCTGCCCGCACACAGAGCCCTGACAGAATCAGAATACTTTATTGATCCCTGGGGGAAATTATTTATTTATTATATCTATCTGTGTGTGTTTGGTGTGTATGTGTGTTTGCATGTGTTCTCTTCTGTCTTAGAGCAGCTCGTGTGAAACACTGTGGTTCTTACAGTACAGTTCTTCCCTGGATTGTTGCTGGTGTATCTCTCACTTTGAATGCCTTCTGCATAACCTACATATGGTTCCTCTGGTATGTTTCTCCACATGTATGTTTATGTTTTTGTTTGACTCTTTGAATGCAGTCAAGACTTTTAGACAATAATGAGGTTCTGTTTCTTCTCATCAAAGGAATTCAAGAAAAAAGGTGAACCTACATCAGGAGGAGAGAACCTACATGTCACTGCAAAAAGCAGATGTGTCACCAGATTATGATGTTCTTGCACAACATATAAACTGAAAAGTCAGGCGTCAGATTTCCAGTCACAAGTTTCAGAAAGCTGTGCTGTTGTAATGGCAGTCTGTTATTGTTTTGTTATTTTTTACATTGCATTGTAGGGAATGTTTTACATGTAATAAACTACACTTTTTATTTCAACTTATACATAGAGTCCATTAAAATTGTAAACAAAGGAGTCTGAAAGGCAGAACAACAGAAGACCACTAAGATTTATAGCACACAAAACGGATGCTGATTGGCTCAGAGAAGGCCGGCATGATCATCCAATGATGTCAGCACTGAGTTTGACAGCATGACAAGGTAGAAATTATGAAAAGAAAAGACTAGCAGCCAAACATCCAGAAAGTCAGGCAGAGGAATAATTACAGAGATGAATATATCACCTGGAAAATGACACAAAAAAAGTTTACAACTCTACCTTGAACTTTTCCTAAGAAATCATCCACAGGTACAAATTAGAGGCAACAATCTTTTTAAATCAGGGGTCTCAAACTTGAGCTGTGGGCCACTGCTGGCACTCATTGGATTACCACTTAATGTTTAAGTAATACAAAAAACCCAAACAAACAAACGAGAAAACACCTGCCAAACCTTTTGAAAATGTGGTGTTTTGTTTGCTTTTCTAAAAAAAAAAAAAAAAGTTTTATTTAAAAAACATGAACAACAACTAGCATGAAAGCCTGGGTACCACCGTGAGGTAGCTGACAACAGAGTGAAGGGCTGAGCTTGTCTTAAATGTCATTCTGCTGATTGCCATTGATGGATCACTGGCTGCAGAAGACCACTGAGAAAGGCTGCAGCAGATGGCCGCCCCTCCCTGAGCCTGGTTCTGCCGGAGGTTTCTTCCTGTTAAAATGAGTTTTTCCTTCCCACTGTCGCCAAAGTGCTTGCTCATAGGGGGTCATATGATTGTTTGGGGTTTTGTCTCTGCATGTATTATTGTAGGGTCTACTATACAATATAAAGTGCCTTGAGGCGACTGTTGTTGTGATTTGGCGCTGTATAAATAAAATTGAATTGAACTGAATTGCTGGGAGAAGCAGGTGAGAAAATAGGGCTACACCCTCATAGATGGGCACAGTGCCCAAGTCAAAAAACACCAGACACTCAGTTTTCTCTTGTTCCTTCCTTACCATTGCTAACTAACATATTCAGTGTATTGCCAAGCAAACACCTGCAAATCAATGTCAGAGTTTCACCTCTGATACTGCTGGATAAACAGAAACTCACTCAGGAACGAGGTCACACAGAGCTCTGGTTTACACTCACCGCGAGGGAAGCAGTTGTCTCCAACCCACTTCAACTTGCTTCCCCCTGCAGGTTGCTTTTATTGTTTACACACATGAATATTCATAAAGCTTGTTGCTGTGTTAACTAAGACAAATTACTATATATGTTTACAAAGTGTGTTGTGCAAGCGTGGTTATACGATGTGAGTGCAGCCCTACCAGGATGTTGTTGTTACCTTGTCCCGCCAGGTGGCTTCCTTCATTGAGTTGAGTCTGTTCTTCTCAAGGCAGATTTTTCTCATTATGAAGGTCGTGCACATACTCATATGCGTGGGTTACATAGGGAGCAAACAAAAGCATTCTAGCTTTTTAAATGACAACCTACAACACATTAACCCTAACATTTATAGTCTTCTATTCTTACTACAGCTCATCATTTGTCAGCACTTCTCTTTACTTTTCTGTCCTCATAATTGTGCTTATTTTCATTTATGTTGTGTTTGCCTGGTAAGTTTGTATGTTTATTACATATAACTGATGTGTAATTTCTCTTTAACACCCTTTAAATTGAAAAGCTAGATTAAAAATGAGCACATAAAAAGTATATCGTTAAAGCTGTTTTTATTATCTTAATGGGGGTTTTTGCACATTTGTCAACCTCTGTGGGCAGCTAGAAAAATTGCATTTCTTTACAATGTTGTGAAACCTGTTGAACTTTACAGCTTTTTTGGACAAGTGTCAGGCAGTTATTCCTTAAGATATGTGCAAAAACAGACTCACAGAGTCTCACATTTAGAAGGGGTTTCTTCAGGGGGCGTATGTGATGTTTGATTTGGCAGATCTTTACACCGGATACCCTTGCTGACATAACCCTAAAGGGATGTGTGTTTTCTCTTTCAAAGCAAACACTGCTCCTGAACAAATTGCTTGTAGTACAGGCTATTCTTTTGTAAAAAATAAAAAATAAAAAATAAAAAAAATCTGTGTAATTCAAATACATCAAAATCATCAGATTTATGTGGTCACAGAGCAAGGTCATGATAAAAAAAATAATGCTGATGGGAAATCAGAAATGGAAACAGTAACAGGGACTAGATTACAGTTGCAGTATTTTGTTGTCCTTAAGGGCTCATCCTGCTTCAAGGTTCTGTAATTTTAAAGAAAGAGGGCCACTTGTATCGTTCGGCGATCGTGGCTCAAGAGTTGGGAGTTTGCCTTGCAATCGGAAGGTTGCCGGTTCGAGCCCCGGCTTGGACAGTCTCGGTCGTTGTGTCCTTGGGCAAGACACTTCACCCCTTGCCTACTGGTGGTGGTCAGAGGGCCCGGTGGCGCCAGTGTCCGGCAGCCTCGCATCTGTCAGTGCGCCGCAGGGTGGCTGTGGCTACAATGTAGCTTGCCATCACCAGTGGGTGGATGACTGGATATGTAAAGCGCTTTGGGGTCCTTAGGGACTAGTAAAGCGCTATATAAATACAGGCCATTTACCATTTGTATGTCAAAATTCATTTGCTCCTTTAATATGCACATAGCTGAAAGCAAGTTCATTGAAATTCAGTAAAAGAATTTTTGCATAATCTTCACAAAAGACAAACTTACTGAAAACAGATGAATTAGAAGAGGAATAAACAAGTAATGTTTAAAAGATTAAGGTCATTGTATATTAACCTGTGGACTGCTTAATACATGAACTGTGGCTCACATGTGTATGATTAAACTATAAGCTGTTAGAGAAGAAGTGCTGCAGCAATGTACATTTTTAAAAATCCATGTTTTTTTTAAATACATTACAGCTTTTTAACTTATTTTAGTTATCCGAAATCTAATAATGAACCAGCAAATGAGCAAAATGCGGACACCTAAAATCGCTTTAAGTATTCCCTTTACATAAACAACAACACATCTTTCTTTCTTTCTTTTTATATTAGAATAGAATTTTAGTAATGCAGATTTTTACAAAATGCTAACGAATTTTAATTGGCACAAAAAAAATTCTGTTCTTTGAAGGGAATATGATTGAGTCTGTGATGCAACAACCCTGCCAGGAGGAGAGTTTCTTCCTAAAACACAGACACTAGTATACATTAAGTAGACATTTAGTATTTGTTTGATCAAAAAATAGTAATGATGAGAAAACTTATTCTAGAGGCTTCTTAGTAAAGCTGAATTGTTGTCAAAAAGTTGATACACAGATCCCTAATGTTGAAACATGAAAGAAGCAGCCATGTTGGTCAACTCATGGTAGTGCAAATCCATGCAATATTCATTTTATGTATAAACATTTCATAAAGTAGTGAAGGTAAGATTACAGATGAGGATGTCGCATTCAGTCATCATGACTTTAAGAAGAACATTTTGAAGGATTATTGTGATTCAAAGTTCAGTTCTTGTCCTTCTCAATTGGTCCACACTACCCTACAAGTATAGCACATTTAAAATACTTTTTAATGATATCTGCCCAGTTTAATTTATATTAACACATATTTATTGTGTAGTTCTCTTCACGACAACACAGACACAGGTTGGTTCTTTGAAACGGGCATTTATTACTTGGGCTTTCTCTCCTCCTTAGCTTCACCATCGCCAGTACGCAGTGAGAACTGGTCAAGAGTGAATAGTACAAACCAATTAGCAACTTTACAGTACAAGTATTAAGTCCAAACACAAATAAAAACATTTCTCAAATGACAAATACCTTGTTGACTGCTTGTCCTGAAAAGACGTCTTTAAATCCTTGTGTTGCTTTTCTTTAGCTTACCCCACAGACGGACAGCATTTGGGCAGAACGTCCGTTCTGTCTTCCTCAATTTATTAGAAAATGCTCAACATTCAACTTGTTTAAGGCACAGGTTAAAAACTAGTTATGGACAAATCAAGTGTGTGATCATGTATAAGTTGTGTAGTTTTAATGTTTTATTTGGGAATAGAAAAGTCTTGTGTGCTCTCGTTAAGGGTGTTGTCACGAAAAACTAGCTCTTACACTTTACACATGTACATTTCAAATAAAGACATTTTTAACACTAAATATATATTCGTGAAATTATGTAACCCATTATAAATCATTCACACACATCATGAACTCTACACAGAACGTTCTTTAACAGCATTTGCATATTATAATATGTTCTTTTTCTTTCTCTGCATATTTATCATTGCTAAGTAATGCAAAAGTAATGTAGCAAGTAATATAACAAATTACTTTTTCTGACAAGTAGTTAACTAATGTGCTGCATTACTTTTAATAAATGTAACAAGCAATGTGCAATAAATTACTTTTTGAGTAACAACCCCAACATTGAAGACACAGTATAAGAGGATACTGGGGAACAACAAACTCACACACTATCAAACAGAAGCCAAAATTAAAAAAAAAAAAAAAAAAGCAACAGGAGCTAATCGACTAAGAAAGACCTGATACAAGTTGAAGATACAAATCTGCTTGAATATAAAGAACAACAGAATCAACTAGAAAATACACAATACTAAAAAACAAAATAACTATATACACTGTATATCTATCTGCACTGAACATATATATTTTAACTTTCACGTAGAGTCTTAAGCACATGGTGTATTAAGGTGGTACAGTAACAGGGCAGTTAATGTAAGGGGAGAGTTCTCCTGAATAGCTCACTCTCCAACTCCGGTAACTACACACTCAACATTTTTCATGCAGCACAGACAAAACAGTAACACTGTAGCAGAGATCTTGAACACGTCATGATAAAATATCATATGATATAATCACACACACACACACACACAAACTGTAAACCTACAATAAAGTGTTTTTATATATGAGAATCACCATTTTATGCATGTAACCTATTGTATAAGATAAGATTGTGCCACTTGCTGTGTAAGATATAATAATTAGGATTAATGTGCGATGTTTGACCGTGTCATGACCTATTGTGATAAGAAAAAGCCAAAGGGTCCTGACTGGCCTCTGGACGATTCAGGACGAGTGGGAAAGTTACCCAGCAGCAGGGGGCGGGGATACTGGTCACTATATATTAGGGGACCAGATGACACCCCAGCACTTTCTTCCTGCTGCTTCTTTCTGTCCATCTCTGTGTTGCTCTGCTGTCTGTGCTTGAGGCTGTACTGCTTTGCTTGCTTTCTGCTATGTAATTCTCTTGCTAAATGTCTGTATGTATTTTTCCTGCTGTTCATGTGATTCAATGTATTAAACTCAGTTCCAAGAATTCTACTTTTTTCCAGAGCATCTTTTTGAGTGCTTGATTTTAATTGGATCTAAAAAAAAAAAAAAAGTTGAATCTCCACATCGTTGGTGGGATAAGGTTATCAGGATAGCTTCAAAATCTGCGACCACAGCGTGTCTGATTAGGTAGAGGATCAATAGGGCGCCCATAAAACAGGGGGACACTCCCATAGGGTTTAAAATCTGGGACTCTCCACCATTTGCTCTTAGAACTGGAAAGTCTTCTCGGATGAGAAGTGAAACGTCTTCAAAAAGCTAAAGAAGTCGAGACGCCTTTCTTTCCAAGCTCCTTAGACTAGAATGCCCTGGATGACTGAGAACCTTCACAGACAAAATAAACAGAAGGCAAATCAAAAGAAAACATAAACCCAAAACCATTAAAATAGTTATTGTTATGTAAGTATTGAAGACATAAACAATCACACTAGCAACCAAACCAAACCAATGAAACCAAAATCTAAGGAACATAACCAAACAGAGAGTATTTCATGAATTTAACATTCAAAAAATACTTCTGTCGATGTCCGAGACTCTCACATATCCTGCCTCTTTCTCTTTTTCTCTTGCACCTGTTTTTGTATTCATTGTATCTAACAAACCTAGAAATAAACCTACTTAACTTGTCCCAGTGCTCAGCAACAACCTATCTTTATAAAGTTTCAGTCATGGAGCATCTTTTTGTTGTTTTTAAAAAGGTTTGTTTTTTTCATTACTTGATGAGTTTTTTTATTAGAGCATATATAGTGCGATATAAAATAATAACTTCATAAAAGTGGGTCTGCCCTAATTCAATTTGAACATGTACTCACACTTCCTGAAATCCTGTTGTAAAAAGAAGGAAGAAAGAAAAAAGAGAAGTGAGGAAGAGAAACTTCAAGGATAAAGGTCAGCTGAGATCACGGTGGAGAGAGGAGTGGTGAAAGACCAGAGAAAAGAGGTAAAAAAACAAACATTTAATGTTTTTTGTGGAAAATATATTTTAAAACCCTAAATGAGCCGCAGGATTATATAAAAGTGTGAACTGTGCTGGTCAAAAAACTTGCTAGACGGAAGCCACTTCTTGAATTCATGAAATGATACAGATGACCTAAAGTTACATGGAATACGACAGAGAACATGCAGTTCTAACAGTTTGTTTTGTAATAGTGCTTTTGTTTACCTTTTGAATCTTTTGAGAACAGATCTTTGTGTGTGTTTACCATAAAAACTTTAGGGTAGTGGTGTTGGCACAGTCGGTAAAACTGGTACATAACTATGGAATAACCAAGCATGCAACATCCTGTATTGCGATGTGTGACGTAAAATGTTGCATTTCCTTTGTTCTAATCTCTCTTTACTTCATTTGCTGCAATAAAGTTTGTCTCTGGAGGGAGAGACTGAACGTGCCGAGAATCAAGTCAGGATGTTTGCTCTGATCTGGGCGACTATCCTTTTGAGTGTGTGTGCTGAAACAGGTTTGAGTCTTCTTCTTTATATTCTTCTAATTCTGCTTTATTAGTGTTTTGTTTTATGCGGTTATGTGTGTGTGTGTGTGTGTATGTGTGTGTAGAGTAAAAGTGTTTTTTTTACATGCAATCAAATTATAAGTATAAATTCATGTAACAGAATTTAAAGTTCACATAAATCAGTAAGATCACTGTCACCTGACTTGTGCATTATACAACTATTCAGATGAACCAAATATTCTTTTCCTCTTTTTTTACCTCCTTTGTATTAACAGTCACATCACAACAATGCAGTGGACAATACTGCATCGCACTTAGTGAGACACTAACAGCAGAGGCTGGACTCTGTGTTGTGATCCCATGTTCTTTCGCTACTGGTTTTGGATTTACACCCAAACATATAGTTTGGTACAAATGTGAAGCATATTCAAGATGTGACTATGATCACGAAATAATATTTCACAGCAACAAAAACAATATCCGTGTTCAGTATGGCTTTGAAGGACGTGTGTCACTCTTAGAGCCTGATATAAGACAGAACAACTGCAGCATCATCATTAATGATCTCAAAGAGTCGGATTCTGGATTGTATCGGATCAGAGTTAATGGTGAACTGAATCAGAGAGAAGATGGATTTGCATCTATTCAAAGGACAACTGTCTCAGTTGAAGGTACAAACACTGCATCAAAAAAAGGATGTTGAGAATAAATATTGGTTTTTGTGCTACTTTATTTATTAATTTTTGTCTCAAGTATGAAGTGATTTTGCACATTTATTTACCCCTGTGTGCTGTTAGAACGAAATACAACACTTTATGTTCCACATCTACCTGCTTAACATAATTTCCTATAATTTAAGCCAAAATATAAGTAGTTGATGAACTTCAGGCAGTTAACCAGATTATTCTTACGTTCTATGTTTCCACTAGGTCTTAGTCAGAAACCCAGAGTTAAGCTTCCCACACTGACAGAGGGACAGCAGGCCACACTGACCTGTGTTGCTCCTGGTCTCTGCTCTGGATCTGTTCCTGAAATCACCTGGACATGGAGAGGAGCAGGAGGGACTGAATCTTACATTACAGGAAGCAGCACTTCTTTCAGGACTAAAACTCTAACTGCTTTCACACAAAGACACATTTCAACTCTGACTTTCAACTCCTCTGCTGAACACCACAACACCAATGTCACCTGTAAAATCCGCTTCGCTGGGGAAAAAATTACGGAGGCGGGTTCAACTTTAAAAGTAAACCGTGAGTATTTTTACTATATAACTTTGTATGCTGAATTCTTTTGAAAGCAGTGTGCTCTCTTGGTCAACTGGTCTTGCTGGAAAGAGAAAAAGAGAAGTTTCATTATTGTGTAATTTGTATTTTTGTGTAACAGATGTTAAGGAAGTTAACATCACTGGGGGCACAAACGTGAAGGAGGGTGAAACTCTGAACCTGATCTGCAGTGTTGAAAGTTTTCCTCCATCTCTGATTATGTGGTCTAAACTTGGTTCTGATATAACCCTGCACAATGACACTGGATCAGCCACACTCTACATAATTAATGCTACAACTGAACATTCTGGACAGTACGTCTGTACAGCAAAACATATGAACAATATCCTGCAGGAAAACATCAATATAACAGTGATATGTAAGTAAATAACTTTGTGCTTTTAGACAGAGCTTTTTTTTTTTCACTTAGTCATCTGAAAATATGAGTTCAGAGAAATTAAACAACTGTAGTCAGACACTTTTAAATATGAAGCTGTCCCACATCTATGTATTAAAGAGCCATTGGAACCCATTTCTTATATTTTAAAATAATAGGCACATTGTGCTTTGGATATAATGCTTAGCATTGCTGTCATGAGCTTCCAGCATCTATCTTAATGTCTTTCTTCATTGCTTATAACTTCCTGTCACAGACAGCAACACTGACATCTGCTAATGGTGGATGGCTTTGTCTGTCCTAACACTTAACTGACCTTGCACATTAATAGAGTACAAATAATAGGTTAAACTGGCCATTATTTCTGAAGCCAACTAGCAAGGACAACAACATTTATTATAGTCGACAAACAGAGATTTGTCACCTAGCTCACCATCTGTGTACCTACTTCCCAGATGTTTTGTTAACATGGAGCCAAATATCCCAATCAACTCGTTGTATGTGTCAGGGTTTCAGGTTTTCTTTTTATTTACCACCAGGCTGTTTTGTTCAATGTTGGGCAAGTTACTTTGAAAAAGTAATTAATTATAGTTACTAGTTACTTCTTCAAAAAAGTAACTGAGTTACAATATTCTAAAAGTAATTAATTACTTGAAAAGTAACTATTGCATTACTTTAAAAAAAAACATTTAACCCTCAGGGGCCAGGGTATAATTGGGCATTTTTAACTACTTTTGATTTTCCCTCCACATTTTACCTTTAAAAACGATTTACTTTGCCTTGTTTGGTATCTTCCTTTTCAGCACAACCTCACGTGTCTGAATTTACAATCATGTTTTCATTTTTTACATACTGTATTAACACAATTGATCTAAAATCAGACAAATAACATAAAATCAGAGTAGAAAAAGTTATATTTTTACTGTAACAACCACAAACATGTTTAATGAATCATATTTCATAACTTTAAATGCAAATATAAATTGTCAGTTTTAAAATCATATGCACAAGTTTTGCAAACAACAAAGTTATTTGCATCCATTTACCTTTTACCTTGATTTTTTAAATAACCATTTCAAACTATTTACAGAACAATCATCTGTTCTGCATTCAATAAGATGCCACACAAATTATTTGTGCCACTCCAAAAATAATTTCTGTCCACTATAAAGGAGAACATCACAGCCTGATACCTGCAGGTCTGACAGCAGCAGGTGTATCACTCCTGTTTCTACCTGGAGACAGCAATCGCCTCATTGTTCTGACACACAATACAAAACTATCCACAACACTACACACTAACTACACAAGAAAACACATTAACTACACACTCCAAACACGCTAAACGTCACAAATCTCTCACATCTCAAAACTCCCTCTCTCTCTTTTTCTGCTCTCTCTCTCTCTATCTCTCTCTCTCTCTATCACTCCTAAAACTTCCCCTGTTTTGTTTTTTGCTCATGAGCAGATAGTGCTTGCTAGCACTGTCCTTAGACAGTAAACGTGACGAAACTATTGAGGAAAAAAACACACGTATATATTGTTTATCATGACTCTGGTTTTACGTGGCCTATCAACACAGTTTAAAAACTGGTATATATCACCTTGTTGCTTTGTCTTTAAGTGGTCGTGTGATTGGCTTACCACGACTACTTAATTCTTCCTCAGTCAAACAGCAGCACTCATGCCATTGTTTTGCCCCCTTAGCTCCAGGTGTTGTGCTAGAAAGTGATCATGAATGCCATCCGCGGGAGCGCACGCAGCTGTTTAAAGCTGTAGTGCACAGATTACTTACATAGTCAGCTACTTCCGTGCAACTGAAATAAGGTGCGGTAAGCTGAACACAGCTTCAACTGTCTGTTTGTTGAAAAATAGTAACGGACCGCATTTTCTTGTTAGTAACTGTAATGGCGTTGTAATGATAGGAATAGTAATTAGTCAGATTACTCGTTACTGAAAAAAGTAACGCCGTTACTTGTAACGCCGTTGTTCCCATTACTGGTTTTCTTTTCTTTTTAAAAAAAAAAAACTACAATAATTCTTTGTGCTTTTTTACCTCCTTAATAAACCAAAACTGTGCCACAGATAAAAGGAAACTCGAGATAACTGGGAATATAACTGTTAATGAGGGAAGCACAGACCTTCACAATGAAAATTACACTGACCTGCACAACACTGCATCAGCTACACTTGTCATCTAGAATGTGATAAGACTATTGTGGACTGTACATTTTTACATCTGTACAGCAAAACATTTGAAGACAAATTTGGCTTTACCAGTTTGAATGATTTTATGATGGTGGTTAGGATCACCATGGGGAACAACTAATCTATGTCTTACTTTTTCCCTATTTATTTCAATTAGATTCTTCCTTCTAAAAAAACTACTGTAATGTGCCCCACAGATATAAGGACACCTCAAATCATTGGGAATACAATCATAAAGGAGGGAGATGTTCTGAATCTGACCTGCAGTGTTGAAAGTTTTCCTCCATCTCTGATTATGTGGTCTAAACTTGGTTCTGATATAACCCTTCACAATGACACTGGATCAGCCACACTCTACATAATTAATGGTACAACTGGACATTCTGGACAGTACGTCTGTACAGCAAAGCATATGAACAATACCCTGCAGGACAACATCAACATAACAGTGATGTGTGAGTAAGCAATTTTATCCTTCAGACAGAGCTTTTTTCACTCAGGTAAATAAAAATATTGTATTCAGACACTTTTAAATATGTCAAGCTGCCTCAACATGTATGTATTAAAGAGCCATTGGAAACCATTTCTTATTATTTAAAATAACTTAACTGAAAGTTGTGGCACATTGTGCTCTGGGTGTAATGCTTAGCATTGCTGTCAACAGTATCTGGCATCTATGTTAATGTCTATGTTCCTTGCTTACAACTTCCTGTCAAAGACAGCAACACTGACATTTGCTAGTGGTGGATGGCTTTGTCAGTCCTGACACTTAACTGACAGCACAGACCTTTACAATGAAACTGATTTGCACAATGACACTGGATCAGCTTGTCATCCCAAATGTGATAAGAATACACTGAACTGTATATCTATACATCTGTACAGCAAAATATCTGGAGACAAATTTGACTTTACCTTTTTGAAGAGTTTTATGATGGTTGTTACCACAGGGGACAACTAAGCTGATTATTATTTTTTCCCATTTTATTTCAATTATTTTCTTCATTCTGAAAAAAACTACTGCAATGTTCTCCACAGATATAAGGACACCTCAAATCACTGGGAATACAATCATAAAGGAGGGAGAAGTTCTGAATCTGACCTGCAGTGTTGAAAGTTTTCCTCCAGCCCTTATCATGTGGAGAGACCTTAGCTCTAAAACAAACAGCAAAGATACTGGAGCTTACACTGACCTGCAAAATGACAGTGGCTCAGCTACACTTGTCATCCAGAATGTGACAGCAGAAGATTCGGGACAGTACACCTGCACAGCAACACATCCAGACACAACTGTAACATCATCTGTCAGTGTGATTGTGTCTTGTAAGTAGATAGTACGGTTGTTTGATGTGAAGTTCATATTTACACTTAAAATCATACCTCACCTTGTTTATATTTCTGGTCATGTGTTTTCAGGGTTTTCAAAGATCCAGGATGTCTCTGAATGTGTGCTTCAAGCAGAGGTTTTGACCTGTGTGTGTATCAGTGAAGGGTTTCCTTTACCTACCATCAAATGGCCGCTCCTTGGAAACCACAAAGAGTACGCTATCAAAACGACTGTGTCAAATCACACAGTCAACAGCACTGTCAGTCTAAAGGTAAAAAACTATGGCAACAGCACTGTTGAATGTGTGAGCAACAATGAAAAGGGAGAAGCAAAAAAAAATCTAATGATCCGAAGTGTCTCCGATACAGTGGGTATGTATTCTAATTTTCATAAGTGAGACCTTTGCATTTATAAAAACATTAGAAAATCAATTAATTGGACTGTATATAATTGAAAGCATCTTTGAAATTACCTTTTTCATGTTGTTCCATTTGAGTAAAGCTGACTCATCGGTTTTGAACGTGGGATATTTAGAAATCATCATTGCCTTTTTGATTGGAGTAGTTCTTTCTGCAGTTGTTTGCTGTTTGATTAAAAAATGTTCAAGGTACGACACTTGTTTTTATTATATTTTCGTTTTTTTTTTTTAAATAGATGTATTTACACTTGACTTTAATAATGTAAAACCCTTTTATTCAGAAAAAAAACAAAGAATTCTGGAAATTTGGATGAGACTTTGGAGATGGTAACAAGTCAAGACGATCCACAGGTATTTATGTTCATTTAGCTTTTTTTTTTTTTTTTTTTACATAATTATAAAGTATTTAATTGTGCACAAATATCCTCATTACTGAAATATACATATTTAGTCTTTTGGTTTTCTATATAGTTTTAACGTACTAAAAGATCTGCAAGGATAAACAAGTACTGGAGGTAGGTTACTGTGTATTCATGATGCCTTTGAACTACGTCCAACCTCTATCAGTCTAATTCATCAGCATTTGCTTAAGGAAAATATATGCAATAAAAGAGGACAGAGAAAAAGAAAACTCATCTTTTTTTTTAGATAGATATAATTTATTTCGAACATGCAAATATAATCAAATTATATTTGATTATATTTGCTTCAAAGTTTTGCAATTTAAAAAAACAGGGACAGATCAGTACCAAAAATTAATTGGTTCTTTTCATAAGCCCACCCTTTATTTCTCCACCTAGTTTCATGTTAGCCAAAAGGGTAAGTTTTGCATAATCCTCCTAAATCACTGAAAACAGATAAATCAACATAATCCCAGTTATTCTCATTAAGATTATTTCATGAAAACACTGTGGACTATAACATAGGAAAGCTGAACCACATATAGGTCCATAATTTGTTGGATAAAGACAGAATTTCTGTAGTTTTGCCTCTGTACACAGCCACATCAGATTTTTAATCAAACAATCAATGTAATAGACTTTCATCTTTAATTAGGAGTTTTACCAAAAAAAAAATGCATAAATTGAAGTTTCTGTTAGATAGTATGTCTTATAGTACAGTCAGCACCATGATTTCTGTCTTTCTTGCTGCTATTTCAAACACCACAACTTAAACTTAATGGAAAAATGTAAGGAATGTGTAAGCATTGTGAAAAAGTAATTTAGGTTTGAATCAACCTGATTTTCAACCCACAGAAGAAAGAACTGCATGACATGATTTTGACATTAGTATTGCAGTATTGCAGATTACCCAGATAGACACAATCTAATGTGCAATACTGGGTTTTTGGAGGCTGGTAATTGACTTGTATCATTTACGTTGTACCTAGCACATATATGATGGTCAAGAAACACAAGACAATCAGTCCAACCCACAAGAAGAAGTTGAAGATGAAAGTGTGGCAGCAGAGAAAGACGTGCCTGAAATCAGCGGTGCTCCGCAAGAAGTGGAGTATGCAGACATTGATTTTTCCCTATTGAAAAGAAACAGCAAGTCAGAGAGAAAGCAAGAAAGCACAAAGACGGAGTATGCTGAAATTAAGAAAGCAATAAAAGACAAACAGGAAGATAAAATGGTGAAGGGCGAGGAGGAGGAGATGATGACAGAGATGGACCTGAAACAGTCTGAACTAGAAAAGGAGAAAGAGGAAGACGAGCCAGTGTACTCCACTGTGAATGATGTAATCGACAAAATTTGAGTTTCATTGTGGGTTTCCCTCGGATGAATGTTCTTTGATCTGGTGGTTTTGTGTATGAATAATTCCACTTTGAACCATTTTTCTCACACTGTCATCTCCACACCTCTGCGTCTTAAAGTTGCGTCTCTGCAAAATAAGAACTGGAACTTGGACATAATTTCCTAATCCCTCTGTTATTTTGCTGTCATGTTTTTGGTTTAATAACTTTTTCAGGTAACATTTTAAATGTTTTATTATGCAAGGGTAAGTGTGCTTCTTTGGACTGAACACATTTGCCTAACATGTAAAAGGTCCCCAGTCAGGACCAAGAGAAGACAGCAGGCACAAACCAAGCCTCAGGGCATCACAGCTAGTGTACTCCTAGTTTACATCCCAGTCCCCATTAAATAGGAGTGTTATGCCTCAAAGATCATCAGGCATAAAATCTGAGCCAAATCCTATCAGGTGTGGCAATACTAACGTACCTAGATTGTTTAAGGATAAATACTTGCTTGAAACGTCCAACAGGTGAGCACTTTTTAATGGCCAATATTGTTCTCATTCTGGGAAAATGTTACTCAACAAATTCTTCCCGAGATGCTTTTCTCTCTGGACATTCTGTCATAGCTTAATGAGATTAATAATTTTGAGTATAAAACATGTCTACTGTAGGTTAAATGCCCTCTGCACATTTGTTACACTCACCAGCAGAGGGCAGAGTAAACCCTTAAGTCAGACTGTATCTTGTGGTCTGTCATGAGACTGTGAACCTGGTGCTTCTGCACTGACAGCTTGTATATTTTGCCTGGTCCTGCTTGGTGAGGTAAAAAAAAAAAAAAAAAAAAGTTAGATTTTCTACACGTCTGTTTCTCTATTTAAATTGTGTAAAACAAGCACATTGTAAACTGTTAAAACTGGTCCATATTTTACTCACCTGTTTCATATCCTTTGTATTTTTTCTGTGTGTCATTGTGTGGTGTAAATGTCTTCAACTTTTTTAATTTAAATAATTAATATCTAATTGAATTAGTAAATAATTAGTAAGCATGCACAAATCACACTTTGTATTTGTTTTTTGATTCCTTATGTTAAATTATGCTGGACTAATTCCTGATAGTGTCTGCACAACACTCCACCAAGGACCAACTGTCCAACTGTCACTGTGATCCACTGGTCTAAGCAAAAGTAGTAAAGACACAAATACCATTGCAAATTCTAATACTACAAAGTATTGCAATCATATTGCCTGCTGACTGTGGGTTAGTGGTAGTGATGGGCAAAGCGAGGCTTTGCGGAACTTTGACGCATTTATGCAGGACTTGTATCACGGATTAAAAATAATCTGACACCCGTCTCCACAGTGACACACCTTCACCCACTCTTTTGCTAATCGTCACATTTTGATAAAAGCTATCTGTGGCACAGACAAGCACTGCACACACACACACACACACACACACAAAACGGCGCATACTCATTATTACCACATGTTTGGGTGGATGGGTTTTTTTCCGTTCCGTTCATTCACAGTAGCAATACTCCTGCACATGGGAGTTAGAGCTGAAAATTTGTGCCTGTTTAAGTTTTCTCCTTGAAAGCAGAGGCAGTTTCTCTTGAGATCATTTAATAATTTTTCAGCACAATGCATTACTCTCTCTTTCTCTGCTTGTGGAAGTCATTGGAGTCAGCAGGGGAGCTGGTCCCAGGTAGGGACTACTTGCGTGACCCCACCCCAGGGAAAAGGGTAACATCTCCTGGGTCTAGGAGCCGATTGTCTCTCCGGGGTTGAGGGTATCTGGACCTGGGGTGTAGAGTATGTTTGGGGAGTGTGAGTGTGTGTAAGGTGTCGATTTCTGTTTGTCTCCACGTTGGGTGAGTGTTGAGTATTTGTATATGTGTTCATGAGGGTGGGAATGCATGTTTGTGTCTGTGTGTGCCTGTTTGTCTGTGTCTATATCTATGTCTTAATCCTGTGGTAAATCATGTTGCTTCATTTTTTAATTTTTAATTTATTTATTTTTTAGTGGAAATTAAGTCCTGTTTGATTATGGAATGATATGAGGCCTGAGTGAGGCAGGAAGATATTTGTGGAAGTTTAGTCATACTTAGAGATGTCAGCAAATGACCACCAGATATTAGAGCAAGAAGATGAAAGTTCAGGCAAAGGAAAAAGCAGCTTTTGATGAGTCTGAGAAGTCCATTATGGATAAAAGGAATTGTGTAAGCTAGTTCTCTGAAGTTCTGGGATTTGGTTTGTAAAGCCCATACAGGACACCGGCCTGTGAAGGGAATCTTTTCATGGCAGCTTTGTTGAAATCTATTTAGGAGAGCTCTCACTTTCCAGAGGGCTTTATTATTTCCCCCCTTATCACAGACGTCAAGATCATTTGTTACTTTGACAGGCTGCCAAATGCTGAAGAATCTGTCTCAACCTATTGACCTGTTATAACCAGGAACCATTGTTGCTTGTTTTATGTTTGAGATCAGAGGTCCACTTATTTGATGGCCATGGGCCGCATTTCCTGTTTTCCTGTTTTATAAAATGAATGAATAAATAAATAAAATTTCAGGTCATTTGAAGACTGGCATTAATGCTACTTTCACTTCAGAAATGGGCACCGCCCTCTGGTTTGTGTGCTCTGATATATTTTTTTTCTAAAACCTGGTTGCCTGTTTTCTGTGTGGTGTAATCAGACAACTACATGTTGGTGGTTGTGGTTGTGGGCAGCGGTGTCCTCTTTTCATTTTTCAACTAAACAAATCAATAAAAAAACAACCCGATTTCAGTATGTTGAAATTGAATTAATAAAGACAGGAGAAGTAGAATTTAATGTACTTTAGCATATATATATTGTGTGTGTGTGTGTATGTGTGTAAATTCAACTGAAAAATTGTTTATGTCTTCTAAATTCTAAATGTCTATTTATTTCCTATCTTATTCATAGCCTTTTCCTTTTTTGTTTTCTTTAGGTCACGAGCAGTTGTCCAAGCATTTCACTACATATCGTACTGTGTATGACTGTGTACGTGACAAATAAAAATTTGAATTTGAATTTGAATTTAAATATTGTAATGCCCAAAGGTTTCAGAGCCTATTAAACAACAACGTGAAGTATGGACGATGGCTGAAAATGTGAGGTAAATGAGTGAATGTTTTGTTTTGGAAGAGGTAAAATAATTGTACATTTATGAGATCCCAATAAATGAAAATTAAGACTCTTTTTGTAAAGAAAGCCCATGTGGTACAAATGTGACCTCAATAGAAAAAGAAATGGTGTTTGACGTAGTGTTCTCAGACTCATGTCTCTGACAGAGAAGAAAAATTAGTTGCTTGGTATTAAGAGGAAATAGGGCGACGTTAATAAAGTTATTGATACTCCAACATCTCGAATTAAAGTTTCACACAATGACATAATGTGATGTGAGAAGAAGTTTTAGCTCTGCATCTAGTACCAAACCAAGAAAAAATAATCTCCAACAGAGTACAAAAAAAACCTTCCTGGGAATGTGTTGAAGTGCAAAGAGAGGTAACAAAAGAGGAGGAGCCCTTCCCAGGAGGGTGGCACGGATGCCCCTCCGGTGGTCCTCCTTGGGCTCTCGCACTCTGGGGCCTCTGGATGTCTGGGGCCTGGATCTCCTCCATGCCTGCTTCATGCCCTGGGGTACAGGGCTATGGCTCTCTACATCCTCTTGCAGACCATTACATGTGGAAACCATTTGAATACAAGCGCGCTGATCCACACAGGTGTGCACACAGGTGTTCACTGCTCGTAGACTTAAATTACACCTTTCTTGGCTGCTACTTCAAAGCATATTGTGCAATGTCTGTCCTGCGTGCTGCACAACAACATTCAATATTTAGTATTTACTGCTGTTTACACTTAGCTAGATTAATGCGATGGTGTTGTGTTTAGTATGTTGCTTTGTTTTTTTTTTGCTTGTTTTCTCTTCTTTCTCTCTCAACAGGTGATCCAGGAGATTTTTTTCCCCCTTTCTCACTGTCCCTCTCCCCTTCTGTTTTTCTTTTCCTTCCTTTTTCTTTCTCCCTTTCCTATCCCTCACTCATGTCTGTCCCATCTGTAACAACTGAAAATAAAATTAAATAAATAATAAAAACAAAGGTCGATCAAATGGACCAATACGGCAATGCCACGATGATCCATTTGGCAAAATAAATCCATTGGGTATCCTTGTTGGTCTTCAGACAACAATTCTGATGGCTAAAGAACCTAATGGGACAGGCAAAAAAATAAATAAATAAAAATAAAAAAAATAAATAAAATGTGTCCTTGAACCAACACAGCTGATTTAAATGGCTAAATTAGCTCCTTAACATGTCCCGAAGTTCTCCAAAGGCCTGGTAATGAACTAATCATGTGATTCAGGTGTGTTGACCCAAGGTGAAATGTAAAACCTGCAGGACACCGGCCCTCGAGGCCTGGAATTGCCCACCCCTGTCCTAGGACCTGGCGTCCACATATGTGGACATCACATTTTGGGTTATTTAGACCAAAATACTAAATCTTGCTCAACAAGGGCCTGATATCCACTTATGAGGACATTATACTGCAACTGTTCTATCGAAATTTCAAATGAATATCCTCATACGTGGCTCTCATTTTTCTCAGAAACAAAAATTTGATAAAAAAAAAAAAAAAAATCTGGTAATTCTTTGTTTTTATATTCATCAGGTCCCAATCAGCCCACATATCAAAGAGATATTAAAAAATGCATGCCATGGAAGAGTTTGGGTCTTAGGAGTTTAAATCATTACCACACAAAAAATGTTTTTTGTGAAAAAGATGCAGATTAAACACAAAGGAAAGACCCTGTTTTCTCTTTTTGGACAGTTCTAATAAAAAACTATGTACTAACGTAAAACACAAATGGTAACTGTTGAATCTGCTTTTTGTCAGGTATGAACTGATGTCTTAGTATACCTCGGTGGGGAGAGAGCTTATATTTGTCACAGAAAATCTTCTACTTAATACGACCACTTTTATTCCAAATCTCAGGGGCCTCTTACATGCTGTGCTAGAATCCCATCTAGGGAACCCTAAATCAGATTCTGACTTGTTTAAGTCATCATTCATTTGTTTGTTCATTTTTCTAGCACTTTTTTTAGATCTTCAAGAACTAAAAATCAGTGGAAGTACATTTGTGAAGAAGAGTGCTTCCCTTAATCTTAACTTGCAGTGCTGGCAGTTTCACTGCATCTTCTATCAACTGGATTGAATCTGACACCAACAAAGACTTGAACAGAAAAATTGAAAGTAAAACCACAAAAGGCAATGGGTCAGCCTCTCTTACCATTTCTAATATGACACCAGAACTTTCTGGACAGTACAAGTGTATAGCAACAAACAAGAACAAAATCATTATGAAAACCATTCATGTAAAATGTGAGTACATTTTTTCATATTTATTAATAATGAATAAAATCCTGTCTTCCTTACTCTTACACATATGGAGGAAATTTCTGTTCATGTGAGTTTACTGTGGATTTGACCTAATGTTGAGATTCATTTTCAGTATTTGCAGCTGGTCCAAGAATTTTGAATAGCTCTGGGTGTGAGGTTCAATCAGAGGTTCTGTGCTGTATGTGCAACAGTGAGGAGTTGGCCATTTTATGGTGGCCACATTTGAAAAGCCACACTGAGTATGTAACAACCAACGTGTCAATGCTAGATTTATGCTAGTTCTAACATTAATCAATTAACCTGAATTTTTGTACATATCTTGTAATATATCCCAGTATCCAGTTTTGCCTTTACTATTATTAGCACCATTGTTACAAGCTTATCTTTATTTGCTCAATTTTTTCATAAAGTTTTAACTCATCTTATATAAAAACTTATAAAGGCAAGTTAGTAATTGTTAATAAATTGTGATTCCTAACTAATCAGGACAATATACATAAATAAAGCATTTTTTAAAATTACATGTAAGAATTAATAAATTTTTTGTCTTTGAGGAACCAAAGTTATCACAGAAAACACCCAAATTATGTGAACTTCTGGGCTTTGGTGGGGTCTTCAGTAATTTTCATTTCTATTAATTAATTTCATTCCAGAAAAAAACAGACGAGCTCTGAAAACTGAAGACCTGGATATGGTGACCATTGAAGCTGTTCCATTGGTAATGTAAATTCATAGTTGGACAATATCTGAATATTACACTAGTATTGCATTAATTAACTTCTCGGTAAACTATAGGGAACATTAAATTCCAAGAAAAACGTAATACGCTAAAATTAAGACAAAGAAGGGAAAATGATGGTCGACTGCTGTCATACTGTTGTCTAATATGCAAATCTTAGTGTGCAGGTACCTTTCCGTGATTGGTGGATACAGAGGATGGACCATACTGATTGGCTAACTAGCTGGAAATGACTTATATGTTAATGCAACCATGGACTGCTATTCATTCCTCCTCAGCTCATCCCAACCAGCAGACCTTTGCAAACAAGTTTTTTAGGGGTGGCCTTTTTTGTTTGATTATAGTTTTCTCCTGTTTTTCTTAGTCACCAGCTCCTTTTTAGTGTCAAATTACCCAACAAACTAACACATTATAAATAAATCATTATCAAACTGTACCAATTGTGTGATGTAAGTGGGGTCTGATGAAGATGGATCACCCTAATGTTGTGGTTTGGCAACCCTTAGATGGGCCATAACAGGTGGACAGTGCCAGAAGGCTGGCAGAAGAGCTGGGACTGATTGGTGTGATCAGTCCTGCTATTTCAGTTGCCAGCGAGGACCAGAAAAAGGAAGGCTGCGCTAGGAACAAGTCAGCTGAACAGCTGCACAGAGCAATTTAAAAAAAAACCTTGCAAATGAACCTTAACCAACCTTGAACAGCCTGTACATGTGGATCCTTTGTATCACAGATTATTCTTATTATTTTATTTTGGTTTTGCTTTGCTGCTGCTAAATTGCTTTAATAAAATATTCTGTTTAAATTGTGGACATTCTCTTTTTAACCCTTTGTGAAACAATAAAGGTAAAATGCTAAGTATCAATTCATTCTAGTGTGAATAGCTCTTACAGGTTACTTTAGCCCTTTAGAAATAACAGACTCTGAGGCCTTCTGTCCAGGCCCCTAAATTTAAACCAGTTAATTACCAGTTAAGTACACCAGTCTAGAAGGGAGCTGCCATTAATGGATATGGCTGATGGAGGTCGGGCCTACAAGGCCAATCCTGTCCCTGGTTTTTATCTGAGACAACCGGGGTAGAAATTCTGATCGTTTTGAGGCAGTTAGAGCTGGGCGAATCGCCTCATCCACATTTGTTCTATCTAAGCTCTGTACAGACTGTTGGGTAACACTCATATGTCAGAGGGTAGGACTCTTTTAGCAGAGAGACAATTCAGGCTTCCTGTATTGGGTGCTGGTTCCACCAGATTGACACCACCTCTTATGTTTCACTATGTTCTGTTTTGCATTTTCAAAAATACACTCACAATATACTCATAAACAAAACTTTCTTTATCAGACAAGTTTTTAGATAGCATCGGAGAGTGGGCAGAAGTCATATCAGGTAACTTCATAAAGCTATAAAGGAGCAAAAGCAGCCTTATTCTATACATGCACATTGGTATGAAGTCTTTACTACTGATGAGGACAAACTGTATTTAGATTGAAACAACTGTGACCTTAAAATAGTAAAGTGTCAACAGGAACTTAGAGTGAATAAAATTATACTATATGGGGCAACATACTAATCATAATAATTGTCCAGAAACCTTTTAGAACACAGTGTAAATCCCAAAAAGCTGATTCTTTTTAGCTGGATGTTTTCAGTGGGAGAAAAATTTCATCACTCACCTAAATGACATTTTGCAACCCAGCAAACTTGAAATCCATCTCTAGCAAAGACAGAAGTTCTTTCAAATATCTGTGGGAGTTTCTCTTTTCATATTAATAAAAATCACAATTAAATATGTGGCTATTATTTTATTTAGTTGCACCAAAAACATCATTAACATAGATGCAGAACTCCCTGAATCTCCCAAATATTTCAAAGCTTCACACTTGATACTAAAAATAATCCCTGATTTCATTGCTGTTAAAATGTCACATTAATGGTGGTTTTAGCTCTAAGTGTGGCTGCAGTCTAAGAGGAAATAGTGGCGGACAGAGTATAGAAGAACTTCCTGGAAACATGTTAAAGATGCAAAGAGAAGTAAATTAAATAAATAACAGCAAAGGCTGGACTGTGTTGTTTTGTCACGTTCTGTTATTAGAGAAGATGGTTCTGATGTCATTTGACACAAACATCATGGAAGCTCTAAGAAAGCAGCATTTAAGTTTCAAGGGAGGTTGTCAGTGCTGAAGTCAGATCTGAAAAAAAGCTTCAATGACCTCGACCAGTCAGACTCTAGACCATATCGAGTTGTTATTGTTAGTAAGATGAAGAATGTCTATATGTTGATTTCTGATGCAAACGTCACAGTTACAGGTGTCAAAAACCTACAGCAATACTCCCACAAATTTGATTCTGAGAAACGTTTCATCACCCATCCAAGTGACTTCTTTAGTCTCAGCTGACTGCAGACTGGTGGTCATGGCAATTTGCATATTAATGATCAAGAGACTGACCTCATATTTAGCAATGAGACACTAAATGTTTTCTCTTATGTCTGTGTCATTCTGACTCGCTCTCTTCACGTCCACATGATTTGGAGAATGTCCAGAGCAGTGAGCAGTTGAGGTATTGTTTCAAACTGTTTAAATATCGGTAGATTTAAAGACAAAGCTTCTACATAAATGCAGTTTCATGTTTGATCTGTATATTGTGGTGTGAATTAGTATAATCTGCAGTTACTGTTCTCGCGAGAACTAAAGTATATATTTATGTACTTCCTAAATAGACATCGGTATAATTTCAGTCTGGCTAAACATGTTCTCAGAGTTTACCACAGTAAGACACTATAACAGTCATCTGTAAATTCACACAATTTTTCTGTAGGTTGCAAAAGAAAACTGAAAGAAACTAAAACTACTGCAAGCACCTCTCCAGGGTTCTGTTTTTGTGGAGATGAGAAATAGCCTGAGCTGGACTTTTGCAATAGCAGGATTTCCAGGTGTCCAGCACAACACAGGCATCCCTCGACTGAGAGGCACCAAATCTAGAAATAGCTGAAATTTTCTGTGGCCTCAAAGCACACAGCATGTTTACTAGTGTGGACAGAACACGGAGAAAGGAAACAGTTTTAAGAGGTGAACAACACTCAACATATGGAGCAAGTCCTGAGCCTTGACCTTGACAGCTTCTGAAACTTGAAAACAAAAACAGTGAAGGTGTTCTCGCTCATGGGGGCAAAGGCAGAGGAGGCAAGAGTACAGAAATTCTGTAATTAGTAATATTACAGAATATAATATTAGTAAATGAGAAAACAAATTAATCTAAATTTTAATTACAATTCTAATGAATGTACTCAGACTTAATCTGTTATTTAAAATATACATTTTCTGTTGCCTGCATGATGTTGGGTGGCTTTGCCTCCACACCAAAAAACAGAAAAAAACAGTCAGTGGTTAAAGTGAAATTTGGCAAGTGGGGGAACACACAATCTGTTTTAGCAGCTCAGTGTGGGTAAAATACTCCCAACTCACAATAATTTCTAATGTGAGCTCCAGTAGATTTTCTAAATGTCCTGTTCTCACAGTTTACCACAGTATTAGACTATAACAGTTATCTGTGAATTCACAAGATTTTAAGCCATAGAAGAAAACTGAACAACAGCTATTACACGCATAATAATGATCACATTTACTTTGAACTTAGATTTGAATTTTATTGAAGTGATAAAACAAAAACTTACACGAAGCTACTGATTTTACCTGATACAGACATATGTGAAATGTACAGATGCTTTTTTGCATACAAGAACGTCTCCACAAAGATTCACACAGTTTCACTTTGGTTATGCTTTTGTTGAAGTTGGAGTTTATAAGTAGATTTATTACATTATTTACACAGTATAGTTGGCACCTCAAAGTTTCCTTGTATTAAATGAAGTGGAGTAGCATAGCATTAGATTAAGATTGCATGTCTTGATATCTTTAGCTAATCCCCACTAAGGACTGCCACTTACAAGAAGCCATCACATGAGAGTGTGTTTTATGAAAACCTCTTTGCCAGGATGTACATCTATATTAGAAACCCTGTTATTGTTTTATTTAGACTGCATTAAACACCATAGCCTAATATCTGAATGATTTTTCTTTTTTGTAAGTGCTGCAACAACACATGATCATCATTGTCCCTTTTTTCTGTCTTTATTTCAACATATTCTGTTTCTCCTCTCCTTCCTGGTTTTGACGTCATTGTCAATGTTGTCCACGTCTTTGGTGCAATGTCATCATTGTCACCAGCGATGCGTTCTCACATGACTAAGTTTCTCCTTCAGCTGCCTCTCGCTCATGGATCCCATCATATACTGTTGCTTGATCAGCATCCAGCTATCAGACACATTGCAGGATAATTTGTCAGCTAATAAAAGTTAAACATCTGTATAATTAAGCTACATGACAGAAGGCTAGCTAATGATATACATTACCATTGGAACTTCTTCAGTCACAGTCTCCAGGTTTTCAGACCTCCTCCATTTTTTTCTGAGAACAAATCAATTAATATGAATCCTTCTTGCAGAAGGTCCCACAGCAGCTCGCAACAACAGCAGGGCATTTACATAAACTGAATTTTTTCTATGGTCACTCTGTTTTTTTGTTTTGTTTTGTTTTTCATTTTTCGAGGGAACAAATTATATCTTGAATCATAAATTCCAATTTATCCTTATATGTACATATGATATGTGCATTACTTATGTATACTGGTCCCATTAGCTAGGAATTACAGGGTATTGGAAATGACAGATTGTCAAACTAACTATACATGATTAGCCCAAACATTATGACCAAATGAAGCATATAAACATTATGCTAACAATGGTGAAATCAAAAATCGGCATATATTAGGAAATGTGTGACTGACAGATGTCATCCATAGCTGGTGGAACATTGTGTGATATTTTAAAACCTGTTTCTTGTAGCTGCAAGCAAAGAACAGCATATAAAGCAATAAAAAGCAGCAACTGTCAAAATGTTTTGTATCATCAGTTTTGTTATTATATTGTATTAAAATAAACCAATGTGTGGATGTTTATCGCTAAAAAAGCTGCATTGTGATACAATGAAAGAGGTCATTTGCATCAAATATATAGGAACAGTTTTTTTTGTAATATAATAGGATTGATATTAGAAGTAGATTAAATTCTTAGATTAAAATAATCTAAATAAAAAAATAATCTTCACATTCCAAAATTAAACTCTGAAATGTAACTGTACCTGTTGGATTTTGTTACCAAAAAAGCAACGACTGCTGAAAGAATTATCCCAATAAGACAAATCAGAAAGGCCCTCAATGTTGCAGCAATAACTTTCGGGTCTTGTTTGTAAAGATCTGAAATCACAACGTTGAAAAATGTTTTTTGCTTATGTTATATAAAACATGTAAAAACAGGAAGTGAATGTCTTACATTTTTTGATAGCTCTAGTATAGGAGATATATTTTACTTGTAAATACTTGCTAACTCTATTTAACGTCTTTACTGTAATGCTGTGATTTAGTTGTCCAATACTATTACTGCTGACACATTCAATAGTGGAGTTGTCTTAAATTTGAGTATAGGGGAGATATTTCACTCATAGATACTTACAGTTATTTCTTTCTTCAGATGATGATGAATTAGCATTGAACTCGTTTATTATAAGGCTGACACTTGAGGTATTTCCAATACTATTACTGCTGACACATTCAATAGTGGAGTTGTGATAGTGATCTTGGGACACAGTGATGGTGCTGGTGACTCTGGTGTTTGACACATTGGTTGTTACAGAGTACTCAGTGTGGCTCTCCCAAGTGTGGCCATTTGATGGTGGGTGAAGGAAACCCCTCACTGATACACACACAGGTCAAAACCTTTGACTGAGCGACACAAGAGTTATTCAAGATTCTTGCTGCATCTGCAAAAACAGAATAAGAAGCTCAGCATCAAGATTACAGTAAACTCATAGGAACATAAATTGTCTTAACACATTGCTTCAATATAAGAATATCTGATACTGAAGAACACAACAATGTAATTAATATTACATTTACTTTCCAGATTTGAATGAAAACTGCTTTTTTAGGTAAAAAATGCAAAAAATAAGAGCAGACAAAATATAATGTCAGTCATGAAAGTTTTACACTTACAGTAATTACAACATTATTATAATTACTGCTACTACTACTAATACTGTAATAATGATAAAAAATATACTTTTGCCAAGAGTAATACTCACACTTGACATTAAGAGTTTTTGTCTCATTTGTTTTGACATTTTTGAAGGTGACCTTACAGGTGACGTTACAGGTGACCTTACAGGTGACCTGACCACCGTTGTGTTTTGTTGAAGCGTTAAAGGTCAGAGTTGACTTGAAGGCAGGCATATCCTCAGACTGGAATTCAATGTTGTTTTCTTTGATTTCATAGAGGTTTTGTCCTGATCCACTCCATATCCAGGTGATATTAGGAGTGGATCCAGAGCAGAGACCAGGAGCGCTGCAGGTCAGTGTAGTCTGCTCTCCCTCTGTTATTTCAGGAATCTCCAGTGTGGGCTTTTCACTCAGCTCTAATAGGAAAGTAAATGAAACAAGACATTATAATCAGCATAAAAACCACTACTAATTTAAAGTAGACGTATGATCACTCTGTTAAGTAACTTAAATTGTAAAAAGTACAAGATAAGGCTGAAAAGTTCCAAGACAGATGCAAGCTCTGTGAGGTATACCCAAACATCAGTTTATGTCTGACCAAAGGAATAGACTAAAGGACATTCAGCAGTTTCTGTTTTTCACTTTAGCTGACATATATGATGAATGGAGACACAGGACCTGCATTACAGGAAGTCGTTGTGCCTTTGTGTTAATCTGAGCATCATGTTTATTCACAAAAATCTTTGGAGTGGTAATGATTTAACAACTCTTAAACTCACGTTAAACAAACATGTGCTAGTGCCATAATGCAGCTGTAGTTAATACAACTCATTGTAATTTAGTCGAGCTAACTCATTTAAATCAAACATGATAACGTGGTCACTGTGCAGGGAGTATTTGTGGTAGGTTTTGATACCTGTAACTGTGACTGTGATGTTTGCAATCAGTGTGCAGTGAGTCTTTGTCTTAGCGACAGCGTGATATGATCCAGAGTCCGACTTGGTGAGGTTATTGATAATGATGCTGCAGTTCTTTTTCAGGTCAGCCTCCAACAGTGACACCCTCCCTTCAAACTCAGGTTCAGTTTTCGTATTGTTACTGGAGCCAAATATTGTTTTAGTTATGTTTCCATCATGTTTATACCAAGTTATATTTTCAACATCACCATCCTCTTTCGTAAAAGAACATGCTAGAACAACACACAGTCCAGCCTGTGCTGATACATTTTTACCACTTTGTGTGATTATGCTGTTGCTCTTTGGACACTCAGGAGTCCCAGAACCTGAACATGCAAAAACAAAAGAGCACAAACCAGAAGAGAAGAAGCTGAGTTCATGAAAATCAAAAACAATGGTAACCAACACCATCAGTTTACATCATTTACAATGTTTATATTTAAAGATGCCTCTTTTACTTTACTTCTGCTGTTAACTGATATGACTTATATAAGCGATGCAGTTCACAGCTGTTGCTTCCCATTTTTAACTTAGTAAATGACATTTTCAAACACGGCTGTCTTTGAAACTGCAGTTTTCCTTCTTTTTGTAGTTTCCTTAAATTCATATATTGATGAAGATTTAAATAAAATTTCCTTCTGTACCTGTGTCAGCGAAGAGCAGAATCACCCAGATGAGAGTTAACATTCTGATTTGAATGACAGCACGGCTTCTCTCCACAGGATAGACGCTTTCTTTTCAAAGCACAAACACACAAAAGGTGCAGTAAAAATATAGAAAGTTCAGTGGCTGATAGAATCACATACAGGATATTACACTTACATATTTACTGTTTTAATATATTTTTTCATGTGACCAATAAACTTGGCTGAGATCTTGAAATATCAAAGTTTAAAGCATCATATTAAAGCATTTCTTGAAGAATACTACAGAGAAAAATGGATGAAAGTGTTTTACCCTCACTCTGTGTGAACCTCCAGCTTTTGTTTCCACACACTGATCTCTGCAGACTGTCTGCTTTCAACTGACTCTTCTTCCTCCTCCTCCTCCTCCTTTGTTACTTCTCTTTGCACTTCAGAAAGTTTCGCTAAGTTTAGCTTTACTCTGCTGGCCATTATTTCCTCTTAGACTGCCACCACACTTACAGCTAAAACCTCCTATCACATTATGATGTTAATGTGAAACTTTAACAGCAGTGAAATCAGAGATAATCTTGAACATGAGGTGCTAAGCTTTCAAATATTTGGATGTTCAAAACGGTTCAATTGTTTTAAAAACAATCGTCTGACAATTATGCATTGTAATGCATTGTTATATATAGATGCATGTTAATGCTCTGCTTTATGGTGTCACTTTGATCTTTGAAATAACTTCTGTATTTGCAAGAGGAAGATTTGCTGCTTTGTAAAATGTTTGTACTAAAGAAGTCATTTAGATGAGTGATGAAATGTTTCTCCTACTGAAAACTGAAGGAGAAGCTGAACAGAATAAACTCTCTGGGATTTACGCATTCTTATTAACATTATTAAGAATGTTAATAATGATCACTTTGTTCTCTCTAAGTTCCTGTTTACACTGTAGTATTTTAATATTACAATTATTTCTGTGTAAATACAATTTGTCCTAATCAGTCATTGACAGCACTAACTAATGTAACCTTTAGACAGCACCACAGTGTGACAGAGAGAAGAACGATGTTGTAACTGACATGTCCCTCAAACATGCTTTCTGTTTCAAAGAGTGACACATTGCTTATTCTAACACTGTAAGTCAAGAATATTCATATAGTCAGTGTTGGTCAAGTTACTTGAAAAAAGTAATCAGTAACTAATTACTGATTACTCCCCCCAAAAAGTAATCCCGTTACTTTACTGATTACTTATTTTCAAAAGTAATTAATTACTTAGTTACTTAGTTACTTAGTTACTTTTTAAAAACACGATTTACAACCTGAAGAGGTGATAAAGTGATAGATCTTTCAGCCCAATTCTACTTTTTCTACATAATCCATCATACAAAATGTAATCAAATGGAAAAGTCTCTTTTTTTAACTTGTTTTATCAGTTTTAATCTTTTAACTTTATGCATCAAGCAAAACATTTAATTATATGCAACATTCTCTGACTTGAATAAATTAGTTTAACATTTAAACCTATTTTCTACACATTCCAGCACATAAAATAAAATATTTTTTGTGTTTTCACTCACTCTTTCAAACAGATGCAAGTAAAACACAGCAGAAAATAAATAAAGTCAAAGACTCAGCGGTCCTTTTGCTCTATTTTCACCTGTAAAGCAGGAGCAGGGTAGGCGGAGGGTTACCCTGGTGTAGGTGTGCTGCGGTCAGTTGAAGAATCCGCGCGAGTGTCTCTGTGAGTTTCCCATCACGTCGTAGCTACTCGGTGCTTGCTCGGAAGTTTAGGGGTTTTTTTCGCTGTAAAAAGAAGTTTTCTTCCCACGCACGATGGACGCTAATGTTTTTGTCACTTTTTATGGAATCAAACTCAAAGTAAGGTCAGTACTTCCACACTTTAAACGCTGCACGCTCATACTCTCTCCCGCACTCGATATATTATCCATTGTTGATCTGCACACAGCTGCTGTCACCAACGTCGCACTTGCTTACGTCACTGTCATGAGACATTCTCGCAAAAAAAATCACGGTTTTAGTAACGCAGTAACGCAGCGTTCCTACGGGAAAGTAACGGTAATCTAATTACCGATTTTGCAATAGTAATCCCTTACTTTACTCGTTACTTGAAAAAAGTAATCAGATTACAGTAACGCGTTACTGCCCATCTCTGCATATAGTACATTTCTGAAAGAGGAAGTAATCCCTGACATACAGAAAAACAGCAGAGCAGTGCCGAAACCTTGCAGCAGGCTCTGGATGCTGGGGCTTAGACAGAGCAGGATTCACAGGGGGCCCTAGCCACCTTCAAAACTGGAACAAATGCAGAGGAATGCTGGGTCTGAACCGCCCTGGGAGCAGGAGCAGGTGCGGGAAGAGAGACAGGTTCTCGGATGATCACAAGCGAGAAAAAGAAATCATTTTCAGGAACATAAAAGTCCTTGATGAGAACCTCAGAGTACGGAACAATTGTTATGGAAGCAGGCTGATAATGAACCTTCTTCTGATAGTCCAGCACGGGTTCACAATAAACAGTATTAGATTTTTCTGGGCTGCGAACAGCAGTCTTTGCGTTCCACGGAGACGGTGGGAGCATGCATTGAACAATACAACTCTTATTAAATTTGTTTGATGATCTGAATCATTTAAGTGTGACAAAAATACAGATAAAATTGGAAACCAGGAAAGTGGCAAACACTTTTTCACACCACTATACTTGGACATTCACCTGAACGATGGACTGGAGGAACAAAAATGATGCTGTGTATAAGGGGATGAGCAGATTCTACTTTCTAACGAAGCCCAGCTGCTTTAATGTGCCCAGCAAGTTGTTGGAGCTCTTCCATGCCATCTTCCTCTGCTTGTCCACCACTACCATATCCGATTGGTTGATGTCATCCATGTAGAAGAGGTGGTTGATGATTGCTCTATTCCGTTATTGCTGTGAAATGTGTTTCCTTTCCGTTCCTGTTATAAACAGCTTTATGTTTTCCACAATTTACTTACAATATACTCATTAATTGTGCACAATATTTGACTTTTTTGTCAAATAGCATTTAAGAGTGGTCAGAAGCCATATTAGTTAATTACAAAGTGAAAAAGCAGCAAAAGCTTTTTGTTCAATACATTCGCACAGGTATGGCACATATGTTTTTAAAATGGTATCTTCTTTATTTTCCTGTATATTACTCTTTGTTTATACAGGGAGTGCAGAATTATTAGGCAAATGAGTATTTTGTCCACATCATCCTCTTCATGCATGTTGTCTTACTCCAAGCTGTATAGGCTCGAAAGCCTACTACCACTTAAGCATATAAGGTGATGTGCATCTCTGTAATGAGAAGGGGTGTGGTCTAATGACATCAACACCCTATATCAGGTGTGCATAATTATTAGGCAACGTCCTTTCCTTTGGCAAAATGGGTCAAAAGAAGGACTTGACAGGCTCAGAAAAGTCAAAAATAGTGAGATATCTTGCAGAGGGATGCAGCAGTCTCAAAATTGCAAAGCTTCTGAAGCGTGATCATCGAACAATCAAGCGTTTCATTCAAAATAGTCAACAGCGTCGCAAGAAGCGTGTGGAAAAACCAAGGCGCAAAATACCTGCCCATGAACTGAGAAAAGTCAAGCGTGCAGCTGCCAAGATGCCACTTGCCACCAGTTTGGCCATATTTCAGAGCTGCAACATCACTGGAGTGCCCAAAAGCACAAGGTGTGCAATACTCAGAGACATGGCCAAGGTAAGAAAGGCTGAAAGACGACCATCACTGAACAAGACACACAAGCTGAAACGTCAAGACTGGGCCAAGAAATATCTCAGGACTGGTTTTTCTAAGGTTTTATGGACTTATGACATGAGAGTGAGTCTTGATGGGCCAGATGGATGGGCCCGTGGCTGGATTGGTAAAGGGCAGAGAGCTCCAGTCCGACTCAGACGCCAGCAAGGTGGAGGTGGAGTACTGGTTTGGGCTGGTATCATCAAAGATGAGCTTGTGGGGCCTTTTCGGGTTGAGGATGGAGTCAAGCTCAACTCCCAGTCCTACTGCCAGTTTCTGGAAGACACCTTCTTCAAGCAGTGGTACAGGAAGAAGTCTGCATCCTTCAAGAAAAACATGATTTTCATGCAGGACAATGCTCCATCACACGCGTCCAAGTACTCCACAGCGTGGCTGGCAAGAAAGGGTATAAAAGAAGAAAAACTAATGACATGGCCTCCTTGTTCACCTGATCTGAACCCCATTGAGAACCTGTGGTCCATCATCAAATGTGAGATTTACAAGGAGGGAAAACAGTACACCTCTCTGAACAGTGTCTGGGAGGCTGTGGTTGCTGCTGCACGCAATGTTGATGGTGAACAGATCAAAACACTGACAGAATCCATGGATGGCAGGCTTTTGAGTGTCCTTGCAAAGAAAGGTGGCTATATTGGTCGCTGATTTGTTTTTGTTTTGTTTTTGAATGTCAGAAATGTATATTTGTGAATGGGGAGATGTTATATTGGTCTCACTGGTAAAAATAAATGATTGAAATGGGTATATATTTGTTTTTTGTTAAGTTGCCTAATAATTATGCACAGTAATAGTCACCTGCACACACAGATATCCCCCTAAAATAGCTAAAACTAAAAACTACTTCCAAAAACATTCAGCTTTGATATTAATGAGTTTTTTGGGTTCATTGAGAACATGGTTGTTGTTCAATAATAAAATTATTCCTCAAAAATACAACTTGCCTAATAATTCTGCACTCCCTGTATTACTTATTACCGGTAGCTGCTATTTTGTTTCGTATGTACATTCTTCCACTCACCTGTAGGGGACAGAGTAAACCCTCTACAGCACAGTAGTCATATGGTGTGGTCCAAGCCTGGAGCGTCTGCACAGACAGGTTGTATACTATTATACAACCTCGTGTAATACAATTACAAGAGTTAATACTATGCATAAATGAACCCACATTGGCAATGAGTGAGAAAAATATACTTGTGTGTTAAAATAGACAATTTATCGTTGTCAAAATGTTCGCTTAATTTTCAATATCAGAGGCTGACAAATTCTACCCAATTAAACGTGATGACACCAGCTCATATAGTACATTAAGCTATTCACACATTTACTAGAGGTTGCAAAACTTCACCACTGCATAGGTCAAAGGTAGCTGCTTGCACGAATTATCTGTCGGGTTATTTCTTAGGTGCAGGCTTGTACAACCTGCCAAAGCTAATACATGAGCTGGAGAAGCTGAGGGACTATATTTTTCAAAGTTAGGCTTTCCATCTTCCTATTTTTTTTTTCTTTATTACAGTGGAAAGATGAGGTGATATGCAAATGTAATGATGAAAAAAAACACTTCAGATATAATAGTTTATAGTATTTAGTGATATTTCTTTTGCATAATAAATGTTTTAGGTTGAGTTTGCCTTTATGATTCTGTTAATGTTGTTCTATATGTCAGAGGTTACTTCCCCTTTTAGAAATGTGCTGCATGAATACTCTTGACATACAGTATCGCAGTGAGCAATATGTCACTCTTTGAAACAGAAAGCATGTTAGTTACAACATCTTTCTTACCTCTGTCACACTGTGGTGCTGTCTAAAGGTTTCATTAGTTTGTGCAGTCAGTAACTGACAAGGACAAATTGTATTTAGACAGAAATTATTGTAACCTTAAAGCAGTAAAGTCTAAACAGGAACTTAGAGAGAACAAAGTGATCATTATTAACATTATTAATAATGTTAATAAGAATGTGTAAATCCCAGAGAGTTTATTCTGTTCAGCTTCTCCTTCAGTTTTCAGTAGGAGAAACATTTCATCACTCATCTAAATGACTTCTTTAGTACAAACATTTTACAAAGCAGCAAATCTTCCTCTTGCAAATCCTCTTGCATAATTGTCAGACGATTGTTTTTAAAACAATTGAACCGTTTTGAACATCCAAATATTTGAAAGCTTAGCACCTCATGTTCAAGATTATCTCTGATTTCACTGCTGTTAAAGTTTCACATTAACATCATAATGTGATAGGAGGTTTTAGCTGTAAGTGTGGTGGCAGTCTAAGAGGAAATAATGGCCAGCAGAGTAAAGCTAAACTTCCTGTAAACTTGCTGAAGTGCAAAGAGAAGTAACAAAGGAGGAGGAGGAGGAAGAAGAGTCTGTTGAAAGCAGACAGTCTGCAGAGATCAGTGTGTGGAAACAAAAGCTGGAGGCTCACACAGAGTGAGGGTAAAACACTTTCATCCATTTTTCTCTGTAGTATTCTTGCTTCAGTAATTTCATAAAAAATGATTGTAAATGATTGGTGAATACCTAACTGAAGAAGTCTGAGGCTGTGAGATTTCCATTCATAATTTTTAGCTTCTCGATGGCACAGATATCAAGAAATGCTTTAATATGATGCTTTAAACTTTGATATTTCAAGATCTCAGCCAAGTTTATTGGTCACATGAAAAAATATATTAAAACAGTAAATATGTAAGTGTAATATCCTGTATGTGATTCTATCAGCCACTGAACTTTCTATATTTTTACTGCACCTTTTGTGTGTTTGTGCTTTGAAAAGAAAGCGTCTATCCTGTGGAGAGAAGCCGTGCTGTCATTCAAATCAGAATGTTAACTCTCATCTGGGTGATTCTGCTCTTCGCTGACACAGGTACAGAAGGAAATTTTATTTAAATCTTCATCAATATATGAATTTAAGGAAACTACAAAAAGAAGGAAAACTGCAGTTTCAAAGACAGCCGTGTTTGAAAATGTCATTTACTAAGTTAAAAATGGGAAGCAACAGCTGTGAACTGCATCGCTTATATAAGTCATATCAGTTAACAGCAGAAGTAAAGTAAAAGAGGCATCTTTAAATATAAACATTGTAAATGATGTAAACTGATGGTGTTGGTTACCATCGTTTTTGATTTTCATGAACTCAGCTTCTTCTCTTCTGGTTTGTCTCTTTTGTTTTTGCATGTTCAGGTTCTGGGACTCCTGAGTGTCCAAAGAGCAACAGCATAATCACACAAAGTGGTAAAAATGTATCAGCACAGGCTGGACTGTGTGTTGTTCTAGCATGTTCTTTTACTACAGATGGTAATGTTGAAAATATAACTTGGTATAAACATGATGGAAACATAACTAAAACAATATTTGGCTCCAGTAACAATATGAAAACTGAACCTGAGTTTAAAGGGAGGGTGTCACTGTTGGAGGCTGACCTGAAAAAGAACTGCAGCATCATTATCAATAACCTCACCAAGTCGGACTCTGGATCATATCACGCTGTCGCTAAGACAAAGACTCACTGCACACTGATTGCAAACATCACAGTCACAGTTACAGGTATCAAAACCTACCACAAATACTCCCTGCACAGTGACCACGTTATCATGTTTGATTTAAATGAGTTAGCTCGACTAAATTACAATGACATGTATTAACTACAGCTGCATTATGGCACTAGCACATGTTTGTTTAACGTGAGTTTAAGAGTTGTTAAATCATTACCACTCCAAAGATTTTTGTGAATAAACATGATGCTCAGATTAACACAAAGGCACAACGACTTCCTGTAATGCAGGTCCTGTGTCTCCATTCATCATATATGTCAGCTAAAGTGAAAAACAGAAACTGCTGAATGTCCTTTAGTCTATTCCTTTGGTCAGACATAAACTGATGTTTGGGTATACCTCACAGAGCTTGCATCTGTCTTGGACCTTTTCAGCCTTATCTTGTACTTTTTACAATTTAAGTTACTTAACAGAGTGATCATACGTCTACTTTAAATTAGTAGTGGTTTTTATGCTGATTATAATGTCTTGTTTCATTTACTTTCCTATTAGAGCTGAGTGAAAAGCCCAAACTGGAAATTCCTGAAATAACAGAGGGAGAGCAGACTACACTGACCTGCAGCGCTCCTGGTCTCTGCTCTGGATCCACTCCTAATATCACCTGGATATGGAGTGGATCAGGACAAAACCTCTATGAAATCAAAGAAAACAACATTGAATTCCAGTCTGAGGATATGCCTGCCTTCAAGTCAACTCTGACCTTTAACGCTTCAACAAAACACAACGGTGGTCAGGTCACCTGTAAGGTCACCTGTAACGTCACCTGTAAGGTCACCTTCAAAAATGTCAAAACAAATGAGACAAAAACTCTTAATGTCAAGTGTGAGTATTACTCTTGGCAAAAGTATATTTTATCATTATTACAGTATTAGTAGTAGTAGCAGTAATTATAATAATGTTGTAATTACTGTAAGTGTAAAACTTTCATGACTGACATTATATTTTGTCTGCTCTTATTTTTTGCATTTTTTACCTAAAAAAGCAGTTTTCATTAAAATCTGGAAAGTAAATGTAATATTAATTACATTGTTGTGTTCTTCAGTATCAGATATTCTTATATTGAAGCAATGTGTTAAGACAATTTATGTTCCTATGAGTTTACTGTAATCTTGATGCTGAGCTTCTTATTCTGTTTTTGCAGATGCAGCAAGAATCTTGAATAACTCTTGTGTCGCTCAGTCAAAGGTTTTGACCTGTGTGTGTATCAGTGAGGGGTTTCCTTCACCCACCATCAAATGGCCACACTTGGAGAGCCACACTGAGTACTCTGTAACAACCAATGTGTCAAACACCAGAGTCACCAGCACCATCACTGTGTCCCAAGATCACTATCACAACTCCACTATTGAATGTGTCAGCAGTAATAGTATTGGAAATACCTCATCAAGTGTCAGCCTTATAATAAATGAGTTCAATGCTAATTCATCATCATCAAACAATACAGGAAATAACTGTAAGTATTTACGAGTTAAACATTTCCCCTATACTCAAATTTAAAACATTTCAATACCTGTTTTCAGCTTTAGGTAATCAGCACGGTTTATCTCATTTGATTTCAGATACATTCACACAGTTTTTAACGATTATTCTAGAGAAGAAAGTCTACATTGCAGTGTTGACGGGGTTTGTGATTGGGATAATCCTTTCAACAGTCATTTCTTGTTTGGTAACAAAATGTCGCAGGTAATATTACTATTCTATTTTTGACATCAGTGTTTTTGTATATTTTATTTTATAAAAAGGAATATTATATTTTCTGAATTGTTCATATTAATGCTCACCATCTTCCTGGTATACTCGAATGATTTCTGTTTGCACACATGTAAATTTCTATTAGGTCATTTTTATATAAAGTTTATTATATACTGTTAGAGATCCTAAATGGTGACTTAAGTTTTTATACCAGAACTTTCCACATATAAATACCATTATATATGGGAAAGAACTGAAACACATATTGTAAAATATCAAAATTGTCAGATATTGTATTGTCACCATTATCATGCTGCAATCATTATTTACTTTTTGTGAGTTTTCATACAGTTTTGGCTTATCTTACGTCATCAGCTTCCGGAAATTAAAACTGAGACACATGCCATCATATTTATATGTAAAGATAAAGTGCAGTTTTTTGATCCAAGATATTTTTTCGGCTTTTAACATGAGAAAAAACAGATTGAGCACAGAAAATAATCAGATTATGTGAACTATAAGGGTTTGGTTTTTTTTGCCACGACACAACACTTCTGGTCTGCTGTGAGACCTTCACTAAGCTTCATTTCTATTAATTAATTTCTTCCCAGAAAAAAGTGGAAGAGGTCAGAAAATCTGTCTGAAAACCTGGAGATGGTGACTACTGAAGCTGGTCTAATGGTAACTTAAATAAGTACTTAGCCTTTGGTAACATATCTGAATATGATATTTATTTTATGATATTAGTTTGATTTTAATTATATTTTTGGTCAAATATTAAGCTAGTTTGGTTTCTGTCATGTTATTACGTCATTATTGTTTTTTATAAGCTGTCAAATTACCTGTAATTGCTGCCTTGTGCTTGACAGATGGATGCTGATCAAGCAGCAACATATGATGGGATCCGTGAGCCAGAGGACGCTGAAGGAGAAGCTGAGTCTGTTGCACAATTACCATCCAATGGAAACTGCACAACAGAGGTGGAGTACTCCGACATTAACTTCTCTGCACTAAGACCCAAGAACCCTGAAGAGGCAGCAAACACACAGGATGCCAAAGACACAGAGTATGCTGAAATTAAAAGAGAAGAAGTGAGACAAGAAGATGCCCAAGGGGACAGTGAAATGTTGGAGGGCAATGAAGAGAATGAGTTCATGAGTAAAAAGGACAATGAGGAAGGTGAGGATGTGGCGCTGTATTCCAGTGTGGAGGAATTAATGGGTTAATTATGAGAGCTGTGAGATCTATCACATTTGGAGAAATTAACATTACAAACAGAAGATACATGCATGCTGCAATCAACGTATGCGTTGAGAATTGTGTGTGCGTTGTTAGATGAGATGGAATTTCTGGGATTTTTCAATTACGAAAAATATAAGCATGTATGTAATATAAAAGGATAAACACGTTTCCACAGGACTTACAAAAATGGTAAAAATATCAGGCTGTGGTGTTTAATGTGGTCTAAACAGAAAAATGGTGGGTCGACTAATCAGATCCAGGTGGTGACAAAAAGGTTTTCATGAAATATCCTCTCATGTTATAACTTCTTTCTTTGGTATGTAAGTGGCAGTCGTTAGTGGAGACTCCACTTATTTAATACAAGGAAATATTCAGGTGTCAGCCATACTATGTAAATATTGTAATAAATCTTCTTATTTACTTCACCTTCAAAAGACTGTTCCACAAGAACATAAGGTGAAACTGTTTAAATTAGGGGTGTCAAACTCCAGTCCTCAAGGGCCGGTGTCCTGAAACGTTTCCATGTGTCCCTGCTGCAACACACCTAGATAACCTTAGTATGTCATTTACAAAATTCTGTAGAGTTTGACTGTCTGCTGAGATGGCAACCCCTAACCCAAGTCAAGTAAATTTAAATAAATGAAGTGGAAAATGTACGTGTAAAAGTACTTTTATTGCACTGTGTTCATTCACGTATGAGCTGCTGTGAGTCAAATGGCTGAATTCCCCATCTCAGCATGCTAATGACCTACTAATGTTATTCAGGTGTGTAGCAGCAGGGACACATAGAAAAGTTTCAGAACGCCGACCCTCGAGGACTGGAGTTTGACACCTGTGGTTTAAAACATGAATATAAATGTTAAATCTTTGTGAAAAAGTTTTTGTATGCAAACAATATTCTTTACATTTTGCATATCTCTGTATGATACATCAGGTAGAATTAGCAGCTTCATGTAGCAGTCAAACATTTCATCATGTTAATAAAATTCAGTCATAAATAAGGTGAATGCAACTGAAATCAAATTCAAGCTCGGAGTGAGAATTTATTCAGTTACATTATTGAGTTTATGCAGGAGGGGAGAGAACACCTTTGCTTTGTTTTAAACCATAAAAAGCTAAAGGAAAGCACACCCTGGTAAAGCTTTTGTACAAATTCAGACCACGCATGGCATTTTCTAGTTTGACGCCTCTCAGACGAGGGTTATCTGTGTTCTGCTGAACTGCTGTAAATAGTGCAACTGCAAAAGTCCAGCTCCACCTTTCAGGCTACTTCCCAGCTCAACAAACACTGGACTAAGGGGGTCATAATATTTAGATTTCAGGTTTCTTTTACAGCTTAAAATTGACCGTTATAGTATCTTACTGTGTCAAAATGTGAGAACAGGAAGATTAGATCCACCGATAATAGAGTGATGCCTAATAAGGAAGTATATATATATATATATATATATATTCGTCTGTGACTCTTGTGAGAACAATAACTAGTTCATGAATACTGTGCATGTGTACAGATGACAGTTGTAAGTAGATGAATGCTCAATCTTTGTGTTTGAATCTGCGGGTATCTAAAGCATCTTTTAAATAATATTGTTTTAATCATATATTTTTTAATATGGTTTTCATATATCAGTAATCGCACACCATCATACTTTAAACAGTATGCACTGTGTCAGCTATTTCACAGTTTAAAGTGGTGATGAGGCAAGATAAGTGAAGATAAGGTTGTTGTTGGTTGGTTGGTTAGCATGACAACACATTGTTTCTCCTGTTTTTAGCAACTGTTGTGTACTTCCTTTTTTTTATGATTTATGTCACTTATAGTCATTGCTACAATGAAAATACCTTTTTGTGCTCTTTGTTACATTTATTTTACTACTACTGTGATAGCCTGAGATTGAGGAATTACTGTAGTGTGAGGAGAAGTTGTGCAGGTTTTGTTTTGTTTTGTTTGTTTGAATAAATGGAAGCAAATGCTCATAAGTTTTTTCAGACCTGCCGTTAAACATGTTTTGGGTTTGGGGGATCCAAAATTGATTCCCAGGGGGACTGCGGTAGTAAAATGTAGTCACATGAGTATGGAAAATATGAATTTGCAACATCCTGTAGTGGCATCTGTGTTAAACCTGTTTCCTGTGCAGTTTGCTTCCTGTACATTTTTATTGAGCATTCTTCTGTTAATAAAACTATTGAATTTTTAAAGAACAAAAAAAAAAAACTGCCTCTTGTCTTTCCTGAGAAGATTTCTCAACATACAGATGAGCCTCCTCTTTAAAATTAGGCGCAACAAACAACACAGTAACTGAGTTTATGTTGTTGGTCCTCACTCGAAAGTTTATTTCTCTTTCAGTATAATTTTAACCTCATCAGCACCGTTTTCAGAAATATGTAACACACTAAATTTTCTTAAAAATTGCAGTGGTTATTTTCTTTTTCTTGTTTTTTCTATTAACTATAGCACTTTAATTAACTGCTATTTAGTTATACAGTTCATTAAAGTGCAACACTTTCCTCTTTAGCATATGTAAGAATGACATACTTCTTAAACTCTGCTTCAAATAGCATTTCCTCTTTCAGGGCTTAGGTAGAAGCCTTGCAAACTTAGATTTGATGAAGTCTGTCTTCAATAGTAAATCTATTTCATGATATATTAATAACATTTTCAAGTCTTCTGTCCCTAAGGTATCCTTCTTCTTGAACATTGGCCTTTTTGTTGAGATTTGGTGTTGAGTTCAGTGCATGGCTTCTCTGGAGGCAGCAGTGTGCAGTGTTGTTGAACTGCATTATGATATTACTGGCCACTTCATGAAGTACACGTTGCTTTTGCACCTTGGATCAATCTTTTGATTTTGAAGTGTTGTACATTCAGAGATGTTCTTCTGCATACTGGGTATAAAGAGCAGTTATTTGAGCCTCTGTTGCCTTTCTATTAGCTCAAAAGAGCACAATCATTGAGCTCTGACATCAGGCAAGGACGTTTTTAGCCACTTTCTGGATATTTTCTCTTTTTGAGACCAATTTCATAGATCTTTCTGTAAACATTAAAGACTATAAATAGCACAATTCAATCAGGACCGTCCTTTAAAAAAAATGCTGAATAAGTAAATTATAAAGATAGATAACTTTGTAGGGGTGTAGGGTGGGGTTATGTTAACCATAAATTGAAATTTGTCTTCAACATGGATGAAAATTGATAACAAGCCTCATAACTAGAAAACTATGATTCTTACAACTGTCTTAACGCTATCTTTATATTTCTATTTACGAGGAGTAAAAGCCAAACTTGCGGAGGAAACCTGTCAGCGAGCACGTTTAGTTCACAGAGTGCGCCACCCCAACAAGTGACTCAGACGTTTGCTCTATTTCTGCGTCAGAAAACCCACAGTTACCTTATTTCACAGTTAACAAACTCAGTTTGACCTAAACGTGCTTTCTGGAACAACAGGTCTGACTTTTAATGGCTTTGACACAACACAAATGGCACTCAAACAGCTACACAATGTGACAGCAAAAGTAGTCTGGACTGTGCATCTGCCAGCAAAACCTAATATTTTTCATCATGTAGCCTTAGCGCCGCATTTAAATATACAAGTTACTTTTACTTTAAATAAATAATATTGTGGTCACCTATTCTGCTCCATTACAACTCCACATATTTATTCTTGCAGTCTATTAGCAGGAATCATACTATAACATAATCACTGTTTGTCATATAATGAGCTTTGATGCAGTTTTTGGAGCAAACCTTTTCAGCTCCTTTCCCTTTAAGACTACCTGCCATTTACCGTAACCTTTTCATCAACAACAGCTTTTAATAGTACGTCAGGACTCTTAGCAACAGAGCTCTGTTGCATTTATATCATTAAATATGATCAAGACTAGAGAAAAAAAACTAATGTGTGTTTAGCCTGACATTTCAGCTCACAAGGATTGCTTGCAGATAAGCTGGCCTCATTATTTAATATTGATCATGTCTGATATCTATTTTGAACATTCACCATTGTCAGTCATTCTACATGACCAAAAACAAGGAAAAGCATCACAGGTCTGCTTTTGAGGTTTTATTTCCTTCTTCGGTTTCAAGCTGTATTTAACAATTTAATCTGATCTGTTACAAGCCCACTGAAAGCAGCCAGGGTGTTTACGTAACATTATATAAAAGTAAAATTTTCAAAGCAGAAAAACTGTTTTTCAAATTCATATAATTCAAAATATTGCATTAGAGATATGCAGTAAGAGTAAAGACTATGAACAAGGACGATTTCAAATGGAGATAAAACTGACTGGAAGAATGAAACCTCAGCAGTCACTCTAATAGTGACCTGCACAACATACGTAGCTCTAAAGCAATATATCACAACCCAGATCTATGCATGGAAATGTCTCTTGAAAGGAGACTTATGGCTACCTCCGCCGTTGATGTTGCGATTCAGCGTGTTTGCACTGCGAAGGCCTGACCTTTTTCATCAAAATGCCACTATTAAGGAACTGCACTAAATCTGCTGTCATTTCTGTCCATGAACCACGAGGTCAACAGCACCGTCATCCTTACTGTAAAAGATTAAAGCAGAACTTCTGCTGCATGTGTGAGTGGAAATGAAAAAGGGAGAAATAAAAGGGAACCTCACCACAAAAAAGTAGAAGAAGGCAGTCCCTCATCATCATTTCTAATTATATCTTCTTCTTCTTTTTTTACCACCACTGTTTCTTGACATTAGTTTGACAGTTTTTAAAATCTATATCTTTATAGAGTAACAAACCTATTGTATGTAAAAGGAGAAGGTGATTAAAAAAAGGGTGACAATAATTAAGAAATGTTACACCTATGTTGTATTTTAGCAGTTGTTGCTATAGTGTGGCTTAATAAAGGAATGAACTGCAAAGACAGAAATAAACAAACTAATGACTTTTGTCAAGAAGATTGACTAGTATTCTAGTTTGTGCAGCAAAATGTGTTCCGTGTTATTAAAGGCTGCTGTGGTATTTTACTCTATGTTGACATCTAGTGGTTTTATTAGGAAACTGTTGTTTACAGCAGTGCAGGAGCCTATGTGAGCGGTTTTAAATGTATCAGGTGTACCGTACAGGTGATGAATGGCTCACTATTTGTCACCTCTCAGGTGAACGGCTGATTCAAATGAGAGGTGAATGAACAAATCATTTGCGGACTTCTCAAAAAGTGAGTCTCCTTGTTGATAAGCAAAGCAGCATACAGGAAAAAGAAAATGGGCCAAAGAGTAGGGCAATGGTGAAATTTAGAAAAGCAGCAGTAAAGTGAGGTGAGGACAAAGTTAGTCACCTCAAAGCTTTCAATTTCAAATCTCATTCTGTTTCTGCCTACACAGTTTACACAGGATGGCCACACTCTATCAGGGTCTAATTTAAAAATAAAGCACACAAAGTCCATGTTAAATGTCTTAAACCTGAATTATTTCAAATGGGCAACAGGGGGCGACTTGTGTGGTTGCGAAAAAGAAAGTGTCCAGCTATTTAAAAGTCTATTTTCAGAACATGTTTTAATTTAGATGGAGAAGACATCAGTCAGCAATCCATTTTCTTCTACTTCCACATCTATGACCAATTTAGAACCACCAATTAACCTAAAGCCCTGCATGACTTTGGACTGTAGGAGGAAGTCAGAATGTTCAGAGGGAACCAGCAGAGAACGTGCAAACACCACACAGAAAGGCCCCAGGCTGGTTTCAAACCTAGGACGTTTTTGCTGGGCGACAACAGTGCTACTGACAGCACCACCCTGTACGTCTTTTTGATCAAGTACAAAGACAATAAAAAGCTGTGAATATATAATGTAGAATTTCATTTTGCTGCATATTTGCCGTTCTGATTTTTGCATTAAGATGGACTAGTGTATACTGTACAGGGCTGCATGAGCTGGCATATCATGTGAAGAAATAAGTAGCATGTACAACTAGCTAAGATCATACTGTGGCTTTAACCCTTTCACGCATAGTGGTTTGTATTCCAGCACACTTGCATATAAACCACTACATTGACACTGATGTGTCACTCCATACCCTGCCACCCAGTCAAAACATATGTTGTCCACCTAAGTGGACATGTAGAAAACTAAATCTTTAAAAAAATGAAGTTCAAAAATCTTGTTTGGATGCCTAAAGATGAATAAAAATAATTTAAAAAAACCTGATTGAGGTTGTCATATGCATGCATGAAAGGGTTAAAAAGACTTTAAGCTTGACTAAGAAATGTATGTTTAATTAAAGTGAACATCAAAGTTCATGTTCATGCACTATTCGTGTGGTGGGCTATTTTGAGAACTTTGCTTTTAATAAGATCAATACCACAGACACAGGCTCGCAGCTTACATGTGGTATTGCAAAGACGAAAGCTATTGCTCTGTCTGTCTGCCCAAAGTTCAGGACTATAACCATACATTTTGTTTTTTTGATCCACACAGAAACAGACATGTAAAAAACAAAAAAACAAACTGTAACACATTAACTACATCTTGCCCACAGGTTTCCTAGCAACTTGGTTCTAATGTCAAGGTGTCACCCAGCTGTGACAGTAAGTTATGGTTGAGAAAATCTGGTATAGAAGTAAAACAATTGTCCCCTGCTGTCAAATAGATGAGGAGTTACTCACAGATGGAACCTAAAATAACATCTGACGCTTAGCAGGTGCTAGTTATTTTGCATACAGGGTTCCTCTAAAAATAAGAAGGGGGAAACTCTGTATTTTTCATGACTTTTGAACATGCAGTACTGCATAGCTCTAACAGTTTTAATGGTTGTTCCTCTTTATTAGTAATGCCAAAAAGGAATTTAATAAATGAAAGAAAAACAAAACTGTCAGGTTGCTCTTTCACTGTGTCAGCACTAATAAAGAAAGAAGCAGAGGTACAGAAACAGATGCTGAATTGTAGCACTACCATGAGGACATCTCCATATCATTCAGGTGTTGTTCTATATACCCTAAATAAATCTGCTGGTTTAGGGCTTAACCTCAAGTGTAATTTCCAGTCAGATCTTGTAATCTGAATTATAGACAGCTATCGGGGAATATTCATAATCTTTATTATTCGTTTACTAAGTGTAGGTTCAAACTGTGTTTTGTATAATGATGATTTACTTTAGTGAAGGTCATAAACCCAGTTACAGTGCAAAAGATACAATCCCTATATAAATATATAGTTAGGTTGTAAATTGAAGCTTCTCATTTTAAAATTTATGGCAATCACTGAACTTTTGGTGGTATAATGTCGTCCTATTTTTGCCTGACATAGGATTATAGCTGCTCAACAGTGCTGGGTCTTGTTTGCTAGATTTTTTTTTCATATTATGATGCACAACTGTGCAACATGTTTGTAGCTGGTGAAACATCTGGACTGTAGGCAGAGTCTTTAGTAGTTTAGCATTGTCTTGCTAAAATATGCACAGCTTTCCCTGAACAAAACATTACATACATGGGAGCATTTATTGCTCTAAAACCTGTATATACATTTCAGCACTGGCGGTACTTTTCTAGATGTACAAGCTGCCAATTCCGCAGGCAATGATGTACCGCCATACCACTAATGGGTATGAGCACTAATAACAAGGTTGATTGTCCTCTTTAGTATGTAGAAAGTTTTATCCGTTTTTTTTTTTAAATAATTCTGAAATAGTTCCTATAGATATATCTCATATATATATATATGTATGTATAAAATATTAAGATGTAATAATGAAATTCTTGGCCAGATAACAGTAACTGTTTGTGACATTTTGCTTATTTTGAAAAAGTATATATTACACCTTAAATAAAATGCTATTACAAAGTAAGTTCTACAGCTGTATCTTATTTATATTCTGGCAAATGCCTTTGTCTTCTAGCAGGCTAACATGTTAGCCACTAGCTTTGCACATTCTGTTTAATCATGTATGTGCTTAAAGTGATTTTGGATTAGGGCTGAGTTTATAGGATTAGAACTTTCCACTAGCTGGATGGAGCCTTAAATAGAACAACCTGAAGCTGTCAGTGCTTCAGAGCTGTGGGAGAATCGCGGTTTGACGGCAAAATATTTCAGCGATAGGACCATTTCTGTTCCAGATGTGCAGGTAGGTGTAGTATTGTTGACTGGAATTAACAGCAATGTTTTTTTAACATTTCAGCATTTGTCTTCATCAATTTTATTGTGTTAAGTCTTTATCTTTTTTTTTTTTTTTTTGCCTCTGTGGGCTTCAAACTATCTATAAAAACAGATGAGAATATTAGAGAGGACATTTCCTGTCAGTGAAAACAATTTCCTGCATGTTTGTATATTGAACCATCAGAAAACAACAGAAGATTTATTTATTGATTATACCTTAAATTAACACTGTAGAGCAGATAGAAGAAAACAGAAAACTGATGTTTTTAAATCATGAAAAAGTACTGGGTACAGCTCTTTAGTAAGTCGTTTTCTCCTCCTTTCTGTTAGCCCAAAGTTATTGTTTTTAAAGCTACCCTTTATCAATTTGCCAGCTGTAATAATCTCTATTTTTATACTTCAGAAAGATAATAAAGTGTTTTAGAGCTGGGGGGGGGGTTTACATTAACTTTCTATCCCAAACATTTTTAAGGCCTTTTTTGTCATGGTTCTGGGTCCGTTGGACCCAGTATTTTGAGTTCATTATGTTTTGGTACTTTTGCATCATGGATTTTCCTTTATGTTTCTCTGGTACTTGGTGTTTCAGTTATCTTGGTGTTTTTCTATATTATGATTTATGATCTGATACTGTTGTGATTATGATTATCATTTAGTAGCCTTTGGTCAGTGTCAAGTCTGTCTCTGTCTAGTCTGTGTCTTAGTAAAGTGTGTTTTGTTTCCTGTTTTACTTTGAAGGTTCTTGTTCCTGTCTGATGTTAGTATGTGCAGCTTTGTTCCCCCTGTCTCGTTAGCCCTGATCTCTCCCAGCTGTGTCTCCCTCCTGTTGCCGATTTCCCCGTTACTACCCTGTGTGTATAAGCCCTGTGTTTTCCCATGCTCAGTGTCGCGTCGTACCATCAGTTTATGCCTGTGTGTTCTTGGTCTCAGTGTTCCGTCCTCACTTTATGTTTGTTTTCCTGCCAGCAATAAAGCTGAGGTTTTTTGAGTTACATTCCATTTTCCGAGTCCTGCATTTGGATCCTCATCTCTGCCTGCCCGCACACAGAGCCTTGACATTTTTAAATAATTGTACTTTTTGTCTTTCCTTAGCGATGGCTGATGTCTTCAGAGGCCTAAACCTCCTTGAAACCCTTAAGGAATCTATTGAGAGCAATAGGTTATCAGATGTTAAGGATGCAGTGGAAGACCTCCTTATCAGCAGGATCAATTTGGGTGTGGTGGGGGACCGTGGGGAAGAAAAAGCCTCCTTCATGAACTCCCTCCGTGGTCTTGGGGCTGGCGATGATGGAGCAGCTCCTTCTCCAGCCTCTGTTCCTCCAGATGGTTTAGCAGGCTACCCTGACCCCAAACACCCTGACTTTCGCCTGTGGGACCTGCCACCTGTTCCAGACATATCTCCATTTGAACCAGAGGGATACATGGATAGATACAAGTTCCTCCGCTACAATGCAGTCTTTATGACATCCACACAGACAGTCCAACCCAACAGTGTAGATGTTTTCTTGGAGGCCCTTTCCCTGCAGCGACAAACTGTGTATTTCATTCTCTTAGCTTCAGTTAAAGATTCAGAAAAGATCCTGGAAGAAAAAAAGAAAGCCAGTCTGGAAGTGCTGAAATCAAAGGGTATGGCACAGCCTAAAGTCTACCTGGTTGCACCAGCCACCCTGGAGAGGTTTGACTTCCCTACTCTGTTAGCAGATATGAGTAATGATCTTCCAGAGATCAAGGCACACGCCCTTGTCTTAGCTCTTCCAACACTCACCTCAGCTCTGGTCACTCAAAAAAAGGAAGCATTTAAAGCACTAGTATGGGCAGCTGCCTCACTGTCAGGTGGGGTATCCGCAATTCCTGTTCCCCTTGTTGCATCTATGGTGGATTCAAGTATAGGAGTGCGAATCTTGACCAAAGCACAGTTATCTCTTTGCCTGGATAATGAGTCCGTGGAGCGATTAGCCCGACAGAGAGGCATGGAACCTACAAAACTCAAAGAGTTACGAAACTGTGTGTTGTCAGTAGAGGTTAGCAAGGGTGAAGTGAAAAGGAGGTTGGCGGCAGCAGAGAAGGACTTGGCCACTGTTTCGTCGAAGCTGCTGGAGATGGCGATGCCTAGAAATGCCCGTTCGGTCAGCCGCTCCTTTGCTGCTATGCTGCAGGCTTTAAACAGTGCTATTGATGAGATGGCAGCTGATGCTCAAAACATACTAGTGGCTGCTCATGCAAAGGGGAAATGAAGTCAATTTTTTTTTCTTCATGTAATGTTCAAAAGTGTATATTTTTCATTTATAATACAAAAGTACACTGTTAACACCATGTGAGCATAAATTCTGCAAATAAATGCCAAGCACTTTAAGATTCTCTGTGCTTGTCAATACAGTGGTGTACACGTGAGAAGTTATTTATTTGTAAAAAATGTTTGGAATCATGTATGATTTTTGTTCCACTTCTCACGTGTACACCACTTTGTATTGGTCTTTCACGTGGAATTTCAATAAAATTGATTCATGTTTGTGGCTGTAATGTGACAAAATGTGAAAAAGTTCAAGGGGGCCGAATACTTTTGCAAGCCACTGTAAATACTCACAAAACAGAAGCTTTCACTTTTAATAACCATGCTTTAAATAGATGAAGTGGGAGGAACTGAATGTGTACTGTAACAAGCTTGTTGAAAACTTCATCTTTACATTCTCCTCTAGCTTGACTGGGCATGCAAATATATTCAAAGTTTTAAGTCAACTGTGAAAACTTCCTTTTTGCTACTTTAGGAGGGGGTCATGCATTCTACATACCCTAACTGGATCCTCTAAGGTAAGAATAAGCTTTGGTCTGAAAACCTCTTCCTTGTTCCTTTTACTGCCTATTTCAAGTTGTCAGTAAGTATGTAATCTCTGTCTGTACTGATTCATCACCGCTGCAATGGTTATTGTCTTCTTTTTTTTTATATAGAAAACCTGAAGTTTTGAGTTGAATTATTTCTGATCTGGATTCCAGTTTTCCTTTGAAACATTACCCTTATATCCACAGAACAATGTATTCTTTCATTCTTCTTTCTTCTTATGTGTGTGTAATGAATTGTTAAATGCATAAGTGACGCAAAAGTACTCTATCAATAAACCAACAGCACTATAGTGATGCGTTAAAAACAATTTTTTTCTCCAAAGAACAAAATTTAAATTGCACTGCTGTAGATGTGTGATAAAAATGACCCAAGTGTAACCATTTAATTAACTATAAGGTTTCAAGAAGCAACAGCTTTCTGAAAGCTGTAGCAAACAGGAAGAAGGAAAATCCTGACAGTCACGTATTTGCACTGAAAACAAAAAGCTACCTTGTTATAAGTTGTAAAGCTTACAGTATGACTCAGTTCCATAAAAAAATATTCTTTGTTTTTTGTTGCAGAAATCAAGCTTTAGTTCTATGTGATAATGACAGGTCACACCCTTTGGTGGTTGATTTTGCTGTTTCTAATACAAAGTAGGTGTTTCATTACTCCATAATTAGTGCATTGTTTCCTTTTAACATCTGATTAGGGTCACATTTATTAACGAACTTTCTCACTGGTTTTTGTCATCGCTATAGGGTTTTCTTGTGAAATTCATCCTAAAAATCCCTTCAAATTACAAGACTCTAACTTGACAGCTACAGAGGGGTCCTGCATTGAAATCAAATGTCAAATCATAAAATCTGTCAGTGATGGTCCGGCGTCCTGGTTTTGGATGAAGGATGCAGTTTGGATAAATGGCAGTTTTAGTGCCACTACTATTTTCAGTTCTTCTGAGTCAAAACATCCTGTCAATGCACACTTTGCAAAAAGGGTGAAATATGTCGGCTCTCCATCTGGAAGTTGGAAAAATCCTCCTTCCTCACTGTGTAGTATATTAATTCGCGACCTGAATAAAACTGACACTGGAAACTATTCTTTTAGATATGTAGGAACATCTTCAAGTGATATGTGGACTACACAACCATTTACGAACCTCACAGTCACAGGTAAGAGCAAAGATCAGAGTGCTGAAAGATATACTGTTTTCATGTTTTATATTTTAGAGTACAAAACACTGAACTGAGCTGCTGTGGTTACAGAAAAAATCTGATTGGTTAAAATAATTTGATAGATAAAAAAAAAAAAAACAATGCCTTTTTTAAACTGAAGAAATTGCAACATAGAATTCATACATAAAATTTGGTCAGAAAAAAGTCATTTCACATATTTTATTTCATTAAGATGATAATAATGAACGATTTCTTGTGTGAGAACTCCATTTTCGGCACCTTATTTGCATTCCCCTTGGAAATATAAGTAAAGCGATCCCTTAGGTTTCATTTAATGGAACATAGTACAGATAAACAATACAGCTATATGCATACTAGCCATATTTAGCTAACACCTGATATTCCAATCCTCATGAGTTTTAACTAAGCTAGTAACATCAATGTATGATCCTGCAACAGTTTTTTAAATCTTCAGGGAGCAGCCTTATATTATTTGTTCCTAAAACAAACATATTTGTAGGGCTTGTATGCTATACTTTTAGATTTTATCACATTCCTGTTGTCTCTACCTTTACATTTGCAGAAAATCCATGTCTGCTCACTTTTGAGGAACCAAAAAACGTGACTGAAAATGGCAATGTAACACTTACATGCTCCACATTAAGCTCCTGTACTTCAGGCCTAAAAATTGAAGGTCCTTCGGCATCACTTTCCCAAAGCAAACCAGAGAACCCTAAAAAGACCACACTGAGTTTTAAAGTCACTTGGGAGGATGATGGGAGGATGTTTTCATGCCAAACAGAGAACAATACAGATCCATGTTTGATTCGGAATATCAGCCTCACTGTAGGATGTAAGTTCATAACTGAAAGTTTATTAATGTAATTTCTACTGAAGTGTGGACCTAATTACTACTTTTGTAAAAGATATGAATGATGTTAAAGAGTCTGAGGACTAAGGGAGTAAAATTATTACATTACTTTATTACAAAAATTAGATTATTAAATAATAAAAATTTGAACATTTTGTTAGCTGCCATTATTTCTCTGATAAAAATGAATCTGTGAAACATCTGTTACTACTGTGTCAGAGTCAGATTAGAAGAAAGTGATAAAAAAAAAAATTGATTTAAACAGATCTGCCACCAGAAAATGATCTTGTTCTGCTGCAAGATGAAAAATAGAAAAGTAGTGTGTTTCTGTTTTTTCTAACTCATTTCAGAAAACCTGAATTGGTACAGTGTGACACCTGCGTTGTAATAAATGTGATTAGCTATTTTCACCTTGCTGCATTTGTAAATATATGGATGTATCTGAAATCCAATACTTGTTCTATTCTGTCTATTTCATTTGTGTAAACAATCAACACACGGTGTACCTGTATGCACACTATTTGCTAATCTGTATTGATTTGCCTTTTGAACAGATGCTCCCAAAGACATGTCTGCAAATATAAGCTCTAAAGTTGTAAAGGAAGGAGAGTCTGTCAGTTTCACTTGCTCTGCTAAAGGACAACCTGAGCCCACTTTTACATGGACTAAAGATGGTCGAGATCTTGACTCAAAGGCCAATTGGATGATCTCATCAATTACTGCATCACAGAATGGATCATATATCTGTAAAGCTGTAAACAAATATGGGAGTAAAGAATTAGTGGTGACTGTCGGGGTTATTTGTGAGTATTGTTTCACATTAATTATATTGATCTATTCTTACAAATTTTTAGAATATGTCTGAATGCCTTTTAATGGGTTTGTATCTCAGTGGTTTAAACTTATGTTGGTGCAGTTTAAGATATTGTCGTTGTATTTGGCATAAGCCTTTATTTTTTATGAGAATCCTGTATTTTAGCATTTTTTTAGTTCTGATTCATCAGCCCAGTATTTTCAGCGCTGATTATTACAATGAATCAACTTTACCAAATACTGACATCTTCTGTTATAGATGCCCCTGATGTTGACATAGAGATTTCACAGAAGTCTGAAAGAAGTCCAAAAACGATTATACAAGGAGATAAAGTCATTTTTACATGTTCTGTAAAGAGAAGCAACCCACCACCAGACTCTTTTACTTGGCAGAAAGACAAAACACATATTGATTCAAAACAGAGAATTGTTGTTGAAAACATACAGCCAGAAGACAGAGGTAATTACACATGTAGTGCCGAGAACACTGTGGGCTCTGGATCAAAAACTCTTCAACTTACGGTTCAATGTAAGTTTTAAACCTCTGTGTTCCATATGTCTATGAACATAACAGAGAAAATAAAAATAAATTAGTGTTGATGCTGTATTGACTGTTTCAGTATCAAAAGTATTCTGAAAGTTATTTACTGTTTTCCAGACAAACCAAGGAAAACTAACATTTCTATCCATCAAACAAGTGTGAAAATTAATACAACCGCAAAATTCACTTGTTTAACTGATGCATATCCAGCCCCTTCAAGCTATTCCTGGTTCCATTATAAGCAGACTGACATCCCCCAGAAGAAGATGCTCATGGTTTTCATGGATACTCTTCACTTAGAAAAAGTAAAAAGAGCAAATGAAGGATGTTACATATGCAACGCGAGCAACAGCATTGACACAGGGGACACTAGTGAGCCAGTGTGCATAGAAGTATTGTGTAAGTACTCTGCTGACATATTAAAGTTTCTCTGCACTTTGTTTTAGAACTGATTCCCTTTATCAATCAGTACCATCACAGAGAAAAAAATGCATTCATGCTTTTTCAGATTAATGTGATTATTACTGTTGTAGCATAGCGTTAGATGAAGCTGCACTTGCCTAATGATAATTAATTAGTATGTTAACTGTCAAGCAAACTAGTCTGTGTCAAATTAGATATTTTAACCCAAGTAAAAGCTCAAATTTGACTTAAACTGCAACTTTCATACAAAGAAAATAAAAACATGCTGCGTCATTTAGTGAATGCTGGTTCAGCATAGAGCTGACATTCTGTTTAAGGACTGATCTTGTAATATCATTCAGCATGTTAAAAATGATGCTCACAGGTGCTTCCTCTCCACAGTTCCTCCCAATCATACCAATCTGTACATGACTGAGTTGGTCACTGAAGGCGACCCTGTCGAAGTCAACTGCACTGCTGAAAGTTTCCCACTGCCAACTTTCACTCTGGCAAGATATTCTAAATCAAATTCTCAGACTCCAGAATGGAGTTTAACTTTAGACAACTCCTACAAATTTAAGGCAAATTCAACAGACGCAGGCGTTTACACCTGCAAGGCCTCAAACAGCGAAGGAAACCAGTGGAGCTCAAAAAAGCAACTGGTGGTGAATTGTAAGCAATTGAGTGATGCATGTCTTTGTCATATATATGTTACATCCAACACAATTATATTCTGATAATATTCAATCATCTAATAACTAGACAATATCTTAAACTAAAATGTGGTTTTAGTACAATTTCTCAGGCAGTAAAGTTTAGCTGTTCCATACTTTCAAGCTCCTATTTTTTGTTTTTTTACAAAAGACACATCATCAGCTCAGGAAACGAGGTTCAAGAAACATGAGGCATTGTTGCAATATATTAACTACTGTTGTTTTTCTTGATTAACAGATTAGATTATTTTACTGCTGAATTTCAGCTATAATAGAATTTGAGTTGTAAATAATTTAAATATTAAGGTTATGATTTTACAGAAAGATCTTGTGATTAAAAACAAACAAATAAAAATATCATCTCATTTCTTTGTTTATAATTTGCGTTAAATACAGATAGCCCCAGAGAGGTGAAAATAACAGGTCATCCTGATCTTATTGTAAAAGAGAATGAGTCATTAACACTGGATTGCAGTGCCAACTCGTACCCATCAGTAAGCTCCTTCACCTGGATGAAGATGATCGCTGGGACGATGGAAACCACTATAAGCACTGGGACACCGTTCATTGTGGATTCTGCCAGTGTCTCTGACAGCGGGAAGTACCGCTGTACGGCCACAAATAAAATTGGAACGGGGAAATCAGTGCAAGTTGAAGTTAAAGTTAAGCGTGAGTACACTTGAATATTTCAGTCATTGTTTCTCACCAACAACACACGTCTAATACTTTGCTTTGTAATTATTTACTCATTTCATCTAAACTTCAAATATGACATGGACTCTAACAAGTGGTTGATTTTACTGGTTTTAGTTTTTCATTCTGGGATAAGTAAAATGCTTTAGAAAGGTCATTCAGGTTGTGCCGCATGTGCACTTTGGACCAGCAACTAAGGGATATGAGAAAGGAACATTTCTAACTCTACATGAAACAGCTTTGAATAGAGCAACTGTACATTGTCATTTTAAAACTTTCCATATTTAGCTATTCTGTCTTTTTTTGAAGTCATTATTTTGCGTTTCCTTTTCTTCTCTGTTCCTCTGTTTAGATGGTCCAAAATTCACAAAGATTGAAAAAGAAAAGGAAGAGCAGCATGATGAACTGACAGGAGTGAAACTGAGGTGCATCAGTCAGTGCTATCCTGAAGTCACGCAATATTCATGGTACCAGAGGATAAACAAAAAAGAGAGCAAAAATGTAGCAAACGGTACGGATATTTTTGTGAGATCAGACCAGCCTGGGGAGTACTACTGCGTCGCAAAAAACGAAATTGGTGAAAGATCATCTGAGCCAATCAAGCTATTTGACGGTGAGTGAATTCCAAAGGCATTGACCTTTATCTCTACTGTGCATTGTTTTTATATAATAATACATTTAAATTATATTTTTCCTTTTTTAAATACGTACATAAAACTTTGTGGCAGTGTAGAGTGGGGTCATGTTAACAAGCCATCAACATTTGTTTTAACAATATTACATTATTTAATAAGCTCAACTTATTCATGTCCAGGTATTTACAACTCGGTGCCTATTATCCATCACCTACTCCTGCATAATGTCTGTGTACTCAAAGTAAACATGTGTCAGGTTACCCTTAATTGAAAAGTACATTTAAACAGAACAAAGAAAGTAACACTGCCCATTGAACTGTCTTGGTGGAGGTTTGTGCTCTTTGGGTGCTTTTTGTTTTGCTGTGCTACCTGTTCACAAATCTCTCTATATACTGATGTTCTGTCTCTTCTAACCACAGACACAGTTATGAAGATTGTGACGGTCTTCTCGCTTTGTCTTATTTTTCTAATTGTATGCATACTCATCTTTTTGTACAGGTAATATACAAAGTAAATAACAAATAGTTTCCATTAGAGAAACGTGTTCGGGTGATTGGCCTGTATGACTGCTCTTCTGCCCCTTTGTTTACAGACGCAGAAGGAACAATTTAATTCAACAAAGAACTACAAATGTGTGGTCCTGGAGTAGTTTTCTGGTATTAACTCATATGTTAAATCTTTTGAATTGTTAGTGAAATGAAACAAAAATGATGCATTTCCATCTGTAAACTGAATCAGGGTTCCTGGAATGGAGTCAGCAGGAGCAGTGGGAATCAGAGTGGTTTGGCAGAGCCGTTCAGGAGCAGAGATGACCTCTTGCTAAACCATCCATGTCAACCAAATGCCCAACGACCCCAGCATCATCCAGACAGCACGTAAGTCTGCAGCAGCTCGCACTGTCCAGCTCAGAACAAGGGACTCATTGTTGGCAGGGGAGCTGGGTGCTGCTGCTCACTCTTTCGTCAAAGCACCCATTTAACATCATTCAGTTATGAATGGCACACCCAGAGTCTGCTCAGCTTTTGAATGGTTCTGATTCTGAATGTGCATTTTTTATTTTTAACATCATTATTTTTCCACAGGACTGCATCCAACGTGAACACTGTTTACTCTGCTGTGAATCTGCCCAAAAGCAAACAGGTGATCCAATCATATCAGTGCAAGCTCAACAAAGACAAATCCATTTAAAATGTTTCAGTACTTTAGGGGCTCTGTAGAAAATAATAAAAGTCAAGAGTAGTTTGTAAAGTTTTATCTCCACTAATCCAGCCTTGTGCTTATGCTGTCCCTTACTGTTAATATATATCTGTCAGTATAGTTATTAATTATCCTTCATGTAAGGCATGAATGAACTGATTCAGTTGCTACTCTACATTCATTGACAAGTTCTCTCTGCATTTGCTCAGGCTGCCTCTGCACAAAACCCAATCAAAGGACATGGTGGAAACATGGGAAATGATTCTCTCAACTACGCTTCTGTGTTCTTTGAGAATAGAAAAAAGTGAGAATTCAGTTCTGTATATAAAAGGAGCCTAAATGATATGTTATTACATGACTTCTTTTATGACTATATGTTTTCCCCAGGGATTCAGAGGAGGATGCTGAGTACTCTGTGGTGTCAAAGCCTAAGAAATCAAAAGTGGTAAGAAAGCTCAAAATGCCTTTTCCCCCTGTATCTCATTCAGTTTATTAGCTTATTTCATTGTATTTGTATATCATATACTCATTGTATATGATATACAAATACAAATAAAAATCATTGTAGCAAGGAAAATTAAGTTAAGGCAAAGTAAAGAATGAAAATGATCTTCAACAAGGGTTATTTTTGTACATCAAATCCAGACACTGTCAGAAATTATGACACCGTTTTGTCACTTTTTGTCATCTAGACAGAACAAGAAGTGCAGGAGGACTATGAGAACATCGGCGAAGAGCTTCCACCCAAACCTCCATATACATATAACTTTGACTCAGAGACAGATACCAGTGAAGATGAGGTGGAGGTCAACTATGCTCATGTGAACATTAAGCCAAAGTCTGGCCACCAGCGAGACTCCAGCAGCAGCAGCAGCAGCAGCAGCGAAGATGAAACTCAGTACTCTCAGGTCAAAATTTGACTAAAAATGCTTTGATCCTATTCAGACATCTCTGCCAGTTTGTGCCATGGACGTTCTGAAATATATTTGCCAGGCTAACTATACTGAACAAGGCTTGTATTACCTCATTGTTTCTTTTTTCCTTCCTGGGATATAATTTTAGCTTCCCTTTATGTATAGTAATAAGTCCCCACAAGTACACAAACCTATCTTTTTATCATAGATGTAAGACTGTTGGGGAAGTGTATATGGATAAGTGATAAAATGAAATGACTGCTGTTGTAAAATTGTGCTCCCATCCTCCTGCTGAGTTTTTTAATGTATATATATCTGTCTTGAAATTAAAGTACTTTACTGTATGCATAGTTCCATTTCATAACCTGCTTTGACACAAGCTGTTGTTTGATGGCAAACTTGGCTGCAGGGCCAGTTACTCTTTTAATCACATAATAATTATGCATTACAAAGTTGTCAATAAAAACAAGTGCCTAACAAGTTTTAGGTTGTACCTGCTTCTTACAGACTCCACAAAGGTTTTTTTAGAATTAGACAAAGGTTAGTCATATGCATATAGTTAAAGATTCAACCTCAGCATACAGATATGTCTATTTTTACTAGTAAGACAGGAGAAGAATTTACAGACGAGGATCAAAACCAGGGCCGGAGGGAATGTCCAAACTCCTGGGCTTCTGCTGTCAATTCCTCTAAAGCTAAGTGACCACTTTCTCATCAACCCTTCATGTAAGTCCCTTAGCATCTTTCTTTCTTCCAAAATGAGCATCTGCAAGTGTTTCTTCCTACTTTGCATCTCCTCCATTGCTTGGTGCTTCTCGATGGATCTCAGAATCCACACCAGTCTTAGAGACCAGGCCTTCGATCTCACCTTCCCCGAGCTTGCCCTCTGACCTGGCCTGAAGTTGAGCAAAGTCCACATCAGCATAATGGAGAGAGTCATCCTTGTATTCTGCTGCTTCTGCCTCAAGAATGGCTTTATTGACATAAATCACATCTGCCTTTGAAGAGTTAGTCTACAGAGAAACCACAACAGTGTGTTTCAGTAACACAGAAAAGATGTGTTTTTTTCTATTTCAATAATGAGGTTCACTTTAACTGTGTTTTTTTAAGAGCATATGTTTTGGCATACTATATTCACATTTACTATGCAAGAAAATGTTCATTTTATCATTCAAACAGGACACACCATTAGCTCAGAGAGTCAGAATATGTTTTGGAATCTAAAGAGCTTGGAAAGAAAGACGTCTGGAAGTTTCTTGAAGACGTTTCTTCTCTCAGCCGAGAAGCTTCTTCCTCTTTCCAAGCTCTTTAGACTTGGTCTTTAGACTACGATGACCTGGATGACTGAGAACCTTCACAGACAATATGTTTTGGTGTTTAAATCACACTAACACATTGGCAAGTACACAGGAAGAGCTGGAGGCAAACTCATTCTACCACAGGTGGGATTTTTTTCTTCATCTAACTCATATATATGCATCAACATAAACTCACCTCATTGGTGACTAAACAGTCTGAAATATCCACAAGTCCCTTGTCAAGTGAAACATTGCCCTTCCTTTTCCTGCAACCATCACAGAAAGGTGAAAGGTTTAATTCACATTAAAAATTTTACATTGAAATATGCTTTAGGAAAAATACTTTCTCCTTGAAAATTCCTTGCCACAAGGTTAAAAACTCTAAAAGTCGTTATCCCCCTGATAATGTTTTGATTTTGTCACAATTCGTGTATTACACATGTGTGTTTTCAGCTTCAAGGTGGGCAGATAAAGTTTCATCAGAAGGCTGCCTTGTTAGTAATGATTTGTGGCAGCTGTGGTTGCTCTATAATTAGTCAGCTTACAAAAGGAACCTTGAAATATGTCTGTTATATGCATTTTTGATTATACATGATAATCGTAACCTACTTTGAAAATATCTGGTACCAGTGTTCTGTGTTCCTCACCTGTAAAGGCATATCAGTAGCGGTATGAAAACCAGCAACATCCCCAGTGCTCCCACTCCAGAACCAATCAGCAAAGAAAGAGTATGGAGGACTTAAAAAAAACAAAACAGTCATATCAATCACTAAAAGATGCAAATGACACAACAGAAAAGCCAGATATAAAATGAAGCTTCCTAGAGATTTCTTCACCTAGCTGAGTTTCACTGGAGGATATATTGAAAGCTATACTATCAGACCCCAGGGAGTTGCTGCTCAGACAGACCAGAGAGGGCATGTCTTGGCCCAGGTAGTACAGAGTGATGATGCTCCTCACGCTCGTGCTCCCCAGATTTACTTCCCGAATTGGGATATCAGCAGAGTGATTGACAAGCTCGCCAGCCAGCTGCCAAACCAGGGAGGGAAGCGGGTTCCCCTGAGTGTTACAGGTACATCGGATCTGGGACAAAATCTTCACACAGCGGGAAGAAAATAGGATCTCTGGAGCAACTGAGACAAAGAAGGTAATGGGTTAACTAGGCTTATGGGTGCTTTTCTTGGGGAAACATAAAGGCTTCAAAGGAATGAAAGCAAGAATAAGAGTCTTACATGTGACATCAATGCTGACAGGCTCTGAGCATTCAGCTCCATGGACATTAAGAGCTTCACAATGATATTGATCATCTGAGAGTTTGGTCACATTGAAGGTGAAGTGTTGCTCAAAGCCCACCGCTTCCTTTTTCCTTCCTGCCACCTGGAACCAGGTGAAGTTCACCGCTGCTGGATTGGCGATGCTTGTGCAAGTCAGAGTCACAGAGCTGCCATCCAGCACAGGACCAGAAGGGTCAACAGACACTGAAGTATTTTTAGGAGGATCTGAAAGGAAAATAATGTTCCTTGTTAGTATTGCATCCAAAGACTTTTTTTTACTTGTTTGGGAATGCATATTCAGCCTTTCAGAAAATATATAAATTAGGATGTTCTGGTGCAAGTTTTAGGGCAGAAAGTTATTAATTGATATGCATAATACTTTTTTCTTTTTCATTGTGATTCATATTATTCCTTTTTGATCGAATTAAATGTGTTTTGCTTTGGGGGGGCTTTAATCATACTTTTCTGTACTCTTACAGCTTGATGAGGACACAAATTAAACAAAACAGCTACACATACATTCAGACACTGGCACACATGTGGACACAGTGGAGCTCAGTCATGATGGACTCAGAAGGTTTTGAGGTTGTCACGCAATATGACAATGTGTTACTGTCCATAGCTCAGACACTAGTGTTGCCCTGTTAACAAGTCTTGGCCCCAGATCATGTTGGGTTGAGCACAGCTGGATATACAGTAGAGCCATGTTCAGGACGTGAGCACACTGGAGAAATACAGTTCTGTTGTTTGTTTTCGGTGTAAATCAATGTCTTTACTGTGTTAAATTAACTCACACTGAATGTCCAGCTGAATTGCTGCTGACGTTTCCTCTCCCAGATCATTTTTGGCTGTACAGTGGTAATCACCGCTGTGGCTGGTGTCGGCACCGTCTATGACCAAGACTGGTCCGGGCTCCTTATCCATCTCATTATCTCTGTACCAGGTGTAGTTGGTCACTGGCGGGTTAGAGCGGCTCTTACAGATCAGAGAAACAGAGCTGCCCTCCAGAACTGGACCAGTGGGATCGACGATTACTGTTGTTTCCCTCGGGGAAACTGGAAAAATAAACAAGCATGGGTTCAGTCTATGCTGTGATCCAACATTTATAATCTGTCTTTTTGTTTCAGGCTCACTTACACTGTACGTCAATCTGAGTGATAGAAGAATTCTGGCTTCCATAACTGTTACCGACTCCACAAAAAAACTGACTGTCAACTTCTGACACTGTGGCTGAAAACCTCTTCTTTGATCCCACCACTGACACCTGATCTCCATTCACTTTGTACCAGCTGTAGCTGTCCACGGCTGGATTTGCATTAGTGTTGCAGGTCACGGTCACTGAGCTGCCTTCTTTTACAGGACCAGAGTAACTAACGGATGTGTTATTTGGAGGATCTGTAAGAAAAATATGAAATTGTTAATACACAATCTATCTGCACAGACAGATTTTTTGGGCCACTCATAACCAGTGTCAAGCCTACAACTGGAATGATAAACATTTGTCTTTTCACATCAGCAAAACTGGATTTGTGTTTCTGGAGACCTGCCAAATGTTTACAATGTAACCAAGGGTCTATCCCAGCTGTAGCGCTTGATTGCAACTTGATTGAATGGCAAAACTGAAGCTCATTGAAACAGAGTGACTTTTGAAACTATACAAAAACAAACCTAAACCATCTGATTAGATGTTCTTTTATAGTTTTTTTATTATCCTGGAGAAGACCAAATCAGATAATATCAGACCATAAATAAAATCATGTTATGGCATGAATGCAAACAATAAAAGAAAAGGTGATAAAATATACTCACAAAGAACACTTAGCGTCAGAATTTTTTCATACAGAAGGTCACTTTTCCCAGCTTGTCGGTTATAGACGGCAGTGCAAGAAACTTTTTGTTCATTGTGAAGGTGAGAAGCAGTGAAGTTCATCACAGAGGTCGCAGGATTAGCTTCCACTTCCTCCTCTGTGTCACCTAAAGCGGGCGACCATGTCAGAAGTGGAGGAAGAATGGGACAGTGAGAAACAGCAGAGCAGGTCAATGACACTGCAGTTCCTTCTTCTACCTCCAGGTTCAATGGAGTTATGGTAGGTTTAGGCAGTGAATCTGAAAAGTAGAACAATACAAAAATGACATAATGACCTAAAATGTAGTAAAGATGTGGCTTTATGTGTAGAATAGCAAGAGGAGGGGACAAACTTTGAGTGGATATGAGGACACTTGAAGGAAAGTTAAACTTCAAATCATTGTCACACTGCAGTCTGAAGTAATAGTTGTCATAATGGCGTGGTGGCATGTTGTTGAAGATGGTGGTGCAGTCTTCGTCACGCAGGATTCCAGTCAGGTTTCCTTGCTGGATATTTAAGCTTCCACTTGCACCAGTGAGGCTGGAATCAAACACCGGAGTTCTACTCCAGCCTTTCTTCCAGATAGCTTTACATGAATCATCCAGGAATTCCTCCCATTCTGGGGGCAAGGTGAATCTGCAGCGGATCAACACGCAGGATCCACTCAGTGCTTCTACAGTCTGAGGCAAGAAGACTGCCCAGTTTTGGCATAAGCTACCTGAGTTGAAGCAGCAGAAACATGACATTAGGTATGGTAAAGTAAACATTCTAATTACTGCCAATGTAAAGGTTCTGCATTTGCATCTACATATGTGGAAAGACAGATAAGTCCCTAGCAACATGACTGAAATTAAAATAACATACCTTGAAGTAGACTGCATATAAAGAAAACCTTTATTGCAACCGTCATATTCGTCTGATGATCCGAGTGAGGTACTGGAAACAGGACACTTTTATTGCTTGCTATAAATGTTATTGTATGGCTAACATTCAAACATAGTCTTTAGGACAAGCTGAGAGTCACACTATTTCCATTTTACAAAATGTTGATGTTTTGCTGAAAATAACTGAAATATTGTTTTAAGCCTGTGAGACTTTGTTTGCTTCATTGTTTATGTAATTATTCCCCTTTTTGAAGGTAATAATTAACTAAAATGGTAAATGGTAAATGATGAAAAAGAGGAAGCAATATAAAAATCATCCATGATCTTATTCTTTATCCTCAACAGTATTTCATATAATATTTAGTACTTTTATTAAGGTAACAGTCTTACCTTAAAAGCCAACAGAAGTGTTCAGCATACAGTGTCTTTTCTGGAAAGAAAAAAAAAAGTTTTAAAAAAAATAATTTGAGGTCACAAATCCTGAGATCATTTTAAAGTATACAATCATAAAAATAATATTAATAAAGTTAAAATGAAGGGTTTACAAGCATTAAAGCATCAGTAGTAGTAATCCAACAAGTGAGTCATGTCAGACTGGTAGTGTGTCTGGATGTCACACACAGCTCTTGTCAGATGTGTCCGGGGAGTGGCGTGTAGCAGAACAACAAGGTTTTGATACTCTCTCTGTATTTCAGCTGTTTTAACCAAGTGCAGAATTGTGCATAATAATGCATTATTTGTATAATGCATTTGATCCCACTGAGAGCTTGAAATGGGAAAGAAAGGTGAATTATGAGCTGATGTTAATATTCTATGACACAATAAAGACAGAATAAAGACAGTTCTGGTACCTTGTACCAGCAACGTGTACCTAATAAAGTGCCTGGTGAGTGTACACAGTGATGTACTTGGAAATAGCTCGACACTAAACTGATTTTCAATGTTATGTTTTTCAGGAGCAAGGGTGATATACAGAACTGCAGTAACTACAAAAGTCAGCAGAAGCAAGACGTGTGTGGGCAAGGGAGACACGTGGAAAGCTGAACATGTTACGTACGAGGTAATGACGGTGAATGAGTTTTAAGTATCTGGGGTCAACCATCCAAAGTAACTGACAATGTACAGGAGAGGTGAAGAAGAGAGGGTGAAGGTAAGGTGGGGTGGAGTTGGTTGAGTTCAGTGTCAGGTGACAAGGCAAAGGGAAGGTTTACAAGATGATAGCGAGACCCGCTGTGTGGTTTGGAGATGGTGACACTGATGAAAAGACAGCAGGCTTTGCTGGAGGTGGCAGAATTGAAAATGCCAAGATTTTCACTGGGAGTGACCAGAATGGACACAACTAAAAATCAGTGACAACTCAGGTTGAGCAGTTTGGGGACAAAGTTAGAGATAGCATAGACCAGGGCTGCCCAATCCCAGTCCTCGAGAGCTACTATCCTGCAGCTTTTAGATGCATCCCTACTCCAACACAGCTGAATCAAATGGTTTGATTACCTCTTCAGCATGCCATCATGTTTGGCAAAGGCCTGATAACAAGCCATTCATTTGATTCGGGTGTGTGGGAACAAGGATGCACCAAAAGCTGCAGGACGGTAGCTCTCGAGGACCGGGATTGGGCACCCCTGGCATAGACATTTCAATCTTGCAGAGAAGCAACAGTTGATAACAGACAAAGGATGTTGTTGATGTAGTGAAGGAGGACATGCAGAGGGTTGGAGTAACACGGGAGGATGCCAGGGACAGGGTGACATGGAGCCAGATGATCTGCTGTGGCAGCCATTAAAGGGAGCAGCCGAAAGAAGATGATGACAAGAAGATGACAAACTGGATCATATCTGTAACTTCCACATTCATTCGTCAGAATTATTTATTATTGCAACCATCTTACAATAAAAAGTTTATTATGAATAAATGCAGATAAAACTTTTTTTTATGAATAAAATTTTAATAGTGCATAACAGTGTATGTCTTCATTTATATGAAAATCAAACCCATAAAAATTTCTGAATAATAAATAATTTAAAAAATGTCATTTACAATGCATCTTCAATAAAAACTGAGAGAAATTTGGACATTTTAATGGGAACATCTGACAATATAAAGCAATCCAAAACATATTACAACACAAAACGGTCACAGTGTTTAACCTCGACGTGCCTCTGACAGTCTAATTTAAGTGCACTTATTTTTGGACTGTTACAGTGGAATGCATAGTATTGCACAGGAGTTGTTATTATGTTCACCACCTGCTGTAGTGTATTATTGCGTAGTGTACATCATTCTTGTAATGCTGGATTGTGACCAGGAGAGGGAGGTAAAACTCAGCTTAACACCTCCCAGTAACAGACACCCATTGTGCAAGCTGCTGAGTGAAGCTGCTTGTGGATTGCAGCTGGTGAACCTCTGTCGCCATCAATCACTCTGTCAGTAACAGTTTCCACAACTCAGTTTAACCACATCTGTATCTCGTGCACTTTATTCACATATTCATGAGTTCAGGTATAGAATGAGCTCCTGAGGTGGATCTTCAACAAAATCAGACCTTAGACAACAGAGAGGGAAACACAGCCCTCTTGCGCTGCCTGCCTAGAAGCAAGGATTGTAAATTCAAAAGTTAATAACGACTATGCTCGTCTGTTGCTGTGACAATAACATCCATCCAAATCCGCATGGACACTGCACTGGAAGCCACCAGAAAGAACAGACGGTCATATGTCTTCACACAGAACGTCAGACTGGGCCGTGGTGACTAAAAAGAAGGCACAGACAATGAAACCGTCATCAGCTGATGAAGAAGCAGCTTTTTTTTGCTTAGTGGTAATGTTTTTTTTGTTTTGTTTGTTAAGATATACCAGTCATTTTGGACACACCTTCTAGTTTAATCGTTCTTCTTTATTTTCATGACTATTTGCATTGTAGATTCTCACTGAAGGCATCAAAACTATGAATGAACACGTGGAATTATGTAGCAAGCAAAAAAAGAATTATATATTCTCCAAAACAGCCCCCCTTTGCTTTGATTGCTGCTTTGCACACGTTTGGCATTCTCTCGATGAGCTTCATAAGTCATCTGAAATGATTTTCCAACAGTCTTGAAGGAGTTCCCAGACATGCTGAGCACTTGTTGGTCATTTTGCTTTCACTCTGTGGTACATCTCATTCTGAACCATCTCGATTGGCTTTATATCAGGTGACTGTGGAGACCAGGCCATGTGGCGCAGCACTCCATCACTCTCCTTCTTTGTCAAATAGTCTTTACACAGCCCAAAGGTGTTTTTGGGGTCATTGTTCTGATGAAAAATAAATGATGGTCCAACTAAACGCAGACTGGATGTGATGGCATGTCACTGCAGGACGCTGTGGTTGCCATGCCGTTTCAGTGTGCCTTCAATTTTGAATAAATTCCCAACAGTGCTACCAGCAAAACATACCCACACCATCACACCACCTCCTCCAAGCTTCATGGTGGGAACCATGCATGTAGAGAACATCCGTTCAGCTTTTCTGCGTTGCACAAAGACACAGCGGGTGGAACCAAAGATCTCAAATTTGGACTCATCAGACCAAAGCACAGATTTTCACTGGTCTAATGTCCATTCCTTGTGTTTCTTGGTCCCAAAAAATATCTTGTGCTCATTGCTTTTCATTAACTTGCGATTTCTGAGGCTGGTGACTCAGATGAATTTATCCTCAGCAGCAGAGGTGACTCTTAGTCTTCCTATCTTCCTGTTGTTTCCCTTTACTTAGCTGATTGACAACTATTAGAATCATGGCAAGAACCAAATAGGGCTGTCAGCTGTGTACCAACCTAATTTCTGCACAACACAAGCCTATTAAGAAGGCAAGAAATTCCACAAATGAACCCTGACAAGGCACACCTGTGAACTGAAAACCATTCCAGGTGATCATGAAGCTCAATGAGAGAAGGTCAAGGGTTTTCAGCACTGTCAACAAAGCAAACAGTGGCTTCTATCAAGAATCTAAAATGCAAGGTATATTTAGAGTTATTTATCATTTTTTTTCTTTGCTAGATCTATCTCTCTATCTGTATAGATAGATACCATTAAATGAGAAGGTGTGTCCAAACTTTTCACTGGTAGTGTATATCCGAGTAAAACCGCTGCCCAGCAGAACAAAAGTCTGGTAATAAGAGATTAATGTTACAATAATGTTTGTACTTTTTAACCATCTTTCTCATTTCTGTCTTGCAGCATTAACTTAGCCTCTATTTGTTGTATAAGTGCAGACTGATAATCACCTGTTTCACACAACTAAGAAAAGAACAGGATCTTCTGACCACAAACTATTTCCCTGAGGATTTTCTTTTCCTCATTTATTCCTACATGGTGAATAAGGTCACTGTAAGTAAGAGGGTTGACACTATTACTTTCTTAGAAGATGCCTGTGAGCACCAAATAAAAGTCTTACTAAGCAGTACTAATGTTACCAACAACCTACCTTTGATTTCTAGTCTATTCAAATATGATGGTACATGTATCAGGTCATATCATATAAACAAAACTATTTGGAAATATAAGGTAGCAAAACAAATTTTGTAACTGGTTTACATACTACAATAAACTCAAACGCACATGTGTGTACCTGTGATAGTCATCTTAATTCTACTTGAGTTGTTTTGTTTGTGTTAACTGTACGTTTCAGGAGAAAGAAAATATTTATTGGACTTCCTCTCTGCGCTATTGTAATATATTTAATAATCATTATAAATATTGGTCCTGAAAACATTCTGTAAAGAGATTCTAGAAATATTTTTTGAAAGTGTTTTGACGGATTTATGACTGGATGACATGTCAAGAAATGACTTTAGAACCTCTACAAAATGAGTCCAGTGCAGTTTAAGCTACATTTACAAACTGTTGCCCTTCTGATCCAAGGTCTGTGCTCAGGAACACATGAAAAACTTCAGATTTATTTAAAGTCCAGTTGTGTAAAATATGAGAACTCACAGAGGTGCCTGTTCGTAGATGGTCGTAGTAAACTTCCTCTATTGCTTGGAAATAAATGACTCCCTTTAGCTTCCTTTCATCACAGTCTGCAGCAAAGGCAAAAAAGGAATTTTAGAACATTAATATTGAATATTTAAGTCAATGTGAATTTAAAAAAAAAATTTATTCCTTGTTCTTTCTTCAAAGCACAATAAAACGTAAGAAAAAAATTAAAAAAAAATGTTTAGAATAAAAACTTTGATGTGATGTAATCTTATAATAAGTCTGACCACCTCCTAGCGTGACAGAGAAAGGTTCATTCAAACAAAGAGGCAAACACAGAGTCAGCGAGCACACCTCTCCAACCAGTCTAACCTGTATAGTAGGCTAGTCGTCTGTGGTCCATGTCAAACAGGAACCATCTCTTCTTCCAGGTTTTGACCCTCCCCCCTCGTTTGGTCAGGAAGCCCGCACAGCGTCGAGACGTCAGCCGCAGTTCCGTGCAGCCAGTCACTCCATGACCCAGAGACTCCACATGGGCCCTCAGGTCAAAGTTTGGAGAGAGGAAGAGGGGCAGGCTACGCTGCTGGAAGACAAATGGACTTTAAAGAAGCTTGAAAAAAACAAACAGTCAATTTACCATGATAAACTGACCAGTTCCTATTGGAGTTTATAGTGGTTACACTTGTTTTGGGTCCCCAAACCCCAAGGATGAGATGATAAAAATGTGAATGTCTTGGTTAAAGATGCTGGAAGTCAGTTAGTTATAAAATCATGAAAAATGAAACAGAATAACAACAAAACAGGTGACATAAGCGTCAAAGCTTGCATTGTCTTTTGGTACCCCCATAGAAACATTTTATCCATTCGCTTCTGCTTCTCCTTATCAGGGAAGGAGTCAGGGTACCCGGAGAGAACACACGCAAACACGGGGAGAACATGCAAACTGCACACAGAAAGGCTGCAGCCAGTTGGTGGATTCTAACCTCTTACTGTGAGGCAACAATTCCCAAAACTAATCTAACAATCCCGCGTTAGAGTTTCGTGGAAACTCCTTGTATTGTGGGTAATGTCAGCATCAGGTCTCGACAAGAACATCGAGAATACATGGATTAAAAGGACTACATATGCGTGTCTGTTGCATTAGGTTTAATCATTTTACAAGGAAAACAAAATATTTTTCACTAACTTATAGTTTGAATTTCATTCATACCTCAGAGGAGTTTGGGGAAGAGATGACCCGTTGTTGCTCTTCAGGTTCTGGCTCTGGTCTTTGTGGGGTCTCTGGTTCTGGTGGTTCTGTTCTGGAACAATTAAGCTCTCTTTGTCTTCTCTCCTCTAACAGCAACCGTTGCTGATCTTCCTGAGTTCACACGCACATCAAAACAAATTATTATCCAAACCATTTCCAAGGTAACACAGTAAGACGGAAGCGACACTGGTTTAACCCAGCTGGAGGTATGCATGCAAAAGCATAAAGGAAACTGAAATCAGAGTTACACTCTAAATCCTCCCATTCCTTTTTTGAAATTCTCCGAAACTCTCATATGCATGCACATTTTTTAGTCTCTCCAACTGCCAGTGCTACAAACATGCATTACAAAACTCCAAACATCTGCTGTCTACTTTCCTGGAGCTGAGTGGATGTCAGTAATCAGACAGGCGTATCTAATTCAGTGTGTCGCTGATGATTAGAGGTGTCAGCGAGTGTTTCCCACAGCAGGTGACTCACCCGCTCTCTGAGCAGCCTCTCTCTCTCTGCTTTGGCTTCCCTCAGTTTCTTCTCAATCTCAATGAGATCCAAAAGGCATGGACTGTAAGAAAAAAGTAATAATATAATTGAGTACAAAAGCTTTATACAGTTAGTTTAAATAAAAAAAAAATTCTTTAGAAAATGATCCAATTAGCTGTATTTGTTTAACAAGTTATCAGTAGAATTAAATGGACATATGAAGCATAATCAACCAGACTCAAGCTTCTCATCAGCAAAGATTGAGCTAGTGTTTAACAGGATGCGACAATGCAAAAGGCCAAATCATGACATGTGCTACATCATGAAGTATTCCTGAAACCCATCATGTAGTATGTCCAATACTATTCAATGAACAGACTTGTAACACCAGTGCAATCACCTCAACCGACACCTAACCTTATCTTCTGATGCTGCGCAAGCCCCATGTTCATTTGCAAATGTTTTATCATTAACAGACAGCTCTACACCCATTTACTTCCAGTAACACAACAAAGTACGCCTTCAACTGTTGCTGCTGTTGTATGCAAGTTCACAACGTGTGTTGCTAATAAGCCAAAAAACATAAAATAATCTGGTCATTTTGGCCCAATCTGAAATCCATCCTTTGACCATTATTCCAACTGGAAAAATTTATAATGCAATATAGTAAAAATGCTCAACCAATTACTGAATCTAATATGGATAGAAAACAAAACAACAGCCGTGGGAAAATAGTTAATAGCAAAATGCGGTTGCTCCCACTTTGATTTTACACCCAACGTGGTTTATATTGTGTGTTCGTGCAATTTTGGCCTAATTAAGAGGGTTTCTTGTTGCACTTTGCTGCCACAATGTGTTTGAAAGTATCCTAATTTATCAAAAATGGTTTTATCTGCTATAGTAAAGACATAACAAACAGAAACTGTGGTCATGGAGCAACCTGATGCCAAGTGGTTATAGTGCCTTGTGTGTCTGAAAATATACTTGATGACCACAAACCAGGACCCACTAATTAATAGTGTCAAATTATATATATACATATTTTTTGTATTAAAAATGTGAATTATGGCGCAAAAACCCTTTACATGCTACATTTCTCCACTCAGTGGGCCAAAAGAATAGCAATTAAAATCCATTCTGGTTGCATGTGAATATAATTACCTAGTACATGAACGTTGAAAAATGCATTAAAGAACCCCATTTGCTTTTTAAAAAGTGAAGACACTGACCTGGCAGCACGAGAGCTTGTTGTACTATTACATGGAGTTAGGACTCCACCACCATTGCTGGCCCCAGGTCTGTCCCCATTGCCGTGCCCACTGCTGTGCCCATTGCTCAGTCTATGGGACAGGACAGGGGATGTGAAAGCCTCTGGGGCCTGGCTGTCAGGATGCATCCTTACCAGCACTGAAAGTGGAAGGAAATAAAAAGAGACATGTGAGAACAACATGCATTGGTCAGCATAAATAGCTTTTTATAAGATTCGGCATGAGAGAAATCTGTCATGTGGTATCAAAATGTTAACTCACTCATTTTATATTTTACATACAAGAAGAGTCAGATATGATTTTCAGGAAGAGACTTAGAGGATTAAGAAGAAGAGCAAACTCCTGACAAGACGTGACATGACCCTGAAGATCCGGCTACTATTTAATGACAGATAGATGGGCATGTGAAAAACAGATACTACTGGGGAGATTTAAGGCTTAAGTATATGGATGATTCTCAGGCTCATCTGGTCCGCACAGGCAAAACCAATGTAATAACGACCTGCCAACTCTACTGACACGCCTTTGATTTGACTAAAAGGGAGGGAACTGAGCAAACAGACCAGACAAAATGAGCACAAGGGTGCAGAGAGAACATGTTTATTGTTCTATATCACAAACATCTCAGCCTGAGCAATCAGGAGGACAAAGTGAGGTAGAAAAATTGGACTCACCTTGTGCTGACACCGGCCTGTCGTTTAGTCTGTTATTGCGATGCGAGCTTCGTCTCCTGGGCAGACTGACACCTTCTTTGCTTGGATCCTAAAAAATAAAAAGACAGTGTGCTTAAAGTACATTCAAAACACAGACACTGTCATCTCAGATCTTTCTGTTAGCTATCAGCACATGTTTTGGAAATCAGTAATTGAATTAAAGCACAAATGTCAATTATGACATTAGACCAAATGATGACATTAACGGTTGCAGAAACAAAAAACCAAACCTGTGTGACAAGCTGCATACCTGCGGAGGCTTGTGAACCGTCAGAGGAGAAAGAGACATCATGCAGGGAGCTGAGCTGGTGATGTCAGACCAGTCGGTGAGCGGCTTCTTGTCTTTGCGAACCTGTTTGAAAGCCAGGTTTAAATTCCAAACCTCAGTAAAGCATCTGTGATCAACACTGGCTACAGGGTACAAATACAATCTGTTCATTTTCACCAACTGTAACCATAAAGCAAAACACGTTCTCAACATACCACATCTGCCTGAGAATTAAAACTTCCAGGAGGGATTGTAATGAGTTAAAAAATTATCACAGCTCCACTATCTTCCCCTCTATCCCTCCCTCTCCCTGCTTGACTCACAAACACATGAGCAATTCAGTCACTACATGCAGTCCACTGTTTAACCCTTGTCCGCCTCTTTCACTACTCAGCACAACAGCACATGCTGGCAGCAGAAGTGTGGCTGTTAAACATCTGCTGCACATACATCAGTGTTGTTTTCTAAGGGATTTGATAAATATTCAAAAGCTTTCTTGACACAATACAATCCAACTGTTTTCACAAATAAATATACAAATACACAAACAGCTCAGAGCACTAAAATTCCCAACACATCTGTGACAAGCAAACCACATCCTGCATGCAGTCATATTAAAGTCATACACACTTGGCCATGTTGTCTGACACTGCTTCTCCCTCTCTCCTCCTCTGTACTGCCACTCCCTTCTGCCCTCCCTTTTTCAGTCCCCTCTCTTATTTACAACAGCTGATGAACTTCACATTAATCCAGTTTCATGACGGACGCTATTTTAAAGACCCTCAGTCACACAAATCAACTCGAGTGCAGTCATTTTACTTACCAATCGCTGCAAGGATGTGAAACTTCTCCCAGCTTGCCTTCTCTCTCTCTCAGACATCCACACATTCACAACTGCAGCACCCTCCCTCACGTTGCTTACTCCTCCCTCTCTACCCCTTTCCCTCCCTCCTTTTAGTCTGAGTTAATCTCGCTCTCTCTTGCTCTCTCTCTTTCTCTCTCCCTTCCTCGCTCACTCTCGCCTCCTCCCTCTGCTTGTCTCATTTTCCCTTTTACTCATCCAGATCTTGTCTCCTGCTCTTTTTTTTTTTTTTTACTGGTGCAATCATAACTCCGATTAAATGGAAGCCACTGACTGACAATGAAAACACATAACACATGACAGCGTGGACTATACTCAGAGCTGGATAGATGTTTCACGAAACTGAACTGAAAAGAAAGAAACGGGTCATGGACACATGTTAGACTTTCGGAAATCTTTCACTACTCACAAGTGATTTAGAGATTTGGATCCAGCTTTAGTTTTGCTAGCAGTGCAACTCTTTTGATCTTTGTTAAGTTGTGCTCAGATTGAATAAAAACATATTTATGCACTTAAGGAACTGTAACCAGTAATAGAGGTTGGTTAATTTGTTTCAGGTTTTTAATACCTAACTTAATATATAGGTTTATGCTACTGCAACAGCAGCATTTATCTGGAGTCAATCTTCTCTGTACAATAATATTGACTCTCGTGTAACTTTGTTTTTCTCTTTATTGCCTCACGGTGTTAATATGTTTTCTTTAATCTGTTAAATGCTCTACTTCAATCATTAACTAGCCACCAACTTTCTCTGCTGCTTGGTTCTAAGCAGTTAATCCACAGTTTGCCTAGGCTTTATTTAGTGCCTGCTGGGGCTTGAAATAAGGCTGATGAGAATGGTGCAAGTGAACCAAAAACTGCCTGAAAAGTGTAGGCTTTGTCTGTACGAGGTGGAAGCCCAACTGTTAAGGTGAATTTGTAGAAACTGTCAGGAGTAGATGTGGGTTTGAATTTCTACCCTTTAACAAGTCTGGGAGGTTTGGCAGTTGGCCCACCATCCATACAAGTCAAGTGAATGCCAATGTGGTAACCTATACAAATGTTATACAAATTCAGTAGTAGTAGTGGGACACCAGCTCAGGGCTTCCCCCCCGAACAGGTTTTAAAGTTATTTTTAGACCTTTTCAGACAGATAATGCTTATTGGCTTTATGTAGACAAGTACGTTAGAATGAATAACCTGTTCATTTGCAGCAGTTGAAAGATATTAAAGCAATGAGGGGATCTGTAGGGTCATATGATAGCCCTCTGCAGGTTTGTCACTATGAACTGAAATCTGCAGACAGATTCTGTGCTGCTTAAAAAACCATTTAACTCATATCTGAACTCACTTCCCGGTTTGCCTCGTTCACTATACTTTGTATAACAAACACTCATCATAAGATTCTTAATTAGAAAATTTCAGAAAATTAGAAAACTGTTGCTGGCCTGCTGGGTCTTGATTTCTGCTGAGATTGTGGGATGGTGGGATCAAAATTTGGTGTAAATAACATGAAAGCATGGATCCATCCTGCATTGTATCAGTGGCTCAGGCTGCTGGTACTGTAATAGTGTAAAATCTGCTGTAGCTGTATGATGATGCCATCTCTATATGGGGTGTTTCAAGCACGTTGTGGAATCTATGCCACCAAGAATTAGAGGCATGACGATGTCAAATGTAAAAAATTCAAATACAGCCACCGTCATTAGGAGGAGCTAGCTGCCTGCTGTGCCTTAACCAAATAATCAAATACTGCTTCCAGCATATGAAACATCAAGAACAGACAACACAAAAAAGAAATAAACAGATTGGTAAAACAGAAAAGTAACAGAACTAACAAATGTGGCCATCGCAATAGCAACTACACCAGTTAAATAAAGACCAAAAGTTAGTAAAACCCACAGTATGACAAATCCCACATACCATTTGGGTGTGTATGAGCTCCCTCTTCTCTTTCCTCAAGGCATTCATCTCTCTCTCTTTCTCCTTTTCCATGTCCCGCAGCTGTCTCTCTAACCGTTGGACTTGCTCCTGAAAATTCAGACAATCATTCCCATCAGTGCGGACTGGATATGGCTTCCTGTCCTCCGAGATAATATCACGTGCTGTAGCTGATTCATGTAGCTGTTCTGAGTTTACCTTATCTTTTCATTATGCTGTGATGTAATATTGAGTAAATATCCCCCGATGTGACAGTGCGTATGTCGCTGTGAGTAAATACAGGTCACTAAGCTGAGTCCATCTCTTCAGCCGAGACACAATGCAAATCAAATGGCCATTTTGCAAGTTAATGAGAGGCACAAGACTGACACAGGAGAGCAGGACTGGAGAAGCAACTTCAATGAATATATGGCTGATATAAAATCACCACTTTAGGGCAGTAAGAGTGAGAGATGTCATGTGCATCGAGGCCACAGTGCAGCTGAGTCAACTAGCATCCCTCTCACACAATCCCAGCCTTCATCTCCGGGGCTGCGCTCCTCCTCCTACATTCTGAAGCTAATTGAGAAACAACTGAACATTATTTTCATCATCTATGTTTATGGAATTGTAAATGTTGGAAGGAAGAACAGCTTTTTGGAACAGCCAGCATTGAAATGTAAGTCAAGACTACCGGTGTACAAAGTAACAAACTATTAAGAATTTAAGTTTAGTTCTTTTAGCTATCCTAGCATGTCATGTTTGGTTGGTTCACTTTGAAATATCTCAGCAATTACTGACATGCAAAAAAAAAAAAATTTCCCAAGAGCATTAATCCCTCTTTGGTGATCCTCTGACTTAGAATGTGAGCAATGTTGTTTTTGTGTCATTCTGTGTAATTGGTGCGTTTCTTTCCTTTTATAAAAAAAATATTGGACATAATCTGTGAGAGAGTGAGACTATTCAGAGTATAGAAGACTTCTAAATGAGGCATAAGATCGTTAATCACGTTAACTCCACTCTGGCACACAGTTTGGCTAGTCAGGATGAGTTTTCAGTTAGTGTCATCATCAGGTTATATTACGAAGCACATGCTGCCTGCTAAAATCAGCATGAGATCATTACTGGGGTCTGAACATTTAGCTCAGAATAAGCAGCACCCAACCATGATAGAAAAATGACCTGACAACACAGAAAAAAAATTGCACTAGGAATTAAGGCAGGGGTGGGCAACTCCAGGCCTCGAGGGCCGGTGTCCCTGCAGGTTTTAGATGTGTCCTTGAACCAACACAGCTGATTTAAATGGCTAAATTAGCTCCTCGACATGTCCTGAAGTTCTCCAGAGGCCTGGTAACGAACTAATCATGTGATTCTAAAACCTGCAGAACGCTTCCCATCCCTCTGAGCCACGGTCACCCCAGTCCATAAATAAGAGTATGCACACCCAACGTGTCAGTTGAACAATTGAATTTAAATTCAAGTGCCAACATGTTACAGATCTTTTGAAACTGCCATGGGAATCCTGATCTGAAGAGTTTTGTTGGTTTAATGTTGCTCAAGGGCAGAATAGCTAATCTCTTAAAAAATACCCTCACAAATAAGCATGATTTCAAGCATTTTTAGTCGACAATATTATCTTTCAGTCAGGATTGTGCAACCCTTCTTTTTCCATATCTCCTCATCTTCTTTAATCTTTTCAGACTCTCCTAATCATCTCTCCTCTTTTGCTTCCATGTGTTTTGCTCTATAATTTTTCACTCATGGTGGCCTGATTAAGCTTCTTGTATAGCGCTGTGCGACATAATCAAGGTGACGTTTTGAGGTAAAGAGTACAAGCTCGTGCCGAAAGAAGAAGAACAAGCCTTAAATACATAAAAACAAGCATGAACTGTAACTGCAAAGAGAGGTTATGTGTACAGCAGAACAACCCATCTAATGTGGTGATTAATGTGATTAATTTCACTTTTAAAGTGCAACAGCCCTGAAATGCTATCCGAGTCAGATTTATCACTTTGTTGTTTGATGCCAACAACTCTGTGATTATTGTTGGAGGTTTGTGGTTCTTCTGTTCACTTTCTGGTCGGTCTTCTCCTCATTTTAACTCTCAAAAAGAGGAAAACAGATTTCAGCAAAAGCTAGGAGCATGGTGCAACACATTTTAGAAAAAAAAAAACCCACAATCTTTATGTGTCTCTAAAAGAAGCATGGAGACTGTCCAGACTGTGATCAAAAAGAACTGGGTCCTGTTTCTATAGATCTTTTGGAAAACTGTTGTACTGGTATATATTCAAGTGTTAGCTGTTCCTATCATTTCATCCACTTATTGTATGCACAAGTATGACATCACATGTCTGCACTGATGCGGAATTTATGTGAGAGTAAACACTGAAAAAAAAGCATGTGACCCTGATAACACTTCAAGGAGCAGCTGTGTAACTGTCTCAAAAACTATCTCAAAGACGCGCTGTTTACCTGTGCAACGTTGACCAAAAGCTTCTGGCATGAGATTTCCTTTTCAAGCTCTCCTTCACTCTCTCTCTCCTTGCATTTGCTCTCATCCTCTTCAACAATGCCGGTCTCTCGCTCCAGAAAATTAAACTCCCAATCCTCAAAGGCCCGAACTGATGCCTCCATCGCCTCCTTCTCCTGAAATGAAGACAAAAAAAAAAAATTGTGTAAATAAAGGTGCTTTTTTATTGTGAACTGCTTGCTAAAATGTGTCTTGTTCTGGAGCCTAAGAGAAGGTTTATGAATGTAACATCCCCAAGAAATTTATGTGGGAAAATCAAAAGTGAATGGATGGAGGGACGATACAAAACAATGCCTTTGGCACTCTAGTACAACAATAACTACTGAATGAATTGACTGGTTGATTGATGGAAACATTCCATCGTTCTGTTTTATGCAGTCCAGTCACTGGTTTTTCTACTTATATGCTTAAAACAATAACCCCCCACACATCCAGATGTTAGCACTGTTAGCACCCTTATTTAATACACCAATCAAGATTATAATAATAATAATAACATAAATAAGAGTGAACTCTTTACTGGATTTTTTTAGTGCAGATCCATGTATGAGTATGGTCACCTTTAAAGGTTGATTCATGCTCTTACAGAGATATTTTTAACTTTGTGCAGAACTTTTTAAAGTTTGGCAAGCCTCGTTCCATCGTCACTTTACATGACAAAAGAGTTTACTAGAGAGAAATCAATCGACAATGCTACACTTCCTTTGAGAAGTAGTTTAACACCTTTTATTACACAGCTAGTAATATCAAACTGACAATTGCTGGCACAATGCTGCTACTCACAAATGCCAAATTAGCTTATTTATAATCTCCAGGTTATTTGTATTTCTTTATTATCATGATCTCACAATACTTCTCAAACATCTTGTTGTGACTCAAACTTTTTAGTGTACAATCAAAAGACTTGAGTACGTACTTATGTGGACAAAAAGTTAAGTGAACTTAAGAGCTTCATTATTCTCAAGGTTTGGCAACCGGAGGCACACTTCCAGTATAAGCACAAAATTCAATGCTTCACTGCCTATTGAAACACTCAACGGCCTCACTGGAATGCCTGCTCTCTTAGTGCTGTGCAACACGTACTTAGGTCCTGTTTGTGTGCATGTATGCAGCTTTTTTTCTGTGAAGCAACTTGTGAAAAACCTGTTTTCTAGAAGCCCTTTCCAAATAAATCCGACAAGTTACCACAGAAAGGAACCAGCTACCGGACAACACTAAACCTGTCATTAAACAATGCGATTTAAACAAAAAGGTTTCTCATCTTGTTCTGTTACATTCACAGGCAAAACACACATCCTGTGTTTTGTTTAGGTGTGGGTAAACATTAGCACTTCAGGTTGAACAGGTACTGAACAATCACTCACTGTATTCAAGACAATATTATGTGCAAGACTCAGCGCTGTCAACACACCTTGTATCTGTGATATATCAAAACAGCACACCGAGCATTAGCTGCAGTTTTATGTTTTATCTAGATAACTGCCATCGAGACACAACCATTGGGATGTTTTTGTGTCTCTCTATATTTAAAAAAAGGCAGGATTAGATGTTTAAAAACAGAAAACGGAAAAGACCCAGATGTGTTTTTGGGTGGTACTGGAAATCTTGAGCATACAGTTTTTAAAAATGATTTACAGCCCACACCCTAAAGTAGGAAACAGACGTTTGATTACCACAACTTCAAGGAATCTTATCTGGCTAAAGCCCGCTGGTCAGTTTTGTGTTTGTGTTTAACATATTTTGAAGAATCATCATTGTAGATGAAATGACAATGATGCTGGCTCTGTTGGTTTTGCAGATGTTTTGATTGAAGAAAGAAAAAAAAAAAGAACACTGTTGATCACCCAAATGACTAACTGTAACTGTCATCCTCCACCCATGCTGAAAATGTCCTACTCGCCTTCTGTAGCTGCAGCATTAGCTGTTCTCGCTGACTTTCTGGCTGACTTGGGATCAGTTTCTCTTTTTCTTTGCACCTACTCTTCAGCTCCTCCACCCTGCGTCGCTCCTCTTCCAGATTCTCTCGTTCCTGCATTTACAGAGAGTTAGAAAAGAGCGAGCAAAAAACTGAAATGCAAAACAAAAACTCTGCCTGAAAAGAAACAAGAGCAACAGGTCTATTAACCTTTGTTTACAATGAGGGCTGGATATATTTATCTTGAAAACATGTCACATGTTTGACATCTAACGGTTAATGCATGGGAGCTGACTTATCACTGACACGATCTTGTGTTGACTTTAGCTGCACATTACTGAGCCTACATGCCAGTTTCTTCTGGGGGTGTAAGTCCTACACTAAGACACTCGAAGTCTAGGAGGGCTTGAAATATGAAGGTGTGGCATTGGAGGTTAGGGGTTAAAAAAAAACAACCCATAACATCTGCCAAGTTTTAAGTATTTAAAAAGAAAAAAAAATACTAAAACTGTATTAGATAATATCACATGTATCTTTTACCTTTTGTCTGTCTGTGTGTTTGTGCTTCTCTCTTTGCCCGGCCTCCTCCTGTAGATCCTTCAGCTTCTGCGTGTGTTTGTGCAGCCGGTCCTTCTCTGTCTGCAGCTCTCCTTGTAGCAAAGCAATCTCCAGCTGCAGCTAAGAGGGTAGAAGACGCGACCGAGGTGAATCATACTGACCTGACCTTATGCAAGTCAGAGTTAAGCATTCCTTTATCGTGACTGTAGTGGAGTTTGGAAACGGCGCTGCAATTTCAATGTGCATGCATCAGCAGAAACATCAAAACCACTTTTACAAGTTTCGCAATTGATCTGATAATACCAAGTCAATTTTCTCAATCAAATAACTGGAATAACATGTTAACCCTATCAGCTCTTCAGCGACTTTATCCAGCAGTTTTTTTGCACGGTGACATAACATTTTTGTCCAGATCATGTGACATGCTCACCTCAATGTTTAGCTCTTCCTTCTGCTGTTCGATCTCTGTGATTCGCTGTTGGAGCACGGAGGGTGATGGCAGGACCCTCAGTGAACCCACCTCCAACTTTTTAATGAAGGTCTGACAGAAAGCAGGAAAAAGAATGAGCAGACAGAGTGACCACATGCAGGCTGTTAGGCTGGGAAGGGCTCAGACCAGCAATGATGATTCATTGTTTTAACCAGAATTAAAAGGTCTAACAAATGACTACATCACCACCATAGACAGCTTCCTCTCCCTCACCTTCTCGTTCTCTGCGCTGCTACTTTCTGTGTCAGACTCTGCCCCTGAGGAGGCGGGACTCTGACCTTCAGTCATTCTGGTGATCCACGGAGGCCGCAGACCCTGCTGCCACTGACTCCTGGAGTTTTCCATATTGTGTTGGGGCATTTCTATAGTCTGAAACAGAGGAGGGAGTAAATGAGAGCTGGAGAGTGTGGGGTTGGAGGGGTGTCTGGTTGACTTTAGTGAGTATTGTAGTAATCTAATATGCTGCATGGCTGAAGGTGTGTGAGGGATCAGGTGACAGTTTGCTGAGGGGATAGGATGGTTGAATAAAGCAGCATAAGCAGAGAAATCCCCTCCAGCTTCCAGAAAACAGTCTGTGAAAACACCTTGCTTTGAAGAGTGGAAGTGAAAGAGCGGAGTTAATATCCTATATGCGTGGTGGTTTGTGGTTGGGTTTCAGGATCTCTCTCTTAGCGAAGGACTATCAGCGTGTGTAGACACAAGCGTGATAAACAACAGTATGTTCTGCTGTAGCTTCAATGGTCATCAATTACAATTTGAAAGGAGCAAGATCAGAAAAGGCTTTGAAGTACTGTTATATTGTACTTTATCTTCTCTGTCACATTCATGTGGATTTACTGAAGAAAATATTGTTACGTACAGAGCATATGATGTGCTACATCAAAGAGCTTAGGAACATGTCAGCCTACAATATCCTAATCTCTTCATTATGTTTTGTGCTTCCACCCTCATCTTTGTGGTCTCTCTCTCTCTCTACACACACGCACAAACAAACCCTAGCAGAAACACCCATGTGTGCACAGGCCAAAACAAATTTGTGGGAAAATACTTTTGATTACTATTGTCCAACCTTTTCCCACCATCTTCTCTCGCCCTCCATGCAGACCTTATTAGGTTGCAGGGAATGCACGCTGAGCAAAAGTAGAGATAAATTTAAGCCAAGATATGAGCGAGAGCTTCCAAACAACCACTGGCACACTGACATCCAGAGGGGGGGGGGGGGGGGGGGGAGAGCACTGGGGAGGGATGAAAAGGCATGGACAGAGAGCAGCAGAGACCAGCAAGGGGGTGGCACATCTCATTTCTAGTGATATAATGGATGGAAAAAAAGCTGATGTGTCCTACATGTGGCTATAGATTACAATAATGTTCATACAACAAACATGTTACGTCTTGACAGTGAAAAAGTAGAATTTGCACCTTTAAAATAAAGACTAGATCACTGTGACTCATCTACCTTTTTAAGAATGTAGAGTGGTCTGTGGAGGAAACACAAATAAATGTGAGCGTTATCTTTTGATGGGGTATGTATACAGGGTATTTCCCTAAAACAAGCTGAAACTGCACTTTCCGTTTCAGGAGTGATATTTTACCACTTCTGGTACCTAAAGGAGAAATGTGACTGAGGACTATTAATGGTCTGTGATGTGTGTTATTTTCCCCGTGCAGTCACAGTTTACAGTATGACACTGATATATAGGCTCCCACGAGACAGAAGCTATTAAAAAATAATAATAACAACATACATTTTACATGAAAACAGAAAAACAAACAAATAAAAACACCAAGAACCAGCAGCCCAATGAAAGGAGGTCCAGACAACTAAGCAAAGTAACAAAACTTTGACATAGATTGAAAGTTAATTAATATTAATATTTTTGTAATATTATGTGCATATGCTTGATTACACAAACATTTCTAATTAATTTTATGTAACAATATTGAATAATTAAACAGTTTATTCACTAATGAAGTCATCTATTAAGATAGTGATTCAGCATTTGTCAGGACAGGATAACTATGTCCTGATAACCCCAGGACAAGGGTGGGCAAGAGTATTACAAACAACCAAAGATCCACCGACATATCTTTTTTGGCTGACACTGGTCTGTAATCAAATCAGGCGGAATATGCTGGTGTCAGTGGCTGACAATTAGCTGTTGTGAAGAGCTAAAACAATTTAACACACTTAAGTTATTTTAAACATTTCCTGAAATGGTACAGTATTAAATAACAGAAATATAATAATAATTTAAAAACATATTAGTTTTAGATTTTGTTCAAATTTTTGCTTTAAACATACGTATCAGCCTAGAATACCTACAAGCACCTATCACCATAATGAGTCTTGCACAACACCTCACTCAAGACCTGATTGATGAAATGTAAAAAAAACAAAAAACAAAACCCTGAACATTAGAGGCACCATAAAAGAAATATGTATCCTATATTAGACTGGACTACATAAATTATTTGGCCACTAAATAGGAGTAAACAGGAGTAAAAATGCAAGCAAAAAGAATTAAGACAGTATGCTTTGTATCATAGTTCGGGCAATTACAGTAACACACAAAGAGAGAAAGTTAATGTGTAAAAAGTTGGGTCCTCGCTCTCTGATCCTCTGATATTCAGTGAAAGCTGTCAATTTCAGGGAAAACAGGACAGGGAGAGCGTCACAGTGAATTACATCATAATCCAAACAAACATTAGTGCAAGTGTTTGACCTCTAACTAAAGTCCAGCAAGATACCCTATCAATGCTAGAGCCAAGACATACAGGAGTAAAGTCCAGGCCTCCATATTAACACGGTGGTTTGTGTAAATAAAACAATCAAAAAGGCAAAAGAAACACTAATGAAACAAGATGGAGCGAGACAGTAAAAAAAAGGGGGAGCAAAGCTCTGCCTGAAAGGCAGATCAAAGAACAAAGCAGAGTTTTGTGCCCAAAATAATTGGACTTGATTACGGGGAGGGGAGCGCCTCTGGAGAATAAGATGCCAGAGAAAGAGAGAATGACCGGAGATGCAGTTCAGGATCAAGTGGGATCGTGTGTGTATGTGTGAGTGTGTGTGTGCGTGCGTGTTATGTAAGGAATCCCCAGAGCAAAAACAAAAACGCAACCCTCAGAAATCGGCCTGATCATATACGTTAACTTCTATCGGTGCAAAGTATCAGTCACAGATCATTTATAGCCAATATCTGATTCACCACAACACAAACAGTGTGAAGGGGTTATGCCTGTTTGACAACATATCAAGCAGACATGAGAAAAATGCTACTCGTGTCACTTTATCTCACACAGCATGTGTGTTCACTTCAGAAAAGTTTTATCTTGCTCTTTTACTGTGATGCTTCTCACTTCGTTTGATCCCAGCTTATCCAAACAGAAGTGAGTCAGTATGTGGGTTTGTGTCCCGATTCATGACTAACCAGCAAATTGGATTTTTTCTGGAACATTTCATTTGCTGCCACTGCCTGTAATTTCAAGAACTTATAGCAGTTTTGGTATGTGTGTGCTCCTGTATGCTGGAAGCAGCTAACGCAGCCTTGAGCTACAAGACTTAAGCGGAGATAAGGAGGTCACGGAAAACTGGTGAGCTCACACCTTTCCAATCCTGCACTCCTTCAATCCCAACCAATGCTGACTCACAGCACATTACTTGAAGATATTTATCAGACTTTGCACAGCTCCCTCTGGAGCCACAAAAGCTTTTATACAACTTGTCCGTGTATGCAGAAGCACTCCCAGCGAGTTGTAGGAGACTTTGCTTGTAACAATCTGTGGAGTTTCTCATTAAGTCTGAAAGCCGGAGCCAAGGTAACCTGATGATGTCATAAGTGCTGTTTTAATCAAACTGTAAATGAGTCAAAGTTGATATTATATAATGTTGAAATCAATAATGCTCCACGTGACGTGTAAATTGAAGAATAAAATGTATGCCTCTGACCCACTGGTTTAACAAACAAAAGCTAACCTTATCTAAATTCAAATAATCTGTTCCTGAAACTGGAATATTTTTTCTTTTGCTTATTCTTCAATTCAGCCGAGACTGGAGGCCACCCAGGGTTCTGCTCAAGATTTCTTCCTGTAAAGGGATCCTCCCAACCCCACCACCAAAACAGGGACTGAAAAGATCCCCACACCTCCCCTTGGAAGTTACACGTTCACTACGTATACACACATTTCACACACATGTGATACTTTATTATTGGCTCAATCAGAGTCACGACATAAACTGAACCTTTAAGAACTGTAATACCAACAGCTTAATAAAACAGGGAGAGCTATGTCTGTCAGTAAGACCTTCTACTATGTGCATGTGTCAGTGCAACAAAATGACTGGCTTGTATGTTTTCTGTTTCAGCTTTGGATCATATTTAGTAGCTTTGCTGGATTTCCCTCCATAATAATAATAATGTAAGATTTATCTGACATGTAAAGTGCCCTAAGTGACTGTCATTATGAAGTGGAGCTTTATGGTTAAAACTGAATGTAACAATTGAAAAGAAACTGAATGACGCTATTCCTCCCTCTCCTCCTTATCGGGGTTCAGGTGTATAAGCAGCCACCTCCTTTAACTCATTCTAGGGTACACTGAGGCATTCCCAAGCATGCTGAGACACATAATTACCCCACCATATCTTGTGTGGAGAGATTATGTCTGTGTCTGTTCCAGGGCCTTCTGCCTGGAACAGACACATGCCCAAAACACCACATATAGGAGGTGTCCAGCAGGCATCCAAGTCAGATGTTTGAATTACCTCAACTAGCTCCTTTTGACATGGAGTAGTAGCAACTTTACCCTTTCCTAATGATTAAGCTCCATCCGTTAATTGCCATCTTATCGTGGGGGAGGAGTTGGCGTACTTGCTTGATCCCAGGAGCTATGTTTTCTGGGGCAATTTGCCCCCCGGTAAGGTCTAAATTGGTCTTAGGTGTGCCCAGACTAAGAGGCATTCAGGGGGGGAAAAAAAAAAAACAACCTTAGGAAGAAGTAGTCAAGGTCAACTACTAATCGGCCTGCCATAGGGTTATCATTGCTCCACCCCAGAGCTTCATGGACTTGGTTCAAGGGTGGGTGCTTGCAGGGGAGTGGTTGTCAGGCCTTAGCCTATGGAGTCTGGCCAGGAACAGCACAAAAGCTGTGCATCCATCAACTGCAGGAGGAACACGGAGCACAGAGGTAATAGGAGTTTGATTCCTTTTTGATGGTTCTAAGGAACTGAATACAGTACATAGTGTGGAGGAAAACCATTTGTTCATTTTGACTCTAAACTCAGAGCTGCCTGTGACAGGTTTACAATTCATTCCAATAACACTCCAAAATGACCTTGTCCTCATCCGGACCCCTCATTAGTAAGTGGCTAACGAAAAGTATGGGGATAACCACAGTGTGCACAAAACCATAAAGTCAACACTGACAAGAGCAATATTCCACTAGCTGTTCAGGACAAAAGAGCTCTGACCATGGCATGCCCTGTGTGGGTGTGAATGCTGATTACAGCCTGTCACTGTGTGTTCAATGCAGGAGAACTATAGTTTAAAACGTCACATGAGCAGCATGTGAGCTAAAGTGCCTCGTATAGAGCAGGGTAGCTTACAATGCCAAATTAATCCACACGAGGAAGGCTTAGAGGTGAACTCACTCAGTTCATTCATAATAGTATAACAATGCAGGTCTGAGCGATAAAAGTGCATCAGCTTCAAACTAATTTTACAGACACAATTAAAAAAAACTGAGAAGCCAGATCCTTTTGAATGAGTAGGAGCTGACCCAGCTTATACAGTGACAGTTTGATTTTCAGCAGTTAATATTTGCCCAGGCAAACAACAACTGTAGGGAATTTATAGGATTTTATATACTAAACTGGGTATGATCAAAACACCTACCTGTGCAAGTTTTTAGAGCAGAACAATTAAGAAGAAGCAATACTTTTAAAATTTAAACTCAAAAACATCATTAATTCTGTCCATTTAAAGGATCTGTAAGTTATAAAATCAGTTTGGCTTTCCAAAATATACATACACTGTGACTTTACACTGCATGGTAGCGTCTTGTACATTGGCATGACACAAATCAGAAGTGCATGTTCAATGGCCATCATAAAAGGCTTCTCCAGTTAGTTGCTGTCTCTCATCTTTCGAAGGAAAAACATCAAAACCAGCCATTAAGCCTTGCGACCTATTAGGACAAGTCACATATTCTTTTTATTAGCCACAATTACAGGCTGTGGCTTCGATCACACACTCCAAATCACCAGACCTTATAGGGTTCTGCTCAATGGCAAGCCTGACATCATTACATCACTATCTTATTCATAGAAGGTTTCCAGAGAACAAAAATAAATTTCCTATTTTATTGTCAAAAATGTAAGCACAGAAGTCCCACTTTTTACCACTTACTCGCACTGGCCCTGCTACACTCTCTGGCTCGCAGCAAAGGAAAAAACAACAACAAAAAAAACACTTAAAGTGATGGTCTCATTTTAGAAGAATGAATTTTGGTTGGAAAATCTTTTGTTTAGTGTTCCAGTGCTGGCTTCAGCCAGAGTGCAATAGGTACTGCTTTATATGTGTGCAATGCACATTTTAAATGTTTATGCACACTCATTAGCCTTCACGAAGCAGAGGAAAAAGTATTTGTGGACATTTGGGCCAAAAGCCTACTGAAATTTAACAGAGTGAATCCTGTGGATGACTGCAGCAATCTCTGGATCTGCTGCATATGGCTCCTGCTGGCTCAGCACAGAGGACCCGAAAGCTGTCATCGCCACACAAGTTTCTGAGCAGGAAGAGCAGGTGAAAGCAGTCCTGGCCGTCACCCAGCTGTTAAGGGTGGAGCGGTCTATCCTGCCTGACACCTGGGTTGGCAACGCATATAACAAAAGCAGTGATGCAGCTAAAAACAACAACAACATAGACTTCTGCATCTGAATTATGTATTTCACTTATGAAAAATGGGCTGACTAGAGAAGAAAAAAAAACTGGGAAAAGCAACTGTTACTGGAAATCTCACTGCAGAACCACTGTTGTTTACACATTCCAGTGGAAAATTTCTTGACCAGCTAATGTCAGGTTTAGATATTTTTTAGTGATGGCAATGGGAACTTGACAAGATGAAGTTTTTTTAAAATTAGTTTCAATTGTCATTCGTACTTTCCAGATTGTGCGAGGCATCCTAGAGAATGAAAATGCAAGGCTCTTCTTCAGAACTTGGCTTCGAGATCAGAAAAAAACAAAGTAGAACAAACAGATAAGTGGTTTCTGTAGCCAAGTATGGGCTCAATTTTAAATGCTTTAATCCAGTGCCAACACTATGACAAAGTATTGTTGCGAGTACTTCAAATACTGTGTTTGAGGGATAAAAGATATCTAATATAAGCTCTCTAAACAATAAAGGAATCTATCTAATATAAGAAATAAACAGACAAGATTATGAACTTTCCATTTAGCTTTTTTAGCCAATATTGTTTTGTTTTCTGAACTTTCATATGGGTTTTTGTAATGAGCCCTAACTGAGCAGAAACATGGTGAATTATTTTAAATCAGGATATTATTCAGAGGTCAACATTATTCTTCTCACTTAAAGATAGTTTCAACAAGTCAACCTCTGTTTACTGAAACACAACAGCTGAAATCAGGAGAAGGAGAGAGCACATTATAAAAAGTTGAAAAATATATTGATGCATCATCTTCAATGTAGTGCTGCAACCGTTAGTTGGGCAATCAGTTGGTTCTAAGCTTTGGTAATTTACAATAAGTAAACAAAAGGAAAGTAAAACTCATGTGTCCAACAAAATGTGGATTTTCCACTCTTCTCGGTTTTTAGAGTGTTCGTAAGACTAAAACTTTACTGCAGAAACTGATGAAATTATGATTGTCATGTTACATTTCTTTTAGCCAGACTTTAAAAAAACAGATTTTGGATTTTGAAACCCACGTGTCATGATGGCAAGAATCCTCATTTTCAAAATCCTGATTTTGTGATCACTGTCACACAGTGTATTAGAAGACGTTACTAGTAACACCTGAGCTTTGTCGCAAGTTCACAGCTGCACTCAAACTAAAATACTGTATATCACAAACAGAAAGCACGCTTTCTCTTAGCCACACAGCCATCTAACTGTTGCCTTAAATAAGACCCACACATTAGAAAGTCAAAGTATAAAGCAAATGCAGGCATTAAGGTATAATATGAGAAAATCTCTCAAGGCCCTTGTGATTTATCTGCTACTGTGTTTCAGTTCCTGGCATCAAGGCAAGTTCAACTGTATTCACAGCAGTACTTTGGTCTGAGTAAACCTGTGGGAACTGTGATGCAAGGAGTTATCCTTTAATGACTACCCGGGACACTGGGCTCAGACACAGATTTGTCAAATGTGCATTCAGACAAAACATGTGTGATTGAGACTGGGGAGTAAAAGCCAAAGGCAGAAGACTCCAGACAACAAATCCTCACAATCCCACCTCAGCCCGCTCTCCCACCCACTGTTTACTTTGAGTGCTGATGGAACGATAAAAGGGGAGGTATCCCCGGGTCGTTGTAAACAAAAAGGGGAAATTTATATAAACTCTGTGAAATTTATCTCAGAGGACATTGCTTTGGATATTTTTAAAGATAAGACGTGAGTCAAAGCGTGGTATGAAACATTACGAAACACTATCATTTTATTAACGCAGCCCAGGTTTCAAGCAAGAGGACAGTTTTGCTTTGAGGAAACTGTGTTAATTTCTCTTTTGTTCTGAGTGGAGAGATTATATACTCTAGAGATGGTCGCTGGTAAGTTGGTAACAGCACAGTAATGTCAAGATTGAGGTTTAAACACAGCCTGCTTAAGGCTCTCTGCCAAGAGCAAAAACTGTGTGCTGGAGAGGTCTGCTGACTTGCTGCTAAACAACAAAACCGATTCAAAAACAAAAATACGGCTCTTACCTGATAAACGTGGTCCAACTTCAGCAAGACATGCGGGTCCTCTGACGAGTCATAGCATAGTGACAAAGCCGGACTAAGTCAGAAGGGAAAACACGAGAGGGGGGAAAAAAAACAGCGAAGAGTCACTTCAGTAAACTTTTTTTGAACGCTGTTTCACTTTCAGGTACTGTCAGCGTTACTTTGACCTCGCCAGCTGCTGTCTCTGTTAAACCGACGCTCACTTATCGCATTTTTTCTGGTGTTTAATCCTCACCTGGTTTGATTCAGTCCCTTCCCAGCAAAAAGAAAAATAATGACAGATGAGCGCGAGCGGTTTGTCGGCACCAACAGGTGAAAGCACGCGGAGGAGGGCGACGACAGAGAAGGCGGATGCCGACTAATTAAAGTGTTAAGGCTAGCGGTAGTCACAAACCAGTATGCATACCTTTTTTCTCGACAGACCTCACACCCGGTTTCTTCGCTGTGGAGACCTCGGGGAGAGTTTCGTTCAAGTCTGGCACTGAAATGGGATTTCTATTCTGGGAACTGACCGGGTTTTCTCATTGTGGAGTGATCTGGGCATGCTGCCATACTCTGCGAAGAGACTACTTAAATACATTTGATGACATGCTCCTGTGGGAATAATATAATAATATACTGATACAGAAGAGGCTGAAACAACTGCACAGGCTCCAATTTAGTTCTGAGAAGCATGGTCGGATTAACTCCCTAGGGGGGGGGGGCTAATTTTGTGACAGATTTGTCCAAATTTGTCACCAAATTCATGAAACAGCCAGTTTAATCTAATAATTTGTGCTTCTGAACAAAAGTTGTCCAAACTTGACCCCCATAGTTTAATTTAACTGAACACAAGTTTAATATCTATGGTGTCCAGGTATACAGGGTGAAGAATTTCCCCTTTTGAAAAGATTTTTTACACCCTCTTAATAAAACTACATGGTTGGGTTTTGTACATTTAAAAACCTCGGTATGATCTTGTGATACTTGGTTAGGTTCAGAAAAGAGGTCGTGGTTTGGGTAAAAATGCAACAGTTGCAGTTTTTTCTTTTGAAAGGTTTATTTTCTTGGTTGCCAGGGTGACACTAGACCACTGCAGCAGGCAAGACATTTCATACTTAAGTACATTAGTCTCAAAGTTGTGCTTAATGTAATGAAAAATAAAAGTGGCAGTTTATGTGCATGTACACGAATAAACAGATTGCTTTTCCATTATTGTTTTGAGACTTTCTTGAACCTGCACACAGATAATAGATACTTCATGGGGTATGATAGCTAAGTAATTTTGCTTCATTTGATACATATTTCCAAAAAATTAATCAAATTATTTAAACCCAAATCATAAGGAGGGGTCTCTGGTCATCTCTACATTTTGGTAGCCTACCCTTGCAGGGTAGGAAAGGAAGGCTTCGTTTTGTTATAATATAGAACAAAGACATAAAACCTCCAAAAAGTGTCATCAGAAGCATGTCAACAGACCACAGGGTTCTACATGATCTCGTAAAAGTTATTCTTTTATTAAAGTTGATTAAAAACAGGGGCCTTGGGATGCCAATATGTTCACCAGATTTTGGGGTGTGTGGAACACAGGAATCATAAAACACTAACACATAAACAGTTTAAAACTACATGTTCACACTTTAAATTCCTAAAAAGGTTCCTGAAAATAGACATACATATACAAATGATGACCATCAAGACACAAAGGCTCAGAAACTTAAGCTTGTGCTACAAAAAATAACCCATTGAACTAAATCACTGTGCATATGCAAAAACATATGTAGTACTGTAAGAGCATATCTATGTCTGCTTTCTGGCAGATTTCTACTCATCCTTGTAGAGACTGAAATACCATGAAATATTAAATCTCTGACATGTTACTGTGATTCAGTATGCTACTTGGTGAGCAGAAAATGCTAAAACTCTAGTTACTTATAGAACATAAAATAGCACACTGAACTCTGGACCACAAATTTACTTCCGCATGTTAAATAGTGACTTTTCCCAGAGGCAAAATCCACTCCCTTCACTCTGAGGGCTTTATCACCCTGACTGGCCTCTTTACACATCTTCTTGTGAATGAGCCGATAGTGTAATAGATTCTTTCCAGTGACATGTGGCTGTGTGAGAAAGAATGGGCAGCAGGTTAATAGTGACATAGTGTAAGTGGATTGAGAGGGAGCGGTTAAAAAAAAAAAACACTGGCTGGCAGATGGGTGAGAAAGAGTGGGTGAAAGGACAGCTGGCACATTGATTCCTAGCAGTAAAAGAGCAAAGACAACATTTTACGTTGCAAAGTAACATATCTTCAGCCTGATGGCAACAATAGTCACATACACCTCCTGCTTTGAATAAAGAACAATGCAGGTGTCTGTCAGCGAGTACACGAGGTGAGGTGGAATAATAATAATGCTGTTTGTCTGGAAGGCAGACAGAGACAGCTGCTAGATGGTGCTTAACAGTGTTAACTTGCATGAAATAAAGCAACACCCAGCAAAAGCAAAGTTTTCTGTAACTTACATGTTTTCCTTTAATATTAGTAGGAACATCAGTAGGAATTGGATCCAATATACGTCAGACCAGTATAGTGTAACAGGACCATATTGGACTCTTATCATTAGATAGAACTCACTATTCCAGTACTGTTTCATTAACAAGTATTTGTTTGCTTAGTAAAATCAGAAAATTGTTCTATAAATAATCGGACTGCAACGATACACAAAAATCACGGTTCAGTTCGATACTTTGGTGTCACGGTTCGATATTTTTTCGATACAAAAAAATGTTCATGCCTTTTCAATTTGTCATTTATTAAAATTATAAATATATTTTAACTCAAAAGTACAGTTTTTAAATTTAATGTTGCTGAAACAACAAAATAACAAAAAAAAGAAATCTATCTGATCAAGAAATCACTCATCTTTGGAAAAGAGTTTATTACAGAGAAATGGGTCTTTCCAAAATAAAAGCTATACCATATGCTTCTTCTGGGCTATATTCTCAGCAGCATATTAAACATATCAGGTCCCCATAAGGAGAATCATGTGCTAACGGCTGTCTAAATGACTCGGTAAAGTTTGTAACATGCGTGCTTGTTGTTTTTGTCTGCTTCCACTTGTCTTTGCACTAGGATGATGTCGGTGTAAATGTGCAGTCATATTCTTTGTGTTCCCACTAGTGCTGTCAGCGTTAATCTCGTTGAAATGACGTTAACGCCATAACGCAGCAAATCTCCGTTAACAAGTTACCGCGGATCGCCCAGTGCGTGGGGCTGGACGGCAACACGTTAACAAGCTAACTGCGCTAACGCACTACTTCCCACCAATTGCGCATTGCGTGGCACATCCGATATACTGTTTTGCTTTTGTCCATGACGCGCTTACCATCAGGGTCATGCTTCACATGAAAACCAAGATAGTCCCAAAGGCCAGATCTGAATGAGGGTGGGGGAGGTTCAATTTCGGCTAGCGTTGAGGCAGTTACCATGTTGCAACGAGCTTAGCTTCTGTCTTGCTAGCTTGCACTGCGCTGAGTGGCTCTGCACTCGACAGTGCAGCCTAGGCGGAGTAGTCAAACGCAGATCCACTGAGCGCTCAACACAGACAGCATCGTCAGAAGAAAAGTTGATAAAATAAATAAAGAAAATTGTATTGTTCGATACATATGCGTACCGAACCGAAAGCACTATATCAAACGGTTCAATATCGATACGAGTATTGTTGCACCCCTAATAAATAATAATCCATTTGCTGTTTAGATTTTTCAGTTTCCTGCTGATAGGAGTGCACTGTTGTCCTCATGTTTTAGACCTGTGCAATTCACTGTGTAAAACCAAAGAACTTTTAGTAACTTACCTGGATGCTTATTTTGAAGCACTGGTTTAAATTCATCTTAATGTCATTAATCACCATGAAAACTATACAAAAGTGGCAGTTTAACTTCTTTTAGATTTAACTTGAGTGCCATGTCTCCTCTTCTTATACCTCTATATGTCTCTGGTTCAACTCATCAGATAGTTTTTACTGTGTTAGTAACAGGCTACTATAGCATTTAATCTGGATTGATGGCACAACCTTAAACATCACACATGCTTCATAATTCTATATCAGTGCATCTTGTTTAGGTTATCTCTTTGTAAACAGACGGCTCTGCAGAATCATGCTGGACTAGAAATAGTGCTCTTTGGGATATTATTGTTGTATTATTAAGAAAAGTTTAAGGGCTATTCATGTGATTTAATTGCACTTACATAATGTAGAGGTATTTAAAAATGGTCAGACATACATTTTGACTATTATTCCCTGCAGATGTGACTAAATTTTCCATAATGCTACTCAAAGCATGTATAATGTTGTATACAAGAGACTTGGGAAACATGGTAGATTCCAATTGTTCATTTTACCAGGATGGTTGTGTCTTTTTTTAGCAGGCTATTTGAGAATACAAAAACAGTAGAACACAATTTTCATTTATCTTGAACTCTGTTTTGTTTAATGACGGTCTTTGAGTATGGAGCATTCGTATGTTTTTCAGACTACTGGAGATTAAAAGTGCCAAACCACTTAGAAATGCCAGATGTATCAACAATAATGATTCATCTTTACAAATAATCTGTTAATTGTGGAAGTTCCTCAAACAAGTGCGGGCACTTGAAAACAAACATTTTGACTCAGGCCCCCAGAGGCTCAGGATCAATCCTCAGATGATCACACAGCTAACTCCCACATGTAGAAGTTTCTGTGACTGAGTCAGAGGGCAGCACGCCCAAACAAACCTGTCTTGCGGGCTGATGACCTGTTAACTATGAGAACAGCTTGCACAGTCATTGGAAAATCTGGAAGCAGTTCTGAATCCTGGCATGAGCTCACTTTTTTGTACCTTCCTTTGATCATAAGAAACATTAAAAAAAAAATCAAATTCCTGTTGGACATCTAAAGGAACTTATGAGATCACAAACAGATTGCAATGGCACATTGTGCAAGGAAAACTTGCCTTTATTGATTGTGAATGCAAATAGTGTAGTTTTAGTTCCCTGCTATGCAAAAAAGCCATTGCCTACACAAGACTGAAAGAGTGTGTGTGCATGCCTGCGTATCCTTGGCTAGGGGAGACCGGAACCACTGAAAAGGCCATGTGGAAGAACTCATTTGTCCCAGTTAAGCATTCATGAATACTAAATCAAACCTTGAATGGAACATTCCTACCCCAGTTTTCCTGCTCATAAATTTCCTTCCCAATTCACAATAACACAGCTGAATGAACTACTTACATAAAAATGTAAACAACTTTACACCATTAACAAAGTATACTATTACCATTTTTAAAATGCATTCATAAACAGCTAAAATAAATATAAATATAAATTTTTAAATATACTGTAAGTAGCTTAACAAAAAATGATCACAACAGTTCAAAAATTAACTTTTACATTTACACAGGGAACCACAATAGAGCACTCTGAGATAAGCAATTTCGATTAAAATGTAAATATCAATCATTTTGTGGTGGTGCTCAGGACTTTAGTAGAAGCCTTTTTCATCCATTCAAATGCTGTGCACTCCACAAACTAGATTAGCAGGCACTGAAATATCTGCAAAAGTAGATGGAAAATGTGTTTTTAGTAAATGTGACATTTGATGTAGCCAAACCAGTGCAAAACCATCTTCTTTAGGACATGACTTAAGAATTGTGTTTACTAGCAGACAGAGGTGGTTGTTGGCTGAAATCCTGATGCCACTGTCTTTCATACCTATTTTTTTAGGCTTAGGGAGGTTCAGGTTGTTCATGATCTCCACAAACTCCTCCATGCTCTTAGTCAAGCGTGGGTTATACTTGCGCTCCTCGCCCACTGTAGAAACCGTCTGACCTAAAATGCAAAATTAGATGCAGACCAGCATGACAGTTTTAGTTTTTGTAGTTCTAAATTCTGCCAGATGTTAAATCTGAACAATTAAAATATTTACAAAGAAACAACATGCTTCTGACACACAACACATGCACTGTAAAAACAATATATATACTACATCTGTACCAGTTCCTATGAGTGGGAAACTAATGGCCGATGTGGCTGAGCTTCAAATCTGTGCTGTTCGAAATTATTCACATCAGTGACTCTTAAGATACGCAATACACATTTACAAACATTTGCGTGTGAATGTGTGTTTTTAGCCAACCTAAGTAATCATGTGCTGGGTAGATGAGGCACTCATCAGGCAGGGTGAAGATCTTCTCATGGACTGAATGGTAGAGCTTTTTGGCACAACCTTTAGAAGAATAGCTATAAATCAGACAATTGCAATGGAAAACATATGAAACACTGCCCCCTTGTGTTCATTTAGAAGAACCACAAAAGAGTGCATGCATACCCTGCTGGAAGTCTGTCCTTCCACAGCCTCTAATGAGGAGAGCGTCACCAGTGAAAGCCATGCTCTGATCCCCAGTTACCAGGGTTATACACCCATCAGTGTGTCCTGGTGTCTCTTTCACAGTCAGAGACTAAAGAAGAGAAAAGACAAGTGTCATGTTAAATCAGTTTTATCAAGCAAACAAAACCAAACAGGTATCAAATCAAAGCATGTCAAATCAGTTTTATCAAGCAACTGTATACAACACCTACAAACACTATTAAAAACAAAGAGTGGTTTTCTTCTTACGTGTCTTCCAAAGGGGATATTGTCTCCCTCTGTTAAGTGGATGTCAGCAGTGGCACCACTGAACTTGGAGATGGCACTCTTCAGTCCAGCCACTCTTTGCTTCATCAGGCCAGTGCTTGTTATGTGGTCTGCGTGGCAGTGGGTGTTAACTACCAGAAAAATCACTGCATTTATCACCAATTGAAAGATTTAATATTGATTCTTGGTATAAACTTATGCAATGTGTATATAGGCGAGACAGTCAATGTCCAGTTTATTAAGCACACTGGTTTCATCGCTCGTTATCGCTAATACCCAAGCAGCCAATCACATGGCAGAAAATTAATGTGTTTCGATATCTAGGCATATTCAAGCCAACTTACTGGAATTCAGACTGAGCATCACAGTGACGACCAAAGGTGATTTAGGTGACTTTGAATGCAATACGGTTGATCGTGTCACATGGGCTTGTCCACCACTCATTACAAGCAAGTTATGTGGAAGATGTGGTGGAGATCATGGATGTACCGCTGACAAATCTGCAGCAACTGCGTGATCTTATCATGTAAATACAGATTAACATCTCTGAGGTATGTTTTCAGCACCTTGTTGAATCTATCCCATGAAGAATTAAGGCAGTTCTGAAAGCTAAAAGGATTCAGACATAGTACTAGCAATGTGTATCTAATAAACTGTCCAGTCAGTGTATGCTTTAAATTCGGCCTTTTTTAATTATTATTTTTAGACATATCCCCGCAGCCTTGTCTGCTATTGTCTACACTAAACAACGGTCACGGGGCAAGGAACGGACACACAGTTATTTCTTGCTCACTGCCATACAGATTAGTCTAATATTACATTTATGTTGCCCCTAATGTAAATGTATTTACAACATGGAGAAGATAGGACAAACATTTCATACAACTGTCATAATTTATCGTTTAACTCTACCCTGGGAAGGTAGATACCTGCCACTGTTAGACTGAGTCCAAGTTCCTTTATGAGCTTCAGGTCCCGGTCAATGGTCTCCAGCACAGGATCAATGATGACAGCCTCCTTGGTGTTCGTGTCTGCAAGCAGGTAGGTGTACGTGCTGCTCTCTGACTCAAACAGCTAAATGAAAAAGAAAACAGAACAGTGAACAAAGCACAGGTGTGATTCAGCAATAAATAATAACAGGAAAGGCACAGTAAACATCGTGTCCTCACCATACTTAGACAGGGTGTGTCTGACACAACAAAAGATAATAAGAGACAGAACAGATCACGGTATGAACTACAGTCAACAGTCACTTTATTAGGTATATCTTGCTAGTAACACCCCCTTTTGGCTTAAAAACTGCCTGAATCCTTTCTGGCATAGACTCAGTAAGGTGTTAGAGATATATTGCACCACACTGACATGATATCATCACATAATTACTGCAGATTTGTTGGCTGCACATCTGAGATTCGAATCTCCTATCCCAAAGGTGCTCTACTGCATTGACATCTGGTGACTATGGAGTTTACCTGAGTACAGTAAGCTGATTTTCATGTTCAAGAAACCAGTTTAAGATGATATGAACTTTGTGACATGCAGCGTTATCCTGCTGAAGGCAACCATCCAAGTATGGGTATGCTGTCGTCAAAGATGGATGGATAATGATCAGCAACATAACTCAGGCAGGCTGTGGTGTTTAAAATATTCTTTTAATCGATGGTTTTGTAGGGCAATCCATTTAAATCAGCCGTTTCTGTAACTTTCACATAAGCTTGTCTGCCACATTTAAAGACACTTAAATCACCTTTCTTCCACATTTTAATGCTCGGTTTTAACTTAAGCAGGTCATCTTGACGATCTACATACCTAAATGCACTGAGCTGCTGCCATGTGATTAGCCAATTAGATATTTGTGTTTGTTCAACAAGCAGGCCTCCGTATAGGGTCTGGTGAGTATCTCAGTAATCAATGCAAAATGTTTACTTCTTAAACATTTACCAAGTTACCCATTAATTCTGCGTTTATGACCACCTCAAAAGGAAATTGCAGTTGGCGACAGAATCACTTACTGATATACTTCCTCATTGTGATGTGTCTGGGCATATCACACAACAACTTGAACAATTGTTAAACAAGCAGGAGTTTTCTTTCTTGAAATGCCTTTTTTTAAAGATGGCATGTGATCAATTTATCAGCTGGTTTCAAATATTAGAATGAAAAAAATGTAGGGTCATGTAACACAGCAATTTTCATCACATGATGCATGCACATGAGGTATACTTCATTAAGCATTCCCATGCAAAGCTACTTTTTTGAAGACACATACTTTGCTGTTTTGCAGATATAGGTAGTAGTAATAGTGTAGCTATATGAATCATAAACCTGCTACTAATTTTTGTCACTTACTACAGATTAAAAGCGGTTTATAAAGTCATTCAGATCACACTGCTTCAAAGCAGGACCAGAAACAGTAACATAAAGCAATAGTAAATGTGGTTTTTAAAGGGGTCATTAAGTGATTTATATATCTCATGTATACTTTACACTGTAGCTGCGCTACTTTTATTTAAGTACATCTAACGCATTTCGTTTAGCAATTATGAAAAAGAAACTTCAAAACTTTTGGGACTTTTGCTCAGCCGTCATTTCCTTGTAATACCACTTTTATCAGGATGTAGGACACCACACAAGAGTCTGAAAATCCAAAATTTGTTTGGATAGACAGCTGAGCACAAAAACCCACCTGAACTTTAAAGGAACTAATGCAGAAAGGAACTTCATAGACAGAAAACAAGATGCTAACGGCTAAAGCTACCGAGCTCACTTCCCACAACCGGTGGTACAAAAAAACTACAAGTACTCTTGCCTCTTCGTTACCACGTATGGTTGTAAACAAACAGGAGCAAGCCATCAAAATATGCCGACAGACTACCTGTCTGAAGAGGAGCCCTTCCGTCTTTGCCATCCTGGCTCAGTGCGATCTGCTGGTAACCCGTAGCGTCTGAAAAACAGTGCTTCAACCGGGACAGACGCATCTGTTTTGTTTCCTAATTCGAGTCCCCTGCATTTGTCCTGAGTCGTCCCAGGAATGTCAACAAGCCACACCCAACAACAATCGTGGATCAGTGACCACACCCACCTACCTACTTACCTACTTCCCTAACATTGGCTGGTTTCGATATGGGCGACATGGGCCATTGCCCAGGGCGGAAGCGGCATCATAGCATCGGCAAAAAAAAGTTGCTCGCACCCACGCTGCCCCGACATTATGTCAGCGCATTTTGGGGATTGCATGGGCACCGATCGGTCTTGCATTGCCCATTTGCGACGAGGTGCCCTCCATTTACGAGGTGCGGCTGCTGCCAGCTGCACAGGAAGGAGAGGGGCGGGACGGCGGGGGGAAGCCGGAGTACCCGGAGAGAACCCACGCAAACACGGGGAGAACATGCAAACTGAATTGAACTCAGGACCTCTTGCTGTGCGGCAACAGTGCTAACCACCGTGCCACCGTGCTGCCCTGAAATAATATTAATAATAATAATTAAATGGATTTTATTTTAAAAGACTTTAACAGACCCTGTTAATAGTATAGACACAATAGTAGTCATAACAGGAACCAGTAAGGTAGCCACGGAATAGTTCATTAAATCCAGAAAGTCCAAGAGAGTCGTTTTCTTTTAGTATTGTAGATATGTGTGCCTATCAGCAAGTTTGCATGAAAGAGACTCTAAAACATTTGTTGAAGGCTGATTTTAATATTTATGTGATTTTATTTTAAAGGTCTATAAAATGTGGTGCCATTTACACAATAACAACTTTGTTTTAAAACTCCTTCACACACACCCATTGGATGAGCCGTGAGCATTAAACTGAGAAAGTGTGGCATCACCACATATCTGTGGGGAACGGTTGCTATGAAAAACAAAATGATAGTAACTAAAAAATAACATTAATATAGTTTTTTTTCCTAAATTACTTAATGATTGGAATCCAACTGAAATACATGAAAAAGTACACCACCTTTCAATTCTAAGCTTTTACATATCACATTATAATTATCTGATCTCTAACAGTTCATGAAAGTAGATGAAATATAACCTCAGATGATCAACACAACACGACTGATTCAGTGTCATTATTTATTTAACAGAATCTAAACCAAGTTACAAAGTTTTTATAGTAAGCTTTTATGTCCTGCTATGCAAAAAAGCCTTTTCCTGCACAGAAGCTTTCATGATTACTAACCTAACCTTGAGGAGAATGTTCGTATATGAACTTTCCTGCTCATAAGTAATTCATAACAAATCATCTGAAAAATTTGCTTACATTCAAGAAACTTTTTCTTACATAGATACATTTAAAATGTATTGAAATAGCAATTCAAGTATATACCTTATATATATACCATACAGAATCATTAAAAATCACTTTATAGTAAACATTTTGACTAATGTCCCACAAAATAGAGATGCAAATGTTAATTACTCTACAATTATTACAATTATGTGTTTTCATTATTATCCTCTTGTGGAGCACATTCAGTCTACACATTTAGTCTTGCAGTCCACAAACCAGATTAGCAGGCACTGCAGTTGCTGCAAAAAAATAAAAAAATAAAAAAAGTGCTTTTTACTGGAAAACATAGTTGGTTGCAGAACTGTAAATATGATAGTTTATTTTTTTCTTACCCATTTTTTTGGGATTGGGCAGGTTCAGGTTGTTCATGATATCTGCAAACTCCTCCATGGTCTTTGTTAGGCGTGGATTAAACTTGCGCTCCTCGCCGACTGACGAAGCCATCCGACCTGAAACACAAAACAGATGGAGACCAGTGTATCAGCCAGATGCTACACCCTGGACATGTTTCCAGTCCATTTCAGAGCTAGAAAAAATGGAGCTGGCGCACAACAACTGCCCTGTAAAAACCTAAAAACAGAACATACTATACAGATTGCAGAGCACCTGTACCGACTCCTGTCAGCAGAAAACTAATGAATTTAATTTTGCTATGCTTTTATATATGATGTAATGCATACTGCTACACAGTAGTACTATATAAACCATTCCCTTCAGTGACTTTGTAACATGTATAAATATTTGGGGATGTGTTTTCAGCCAACCTAAGTAGTCATGTGCTGGGTAGAGGAGGCACTCATCAGGCAGGGTGAAGATCTTCTCATGGACTGACTTGTAAAGCCTTTTGGCACAACCTTAAGAAAATAAGGCAAAGATTAGACAACTGCAAAGGAAAACTGATACTGTACTCCCCCCTTTTCCAACAAGAATAAAAATCATAGAAACGCAAAATGAACAAAAACACAAGCATAAAGCCAAAAGAGTATGTGTACCCTGCTGGAAGTCTGTCCTGCCACAGCCTCTAATGAGGAGAGCATCACCAGTGAAAGCCATAGTCTGATCCCCAGTTACCAGCGTTATACACCCATCAGTGTGTCCTGGTGTCTCTCTCACAATCAGGCACTAAAGGAAGGAAAAGAAGAATGTCAAGGCATGATAATTAAATAGGTTTTATCAAGCAAATGCAACAAAAGGTTTTAGGTATTTACAAAATAACTGTACGCACACGATATTGCGAACAAATAATGTTTTTTTTCTTCTTACGTGTCTTCCAAAGGGGATCTTGTCTCCCTCTGTTAAGTGGATATCAGCAGATGCACCACTAAGTTTGGAAATGGCACTCTTCAGTCCAGGTACTCTTTTCTTCATTGGTCCTGTGCTTGTTATGTGGTCTGCATGGCAGTGGGTGTTAACTATCAGCAAAATAAAGATAATGTAGGTCAATATAAAGCTGGAATATAATTGAGACTTGTGGTACACCCTCCAATCAGTTTAGCGAGTAGGGGGTTGGACACTTTTTTCCTTTTCAGAACACCTTTGATTCCTCGTCACACAGATTCAACTAAGTGTTAGAGATTTTGGTCCATGTAGCATGTAGGCATGACAACATCCCACTGTTACTGCAGATTTGTCAGCTACACATCCATGACGCTAATCTCCCTTTCACCACAGTCTATTGAATTAAGGCTGTGTGACTCTGGAGGCCATTTGAGTACAGAAACCAGACTTTGTGACTTTGCGTTATTATGGTGATTGAAGCAGCCATCAGAAAATAGGTACACTGTGATCACAAAAAGATCGACATCAGTAACTCAGGTAGGCTGTGGGGTATAAACGATGCTTAGTTGGTAGTAACGGGCCGAAAGTGTGTCAAGAAAATATCACCCACACTACTATACCACCATCACCAGCAGCCTGAACTTTTAATAACAGGTCTTTTCATAATAATAATAATAATAGGTCGTTTGATTCATGTCGTTTATGCCGAATCCTGAACTAAACACTCAAATGCCACAGCAAGGTTTGTTCCAGTTTTCCATTGTCCAATTTTGGTGCAAATTATAGTCTTGGTTTATGTTCTTAGCTGACAGGACTGGCACACAGTGTGCTCGTCTGCTGCCGAAGCCCATATGCGTCAAGTTTCTTTGAATCACCTTTCCTCTTTTCTGATGCTTGGACTGAACTTCAGGAGGATATCTTAATGATGTCTACATGCGTAAATGCACTGTTTTTAAATATGTGTATTAAATAGGTGTATCCAATGAAGTGGCTGGTAAGTGTATTTCCAATTCGGAAAGATATATGTATTACACTAGCAGGAGTCCTTTCATACAAATAGCATTACCTACACTTAACAACGTTTTTGGGTCAGAAATAAACAATCATTTCTGAACCAGGTAAAATATTTATGCTGCTCCTAATTTGTATTTACAGGCTGAGAAAGATGGGATTCTGTGTTAATTTATGTAGTTACCTGCCACTGTCAGTTTGAGTCCAAGTTCGCTTACGAATTTCAGGTCCCTGTCAATGGTCTCCAGCACAGGATCAATGATGACAGCCTCCTTGGTGTCTGCGTCTGCCAGCAGGTAGGTATATGTGGAGCTCTCAGACTCAAACAGCTAAATGTTGGAGGGGAAGCACAAAGCAGCAAACAGCAATAACTAACAGTAAATGGGAGCGGTAGTAAAGGTTACATTATTATCATTTCTCCTCACTTGTGTTTATAGATAACGTGTGCTTTGTGTGTCTACGGTAGCCAAAGAGAGACATTTTCATACGAAGCTTGAAATAAAGTATTGCACTTTGTACTCCACCACATTTATTCAGAAGCTATTAGCATTAGTTATATGGCAGGGATATAAATTATTAATCAACAAATAATTTCTATTTTAGATTAAGATGCAGAGCATCAAGTAATTCAGATTTGTTCTTTCATCAACTTAAAATATCAAACATATTAACAATATGATATGCATCTCTGAAGTGGGTAATTTGAGCAGGTTTTCTTTCACTTAAGGTACTTTATAGTGATGCTATTGCTTTTTAGACAAACAAACTTTTTATATTTTGTTTTCTGCACTCCTACTTCCACTTTAGTAGAATATATAAACACATCTTCCACCATTATGTAAACTGGTTAATCTAAACTCAACAATTTTGAACAATATTTCTTTTTTCAGGACAGATCGTTTTAAACAAGTGCAGAACATCCAAATATGATGTGAACATACCTGTCTGAAGAGGAGTCCCTTTACCATTGCCATCCTTGCACAGTATGAGCAGCTGGTAACCGGCAGCGTTTTAATCGGGACAGAAACACAAACTCTGGGTTGCTGTGTAAAGCATGACTATTTAAAACCCTAACCACACCTACCTGCCTACCTACATACCTGCCTACCTGCCTTGGTAACGCCCCCAAATTAGAATAATTTTCAGAAGTCATCATGATAAAAAGGAAGAACATCACGTACTGCACACTATCTTTATGATCATCATCAATAAAATTATTGTTAATAATATTACTGATAATAAGATGAAGAAGAATTTAAACACTTTTACGTGTTTTACTTTTATAAAAGTTAGACTTAGAGAAGTATCTTTGCTGTTACAGCTTTTTCCCCATATACATTTTTCAGTCACACTTCTCCTTATAATGGCTCTCTAATTAAACTAATTTTAATGCAAAGTCACTCAAGGTCACAGACCACTGCGGCTCGCCGTTTTATTGGGAACAACCACAACCATCCATTTAATAATGCTCGTATCAGTACATCTTGTTTTTTTTAGCTATTCACTGATTGTGAACTTGACCACAAATAGCATGCTCTGGGTCAAGCAGAGATAATGTGACTTTTATTTTAGATTACACAGACACAATACTGAATCCTAGATTTTACAATATGCTACCGGTACTCAAAAGCACGTGCAATGTTGCATTCAAGACACTTTGAATGTACAGTAGAGAGAGGCGTTTACTGAGCAGGCTGTTTGAGGATTGAAATACAGCTCTACACCATGTTCATTCAACTTGGAATTTATTTAATGACAGTCTTTGGTGAACATGAGACATCCATATTCACTCGGGTTTTCAGGCTCAAACCATCATCACCACAGGGCTTCATCCATAGCAGCAAAAGACATAAAAAGTCTGAGTTAACCTGGCAGGTAGTGTTCCCCCATGAGGAGAGAACCAGAATTGATACATGCAACTGATGTGGTGCTCTCTTAATAAAAGGCAATAGTAAAAAGTTATATTCACATGAAATCACTTGCTTATGAACATTTTGATTCTGGCCTCCAAAAACCTCAGGCTCAAATTGTCACACAGCTGCAAATTTGTGTGGCTGAGTCAAAGGGAAGCACTCTAAAACAAACCCGTCTTACTGGCTGAGGATCTGTTAAATACAACAACAGCATGCATGGGTCACTGCAGTCTGATTCCTTCTTTTAGAGCTAGAGAGTAAATAATAATCATCATTTTCAACATATAAAAGGAACATGTGAGCTCATAATGCTATGACATGTTGTGCAGTAACATCTTAGCTGTTATTGATTTTAAATGCAAACAGCATAAGCTTTATTTTCCTGCTATTAAAAGAGGCCACTGCTTGTGGTACTGTGAGTGTGTGAGGCCTTGACTACACGACACAATTGTACCTTTTAAGCATTCACAAATACTAAACTGAACCTTCAGTGTAACAATCCTATCCAAGCTTTCCTCTTCCTCCCCAAATTTACACATAATAACAAATCTGAATAAGGTCAACTTACTTTTAACTTTACACAGTTAACAAAGGGTACCATTACTGTTCTCTCCTCAAATACAGATATTAATTATTTTGAATATCCAAAATAGAAGCAGATTTATTCCAAGTACAATTGATCAGTAGCTGCACTATAAATGATAACAGCAATTAAAATATACCATTTAGATTTAGACACAGAACCACAATAAAGCACTTTATGGCAAGTAGTTTGATTAATTCTGCTAAACAGACACAGAATGTCTATCACTGGGCAATGATGTCATTAGTATCGTCTTTCGTGCAGAACATTCAAACATGGTGCAGTCCACAAACCAGATTGGCAGGCACTGAAATATCTGCAACAGAACAAGGAAAAAATGTTTATAGTAAATGTGACGCCCAGCACGTAAAACCTGTGGTGACGTCTCATAGGCACGAGAACTAGAAATGTGGAGATGACATGGATAGTGAAAGGCTGTAGATACTATTGTTAAATACCTATTTTATTAGGCTTAGGGAGGTTCAGGTTGTTCATGATCTTCACAAACTCCTCCATGCTCTTAGTCAAGCGTGGGTTAAACTTGCGCTCCTCGCCCACTGTAGAAACCGTCTGACCTGAAACACAAAAACAGATGCAGACCAGTGTGACATCTTTAGTCTTCGTGGTCCTGATTTTTGTCACATGTTAAATCTGGTCAATGAAAACATTTATACAGAAACATGCTTCTGACACACAAAAGATGCACTATAAAAACAACATGTATACAACATCTGTTCCAGCTCCCATTAGTGGGAAATTAATAGCTTTACATTTTCAGTGCTTTTAAGCACAAGCTGAAAATCTGTATTACATAAAAACATTCACACTAATGACTCTATAAAATACATAAATGTGTGTCTGCATGTGTTTCAGCCAACCTAAGTAGTCATGTGCTGGGTAGATGAGGCAGTGGTCAGGCAGGGTGTAGATTTTCTCCTGGATTGACTGGTAGAGCCTTTTGGCACAACCTTAAGAAATGAGAGAAAACTTAGAAAACTGCTAAAGGCAATGGCTGTAATACTGCCCCCTTGTGTTCATACAGAAACACTACAAATGAAAATGAACAAAAACAAGCATAAAGCCAAAAGAGCATGCGTACCCTGCTGGAAGTCTGTCCTGCCACAGCCTCTAATGAGAAGAGCGTCACCAGTGAAAGCCATAGTCTGATCCCCAGTTACCAGCGTTATACACCCATCAGTGTGTCCTGGTGTCTCTCTCACAGTCAAAGACTAAAGAAGAGAAAAGACAAGTGTCATGTTAAGTTAGTTTTATGAAGCAAACATAACCAAACAGGTATGCAACACTTACAAACACTCCATCATAAAAAAAGAACTTTTTTTTTGCCATACGTGTCTTCCAAAGGGGATCTTGTCTCCCTCTTTTAGGTGGATATCAGCAGATGCACCACTGAATTTGGAGATGGCACTCTTCAGACCAGCAAGTCTTTTCTTCATTAGGCCAGTACTTGTTATGTGGTCTGCATGGCAGTGGGTGTTAACTTAAAAAAATAAAAAGAAAGTTTGAATGCGAGTCAAGATTACTGTATATTTTAATCTGCATATAAGAAGAGTCAGTGGAACACAGATCACTGCAAAATCATTTCATAATATTTACTCTTAGGTATTATTATAATATAATATAATATATACATACATACGTGCATGTATATATGTATGAATATAAATACACATTAACGTATATTGGCTCAGGGACAGAGACTCAATTTCAATTTCCCCCAGAAAACAGACGTTTAAAGAGGGAAACAAGTCCAGTACTATATTTATTTTGGCCCCAAGGGTAATAATGAAGTATGTTTTCATAAAGTTCATTCAAGCTTTAAGTAGGGCTGATCTGAAAATGCATCTTAGTGTCAGGGTTAGGAAGATGGAGCACATTTTCTTAGGTTGTTATGTTTTAACTCAACTTTGGGAAGGTAGATACCTGCCACTGTCAGTTTGAGTCCAAGTTCGCTTACGAATTTCAGGTCCCTGTCAATGGTCTCCAGCACAGGATCAATGATGACAGCCTCCTTGGTGTCTGCGTCTGCCAGCAGGTAGGTGTACGTGCTGCTCTCCACTTCAAACAACTAAAGGGGGGAGGAGGGAAAAAAAAGGTGAGTACACAGGTGTGACTCAGTAATAAATAAAAACAATAGCGCAAGGGTAACAAGGGTTACACACTCATTCATAGACAATGTTTGTAAGAGACCAAAAAACTGAAAGAAAGAACAGATTATAATATAGGGCAACTTGTTATCATATAAAAACATCCTTATCAACTGTGTCAGGAAGCATTCAGGGGTCATACAAATGCCCCTGAAAGATTAGCTGTCAAGTTTTAGTATCCGAAACAAGATGACATCCTTGGTTGCGCATTAAAAGAAGTAAAATTAAATGCTCCTTATCAGAAATATAACAATGAGCTAAATGCTAACTCACTTCCTACTTAACGCCGTAAAGACGGTTGCAAAAAATCCTAAAGAAAATGTCGTTTTCTTCCTGAAGGCAGGAGGATCCAAACGGGCGCAAAATGGCAAGGTATAATCATCTATAACCTACCTGTCTGAAGAGGAGTCCATCCGTCGTTGCTATCCTGGCGCAGTAGGATCTGCTGGTTACCCATAGCGGCTGAGCTCCAGTGATAAAGCCGGGGCAGAAGCGCCTGCTCTGGGCTGCCGCGTAATTCAAGCCGTCAGCGTTTGTCCTGAGCCGTAGCGTCGAAGCCAGGGCCCGCTGAACGGGCTTCACTCTGCTTATTACCGAACACATAGTCGCCGATGTGTCCTGATTTGAACCTCTTGATAGCGGGCAACACTACCGCACGTACGCGTAGGTTCCGCAAAGAGAGACCGTGGGTAGTAGCACTATGAACTCTGTGTTACCTGCCGCTTATCACACTGACTGTCAATCAGTCCTTGGAAAAAACAACACAAGGACTTCAGTGTCGTTTGGAAGCTCCACTGTCACTAGCTGCTTTTACGGGCTGGAGCCGTGCCAACTTGTTTCTTATTAAGCGGTAAATATGGGTTTATGGGTAAGTGAAGCTGCCGGCTAACTTCCTGCACAGCTGAGTACCGTCTTCGCCGTCCTCAGTGAGACGCATGCGCCCTGGAATGAGGGGCCTGGCAATGTACACAACAACGTAGCAGCGGCCTACGTGACATTTACGCTGTCAGGCAAGTAAACATCGTCCAAACACAACCTTGTATAAAACGCTCAGTCATCCGCTTTAGTGGAGTAATACGGATGGAAAACAAACAACCAAATAAAAGCTTTGTGATGAGCTACATGAAAACAGTATTTGCTCCCTTTGTCGTTTTTTTTAAGTCTAACTTGCATGTTTCAGATCCTCAAACACATTTTGATACTAAGACCATACAAGTAAATACAAAATGCATGTTTAACTGATGATTTCATTGGCAGCAAGAAATGCAATCAAGCGTTTATGATAACTGGAAATGACTCTTTTATATCACCATAGAGGAGTTTTGGCCCTCTCTTTAAAGAATTGCTGCAGAAAGTGCTTAAGCATGAAGGGCTGGTTCAAAGTCATATCAAAGCATCAAAGTCCAGACAGTGACTAGGCCAATCAGACTTGCTGGTTCCGATTATTGCCCGATCATAACTCAAATGTCTTTGATCTTCAGGGCACGAAATGATTCCTTTAGGATCTTTTGGGAGAGAGCAGAATTCATTGTTCATGAATACTGGAAGTTCTCCAGGTGCTAAAGTAGTAAAACAGTCCCATATCATCAAGCTACCACCACCACCACGTATGACTGTTGCTATGATGTTGTTTTTATGAAATGTTGTTGAGGTTTCTGTCAGATGTAATGGGATTTGAACCTTCCAAAAACTCCAAATTTGTCTCAACGGTTGACAGAACATTTTCACAAAAGTCTTGGAGATATTCAAGATGTTTTTTGGGAGGGTTTTTGGTCAGCTGTGGTTTTTGCCTCGGAACTCTTTTTCCCACTTGATGAACGATCAATCATTAACCTTAACTGAGGCAAGCTCCTGAACTCCCGAACGAGCTGCTGATGTACTTTTGGATTAATTTTGGCAAGTAGTTGGCTACATATGGCCCATAGACTCTAATGAGTTTGCGACTCCTGTTATAAGGCCACTGAAACACACTTAAAGAGTGTGAGAAACCCATTGAAAACATAATATAGGTTTTCAAAACTTAATTAATATTCATTTGTTTTGAAATAATGAATAATTGGTTTTATTTATAATATCTTGTTCATCTAGTCTTACTAGTCATACTAGTATTTAGTACTAATATTTATTTTATACAATCAAAGGAAAAATATCAGAAACTGCTTGGTTCCACAGTTTATCAGTACTTCAAATTTAGCTAACATAGGTTATCAGGTCATTTTCATCTAGTGTACCTTGAACCTGTCAAGTCACAGTAATCTATACACCAGCACTTAAATTGGCGCACTTAGACACTAAAGAGGCGCCATGCGCTGTAATAACTGTTAAAATTTGTGGTCAGCAGCCGCGATCAGACAGGAATACAATCCCATTTTCACGTTGATTTATTTGTTGTTTTGTCAGCTATACTTTCATGTCAGTCCTGATAAACGTTTACAAATGTATCATTACTGGCAGTACATTTCTACTACAGATAAAATTTCTACTACAGATAATAGTGTTTCTATATTTCTATAACTGACAATAGTGACAGTGCACGCTATCGTAGAATGAACAACACTGATAGGCAGATAGATGCAAGTCGATCTTTATTGTCAGTTATCTCATTGTCAGATTTTAAGGTGTTGCAGAAACAGCTGTGGTGGTCTCGGCCGAATCCTCTGCTTTATACTGCAACAAAAAATATTAAAACAAGGACAATTTAAAAACTTTATTGTATATTTCGCAAATGACATTAATGTGTTATAGTGCATTTTGGCTATGAAAAGTCCTGCAGGGTATTAAAAGTAATCACATTTCCTGCATTTTACTGATGTATTCTTTTACTAATGCATCTAGTTTGCCTCCATCCTTTAAAGAACTAATATGTATTGAAATGTTGGTTCTATAACCTTCAACAGGATTTAACATTTAACCGTTAAGTTTTTTTCTTCTTTACTGCTGAAGTTTTATTATCTGCTATATAGCCAAACTGCTTATCTGTCAAGGGTTGTAGTTCAAAATGAAAATAGAAAAGCATTTTTAGATAGACTGTGACACAGATGCAGTAAATAAACTAACAGAACTTTGACTCCGAAACAGAGCGACAGATAAAGATAGGTTTTACATTTACAAGCGGTGAGGAAAAGTGCTTCCCATACCTGTATGTCTATGTAACGTTCAATCCACTGAAGCAATTCAGTTACTCTGCTGTAGACGCCTGGTTTATTAGGCCGTGCGCATCCCTCTCCCCAACTCACCACGCCTGCCAGCTTCCAATCCCCTTTAGATGTCTTACACACAAGTGGTCCACCACTGTCTCCCTTAAGAGAAAATCATTTCACAAACAAAATTTGTGAACATCAAATGGGAGAAACACAACTCTTGATAGATTGTAAAGTATATTGTAAAAGTATATAGATTGTAAAATATATTTTATATTCTTCATGAACCTGTGCTAGGTTTGTGGAGAGGAGATTTCATCTCTGTGGGTGTGTACCTGGCAAGAGTCAACCCCTCCATCCATGCTCCCAGCGCAAATCATTCGAGGAGTTATGAAGAGACCATAGACACTCAAGTCGTAGCAGATGGATTGAGCTATTACCTTAACATGAGCCTGCCTTAACTCTTCTGACACATAGCCTGACAGAAAATGAAATGAAAAAATCAGCAGCAAAAAGTGAATGAAAATAAGTAGAAAGGGTTACTTGAAGGTGACTAGTGGAAATGTTACACAGTTCAAAAGATAATGAATGATTACACTTATATATATTTTTTTATCTAGTAATTAAGTCTAACGTCTTAGCTTCAATGAGGATACTGTACTGACAAATATGGCTCTTTAAAAAGTTTTTGCCCTACAGTTTCCAACTCTGAAACTATGATTGTGAGTTTTTGAAGCTATTTGAAGCTCCAACTTAAATTATACTTGCGTTATCAAATCACTTTCTTTTAGCTCAGTTGTTAAGATCACAAACTGTAGCAAAAGTATCTGTCTTTCAGTGCAGTGCACCTGTGTTTTCATTTACGTATCCCCAGCCTGTGATCCAGCAGTCTGATCCATCAGGAAAGGACTCGGTTGGACTGGGTAAACAGACCGGCCGGACCCCACCTACAAAGAGCAGCAGTAAAGTGATAAAGGTTAGCTCTCTCTCGTGGTTATGAAATCACATATTTCCTTTTTCCTCCCACCCACGTTTATGATTGTAATACATGTTTTTCTCTTGACTTAAAAGTAAGTTTCACTTCTGACGATTTTGATTTTGTTAGGTGTTTAGTTCGTTCTTTCTTTATTGTTTTAAGTTTTGGTAAAAATTAAATATTTGTTTTGGCAATATGACAGCGATTGCAATGATTAGTGCAGTGATGTAAGTGCTCCTAATCTCCCCCTCAAGCCCAAAAGGGATTACACTTCTTGATCTGTCCTGATCTTAATCATAATAAAATTTAAATGTGCATCAAGTCACATTAAGTTCTTTTCATGATTCAAATGTAAGTAAATACAGTTATAAAAAGAGACAGTGAAACATTGTCTGTTTGTCTTGTGTGACATAAATTTGGCTAGTTTACATACATTCAACAAGTTACTAGACTCCAGCATTCATTCAGCGTAAAGAAAAACAAATGATGTGGTTTTCGTTGCCCTGATGAATGATAGCGCAATCCGTCTCTTACTTACTCGTCATGTCCATGTCAATTATGGTGCGCAGCAGTCCCACGTCATAGTCATTGTGCATAACCTTAAAGCCAGGGTGGTAGAGGATCTGCAGTGCCCTGTAGTGTTGCCCCAGAGAGTTGTGTGCAATGCTTACAGTGCCTGCCACAACCGTCCAGTCAGCTACTTGAAGCATGTTATTACTGCAGAAGAGTGACAGAAAAGTTAGTAGATAGAGTTCGGTTTAAGAAGCGGTGTGTGTGCCCACTAATTTTCACAGTTTTGTTTTTCAATGGTTTTTCATAATATCATACAACCTCCAGCATTATTACAATCACGGTTTAGGCCTCAGCCATCGCCAAATTACATGTATTTCTATTTTCACTTTAGCCTTGCAAACATTAGGAGCTGCTTTTGGTTTGTAGTTGTGCTCAAAAAATCCGCACCCATTGCTCATAATCCAAGATGAACACTCACGGGGAACAGAGAGCTCCATCTGTGATGTGATCACATCACAGATGGAGCTCTGCTCTGCTGCAGAAGGTGCAAAAAGGTGCAAAAAGTTTTTACTTCACCCTTTACCTGCTTTTGACTTGAACATAACAGGAACACGGTGTTACCTCGGACTGAGCAGGTGGTCGTGACTACAGCCTTTGCTAACTGACTGTACCAGTAACTGAACTCGTAAACACTTCTTTCTTGTCATTCCTCGTGTCTCTCTTACTCAACAAAGCAGTGTGCTGCAGTGATCACCCAACGAGGAGAGATGATGGCACCACCACAGACGTGTCTTCCCCTCCACTGCATGCTGACTTGCCAGGCCCACTCGTTCTTTGTAGCTAAGGTTCCTCCAACAATACGCTGACCATTGCTGACCAGAACTGAGCAGTCTGGATATGAGATGAAGAACACGAAATCAAGCAAACAGACAATGAGTGCAAAAAAAAATGCAAAAGCTCTTTTTGAAAAAAAAAAAAAAGATGACCATAAAGGTGGTTTAATTAATTTTAAGAATATAAGGTGTTTAATGTGAGAAATTATTATGGTAATATTCTAGTAAAACCTATTCTGTGGAAAGACTTAAAAAAGCACAGCCATAATTGCCAGATGCTTGATGGATATGTAAGTAACATCTTTTGTTTGAGAGATGAGCAGTAAATTGGAGTGGCAGTGAAGATTGCCATCCTTGGAGCTTTGGAGACAAAATGCATTAGTTACTATGAAATTTAAATTCTTTACCTGCAGTCATATTTCCTGTCTGGTTCACTGGATTCTTGGACAGAACGGGCCTCTGGGTTGGGACAGTGCAGCTCCCTTTCCCACCACAGAGAGGAGGTGATTCCCCCACCTCAGAGGGAAACAGCAAGAACTTAACTAATTTGAAGAGAGAAAAAAACATTCAGATGACACAGTACAATGTCTCAAGTGGGTAGTGAAACATTAACATTAAAAACTCCTCACACTGAGATCAGTCTTAATAGCTGCTGGTTTCAAATTTGCAACCTCAGCAAACCATTTTACTCTATCTTTGCGTTTTGGTTTCACTTTTTCCAACAATGTAATTTATTTCCCAGAAGGAGGCTTCATAGAGGATTTAATAACTGGCACAGTGAATGTTCAGAACTAATTAACTTCGTTTTTTTTTTTCTCATTTCATTTGTATTTAATCGTAATCAGAGACACCTATTATGTATGCTCACTGATGTGTTACAGAAAGCAGTAAGGCTGAATGACATAACTGGGTTTTTATTACAATTATTATACTAAAGTGGCATATTATGATGTAGAACATTCTAAGTTTTTGATTCTTTTTGCATCTGGCAAAAAGTCTGCAGACTTAGATTTTCTTTTTGCAATATTAGTGGTAACTGCATGATGAGAAGGTTTGTTTCTTAACCTCCTAAGACCCAAAATATTCTACTGCATGCATTTTTAATTTCTCTTTGATATTTGGGTATATTGGAGCCCGATGAATGTAAAAACAAAAAATTACCAGATTTTTTTCAATCTTATTTTTGTTTTTAAGAAAAATAAGAGCCACATATGAGGATATTCGTTTAAAATTTTGATAGAACAGTAGCAGTATAATGTCCTCGTAAAAGGATATCAGGCCCTTGTAGAGCAAAATTGAGTATTTTAGTCTAAATAACCCAAAATGTGATGTCCACATATGTGGACGTAAGGTCCTAGGAGGTTAAACACTAGAATTCAACGTGCTATTGATGTACTGGAGGTACCTTGCTTTTCAGAGTGGGTTACCTAAAAGAGCAGAAGCGATAATCACTTTTATAGTGACAAAGATTCCCACAAACATTAACAGGTCACGAGATGTACAGGCATGGGATCTTGCATCTGCAAACAAACAAGAAATAACAAGAAATATTAAAACTTTGCAAGGAGCTCTGAGCTCCAAGACATCCTGTCTTCATCATCTTTATTAATTGACTGGGACAGTTGTAGTAAACCAAACTAACTGTGAGGTTTTATCATATCATCATACTTTGACAAATGTGTGAATTTTGGAGATCCCTTTTAGATTTTAGATAGGTGCAGTTTAGGTGAGAACAAGCCAAAGATGATAACCGTGCACATTTTCTTAACAATTTATCCAAATGAGAGCTGTAGGGGGCTGGAGTCTATATTAGCTATCACAGGGTGAAAGGCAGGCCACCAGTCTATCACAGGGTTAACTCAGAAATACGATTTAAGAAACACCAGTTAGCTTTGGAAGTGTTTGGACTGTAAGAGGCAGCAGGAGGAAACCAATGCAGCCACAGGGAGAACGCGCAAACTCCACCCAGAACCTGCCAGTGGATTCAAATCCAGGATCTTTTTGCTGTGAGGCAACAGTGCCACCATATGTTAATAAGCTATCTGGTGCCATTTGGCTATTATACAAAACTGCTCTCTGTAATTTGAGTTGTATTGTTATTGTGAACAAACAACCATCATCATTAAACATTTATTGAAATGTTGGTTCAGCCAGTCGAATTTGTTTTACTTGTCTTACATGTGTAAATTCTTCTGTGTGTAACTTAATGTAGTGATGCATAAAGGTCGAGGATAGAAAACACTTGTGCTCAAAGCTGTGATTATAGGTTTGAACATACGGCAAACAGGTGGTGTAACCATATGTTTTGGCTACATTTACAGTATTTAGCAGTTAAACTATTTATAGTTTATTATTTAAGTGTGATATAAACCTTAAACCAGTTGTCAAGGGCGATCAGTGTGAAGGTGAATATGCATCTCTGGGACAAAAGTTCTGCTCAGACAAAATCCTGAGGACAGAACACATCCATAATATGTAAAGCGTGAGTTGCATGAAATATAAGTAAGGCAAAAAAAACCCCAACAACTTTGAAATCAATTTTGTGTTTCACTGATACAGTCAAGATGGATTACTACTAGTGAAATGTGAAAACCTCTAAGCTGCGTTCGCATCGACAGGGGAACAAATGGTAACGTTTTGGCAACAAAATCATGAACTCCAGTAGATAATTTATGCTTTTTCTCCAAAGGAACTATTTTCTTGTTTCATCTATATAACACTGCAATGCTGCCTACTGTGGTGTATTTGTAATACTATGATGACGGCACAGTGTAAAAAATAGAGACTGAAAAAGTCTGCCACAAGTTTTTTCGCTTAAATTAAAATGGAAGAGAATGGAGAAGCTGATAAGCTGAGCTTATCTTCAACTATGCCTGCCTGAAGGTGAGACAAATGAGAAACTGAAACCAAAGCGATGAATTCTTTATAATTCTTTGCGAATCATGATCAGATAAAAGGATCAGCTGATGGAGTAGGAAAAAGAGGCAACGAGCTGTTTAACATGCTGCATGGTACTCTGATATGTCATTTTTATTTCTAAAGTTTAATTGCAAGAACTTGTTGCATTATATATTTACAGCCTTGCCAAACGCTAATGACAGATAGCATAGATGCAGAAATAATTAGTCATCGATACAACTGACAGTATCAGTGACAAATATGAAGCAGATTTAAAATTACAAATGAATTTTCTTTTATGTTTATTCTTATTATTTCTTTTATTATTTTCTTTGCTTTTTTTCTTTCTTTTCTTTTCTTGTCCTGCTTTCTATTTGCCAAAGGCAGTCCAAGAGAAAAGTTCCAGTCACCGCAGTAGGAGACCTTTAAACTATTTCATGCACAACGGCACCAAGGCAACTTTGAGGTCAAAAAGTGATAAAGAAAAAAGATTGCACAGGAGCAATAGCTCACATGTTATTACTGAGGATCTAAACAGCTGCCTCAGCAGTCTGTGTGTTAGAAAATCTATGTATCTCATCAAAGTTATAGTAAATTGCCAAATGACTGTGGATAGAAGCGGGTGCTGAAGTGAGAAACATATGTGCTATTTTTCAAAATCACATTAAGGCTGCTTCCTCAGGAGGGGTTCAGAGTATGCAAGAAGAAATTTCAGATGTGTTTGTCTTCAATCAATCCTCAAAGGCTAAGAGATTTGACTATTTACCACAGAAATATAAGTGAAGATTGATTAAACATTAATTAATTACCAGTGCACTGGTAATTAAATATCTCAATTACAATGACTAAGTCATCTTTTGGGATTCACACACTTTGCTAATAATATTTGATTTAAATCAGTTTTCTCCCATAAAACAAAAAGTTACACCTCACCTGTAAATAGCATCTAACACAAGTACTGTTGATTGCATCAATGTAAAGCTGGATCATTCAGTTTCATTTTGAAAATATATGCTTATCTAACTTTTAGGTTTAACGCTAACTGCTGGAGGTTATGGACAATGCTGGACATCCTCTGCACACGGTCGTAAATAATCAGAGGAGCCTACTCAGGGACAGGTTGCTTCTCCCAAAGTCAAGAACCAACAGACCTAAAAACTCCTTTGTCCCACATGCCATCACACTGTTTAACTCCTCGTTGGGGGGAGAGAGGGAGGGGAAACTGAGCTGTAGTGCTTTTTTTCACTGTGCAATATTCGCTATATTTTTTCTTATATTCGACTGTGCAATAATCACCCTGCAATAGACTCACTCAAATGTGCAATCCACTGGTATTCCTATTTATCCCTATTATATATTCTGTATTTATATATGTGTATATGTGTATATATGGCATATTTATGCTTATATCCTTACTCTCATTCCCCTTTATTGTATCTGTAACATGCAACTTCTGCTACTGGAAACTGAATTTCCCGGAGGAACCCACCGAAGGGATTAATAAAGTTTCATCTAATCTAAATGGGTACAGTATAAATGGGTACTTCTAAAATGCCAAACCTTTCCGTATCTGACATGGTGGTATTTTTGTAAAATCTTTGTGTAAATTTTTCTAAAATGCTTTCAGGATTTTAGGAACAGTTTGTTGCCAATTTACAGCCTCCTGTGAACAAAAGAAACTCCATAAAGTAATTTTTTTTAAGCTTGTGGAAGGAATACACTGGCCTACACAGAACCCCGATTCCTGATACAACCACATACATTTCACTATAAGTGTACTTCTGATCCTGTGTCAGCTGGGCTCAAAGATCTTATGAAATGCTTTCTCAGAAAAGGAGAGGCTGTTACAGCAACAGATAAAGCCTGCTGCACCCCAAGTTTATAGACTGCATGTAACTCCAATGCTTCGCACTTATAGAAATGTTATTTATGAGCAAAGCATGTTGGCCCCATGTTTCAAAGTGTGATTTTTCCTGGCACATTATCAAAACTGTACATTGAAGTAACACCTTCAATTATTACCATACCTGGGACTCCATCATGTAGCTCTTTTGGAAACATGATACCTATTGATGTGTCCTGCAGTGGACCTCCATCTGTTTGAATCCTCTGCTGAACTTCTTGAGGATTATCACTACAAGGAGCCGCTGACGTCACATTTTTTTGATCTTGGGCTTCTGAGGACACTGAACTAGAAAGTGATGCTTCAAGAGGTTGCAGCTTTGGGGTCTCATCAGAAAAGGGCAGATCTTCTGGATGTGGGTTTCCATTAGTTGTGGGTTTATACTGGGGTATGAATGTGAGGACTGTAGAAGGAACCAAAGACGATATACTCAATACATCATGACTGATTGGACTTTGAAAAGATGTTGATGCCCAGTGCTGAGGCGATAAAAAGTTTGGTGCGTTTGCTTGATGACAAGAGCTGGTGCTGTCTTTCTGAGCCATACTTTTTAGGTTTTGTTGCCAACAAACACAGAAACCTTGGCTAGAACCTGCAAAATTAACAAAGTTATGACAAAACGTGAGCTTCCAACAATGCATCTGTAAGAAATACTCTGACATTCTGATGGATTTTGACTGCTAGAATTGACACATAATATAACGTATATTAAGTTTACAATGGGCAATTATTGACCTAAGAACTACCGAAATGCAGGCATGGTGCGAGAAAAATACTAATGAATCCATGGAAAAGTTATTCAAAGTTATTCAAAATGCAAAGTAAGATAATAGCACTCTCAAAAATTAGTTATATTAAAAAATATGAGTGGATACAACTTTTCTGTGATAAACGTGTGCAAGAAAAGACACCCGTTACCCGCATTGTTCATAACACAACAACTTCTGTGACTTCCTTGTGTGTCAGTCTCATCAACATATATTTTCAAGAGCGCTCACCTGAAGGTCACCCATGGAGATTTGCATGTATTGGCTTCATTTGTATGCATGGGATTATTTATCCACGCGCCTCCTCCACTTATTAAACCGGCTTGTACCACAGCCAGGAAAAGAAATGCATCACCGTTAGTGACAAGACTCAGGTGCCTGCTGGCTCCTGTGCATCTTTAATCCAAAGATATCTGCTCTCCTACTGTGAATCCATCCTCTTCAGCTCAGGCAGGTTACAGTTTGTCACTCGCGCTCTTGTGATTCTGCAGCTCACCTCGTCCTCCCACTTAATCCTTTCATTGTGTCACACCCTTCAGCACCTTTCTCCTTCTCCTTCCTCTCCTCTTCCTACTTCTCCAACTCAGGTTTTTCCTCTAGACAGAGCAGGCGAGGCTGCAGCAGTCAGGCCAGTAACAGATATGTTGTTGCTGGGAGTCTATGAAATATGCATGGGGATAATTGTGCGCTTAGGTCAGAGTTTAACAACAGAAGATAATCTACATCATACCAATGAGCCTCTTCCACTCACAAGTAGGCCACTGTGTGAGTACAGACACAAAAACATAGTTCAGTTTCATGCAGATGAAGTAGATATGTATCTAAGAATAAAGGTCCCATTATGAATCTGAAGAAGCAGGATTGTTTCTGTGTGTCTTTTTGTGGTCACTCTTTTCAGTGGTATTTTGTTCATACTATCAAATTACAGCACGAGAGGGCGCAGAGTGGCGGCAGTGACAACTGACCCGTCGTAGTGTTACCTCACCTGTTCTAGGTTACAGTGACTTTACTTCTGGGAGCAAACATGGAACATCGGCATTGGACACGTAGACACATAATGCCTCAGCCAATCATCAGGCTTGAATGTTTCTCTAAAGAGAGGTAACGACTGCACAGTCATGCCATACAAAGTAATAGTTTATAGTAAAAAAGCAAAAATTCAAAATTCAAATAATAACTCTGCCGCCGTGGTTTTAATTGTATCAGTCTCAAAGATTTCAATGTGTGCATGTAAATGGAGAATCTGCCTCACATAGAAAAGTTAGTGATCTATAAGGATCATGAATATCAGTTCCGTCTGGACTGACATGTTTGACATATTTTGTGGCTACCTTAGAAAAAACAGAAACAATTTGTAAATTCAAAATATAGACCCTACAAAATTCCATCCTCTTGAGATATCTTGTTTCTGTGTTATTTAGCTGAGCAAACTGTCACTGCTTTCTCTACTATTGGATAGAGGTGGGAATCACCATACAACTCGCGATACGATATTATCACAATACTTAACGCACGATACGATATTATTGCGATTTTTAAAAATATTTTGCGATATTTAAATTCTGCACATAAAGGTAAACTTTATCAATATTCATTTTATCTAATATCAAAGTCTCACACAGTCTTTCTCTCATTTCAGTCAGTTTTATTGTTGACAAACTGAACGGTTTGTTTTACAGTCTAGTCCAACTTAACTGAATGCAACCATCTGGTACAATTATAGCTATTCTGAACTATGCAATATGAAAACTATGCAGCCCATTCAGCAACTGAAGAATTTGAAAGTAAATTAAAAAATATATAATTTTACATTAAATAAAAAAGTTCTAAACTTAATTAAAATTAAACATGTCTTAAATTAAAATAAGTAAACTGTCATGTTTATTGCTGCCAAAAAAAAAGTTAAACACATTTGGACAGTGAAGGAATGTCAGGATTCTTGCTCAGAAAAAGGATCAACATGCTCTGAAGTCAACATGCTCTGACTCCAGAGCATGTTGATTTCAGAGAAAAAATTGTTTGTAACAAAATATCGATTTCTGCTGTCCCTGTATCGATACATTATTAGCAAACAAAATATCACGATACTACACAGTATCAATTTTTTCCCCCACCCCTACTATTGGAGCAAATATTGTGATTTTATTTTTTCATCAACTGTTCTATGTAATGTTTCATGGTTTGGTACTGCTTAGAAGCATTTGCTTCTTGTAAATAGTTGGAGTAGTTTTATTGTAGTTTTTTGAGGAGCTGCCTGCTCATGAGACTGACAGGATGCATAAATAAATAAAGCACGCACACTTTGTTTGTTTCTGCATTCCCGCATCGCCTTATTTACTCCATACAACTCGCACCAATCTCAGCTTGTCAAACAGACACAGCTCTGCCAGCTTCACCTCCCTGAGGTATCAGTCAGAAGAGGAGTGAAGGAACTCGTGTTTGCCATCTTGGCAGTGGCCCTCGAGGTACAGCAGCATTTTCAACTTAACAGTATCATTTTTTTATCCAGTGAAGAAAGAGACATCAGCTATTTAAATGACTGAATGGCAGAGTTACTGTCAGGAAGCTGCAAGTCAAACACAGAGTGTGTTAAACTTCGGTTTGTTTTTCTATCACAGCCAAACTTTGACAATTTGGATCTTGAAGCATTTCTTTTATTAACTACACGTAATTGCAGAGATACATGTATTTGTCATTTGTTTTCTAAATTTCCTACATCAAACACTGAAAATATTCACACAATGGATTTTCCTTCTTGGTATTATTGATTTAAAGGAACAGGATTGACTTGCACTACAGCACAGGTTATGCAAATTATTGTTTAAAGAGTTTGATATTTTGATTGGAGGTGGATGGGAAGACTGATGTGACTGTCGCTTCCACTTGGTAAAAACTACTAAAAGGCTAAAGAGCCAAAGCTGTAAGCTGGAGTTACAGTGGAGGTAATAATAAATTGTTCCCCTGCTTTCAGTGAACAGGGGTCGTGGACTGCACACCAACTATCAGTAGCCTACAATGCAGCCTTAAGAGCTGGTCCCAGGTTAATCTAAATGAGTAGTCCTGTTGCCTTGAACTAAAGCAGTCATGAAAATGAGTCACTATAATTAGCGGGCTATCAGAAGAATTCACAATATCCTATTTCAGGCCAGGTAACCTGCAGAGATTTCAGAAAGTTATGAACCAAGAAATAGTTCATGCATGAACCTCCCTGAAAAAACTTTGTGGTGTTCAGAAGTGCTGGAAAGCAGACTGATTTAATCTTTTTCACATCCTTTGACCCTTAGCACAAAGAACAACATGCATATTTCTTAAAATATCAAATGGTCCATTCATTTTCTTGATCATTTGTCCAGTTTGGGGTTTCACAACATGGCACACCTTAGACAGATTACAAGTGTATCACAGGGCCAACACAGAGAGACTGACCATGTTGACATTTACTCCTCCCAATTTAGAATCACCAGTTAATCTAACATGCATGTCTCTGGACTGTAGTCGGAAGCTTGGGTACCTGGAGGGAGTCCACCCAGGCACAGTGAAAACATACAAATTTCATACCAAACGGCCCCAGATGGCTGATGGAGTCCTGTCTCACTACACAAGACTTTACACAGTCACCATCCCTGTGACACTGACACAGGATGTAAGTTGTACTTTACAATCAAGTAGGGAAAGGACTGGCCTATACAGTGGAAGTGATTGTATTTTTTTGCACTGTAATTTGACAAAAAAGTATATTTTTCCATTGCATAAGATGGTAGTGATTTTAAAACAACACAAGTAATGGATGAAAATGATTTTTATTTGATTATTTGTACATCCCACAAAACTTTAAAGCAAAGTCTACAACACTCACCTTTACATTTATAAACAACTTATTTAGAGAAAGACCTGTACATATTAAAATGCATGAAAGCTGTCTTGACTGTTACTGCTCAGTCACCAAATCAATAATTGTTACACAATGCAATGGGGATTTTTTTTAAAAGACGTATGAAACATTATTGATCATTGGCTGTCAGAGTTTTAAGCTGTACGCAAGCTGTTTTTCCCCCTTTCCCCTGACTTATTCCAGTCCTCTGGGAAAGACAAGCACATGTAAACTGATAAGGTGCTTTTTGTCAGTGATACAAGAAAATACAAGTACGACTTAAGTCTTCCAGTAAATTGGAAAAACAGTCACGTTTCTTGGAGTCCAACTTACACTAAGTTTTTGAGTCAAGCTGCTGCTCTGAGATTCCCGGTCCTCAGTAATTCTCTTGACAAGCGTATTATCTGTACAACGCAGCACACGTCTTCTTTTCTTTGAATATCTCCCGCTTGCTTGTGTTTTGTGCACCTGTCTTCTACTTGTCACACGCTTTTTTGTGATTGCCTCCTAGTTTCTTTCTTCAGTCTTGTGTAAGCTATTTGTTACATTTCTCTTGTCATTCACTTTCTGAAAAGTTTGTCCCACTTCGACTTATCAGCTGTCCACTCTTTTGTCTCACTTCCCATCTCTGCACATCAAACCTGCCACACACTTCTTTATCTTTGCTTCTTACTCAGCTCTTTCTCACCTCAGAACTCAAATTGATGTCAGGCGTTTTTATTTTTTTTATTTTTGGACAACTGACACCTCTCATCCTTTTGGACTAGCAGTGCAGGATCTTGATGAAGGCTTTGCGAAATTCAATGTTGAAAGTGGTGTATATGACAGGGTTGACGGCACTGTTGAGGTATCCCAGCCAGGTAACGGCGCTGTACAGGGAGGGTGAGATGCAGCAGCTTCTGCAGTGGGCCTTCAGTACATGGGTCAGAAAGAAAGGCAGCCAGCAGATAATGAACACACCTTTGAAAGAAAGACAAGACGGGGGTTATGTCTTTGTGTGTCACAGAAATCATTCAAGGATGTAATTTATTAAATATCTTGTCTACTTGTACATTTGTAGTTTGCACACCCTCATAAAACCACTGAGTCAGTAAATACACAGACAGAGGATATCATCTATCCCAGTTTCAGAGTCAGAACTGCCAAATGTCATAAATCACACAACAAAAATGAGCTTGGTGAGAAAAATACAATCAAGTCAGAAGTCATAAATAATAAAGGCCATAAAAACTGCTGCTGTGAATGCTAACATTCATCACTGTTTCTCCAACTGACATAAGGAAAACTTGCTCCAAATTTACATTTAAAATCTTTCATCTGGAGAAATCAAATTATTTTCAGTTATTCAGAATAAAGCCCTCGGGACACATTTCATCTAGATTTTTCTTCATTCTGCCAAAGGTGATTGCATTTCCTTTTGCGATACAGAACTGGCTCAAGGGAATTATTGTACAGTAAACATCTACAGTCACCTTTTATGTATTAAAAAACATTTCATGATTGCTGGTTTTAACCCATATTTTTGGTTTAATTTTTATTTAGTCTTTTATTGCTCTCTGTATGCAATCTCAGCAAACTTGTGAAAATACCTAAATAAGATGAAGGCATCTGAGCAAATGTGATGATACATGGGACAAGCTACAATCAGCTAGGAGTACCCTCTCCCGTGGAGCCATCTCAGGAGACAGACACCTCTGCTTTTAAAGATAAGACAAGAAACTTTCCCTTTTCATAAAGTTTATAGTTAAAGCTGGATTAAATATCCATGAACGTTCCTTTAGTTATGCTGCTATAGGTTTAGACTGCTGCGGGACTTAATGTGATGCATGAGCACTTCTTCCACTCTCACTTTTCACTCTCCACAAGTTTATATACCAGCACACACACATAGACCAAAAAAGACAACAAACATGCAACAGGACAAAGCATGGAGACAAAGAACAAAGAAATATCATTAATCAATGTCATCATATGTTTGTCTAATCACTCTCATGTTTTGTGTTTTGTCCTGTTTCTCTGTGTTTTACTTTTTCTCTTCTCATTAACCTCCGTCACTTGATTGATGCAGTACTGAATACCTTATAGTACACATTGGCGCTATATAAATAAGCCTTAATTAAATTTAATTAACTTTGTTCTGTTAGCTTAGATGTGTTCTGTGCCTTCACTAGATATAGAAGGATATCTTGAAAAACAATGTCATAGAGACTTAGGAATGGTCTGGCTTTCAGGTAGAAAGAGTTTGTGAATGCACCAGTGCACAGTGTGACAAACTACAAGTGAAGATTGAGCATGCACACGTGGTGCAGAGAACACCTCATTAATAAGTCTGCATTTCCCACTGCTTACCGAGCACAATAGCAAGCATCTGAGTCGCCTTTCTCTCCTTCTGCTGTGACAGCCTCCCTCTCACCCTTTCCTTGGTGATGCCCCATTTCTCTTTGCCTGCACTGCGCTCCCTCCATCCCTCACGGCCCCTCATGCCATCCTCAAGGGTGGGAGGACGAGGTGTCAGAGCCGATCGTGTCACGGTTGAGGGGAGAACAGGAGCAGGTCCAACCGAGATGGACAGGGAGATCCGGGGTCGTCCAGATTTCGAAGAGGCCTGAGGAGGAGGCGGAGGAGCCAGACCTTGCTCATTCTGTGGCAGGAAATGACCTGGCTCCACTTCAAGAGGGTGAACCACTGCCTCTTTAACCAGGCTCTGTGTGAGAATTACATAAAAATGACAATAAAAAGAGAATCTGTTTGGACTGAGTGCTGGCTTAAGTTATGACCCTCACCACTTTCTTGCGCTGTGGGGTTGCAGAGGCAGGTCTCAGGATCAGGGTGCACAGCTTCACATCTTCTGGTTGTGTACACTTATTCTGAAATGGAAGAATGCCATGTATATTGAAAAGAAAAGATAATGCAAAAAAGAACTGGAAACTGATATCTCACAGTAAAATATATTTGCTGGTAGGATAAGAATCTAGTGTCATCTTATGGAAATTACACTGTGCATGAGATGAAGTGTGTGTATCTGAAGTTACAAAAGTGTTTTTCAAATATGATGAAGACTGTTGTTGACTTCATCTAAACTTTCTATCTCGTTACAATTGCAAAATGGCTGGAAGAAAACTCAAACTTGACTCAAGCTTGATAAACATTAGTTTGGTATGAAATCTACCTTCCTGTGTCGGTGACCTTCTGCTTCAGCCGCACCTTGCGCAAGCAAACCGTGTCTGCGTGGCGGGGCAGTGCGTCTGCCACGTTTGCGCAGCACCAGGCAGATCTGCGCGTACACCAGCAATGTTACAATGAAGGGAACGTAGAAGGAGGCCACAGATGAGTACACCACAAATGCCGGGTCTGCAAAGCTGCACGTGGTGCCTTCACGATTAGCTAATGTGCAGCAGAAAAAAAGAAAAAGGGCAAAGAATGGATATAGTACAGAAGCCTTTAGGGATAATTGCAAGATTTATCTGTCTATGTGTAAAGTACAAAGGCAAAAGGCAAGAGAGGTTAACCTAGGATTTAAACTGGTGCAGAATTTAACTATTATCAGAGCAATCATAAAGACAAGTGAGATGGCACTCAAGTTATCCTAAATAGGAATCTGTGGCTCTGCTACCCTAAAAACTGATGAACAGTCCATCTTAGAAACATGAATCAGTTCTGTTGCACTGATGCACAGTTGAGGTTGGCGGTGGGCAAATCTACTCTATGATAATCATAGTAAAGATGTATGGAAGAGTACAACATATTCAATTATTCTGTATTAAAGGTGCTGTTAACTTTGGTCATCTGTTTCCATTCGTTGTCAGCTGTAATAACCATCAGTTGAATTTACCATTAAACTCATTCATTTCTTCTTGATCTTGAAACTTTTTGGACACCATGTTAAAAATGTTAACTCATGAAGTAAAACGCTGTTTTCATTGGCGTTTCATCAAACCTACATTTGCAAATGGTAAATGGCCTGTATTTGTATAGCGCTTTTACTAGTCCTGCCTAGGGACCCCAAAGCGCTTTACACACCCAGTCATCCACCCATTCACACACTGGTGGAGGCAAGCTACAGTTGTAGACACAGCTGCCCTGGGGCAGACTGACAGAAACGAGGCTGCCATGTCGCGCCACTTCTGGCCAACACCAGTAGGCGGTAGGCTCGAACCGGCAACATTCCGATTACAAGGCGAACTCCCAACTCATGAGCCATGGGTCGCTTTGCAAGCCACCAATGATGCAATGTGATCCTTTACATTCAAACGCTGGCGCTGGAACTGAATGAAAAGCAATGCACAGAGCACCTTTCAAATGCCGTGCTGTAATCTACGAGCAACACATTTCTGGGGAGAGAGAATATTTTTCACAGTTTGACTTACATCATTTGGTATCTTGCTGCATTTGGACCCACAACTGAGGCTGCCGGATGCCTCTTGCTCACCCTCGCATTACTCTATGTTTCCCCACTTATTCTCAAGTGGCCGCCTTTGAGTTCAGTGTGAGTGCTTTGAAAGCTGAAGTCCTTCATCACCAACTCGTGCTCACTGCAGAGTCAAATGGACTAGACAGCACCAATTCCCAGTGTTTATAGATAAGGAGGTCGGGGTCTGCATGTACCTAGAGGTGGAGTTGGACTATGCTTCTCTACCTCATAGCTCTCCAATAAGGTTAGCTGCTGGGCACCTTCCCTACTGCTACTACTGTGAGACAATTTTAACCATCGATGATGCCAACATATTGAAATGTCACAGCATTATATTTTTAAAAGACGAATAATCAAATTTAAAGACAGTTTGGAAAGACTGTTTTTGTATTAAAAAAAAGAAACAGTTCTATAATTTTAAAGAAAACAATTTACAGCTGAGCACTGAAAAAGTCAAAAAGTATCAGATGACCCTTTACCAGTGTTGTTCAGCCCAAACAGTAAAGGGCAGGAGATGGCAAAAGAAAGGAACCACACAACCGAAATCATCACCGCCACCCTCCTCCTGGAGCTGTATCTGGTGTTGTAGAGCAATGGCATTGCCACCGCTGTATATCTGCAACAATACATACACACAGACACATTAACGCGCCTCCTACACGTTAACTTATGGTTGTGTCTTGACATGCACGTCAATGCAGAGGAAACAAATGTATTTCTGCACCTAATTGACCTCCTAGGACCTGGCGTCCACATATGTGGACATCACATTTTGGGTTGTGCAGACCAAAATATTAAATGTTGCTCCACAAGGGCCTGATATCCATTTACAAGGACATTATGCTGCCACTGTTCAATTGAAAACAAATGCCCTCATATGTGGATTTCATTTTTGTCAGAAACAAAAATCAGGTAAAATATAAAAATCAGGCAATTCTTTGTTTTTACATTCATCAGGTCCCAAACAGCCCAAATAGCAAAGTTCAATTTTGGAACATGAAGCCTAAAGTAAAATACAAAATAATGACTCCACACTAGCTGCACAATCATTATCTAGATTTGTCCTATTTCTTGTTTTGCAGAATACACTGGATGACTTTGCATACAAAGTGCTCGAGTTAATTAAATCACAGCACTTTACCTCACCCCTGTGTCCTTGTAATGGGTCACTTTGGGGGCTTTAAGCCCTGACAGCTTTGCTACTGAATTATATATAAATTACTCTCTGTGGATTCAACAAAAACAATTTAGAGACTATCCTTAGATGCTATAAAAAAATTACACAAGACCAAAGTGGTGCAGTCTAAATGTGTTACTTTGTCAGAAGAATTAGGACCCAATTGCAGACTGTCTGCCCGCTGGGTGTCTGGCCACCTCTCGCCGGACCATTAAGAGGGCATCAGGTGAGGTGGAACACTTAATCAGGTTTTTTATATGGTTCCACTAAAGCAAATACTAATTAGGGTTGCAACTGTGAAAACCTGTCATTACAAGGTGGACAGATACAGTGGGGCAAAAAAGTATTTAGTCAGCCACCGATTGTGCAAGTTCCTCCACTTAAAATGATGACAGAGGTCAGTAATTTGCACCAGAGGTACACTTCAACTGTGAGAGACAGAATGTGAAAAAAAAATCCATGAATTCACATGGTAGGATTTGTAAAGAATTTATTCGTAAATCAGGGTGGAAAATAAGTATTTGGTCACCTCAAACAAGGAAAATCTCTGGCTCTCACAGACCTGTAACGTCTTCTGTAAGAAGCTTTTCTGTCCCCCACTCGTTACCTGTATGAATGGCACCTGTTTGAACTCATCATCTGTATAAAAGACACCTGTCCACAGCCTCAAACAGTCAGACTCCAAACTCCGCCATGGCCAAGACCAAAGAGCTTTCGAAGGACACCAGGAAAAGTATTGTAGACATGCACCAGACTGGGAAGAGTGAATCTACAATAGGCAAGCAGCTTGGTGTGAAAAAATCAACTGTGGGAGCAATCATCAGAAAATGGAAGACATACAAGACCACTGATAATCTCCCTCGATCTGGGGCTCCACGCAAGATCTCATCCCGTGGGGTCAAAATGATCTTGAGAACGGTGAGCAAAGATCCCAGAACCACACGGGGGGACCTGGTGAATGACCTGCAGAGAGCTGGGACCAAAGTAACAAAGGTCACCATCAGTAACACACTACAACGACAGGAATCAAATCCCGCAGTGCCAGACGTGTTCCGCTGCTGAAGCCAGTGCATGTCCAGGCCCGTCTGAAGTTTGCCAGAGAGCACATGGATGATACAGCAGAGGATTGGGAGAATGTCATGTGGTCAGATGAAACCAAAGTAGAACTTTTTGGTATAAACTCAACTCATCGTGTTTGGAGGAAGAAGAATACTGAGTTGCATTCCAAGAACACCATACCTACTGTGAAGCATGGGGGTGGAAACATCATGCTATGGGGCTGTTTTTCTGCCAAGGGGACAGGACGACTGATCCGTGTTAAGGACAGAATGAATGGGGCCATGTATCGTGAGATTTTGAGCCAAAACCTCCTTCCATCAGTGAGAACTTTGAAGATGAAACGAGGCTGGGTCTTCCAACATGACAATGATCCAAAACACACCGCCCGGGCAACAAAGGAGTGGCTCCGTAAGAAGCATTTGAAAGTCCTGGAGTGGCCTAGCCAGTCTCCAGACCTCAACCCCATAGAAAATCTGTGGCGGGAGTTGAAAGTCCGTGTTGCTCGGCGACAGCCCCAAAACATCACTGCTCTCGAGAAGATCTGCATGGAGGAATGGGCCAAAATACCAGCTACTGTGTGTGCAAACCTGGTAAAGACCTATAGTAAACGTTTGACCTCTGTTATTGCCAACAAAAGTTATGTTACAAAGTATTGAGTTGTATTTTTGTTATTGACCAAATACTTATTTTCCACCCTAATTTACGAATAAATTCTTTACAAATCCTACCATGTGAATTCATGGATTTTTTTTTCACATTCTGTCTCTCACAGTTGAAGTGTACCTCTGGTGCAAATTACTGACCTCTGTCATCATTTTAGGTGGGGGAACTTGCACAATCGGTGGCTGACTAAATACTTTTTTGCCCCACTGTAGATGACTGCAGCAGAAAGAAGTTTTTATTTGGCTACTCAGTGACAGCTGGATGATGGCAATGCAGTTTTTAGTGGGGTTTGTATAGGTAATGTATGTATATGCATGCTCTTTGGTTAGCGTTTATTTGCATAACCCAGCCAAAAAAAAATATAAAGGTCAAGATTAGGTGGAAGAAATACCATACTGATTTACTGTCATGTTACTTGGTTAAAAATGACTTATATAATTTCAACTAGTTTATAACAGAATAACTTGTTCTCCTGCTGAAAGGGAATTCTCAAGAGGAAGATAAATTGTTAGAATAGAAGTGAGGTGAGCTCAACAATAAGAGGAGACACAAAGAGAAAAGAGAACAAACAAGCAGTAAAGATGATAATGTGAGAGTAATTTTTAGGCAAGTGTCCACCTGTCGATGCTGATGGCGCAGAGGTTGAGGATACTGGCTGTGCACATCATGACGTCCAGGGTGAGCAGGATGTCACAGTGGATGAGGCTGAATCGCCACTCTCCTACCACCTTCAACAAAGCAAATGAGTTTTACTCACTCATAACTCACTTTCATTTTTTTAACCTGGTATCACGTTTTGTACATTTTTATTCATGTGCAGCACATCAATATTAACCAGGCTGGTTCAAACTTTTGCTTCTTATTGGATAATTCAATATTTAATTTGAGTTTTAATAGTTTAATAAAGATCATTACTTCCTTTTGAAATTTAACTACAAAGACTGTCAGAAAGAAAAAGACAAAGGATTTGTGTTTACCTACTAAATAATGCAGAAATAAGTATTTTGCACTCTAACAGTGACTGCTGTGCACCAAAGGATTTAAAAAAAATAATTCAAGTAAGTCCCTTGGATCTAAAAAAAAAACCCCAGTAATTATTCTTGACTAAAACAGAGTAACAGTATTTATAATTATTAAATAATTAATCAGTGATATAATCAATAGCCAATCTGATATGTGACAAAGGTATGTGTTATTTAATAGCCAAAAATGCCAAAACACTTATTGATTCAATCTTTCTTTGAGTAGGTTATAATAAAATAAAGATAAGGAACCATGTAACATTACGTTGACTGATCTTGTAAATGTGAGTGGGTATTTTTGTGTTGTTTGAAGTTCAAAAAGAGGACCCAATATACAGAACACAGAGGCATCACCTACACAAACAAAAAGATAACTTTAATTAAACTCAGGACAAACAAAGGGATATGGTAGGACAGAAAGTGCCCGGAGAACTGATGACAACTAAGACAAATTTCAGAATTCAAAAGAAAAAAAAAATCAAGCAGAATAACTAACAGAAAGAAAGAAAAAATAGAATTAAAACAAAGGAAGCATAATAAGCAAAGATACACAACGGAAGCTTTTCTCCCCTTTTGTTAATAAAACACAAAAGGCAAACCAAAATGTGAGAAGACCTGACAGGTTATTCCAAAAGAATATGCGCATTATTAATAAGTCCTATTATTTTCTTGATTACCATACCAATCTTATCCATAATGTTGTTCTGGTAACTTCATACTAACAAAAATGTATTTGTATTGTTCATTTTCAACCAGCAGTCCACAAACCAAAGCTACTGAAATTACTATAAGAAGCTAGACAAAACAGCATATGTGAAATTCTGGAAGGCTGGTTATCAGTCGGCTCATATTCTTATCTAATATATTACTGGTCTCATTTGCTTTGTGTTTGTTCGAAAAAGGCTGAAAACTACCGAACACTCTTATCCTCTTGATTTCCATTGCATCTAAGGATTTGATTCTCTCTTTTTTTTTTGTCTTTCTTCTGAACCACAAAAAAATAAACAAGAAAAGAAGGGAAAACAAACACAAGTGCACACACCTCCAGGTATACGCCCCAAGGCATGACCAGCGTGGCCAGCAGCAGGTCAGAAACAGCCAGTGAGACGATGAGGTAGTTGGTGGTGGTCTGCAGGGCACGTTCTCGAGACACCGCCACGCACACCAGCACATTACCAAACACCACGCAGAAGATCAGGAGGACTAACAGCACCGCATAGAAGTTGTATGGTGGAGAGTAGGGTGAAGCAGAGCTGGTGCAGTTGGTGGAAGTCAGCAAAGAGGAAGAGGATGTGGGGAAGGATATGGGGGAGTACGAGGGGTCATTGGTGACATAGACAGAGAAATTATGTTCAAGGGAAGAGAGAGGGAAGGAGGGGGAGGAGGTGTCGTCTGACTTGTTGGGTAAAGTCATCTTGCTCCAGTGAACATGGTCAGGCTGAAAATTAATGACACAAAAAAGCAGGAGAAACATAATTACTGTGGGGCCCTTCATGGCCCACTGTGCATTTGATTCTGTCTTTTAAAATAGATCCAAAGATGAGTGGCTACTTTTTCTGACAGGAAAGGAGAACGAAGGAACGCTTATTATTGGAACTTTGTCTTTGGTCTCACCTCAGACAGACAGCTTTGTAACCACACAAAGGGCACAGAGTAAAGGAAAATCATTGGATACTGCACACTCAGTTTTTTATGTTAGTTTTTAGTTAGTTAGTTTTGACGCTCCCATTATTGCCTGGATTTCTTGCCGCTGCTGTCTGCAGGTGGTTATGCTGCCAGAAAAGGTGCTACGCAATGTTTTCTTGTAAAAAGGAAAACTTATTTAGCTAATCATATTTCTTATATCACAGACAATCAACTTCCATTTAATCCTATAATGCCCTTTGTATCATATATGATATATGAGTTTCTGAGACCTCTATCTCATCAACATGATCAACACTTGCCATACTTTCAAAATGTTATGGACAAAATTCTCCTTTTTTGTATAAAATTAACATTGTTTTTAACAAAAAGTTGCCAAAAATGCCCAATGTATCAAATGTGATACAAAAATATATATAATAAATATGTAATAAAAATATATCATACGCAACATGATACAGCAAAAAGAAATTGTGGATTTTGTTATAAGGGTTAATAAACATCTAAATTCCAAAGAATTTGAATTTTCTGGCTGTTTTCGATAGGTTGGGTCTTACAGGGTTAAAAATTATGCAAAGACAGTGTTAAAAATACTGCAAATCATTCTGGGTTTATGTCTGTATATGAATTAAGAAAGCTGAGGCCCAAAGCAAAGCAGCATCTCTTTGTGTTTCTCTAATGGCTGTCAGTAATAAATATTAACTATGAGACCCAACTTTATTCCTTGATTTTCTATCTCTTGGCAGCAAAAAATTTATTGTTCTGAAAGCATTAATATATGATCCTAAAACACAAACCCCACACTGTAATTGGTGATGTGATCAAATTTTTACCAAGCCTATGTTTCAAATCTGTTTTTATATTCAATCGTTACTCTCAAACTCTTAAACAACAGGAAGTCTGCAGCTGCCAGAGCAAAAACTAAAACAGTCAGGAGCAGGTTATGGTCCGAGGGGGTTAAAAATCAGATGGAAGCCCCACCCCACGTTTTCACTAATTCTTTTATTTACAGCATGTTTTAAGTGTGATATAGATTCTCTGCTGGGGGTGTACCTTTTATATGTGTAGCTTCCTAAAACCACATGAAACACAAACTGTGCATTGCACTGTCAGAGGAATACGTTCAAATTAGTTTGATGCTGTAGAAACCGTATAAAATGTAAGCGTACTTCATTCTAATCTGCTGCTCGAACTCTTTTACACCACTAACCTGCAACCTTTGGAACACAGGATAATGTCTCTGTGTTTTCTGTGGAAAAAGAGTAATATGATCCATGAATTCAGCTTTTAGATTGATTCGTTGCTGCCAACATGACACCTTTCATGTAAACGCATAGGGGAAATTAGACATGCACGAGTTAAAGCAAGCCATCTACTAATTGGAAGATCGATTGTTCAATTCCTGCCTGCTCCAGTGTGCATGCAGTATGCTTGTGCAAGATACTGAACCACAAGTTGCTCTCCAAACCATCCATCAGAGTATTTGCTAGAAAGCACTTAAGTGTAGGAAAAAAGTGCTTGTGTATATGAGGTATTTTGTTTAAAGCCTTTTTAGTAGAGGAGAGTGCTATAGAAGAACCACTTACCACTTACATGTGTAATGTAATACTAACTGAACATCCTAATACTCACTGACCAGCATGCTTCTGAATTAATGATGACACACACACACACACACACACACACACACACACACACACACACACACACACACACACACACTTCATATATAAACTATAATTGCACTGTGACAGCTTATAGCACTTATAAGCCGTATGGATGCTCATCACTGAGTCAGTATTCTGTTTGTTCTGACATGCCTTCCACCCATGAAAGTTTTAACACAGTCAGTCATATTTGATCAATTATGTATGTATTATCAGTGTTCAATACACAAAGGTTTTACCTACATAACCTGTCCATGGCATAAAAAGAATTATTGATGTTAGGTCAGTGAGAGAAACACTAATCCACATGTGCAATGCATGCATCAGTGTGTTGGGTGAGCTGTGTGAAAACATTAGTTTATTAATTGCCTCGTTTTTGTTTGTATTTTTAGGATGCATTATTCACTGACTGCTCTCTATAAGCCATGCTCTCCCTTTGGCGATATTGATGCACAGTGGTACTGTAATCCACAACTAGTTGATGTAATTCAATTTGAAGGGTGAACTAAGGACGGTGCAATTCTTTTGACCAAAGGGCCATCAGGAGTAGGGTGTTTGTGCAAGCTGTCGCTCAAACCCAGTTTGTGGGCTGTACAGAATAATTCATGAGAAATTGCTCAGAAATAAAGTAATGCTCCATATTTTTGGGGGGAAGAAATGTGGATTGTTGTCAGCATACAGATGAAGTGCTGAGAAATTGATTTTTGCTGCACAAGTTTTGCATCATAATGTTACAATCTTTATGAGAAAAAAACCCTGTCAATTGGGTTTCATGTGAAGACTTTATTTTAATGTCACACTGAATCTGATGGCAGGTTATGTTCTGTAAATGACGCAAATGACAAGCATGTTCTTTAGGAATCTTTGTTTTTAGGGGAATCATTAGACTCAGCACCCCAGTATCCTGAAATGACATGTAACACTCATTTGTGTGCCATCAAAAGAATTTATTGTTTGCTGAATGTGGTTTACAACCCAGTAGTGTCGACTGATGACGATCTTAATCATGAGCCGCACCCTAATCCTTACCATAAAATGACATCTGAGATCTCAAAACATCAACATCAAAGAGCAAGATGCCCCAAGACAGAGTGCAAAACTAGGAAAAAAGCTATTTGCCAGTGACAGACTGCAGAGCTTCTGTAAAGCTGCTGAAGCACTGCAATAATAAGAATGAGAAGATGAAGTCTTCAAACAATGCTGGGGCATATTTTGTCCCAAGCAACTGATTGTTTATTTTATTTTTTTCTTGAACTGAACTACAAACGTTACATTGAACCTCGAATACTTTTAACACAAATTATCAAGAAAAAGATTTAACTTGCGAGGAATATTTCATGACTAATAATCTGATCACAACAAACATTTCCCAGAAGCTTTAGTCACAGAATTATCTCCTGTTTTTAAGCAAAGTAATTCTTGTCTTGCAATCCAAACAAAGTGAGACCTTGGGCTAAAGATGCATCATAGTGTAAAGAATCAGCTATGTTCAGCTATGTCGTTTTAAGAGAGGGAGCACATCACATTGATAGCTGGGATAAATAAAATGACATCTGAGATCTCAAAACATAGCCACGACTCATGAAACAGCAGGCTATTAGACACAGCAAATGAGTAAATGAATTTTAAACCTATTTGAAACAGAAAGAGAACTTTTTCTGTTGTTTTTGTTGCAGTTTTTTGCAGAAAAAAAATCTTAAAACCAATTCCAGAGGGAGTCTGTCGCAGAGAACAACCTTAGCTTTGTCATTTACTAAAACAGACAAATATTTAGCTTTAGACAAAAGAAGGAACGCAGTACGCTTAATTAATGAAAACATTAGTAACAACACATCTCATCTAAACTAGCCTTTTCTTTGAAACATGCGATTAGTAGCCTGGCACTGATGTCTTTTTGCAGAGAGGAGACATGATATAGATATATAAGAACTTCTCTTCCCCTCGCTTACAAGTCTTTGGCTCTCTTCTGTTACACTCAAACACAGAGGCTGTACGACAGCATGCAAAAAGCTGCATGAAATATTTATCGGCAACAGGAAGTTGAAACGGACTACTGACTGGCAGCATCACAGTTTGAATTTTCTTGTTAGTCCATGAATGAATTAAGTGAGACTTTTACCACCTTACCACCCGCTCCGTCATGAGCATCACATTACAATTACTGACTGACTCTGACCTCTACTCTGCATTGTTAATCAACCCATATCCTAGACAAGTTCAACTGAACAAATCAATAGACCAGTGGTTCTTAACCTTGTTGGAGGTACCGAACCCCACCAGTTTCATATGCGCATTCACCGAACCCCTCTTTAGTGAAATTTTTTTTTTTTTTCAAATTCAAGACATAGATATGTTTTTTTACTGGTGCACAAAATGAGCCGTACATGAACATCACCTTGTTCAAAGAACAAAACCAACACAATGCATGAACTTACAACAAATTACATACCTGCAAATCAGTGTGACTTCTGCTGTTGCCTTTGAGAGACCAGTTCAGATATACGTGGCTTCACCTTGGCAAGTGCCAGTCTCATGTCATTTTCACAGAAAAGTCTGTTCCTTTTCTTCGTTTTTATGTCCAGCATCGTCGAAAAGGATTGCTCGCAAAGATATGTTGTAACAAATGGTATAAAAAAATCCAGGGCTTTCTTAGCAATAATTGGATACTTGTCCATTTGTCGACACCAAAACGTTGAGAGTGTTGTTGTTCTGAAGCGTTGCTGTTGAACCTGGCTCTGCTGAATTTCAATGATTTCGTCAAGGTATTCATCATTGACATCTGCTGTCTCAACAGCAAACGTGAACGGCTGTCTCACCCATGCTGGATATGACTCTCTTGTAGGGAAATATCTGTCGAGAGACTTTGCAAGCTCATCTAAGTGCGTTGCAATTGTTTGCTTCAGTTCCGTGGATACAGAAACATCTCCGATTCCAGACACATCTTCGACCTTACTTACACAGTTGTCCAGAAGGGGGAAGTTTGCAAAGTTGTTGTTCTCTGTTCGTCGTTTCCATAACGTTAGCTTTTTTTGAAAAGCCTTCAGGTGTTCTTCCGCTTCTATGATATTGACTCCACCACCCTGCATCTGCTGATTGAGATGATTGAGAGCTGCGAATATATCAGCCATGTACGCTAAAATGAGAATGAACTCAGGATTTTTGAAGCAATCTGCATGACAGTGTTGGTGCTCTTGCAAAAACAGGGCTAATTCCACACGCATGGCAAAAACACGATTCAGCACCTGTCCCCGGGATAACCACCGAACATTAGAATGGTACAGAAGTACCTCGAATTCAGAACCCATTTCTTTACACAGCTCACTGAAGATGCGGTGCCTCAGAGCACTATTTCGCACATAGTTCACACATTCCACCACTGTTTTTAATACTTCTGCCATTTTTGGAGGCAAGGTTTTTGTTGCCAATGCATGCCTGTGCAAAATACAATGAGTCACAATGATGTGTGGTGCATCGGCTTTTACTAGCGCACCAAAACCAGAGTTTCTTCCCAGCATGACGGGAGCTCCGTCTGTACAAACTGCAGAAACCATGTCCCATGAAAGATTGTTGTCTCCGAAGAAGTCATCCACAAGCTTCTTCACATCGGCTGCCTTAGTTGTTGTTGTAAGAGGCTTACAAAATAAAAAATCTTCTTTTATCATGTCATCTTTCACATAGCGCACAAAAACAGTAAGCTGGCTTAGATTAGCAACGTCTGTGCTCTCATCGAGCTGAAGGCTGAATTTTGCTGGGCTTGAAATCAGATCGGCGACTACTTGAGCCAAGATGTCTTTACTCATGTCTTCTATTCTGTCGCTGACTGTGTCATTTGAAAGAGGAATTTGTGATAATTTACCTTCGGCCGCTGTTCCGAGTATCAGATTTGCCATCTTTAACGCGGCTGGTTTCACGAGTGTTTCACCAATGGTGTGTGGCTTGCCCTGCTTTGCGATCAGGTAAGCAACTTCGTACGATGCTGTGAGGATCGGTTTGTTAACGGGTACAAATCCAAGAGCAGGCAGAGTGGGCCTTTCATCGAATCTGGCTCTCTTCACCTTGAATTCAGCAAGTGTTGTGTTCTTGTATTCCCCGTCTCCATGCAGCTTCAAGAAGTGTTCCTTTAGTTTTGCCGGTGCGAGACTAGAGTTGCTCAACTTGGCGTTGCAAATCATGCAGATAGGACGCTCACTCCCATCACGTTCCATGATACATGTAAATCCATATTGTACATATTCGTCCAACCACTTTCTTTTTTTGCCCGACATAGTTAGTATGGATTAAAATGTTTAAAAAAAAATCACGCGAAGTACTACCACGACATTCACATGTTGACTACTGCGCGCGCTACATTCCCCGCAGCCCTGATTGGCCAAGCAGTGTAGCATGATCGTCTGCAGCCAGTGATGGCCAGAAGGGGGCGTGTCATCACAAATTTACACGATAATTCGGGCGTGGCTGGACCTCTGCGACCTCCGCAGTGGAGGCTCTGCCGAACCCCTGAGACCGACTCACCGAACCCCTAGGGTTCGATCGAACCCAGGTTAAGAACCACTGCAATAGACAAACCACTGGCAACAGCATCTAAAGACATCTCAAGTGATTGATTTCACAAGATACAATCAGAGATCTATATGGCAAATTTCCAACCCCCTTGACAATATGAATAGTATAAAAGGTGGGTTTGGTGAGTACATCTAAGCAACATTATCACCTTGAATTAAATTTCTGTCTTTTAGCCTTGATTTAGCCTAACTGGTGCAAGGGAGCCAGCCCAGCGCCAGTCCTACACAGCACATCACTAACCTTTTTAACCTGCACTAAACTTCTTAACACATATTTTATGCAAACACAAAATTACTATGATTCAGTTAGTTTTTCAAAACATTCAAAAAGAAACTTGATTCAGCAACAGAACATGCATAGATCTAAAATCTGGTTTAAAAACTCCAAAATGAATTAGCACATGACATAAGATTTTAAAATCTAGTTTATAAAATTGCAGTCCTTTCCTTTGAAAATAGTTTCATCTCCCTCCCCTGTCCTCTCTTTCTTACAATTTTCTGTATCACTCAGGGTTTCACAATAACATGTTTTTCCCACTCAGAATGTGCCTGCCACTTTAAAAAGGCACCTCTTCTGCCTATATACTGAAGTACCACAACCACAAGTTTATATCTGCATGATGTGCTCTAGGTGTAAGCAGGCCATGGGATGTCATTATTTTCTTATTACTGAGTAACTATCTCCATGCAGTCACTGGAAGCACATGAAAAATTCATTCATTCGACAGTATCAGCCTGCCTATCAGATTTTATTGCTCATTAACTGAAATTGTCGGATTGCTGTTCTGGATTGATCTGACCCACTGTAACCTCTGTATTTATTTGTGTGTGTGTGTGTGTGTGTGTGTGTGTGTGTGTGTGTGTGTAGTAAATGCTGTAAAATATGCAGGAAAAACAATGTTTTTTTTTCATTCAAGACAATTTGTAGAATCAGCTGCAACATAAATTGCAATAAGATGATTGACAGATCATGGAAAAACTCTTTAGTTGCTATCTTCACTTGCTCACTAGAGAATCACCTGTTTGCAGTACAGATTCTCAGCCAATTTCCTTGACATCTTTACCTGTTTTTGAGCTCACTCTCTCAACACCAAACACTTAAAGCAAGAATATTTAATTAAAACATTTGTTCTTCAAAACTAAACAACTTTCCTGCAGTCATATTTGAGCAACTGTAAACCGAGCTCATCTTACCTCAGTCTCTTTCACAAATTAGTTTAAAAACATCAAAGAGCAAGATGCCCCAAGACAGAGTGCAAAACTAGGAAAAAAGCTATTTGCCAGTGACAGACTGCAGAGCTTCTGTAAAGCTGCTGAAGCACTGCAATAATAAGAATGAGAAGATGAAGTCTTCAAACAATGCTGGGGCATATTTTGTCCCAAGCAACTGATTGTTTATTTTATTAAATTTTTTTCTTGAACTGAACTACAAAAGTTACATTGAACCTCGAATACTTTTAACACAAATTACTAAGAAAAAGATTTAACTTGCGAGGAATATTTCATGACTAACAATCTAATCACAACATAAACATTTCCCAGAAGCTTTAGTCACAGAATTATCTCCTGTTTTTAAGCAAAGTAATTCTTGTTTTGCAATCCAAACACAAAGTGAGACTTTGGGCTAAAGATGCATCATAGTGTAAAGAATCAGCTATGTTCAGCTATGTCGTTTTAAGAGAGGGAGCACATCACATTGATAGCTGGGAAAAATAATACCAAAATTTAAAATGTTGCACCTACTGCAACAGGGTGGTGAAAAAAATGTGCCTCAAAGCCTAAAATCATAATTAATGTGTGATTGATAAAAACATTGATGAAAACATGAAAACTCCATGTGACCATGACAGATTCTTCTATAAACCCAGATAATGGCCTTTCATTAACTCTAACATGCCTATTCACTCAAAAATGTGTTTTCATGAAGATCTCTGGGCAAGACATACATATGTATTCATTCCGTATTTTTCAATTTGTGATGATAAGAAGATGTAATTATAAGAACTGTTTATTTTTAATGAATATCTTTGTGGAAAAATCCCTATGAAGAACATTTATGTCTAAAAACACGCCTATCTAAGAAAAGCAACATAAAATTAACATTCAATAAAAGATTTATTTGCAATTAAACGTTTTTATAAACTTCTGAAAAGATTATTTTTATTCATTATTTTATATTATTTATTTCAGTGTTTGTGAATACCACTGATGTCTCAACCATTTTCTCATAAAACAGTCAACTTCTGCAATGTGAAACATAACAAGATATTAATTAAAATGTAAAAAATACAAGCAGGATACAAAAGGAGAGCCTCAGTGGTTAAAATTATGAATAAGTACGCCTATTTGGCTCTGTCTAGTACATGTTGTTAGACCTACTGCCAAACTAAAGTGATAAATTGGGCAGATTTCAGTGATTGGAATTAAAAGGCCGCCATTAATCAGTGCATTGGTTTTACTTCACATTACCGTGCAATCATGTCTGCTAGCATAAACTCTTTTTCACAGAGAAAAGCAAACCATGCATATATAAATACAGCAGCCTGGTTCCCTAAGGTTCCCACTTAGTACAAGCTCGACAACTTCTGGAAATGGATGTTTGTATAACTTGCATATTTATCATCTTGAATTGAAATGATAAAGTAACTTCTAAGCTTATCACTTTGTCCCAGTGGTGTATATTTTCTCTGATTCATTTTTATTTACGCTCACTGGCCACCTTATTTGTGTAGCAATTCAAGTCCTCGTCAACACAGCTATGTAATCAGCCAATCACATGGCAGCAACTCGATGCATTTAGATATAGAAGCAAAGTTAATACAACCGGCTGAAGTTCAAACTGAGCACCCGAATGAGGAAGAAAGATGACTTTGAATGTACACTCAACAAAAATATAAACGCAACACCTTTGTTACTGCTCCCATTCCCCATGGGATGGACGTAGAGACCTAAAATTCATTCCAGATACACAATACGGCGACGAGCTGGAGTCAGGTCAAGACCCCGATGAGGACGACGGGCATGCAGTTGAGCGTCCCTGAGACGGTTTCTGACAGTTTGTGCAGAAATTGTTTGGTTGTGCAAACCAATTGTTCCAGCAGCTGTCTGGGTGGCTGGTCTCAGACGATCTTGGAGGTGAACCTGCTGGATGTGGAGGTCCTGGGCTGGTGTGGTTACACGAGGTCTGCGGTTGTGAGACCGGTTGGATGTGCTGCCATATTCTCTGAAACGCCTGTGGAGACGGCTTATGGTTGAGAAATGAAGATTCAATGCACGGGCGACAGATCTGGTTGACATTCCTGCTGTCAGCATGTCAATTGCACACTCCCTCATTGCTTGTGGCATCTGTGGCATTTTGCTGTGAGACAAAACTGCACATTCCAGGGTGGCCTTTTGTTGTGGGCAGTCTGAGGTACACCTGTGCACTACTCATGATGTCAGATCAGCATCCTGATGTGGCACACCTGTGAGGTGGGATGGATTATCTCAATATAGCAGATGTGCCCACTACCACACATTTGGACTGATTTGTGACCACTGTTTGGGAAGGATGGTTATATTGTGTATCTGGAATGAATTTTAGGTCTCTACGTCCATCCCATGGGGAATGGGAGCAGTAACAAAGGTGTTGCGTTTATATTTTTGTTGAGTGTAGAATGGGTTTTGGTCCCAGACTTTCTAGAGAACAATCTGAGAAGAGAAAATATACAATAAGAACAGCTCTCTGGGCAAAAAAATCCTTGTTGATAACAGAGGTGAGATGAGAATAGATTGCTTTGAGCTGAGAGGAAGATAACAGTAACTCAAATAACCAGTTGTTACAACCAAGGCAGCAGAAGAGCATTTAATCTTGAAGCCCCAGCATACTAAGTATTGTTTTTAGCCAGATCCATCTTCTGTTTCAAATAGGACAACATGCCTTGTCACAATGCTCAAATCATCTCAAACTGGTTTCTTGAACGTTACAATGAGTTCACTGTACTCAGATGGAAGATTCACATTATCGACGTGAAGCTGACAAATCTGCAGCAACTGTCTGATGCCATCATCTCAATATGGACCAAAATCTCTGAGGAATGTTTTAAACACCTTTTTGAATCCCTACCACAAAGGATTAAGGCCATTACTAGTTATGTGTGCGTCATAAAGTGTCCTGTGAGTGTATTTACTCACTATAAATGACAATTACAGCCAGAAAAGCATCCATCCTCTTCTCCTAATCAAATTCAGGGTTGCAAGTGGGCTAGAGCATATCCCAGGGTGAGAGGAGCCATACACTGTACATATTACCAGTCTAACACAGAGAGACAGAGAGCCATTCACACCTACGGCCACTTTAGAATCAACAGTTAACCTTATGTGCACATCTTTGGACTGCTGGAGGAAACAAGAGTACCTGAAGAAACTCACACAGACACAGGGAGAACATCCAAACTCAACACAGCCACGAATCCTGGAATCAATCCCAGGATCATCTTGCTGTGAGGCAACAGTGCTAACCATTGCACCACCATGCACCCTATTTTTGACAAACACAGATGAGCAATGCCACAAAGCACTGAAAATGGAAATATAAAACAAGTGAAAAAGTGTAGAAAAAGTGGAAGTTGGTTTGAAATCCTTTCCAGTTAATATTATTGTAGTGAAAGACGTCTTATTTGACTTACCTTAATACAATTAAGAGTATCACAACAAAAATTAAAGTTGTTTCCAGATAAAAAGTTAACAATGTGGTGGTTTTCAGATTTGTACCGCAGAAGTATCTAATCCTGATTTAAGAATTTGAGCGCATTTGTCAAACTGTAATGAGACAGTTATGTTCGTGCAAGAAGCAACAAAGTGAGACACCCCAGATGTTTCTTGCTAAAAACACAGAAGCCAAAAAACACTCAGCTGTGATTCAAGCAGCTGTTATGATGCAGCACCTTTGACAGTGTTGCTCATTAAAACCTTGATTTACTTTGTGCAGATTCACATCCATGATGTGTAAACTGAGTCTGAGCAACATGAAACCTCGCTCTCTCACATTCATAGAAAATTTTGTGAGAAAACATGGTTGCACTAAAAAGCAGAGTTATACATTTCAAATTCAGAAAGAAGCATCAAACAGACACAATGCGCTTGGAGATAAAAACGTGTGAGGCCACTACATGTAAAATAAAGCAAGAGCCAATTTAAAAAGGGAAATTAATTCAAAATCTGATTAATCTCTTTTTTATTAGTGAGCTTAATTTAGATTACTGTGGTGGTTTTTCAACTGTTTTATTATGAACTAAGACAAAGTAACCAGCTTCATCTCATCTGCCCCCAACCCAGCCTCAGGCTCCACATTTGGGCCATGAGTGCTTCGATGGACCACATGTTTAAACATTCATGAGTTAAAATGCATAATTAAACATGGATGGAAACCTGTTTTCCCATATGGTGCGCTATAGGATGTAATGAGACTGATGTGAAAAGACATCAGTAAATTGATCCTGCAGGTTACATTTAGTTTAGTTTGACTCTAATTAACAGGGAAAAGTAAGCACAGGTAACAGATTTTTTTTTTTTTTAATATTATGAACTAATGATACCCAATTGTTGCTGCAACAGTCAAGTTTGTTACTTTTTGTGGGCTATGTAATCAGATTCCAAGTAGCAGTTTTACTACATTATTTAATCAGCTCACTCTTTCAAAACCATGCTGAGTGATGCCCTTGTTGTCCCAACTCAGTAACATTCACAAGCCCTTTTCTCTCTTATCTCCCTCTCCTCCTGCCCAATCTCCTGTTTCTCTTCCTCTGCTGGTTGCTCCTCTCTGGAGATGCTTGACAGGTCTATTACATTCTTGGCCTTGCCTGCCCCCAATTCAACAGCAAAAAAATACGCATAGAAGAGAAAGAAAAAAAAATATGCGTTCAAATTTTCCCTCAGCTTTACTAAGGCTGTGAGTTGGCCTGCTATAAATCTTTTATTTCTTTCACTGAGAGGGAGGAACAAGTCCCAGCCACTGGGAATGGTACGGATGTTAAGCTGCAGTATAATCAGCTCTCTGCTGAGATGAGGCCAGTAAATATTCAGCGTCTTAACCCTACTTCAGCTCCCAATTACTCCCTGAACTCCCTTGCCTCCTTTTTTCATATGTTTTTAAGGAGCAGTTATTGACTTTTGGAAACAAATAAAATCACAGCATGGTTTATTTGTGTATTTTGTTACACAGTGGAGAAAAAAAAATCATTTTTAGTACTTAATTGAGCCACGAAAGAAAAAAAAAGATAGATAGATAGATAGATAGATAGCTAGATAGCTAGATAGATAGATAGATAGATAGATAGATAGATAGATAGAGCGAGAGAGAGAGCGAGAAAGAGAGCGAGAGAGAGAGCGAGAGAGAGGGGGGGGGGTATTTCAATTTGTTAGCTTGTTTAAGAAGGAAACTTTAACTCTAGTTAAAGAAGTCATTAGTATATTAGTGCTGCAATAGGGATTCACAGCCCCCTGTGGTAATATATGGTCAGTCAATAAGTAATAAGAATCTTGTGTGTGGTAGAAATACCAATAAATTGATTAGCAAGTGGGAGAAGGAATAATTTGCACCAATGTGGCACATGAGAGTGTTGCATGAGAAGATGTGATCCCCGGGTGACGCTCCACACCAAAAGCAAACATCTTCTATTCAAGAAGCGATTTGACATCTTCTCCATCTTTTATTTAAAATGAGACACTGCAGCGTTTGGAAGCCACTTCTAAGCGACTGCTGAGGATAAACAGTTTCAGTGTGAACAGACTGATAACTGCATCCTCTCCATTTCATTAAGAGTCAAATTTGATTTGTCAAAGTGCCCATATGGCACAAACATTTAAAGTGTAGACATAACCAGGGTTTGCTCCTGTTTACACACTTAACCACCCGTCCCCTGCCAAATCTACAAATTTTCACCATTCTAAAATGCACATTTGAGGGAATACAGCATTACTGAAACACACCCTTCAGCTGTTGAGAGAACTCTAAACAAATATAATGCCACTTTGCAACCACTAGAGGGTATCCCAAATGAGAACTTCAGATTTACAGTAAGATCTGTTTCTGCAATTCATTTGGAGGCAAGTTGATTTTATTTCTGCAACACCCGAAGACTGAGGTAAAAAAAAACAAACAAACAAAAAAAAAACCTATAATAAATGAAAATATGGTAAAGTTGACAATCATGCTCAGACTCTCCAATAACAAACTATGGTGAGTAAATAAATTCACAATTTCAAGCAACCTATAGAAGAATAGTGACAGGCTAAAATAACATTACAAACATCTTTTACCGAGATATCTGAAAATACATCGGCAGAAAAAAAAAGAATGTAAACTATATAATACTGTGAATCATACAGCTACTGGAGTCTTTCTATAAGACTTTCTTTGACAGGACTATTATGGAACAGAGCGAATGAATATGTAGTTTTTGCAATCATCATCATTATTATTATTATTATTTTAATAACGGAAACAGGAAAACTTCAGTGTATTTATGAAAAAAAAAAATGAAAGCATTAAATGAGCAATAATACGAGACATACCTTTTGGGGCATGCCTTGACTTTATTTTGAATTCCGGGTAATAAGCACTTATACACTCCAAACACGTATTAACCCAAAATCCAAGCCGTGATTTTATTTCAAAAATAAAATGTCACCATGCCCCTGCTGGCGTTCATCCGCAAAACGAACTTGTCAATCTTGTATATTGGAACCAAGAAAAAGCATGAAAAATCACAGAAAAGCGTTGAAAGCATGGCAACAAGTTCCCCTTAAGACGCTGCCAGTCCTATCTGAACTGACAAAGGTTTCTATATTTAAAAGATAAAATAAAAAAAAATAAAAAAGAAAGAATAAATCTGCTTTTCAATTTGGTTTAAAGCGGTTACTTACCCTATGGTGCTTCAGGTGCTCACATTTAGCTTCGCTCTCCTCTCAGGAACAGCACTGGCGAGAAATTGGCTGTCCGTCCGCGGCATCCAATCAACAACTTACGGCAGACCTTCCCCTAGATTGACCTCAGTCGGTGGGCGTAAACACCATCAGGGGTAAAGTCCCCCTCCTCTGTCGGGTCAGTGCTGCGGGGGTCTGACAGGAGATGGAGGACGATGGAAACAGTTTGAGGAGAGAAGAAGAAGACGAAGAGGAGAGGAGGGGTTCGTGTAGGTTTCACAGTTTCAGTTAAGAAATAAATCACAGAGCCAACTTGCGCTCACAGCAGACAGACTGTAATTCCATTGGTTCCGGTTGATATTAAGGGGCGTTGCAAAAACCAAATCGCGCCCAGTATTTATATTTCTGTTCTATCATTTTAACTGTGTGGTTTGCGCAATGTTGTTTTCTGCAATTGCTTATTTTAGTTTACAGCACAGGGTAATTTGATTAATAATGAATGCAGAGTAAGTTAAGTGCATAGTTTATTTATTTTTTAAATTTATTATTATTTTTTCCATTAATTCATATTCACCCAGCCCTAAGAAAGAAAATGGTGAACAGAAATCAGGGCTATAATATTACTATCCAGCGTTGGGTGGCATTACCAGTGTTGGTTACCAGTGTTGGGTGGTGTGTTGTTATATTCCAAGCTCCTATTAAAAAGTAATTAATTCTATTTCAATTTTATTTAATTTATAAAGCGTCAATTCACAATATTTGCCGCATGGTGTGTATTATAGATTATAGGTTAAAGACCCTAAGATATTAGAAAGAGAAGAAAACCTCAACAATAAAAGGCATTTGGAAGCATTTGGCAGCCATGGTGAAGATAAAACTAAGTTTTAACAAGAAGAAACCTTCAGCAGAACCAGGCTCAGTGAGGGGCAGCCATCCGCCATGACTGGTTGGAGGTGAAAGAGAGGTAGAGCAGCAAGAGACATGACAAAAAGCACTCTATGGGAGAGAGAGAGTTCAATCATTACTACAGTTTAAATGCAAATTTTGTGAAGAAACACAAAGAGATTGAAAAGAAATGCTTAGTCATGGGAAGTAAGCAGCAGTGGGATTCTTTACTGGTAAGAATAAGCTTGTTCATTTACCTCATGAGAAACAGCTTCAGCCAAACAAAAAGCTTCTCCTCAGCAGGCCTTGCAACCAGTGTAATGGAAATACTTGTAGGTACTTCTTCAAAATGTAAACCTCTTCAACAGCCGAGAGACATTTTTCATAACCTCAGCACAGAATGATGTGAATACACCCGTCCTCTCTGCCGTCACATTAGTTGACCTGACTGACACAATCATACCTTGCAGTAGTACTAAAGTCTATCTTTTCATATTGTATTTATTATTTATGTGTACCAAGGAGGCAGGGAGAGACAGAAATATTGCATTTTGTCTTTTGTCACAAGAAAAGAAATGTGGAAGCATATTTAACAGAACTCATCTGAAAATGTAACTAAAGCACAGATAACAGCATAATACCTGTTATAACAATAAAGTAATCTGAGCATTCAAATGCATTACTTTGGAACAGTGTTGAGTGTGCCACATTATACCAATACTAATACTGTATTCAGATGGAGAATCAGATAAGATCATCATATCATATATATCATTTAAATATAAACTAATAACATCTTCAGCCAACAAAAACAAATAACTACGAACAGTAACTTCCTTGAGGTTGACACCAAAGTGACCAGTCTGTGACCAGTCTGACTGACTGGTCACTTTGTTCCAAAAGGTCACAGTTCCTGGGCCAACTCCCTAAAAAAGAAAAAAAAAATGCCAGTAGAATCCCATAAAAAAGTGCCCAGTTTTAGACAGCTGTGGCAGTCTTTTGTTTTTATGTTTTTATTATTATTATTATTATTTACTCTTTTACATTATTATTTATTCTTTAGAGCAGGACTAATTATGTTCGTTTTGTTTTAGCCTAATTATTATAGCTAATGTCTGCTTTTATTCCAAAAGGTGCGATCATGGCTCAAGAGTTGGGAGTTCGCCTTGTAATCGGAAGGTTGCCGGTTCGAGCCCCGGCTTGGACAGTCTCGGTCGTTGTGTCCTTGGGCAAGACACTTCACCCGTTTCCTACTGGTGGTGGTCAGGTGGCGCCAGCGTCCGGCAGCCTCGCCTCTGTCAGTGCGCCCCAGGGTGGCTACAATATAACTTGCCATCACCTGTGTGTGAATGGGTGGATGACTGGATGTGTAAAGCGCTTTGGGGTCCTTAGGGACTAGTAAAACACTATACAAATACCGGCCATTTACCATTACAAGTCCCAAAAAGCTAATTCTGTTTATCTGGACGTAGCATTTTCAGTGGGAAAACTCTACATCCAAAATCAACTTTTTGGGCTGATTGAGCATTAAGACATTTTATTGCAAGTGGGGTTTTTTTTCTTTTGTTTTTATGTTTTTATTATTATTATTGACTCTTTAACTCTTTAGGCTTAAACTTATGCTTTATCGCTGGATACAGAGTGAGAAGCAGTTTCCAATGCAGGCTGACAGAACTGACTGGAGTCAACTAAACTGGGTCTCTCTTCCGTGTTTGTGTTTTTATGAAGTTATCTGACAAATAGCAAAGCAGGCTTTGTTTTGAGTCACAGAACAGCCTATCCAAGAAATCAGTGTTTTAGTTTTGGTAAGTAAGGTATACTGCATACACAAATACTGCATGCATAAAATAACCGATTACCTCGGATCTAATTTTCTTTTTTCAGGATCCTTTGAGTGCCGTGTCTCTTTCTTATAACATTTCTAATATGGTCAGTTCTCGGTTGCATAAAACCAAGACAGTGACTGATGAAACGCACTCAGCAAACCAATAAGTGACATCTGAATAGCAAACTGTGGGACTTACTGGAGGAAATTACTAACTTGTGCAGAAGAACTCAATACTTTATTCAGTCAGCTGCTTTTCATAAATATGCATAATAGTATTTATAGGATCAAGTAAAAAGGTTTCATTCACTTTTTTGACAAGTAAATGTTAATATGAAGCAATGAGTTGCCCTTTATGAATGCTGATGAAATTCTGCTTTTCATTTATTGTGATGGATCACTTTTAATGATAGGTTTAAAAAAAAAAATGCTCCAGAGATTTGGAGTCGAACAGAAATATTAGAGTCCATATGGCAAATCTGATTTAAAAGTGCCATGCAGGAGAAACTGCCACAGCTGTCATGATAAAAAGAAATCACAGTGGAACCGTCCTTCAAGCTGGTGAGTCTTACTATCCCTGCGAGCTGGGGGGAAAGAGGAAAACCTGAGTGGAAAAAAATTGAATCTATGATCAAACTATAAATGAGTTTTTAACAAAAATGCAGAGCAGTTACCTAAAAGGATAAGTATATGGATCCATGAAGCAACACATCAATGAATCTAATCATCAAGTCAAAGTCATAGTAGTACACTTATTCGGGTAATGTCAAGTGCAGTTTTGAAATGCTTGCACTTACATGAGTAACTTCATTTTATACTCACGGCTCTTTAAGGATTAAAATGAACACAGACACACCAGCAGCAACATTAAAGTGACAGATGAATGAATGCGTCACCAATTATAATAAACTAATATGCACTCACCAGCCACTTTGTTAGGTACATCTTTCTGCTTCTGGCTGGAGTCCTGTTTGTCTCCAGGGCTGCCTTAACTCATTGTGACGGAGATTCAATAAGGTGCTTGAAGCATTCGTCACAGACTTTGACCCATATTGACATGATAGCATCATACATTTGCTGCTGATTTGTTGGTGGCACATGCCAAAGGTGATCTACTGGATGGAAATCAGGTGACTGTGGAGGCCATTGCAGTACAATGAACTCATGTTCAAGAAACCAGTGTGGGGTGATTGGGGCATTGGGCCCTGCTGGAAGCAGCCATCAGAAGATCGGTACAGTGTGGTTATAAAGGGGTGGACATGGTCAGCAGCAATACTCAGGTAGGCTTTGGTGTTCAACTAATGTTCTGTTGGTACTAAGAGGATTAAAGTATGCCAAGACAACATCTCTCACACCATTACACCACTAGCAGCATGAACTGGATCCACAAGGCAAGATGGATCCATGCTTTCACATTTTTTGACAGGAACCATTCCAATGTTGCAGCAGAAATTACAACTCATCAGACCAGGCAATATTTTTTTGTTTTAGTTTCTCAGTGAGGCCTTGCAAATTGTAGCCTCAGCTTCTTGCAGGCTGACGGGAGTTGCTTCCAGTGTGGTGTGGTGAAGGTTAAACAGTCATATTTTCTCTTTTTCTGCCCATTCTCTTTAAACTCTATAATGCCTAGAAATAGTCATGTGGTCGTCTCTGAAATACCCAGATCGGCCTATTTGGCACCAAAATCCACGCCACATGCAAACTGACCTACATGACCTTTATTCTCTATTCAGATTGAACTCTGACAGTTCATCCTGACCTGATTAGATGTTTGTGCTAACGAGAAGTTGAAATACAAAGTAACAGTACGTTTGGACTTTGTACTCTAACTTCCTCCAAATTAACAATCCATCCCAAAATTCTGACTAAAACAACTGGAATTAATATTTTACGAAAGTTTTAACATTTTTAACGACCCATCAGTTCAAAACCCCAGCTAACTCATCGACAAGCAAACTTCCTGGAAGAGCTTTTCAACATCTTTTCTTTTTTTCCTTCTATTGAGTGAAATCTAATATATGAGAAATGCATTTTCTGTCACTGTTGTTGATAGTCTGTTGACCACTCGCGAATTTGTTTCGTGTGTATGCGAATTAATCTTATTGTGTACTATAGGTTTAAAAATGATTGTGCCACAGTAAAATTGCTATCTAAGAAAATTAATTCAAAACAAGAGAGAGGGAGATGGAGGATTTATAATATTTAGAGGGAAAACATCCATCACCTTAATCCAGTACTGCATGGCACAGATAAAGAGGACTAGGTCTACAGAGTTAAACAAAATATTTCACGAGCCAGAGAGAAAAGCTTTTGTCAGGAAAAGTCATTGCCAAGATTCACAAGAGATATAAAAATGCTCATGGGAACGAATGAATTTGCCAGGAAGAAATCAAGGTGACAAGAGTAAGGTGGAAACCGCTATTTAACAAAGTCCACCTGTCAAATTTGAAGGTTTAAAAGCAGCCAATTCTTCCTGCTGTCTCACAGACAGCCTTTCAGTGAAATATGACAAATTTTCAGTCGACATCACTTGCTACCGTAAATTTCACCGCTTCGAGACCTGAACGGATTTGACCTTGCAACTCTTTCTTTCACAAGAAACAAATAAGTTCCTGCAACAAAGTTGTTGCAAGCGTCCCTGCAATGCTTCACACTTGGTAGTATGTGTGCGACTGCACCTTAGACAAGAACTGTACGAGAAGACAATCCAATAGTTGGCCACTTTAAAAACAAAAAAAACGCATCCTTGCTGAGAATCCAAACCTTTTCATCTTTCCTGCAGTGTCTCTCCCTATAACCACCACTCCTTCACCCGTCTCTCATGCACATAGCATCTTTCTAATCCCCTTGACTGAGAGAGCAGAAGACCCAGTGGCTCCAGGGCACAAAACAGGAGGAGAAGTAAATTAGAGAGGAGAGAGGACTAGAGATCACAGAAGGAATGAAAAGGAAGAGTGCCTCTCGAGCTGCAAACACAAGTGAAGGCAGAGAAAGAAATGAGAGCAGCTCAGTGCAGAGACAGTTTGATTAATAAAAAGAAAAGAGAGCAAAGTTTTTAATTAAAAATCTTTTTTTTTTTTTTATTTAGACAAAATAATTAGGTATTACAAGGAAAAAGAAGTTTGAGACAGAGAACTGAACAAGCCACTTTGGCCAAGCAGCAAAGGAGATGTTAAGCTGGACACTTGCACTTGAATTAATGAGAATCTTAAAAAGGATGCTAACACTGATGTCTGTTTTATGTCCTCAGCCTGTGCTTCTTCTACAAACACGAATAAAACCAAAACTCATTTATCAAGACAAAGAAATTTATAATGTTATCCCTTTTTAAATAAATCAAATAAAACAAAGAACAAAAATGTTCAGTTTCTTCTTTTTTTCCATGGCTGTAACCTTCCATAACTGACATCTTTCACCTGACTTTGGGTCGTTTTCATAATAGTCTTCCCACTTACACAAATGGTGTATTATCAGTGCTGCTGGCTGTCAGGACAGGGTGGTAACTCATTTCCAGACAGTGCCTGAGGTAGCCGAAGCGAGCAGCAACAAACTGCAGCACAGGAAGTGAGAAATTCAAAAGACCTGAGCCAGAGTGTGTGCTTCATTCGCAAAGCCCAAGAGACTCAGCAGCACATGGATGATGAAGATGATGGTGGAGATGATGAAATTGGTTCCTGGCCAAGCTGGGGCTAACGACCCTCGAGAGCACAATCTAAAAATAAACCTATACTTAATCCTAACAATAACCCCAAGAAAGAAACACTATGTAGTGGACAGTCTGCAGCGCTTGGCCGAAAGTTGAAAACATTTGCAGAGAAAACTGCTTGAGGTGGAGAAATTATATGTATATCAAATATGAAGTCCAATATAAAGGCATCGATAATAACAAACAGTTGACTTATTGCTCTTTGAAAGTGTAGCTGTTTATCTGAAACGGAAAATGTGTTTATGGCTTTCCCTGCTGCTCCTTCATCAGGATGAGGGTGTGAGTGCGGCCGCACGCTGCATACAGTGTATAGTTCAGGGGACGACGGTGTAGGGCTGATAGGGCAGCATCTTTTGTCGTGCACTGATTGCATAAATCCATTCCGGTTTGACAAAATTCAGATTGGTGTTCTCCATCAGCGCCTGCGAGGAAGTCAGAGCAAAAGCAAGAAGCGCAGTCATGTCATGTACTTGCATTACAAATGGTCAGACAGGCTGAGGTGTAAAGCCTTTAAAACCCTTCAAACTATACCTAAGCTTCAAATTCAAATGCTAAAAAAGCACGCAAATGGCTGGAAACCATAGTAACCTAAACTTGAAAGGTACTAGTCCCCACTGCTGCTGAATTTGTCCTGGGAATGCTAAAGTGGTGTATACTGGTGTATACTGTGCAAATGAAAAGGGCTCAGAACTCTGGGCTGATAACGCTTGGAGTGGAAAATTTAAAGGGTATTTCCTCTCCCTTTTTTTTATTTTTAGCTGTGCACACTGTATAATAAAGCAACACTTGACACAAAGTTAAGTGAAGCAATTTCCTTTACAAAATTGTCTTGACTGTGGGAGTAAAAGATAAAAAGCTTACACACATGGGTACACCGAATATTAAATCTTTTTAAGCCCCTGTTAGACATGTTTATTTGGTTGTGGCTGCTTATTTTCAAAGAAAAAGAGAAAAGAGGGTACGACTCACGTCTTCAAAGGAGTCGTGCCACCCTTCACTGGTCACCACGAACTGCACCTTCTCTGTCATATAGTCCTCGATCACTCTGTAGCAAAGACAGGCACATAAATTACAATTATAATTGCACAGATTATGTCTTTTTTTTTGTCCATTGGGAATAACCACTGAAAGTCTTTCTTACCCATTAAAGGCAACAATGTATCGTAACAGCAGTCGTCTGTCGTTATTGGGGAATTTACCGTAGAGGAAAAAGTGCTTTCCGCTTAGGAAATCTAGAAGAGAAGACAAAGTGGGAAGCAAAAGATCAAGAAGAGTGGAACACAGTCTGTAGGAAAATTATAAGAAAAGAGGAGAAAAAATAAAGAAAGCAAAACACAAGCAGCCAGAAGCTGGATGGGAACTAATTGATGCATACCTGGGAGCTCGGGGATGGGATGATCCTCTTCAGCTTCAGCGTCAGTGTTTTCATCCGTCGACCCCCCGTAAGGATCCTCGTCCTTCACCACCGTTCCTTCTGTTGCTGCTTTCTTCTGTTTTCTCCCCTCTTCCACCCTTTCACAAGGACAAACCTTTTTATCCTACATGTTAACAAGCCTGCTCTCAAAAGATGGTTTTTTTCTTGGTATTGTGTGGCCACATTCTAGCAGGGGCCACAGCTCTGCTGTCTTTTTTACACATTTAATGAATCTTTTCATTATTTTCGCTCAGGGAATCCAGGGAATCTCGCTAAGGGATCAGCTAAAGACCATGGAGAAATTTTAAAAAGGATATAATGTTGTTTTAACTGTGCATTTAGGACTAAATGTAACAAGTAAGATATACATATTATATATAACATCAGCAATATAGTCATAAAGTCAATATAGATTTAGTCATGACAACACTATAGGCTACTTTAGTACAGCAGTATCTCTTTTAAAGGCTAATGTGCCCAAAAGCTGTTTATTAAAGAGCCAAGAATTTTATGTCTTCTCCCATAAACATCTTGAGGGAGCAGATAGACTATTTTATTCAATAGAGTGTCTTTGCAGGAGTTCATTTAATCTGCTGAATGGTGCTGGAAAAGTAGCATAAAGCGCGTTTTTACATTACATCATATGTTTTTACTGCAATGTCTGCAAAAACGATGCTGATTACGGCAGTAATGCTGAAGGAAAATAGTAAAATGCAGCTCATTGTGACCTAAAAGACAATGAAATGCTCTGGAAACAGCAGGAGTCGCTGGGAAAAACTGGCTCGGTGCGAAAGAAAACATGTTCTTCTAAAATTATTAATCAGAATAAGACTAGAGCACCCTAACAATCAAATAAGAATTAGTTATCGAAGAATGAGCATTACAAACAGCAGAATCAAAATGATTTGTCCTGTTTACCTCTGCAGCTCATCCTCTGTGTCCACTGCAGATTCATCATCATCGCCTCCTGGGAGAATGAGACATTTTTTTTTAAAGTGTGATTAAACTCACCAGGTTTGCCTGAAAATGTTGGTAACGAGTTTTGTATTTAACACAATTTTCCCTTCACTGAGTTCACCGACAACACAAAATACTGTGACCGCTCTATGACCCTAATCTTAAACTAATGAAAAGATTTAAATTCTGGTCACCTGGAGATTGAGATTGTTATGCTGCCATTATGTTTTCTACAATTCTCATCGAGCACAGATGGGAGCGAAAAAACACACCAGGCGAATCTGCTTTTTAATGAGTACCCGAGAACCAAATTAAAGGTGAGACCAGCCGAGCCATTTCTGCCAAAAACACCTTGACAGCATCAATTTTTCAGTTCTCTTGCACCCCGCTGGAACGATGAAGTGCCATTCTTCCAAAAGATATTTTCTCATTTGGTGTTTGGTGATGACTGGGTGGAAAGCCGTCTAACACTCACAAAAGCCACAGCATGCGATTTTCATCATTTTTAGCCATTTATCGACTCTCTGTGCCACCGCAGAATAAAGGTCATCTGAGAACAAATCTGTGAGGTTAAGTGGACCAAGTGACGCCCCCCCCCTGACAGCACAAGCCATCAGATCAGGTTTTTCCTTTAATTTGCACATTAGAGTTTGAGTAGATGTCACCTTGCTTGCATATCTGCCACCACCGTAAAATCCTGTGTTGTTGACGGGAAAAAGAGAAGGTGGTCTAATTAAAAAGCCGTCTGTCGTCATGTATGTGTTTGGTGGGTCAGCCCTTGCTGTCTGTCCTCTCTGATGCACCTCAACACTTTATTTCTGGCTCTCGTATTAACAGAAATGAGATTCATGCTCAAGTCCCTTTATGGTGATTACATTTTACCCCTGTTCTTTTTTTCCCCCCCACCTCAAATTGCATCTACAGTAAGTATGTTGTTCCTGTTCTTTTTATTTGTTTATTTATTTATTTTTTAAAATGGCAGTGCTGCCATCTCATCCATTTCCAAGTGCTTTATAAAGGCTGTCCCTTTTGTCTGATCCCTGGGCTCTCAAATTGTCCCCTGGCCTCCTCTCTATCCATTCTGTCCTCTTCAGCTCACGTGCGACCCTCTTCTCCATCTCTAGTTATTTGAGCTAACAGAGTGAATAATTTTCCTGGAGTCTCAGCCATTTACGCTCAGCTCCCGGATCTTTTCAGTGCAGATATACAAATGAAGGTTTACTTGTTTATTCATTAAAATGAATTTAATTAACAAGTATGCTTTAAATTTAGGGTTCCAGACCTTTAGGTTTGTAGTTTCCTTCACTGTGGTTGATTCTCACAGAGCAGTTTCTTGGCACAAATAAACCTGTCAGAGGTCTCAGTAAGACCTCTGACGGCTGTAAATAATATTACCCGATAAGCAGACTCAAAGATACACTGACACAGGTCTGTGCATGACGGTCTAATGTTGGAAGAGAGAACTTTCTTTTTCCTTTTTGCTTGTTTTTGGTTTGTGTTCCTATTACTGGCACTTGATTCAAATTGTAATTGCCTGTTTAACTTGGCTGTCATTTTTCAATTTCATCCGTTTCACCTGATCATTGAACCGACTGTCAACTTCCCATCCCCTGCCATTTCCTTCAGTCTATTTGTCTCGGGCAAACCTTGGTTCTAAGTCAGCTGAATAACATTAAAAAAATGTTTTACATTGCTTTCATTTTGTAGATGTTTCTGCAATGATGTGCTCGACTTTTATCCCTGTAACAGCCTGAAAGAAAGTCAAGCCGAAATACTGATGCTGGCAGAAATGTCTCAAAGTTCAGACACATTAAAAAGCGCTTGATGCCAACCTGGTTCATCCACATCAGTGGAGCCAGCATACTCATCATCTTCCTCCTCCTTCTCTGGCGTCTTTTTGGCCGTGACTTGTTTCTCCTTCTTCTGCGGCGTCTGCAAAGCAGCAGGGAGCTTTAAACCTGACATTCGATTATATTTATAGGCTCACTTAAAAAAAACAAATTTACCTTTGTGTTCATTTCCTCTTCGCTCTCGTCGTCCACTTCCATTTCACTCTCTGAGCTCGATTCGGGGCCATCCATCAGAAACCTACAGAAAAAACAAAACAGTGTCAGGATGATTAAAGACCAAAGAGTGAAGTACCTTTCCTCAACATATCTTGTTCCCAATCAGCTCTACTTGTGCAATGACTCAAACTGCAACAATCCCTTGTCAGATGAGGGGGAGAAAAAAAACTAAATTTCAACAAGATGGTAATATCTTTTAGCTGACAGATCAACGACCTAATGTTTAAAACATTACCACAGACTGTGTATTACATACTTTGAAGTTTGCATAGTGGGAGAAATCTAGTTTTCTGCAGGACGAGGGACAGAGGGACAGAAATACAAAAACTTCTGTCCCCAAAAAACAAACAATACATTTTCCTGGGGGGTTGGCTGGTATTTTTTTTTCTCACCAATTACTCTCAGTCACAAGTGGATCATCTGAAGCACTCAGTGAAAACAACTTCAGTTTTCAATGAGAATTAAGGCAACCTATGTCACAAAGATAAGAGCGGGCAAAGTCATAAATCACAGAAACTACTCATTTGTTCTTTAAAATCCATTCCTGCTTTATTTGTTTTTCATTTAGTAAAACAATACAATAGTATAGTTTTTAACAATTACAGCTGTTACATTTCTAAACTCTTTTAATCAGTATTAAAAAGGTTTAGTGTAATATGATCTAATTATGCAACAGAAGAGTTGAAACTGGGAAGAAAAGCTCTTTTAGTTTTGTTCTGACCTGCTATATTACTCTACAATATGGACTGTGGAGAAATGTACTATCAAAAAATGCACTTATCATTGTGGAGCAATGAGGGAAAAGGGTTTAAATTAAATAGGGATCAATGGAGCCCTATCCCCAGCGGTCTGATGACTCCAGATTTGTCCTTTTTCGGAGTGATGGGGGGCATCAGGGTGAGGAGAGAGGTGGATGAAGTGCTGCACCCGTCATTTCTGATGCCTGCTGCACATGCCTGCAGGAGCAGTGTTATGATCTTTGGATGGTCAGGATCGGTTCAGCAAGATGTGCTAAAGTAGCTGACTAACTGACTATACTGAATGATCAGGTTTTTCCATCAATTGATTTTATTTCTCCCCTTGAGGCATGGGTATATTCCAAGATAAAAATGTCGGGATTCAATGGGCTTAGACTGTGAAAGAGCGATTCAGGACCCATGAGACGTAATTTTCACGCACTGACTGACCACCACTGCATCCAGAGCTCAACCCCACTGAGACTGTTTGGGATGTGCTAGAAAGAATTTAAGCAGCGGTCCAACTCAGCATCAATATGAGATCTTTTATGAAATATTAATGCAAGTTTGGATGAAAATAAATACTGAGAGCTGATCAAAGTGATGCCACAACATGTGCGCAATTATTTTGACCTTTGCTTTGGCTGGGCAGTGTATGATGATTAGTCTAGATCAGTGTTTCCCAACCTTTTGGAGCCACGGCACGTATTTCACATTAGAGAAATCACACGGCACACCAACAAACAAAAATATCACAAACAGAATATTGCATATTCTTTTCAAATATTTATCGATTGCAATGCTGAATTGTCTCACTTGCAGCATGATTATGTAATTTCTTCTTTGTCTTCTTCTGTTTTACTGGCAGTTGGCAACCCATTTAATTGGAGCAAGAAGTTGCACTGTCCTCTGGTGGAAGAGAATGTAATTGTTCTGCCCGTTACTCAAGCAGGTCGCTTAAAGTGCTAATCAGGTGGAACCAGATAATCTGTCACGGCACACCAACAGTGACGGGAAACACTGGTCTACATGTAAGCATATGTTGTTGCAGCGCAATAAAAAGAAATCTACATAAACATCAGCTGTGCAAGCAATAGTTTGCTCTAAAAATTAAAGAACCACGGGAACGGATCAGTGATGAAGTCCACCTTTTTTAAACTTACATGTAATTAAATATGTGGTTTCCTGTACTTTTCATACCTACAAAGAGCAAACGGAGGATTACAGGAGTCGCACCACTCTCTGCTCTTCCATCTGTGCCACATCTACTGTAGCACCAGGTGGACGACACTGCCAACTACAAGGTGAATAAGTCTTCTCACTGAAACTCCAACCTTTCAACTCTGTGGTCAACCGGACCAAACACAAAGATGCAATCATGATTTTCTCCATCTTGTTGTGAATGTTATTGTGATGCGAAATGTCATTTCTATTGGCAGGGCAAAAGCTACCAAGAAAAATCCCCTCTTGGGCAGATACCAAGTACTGCCATAGCTATAATTCTGCTAAAATTACTCCCAGTCAGACTCTTAAGAACAGTTGGATTAGTCTAAATTCAAATTTCTGTTTAACAGACTGGTAAAACGAACATCTCGGGACATTTCCAAAAATTAATTCATTGTTAAAATGTTTTCTGAAAACTTTAAGAGATTGTACAGAGAATAAATAAGCTAAATGGTCCAATAAACTCCACCAAGAACACCTGTGTGTAGTGATAATGCTACTGAATGTGACATGTAGAAAAACAAGCAAGTAATGAGTAGAAAACCAGTCTTGTAGCTCTTGCACACACACACACACACACGCACACACACGCACGTATAAATAGGAAGCGTCCAGTGATAACGTTTTATTTCTGCCCACCTTTTCTACATTTTCCCTCAAGCCAAATAAATTCAGATGGACTTTATTAGCTTGGAAATGTGAAGTGCAGAGAGTTGAAATGCCACAGTTATGGTGTAATCGTTTCCACACATACCACAGGGAGTTTTACTGACATATGTTTACTCGTGTTATAAAACTCAGTGTCCAGAAAATTGGATAAAGAAAAAGGACAACGTGGGCAAAAGAAACAACTGAAAAACGGCTTCTTAAGATAGCGAGAGTTGTTAAGCAGCTCGATCTGCTCAGTAATGAAAAGCTGATACGTAACTTTACGTAACACGAAAAATGCAGAAATAAATGTAAAAGAATAAACATTTTTATATTACTAACAAACATTCAATGATTTTTATGGAACACTTATTTTTAAAAGAAAGAATATGTAGCTCAAGGTTTTTTTTTTTTTAAATGAATTTATTTTTTAACCGTCCAACAAAGTACGTAAAATTCCCTCAACTATTAAAGCCATGCATAGCAAAAACATCAACTTTGATATATCACCTTGCAGTCGGGGTTTCGAAAAGCAGCGTCAAAGAATTAAGCATTCATCGCTCACAGTTTTAAAAATAACAGACATACTTTCTTTGCCATTGCTTTTAGCCCGACATTAGACTCTGTCAATATCAGCGTCTTTCAATGAGGTTGTGTTATCAAACCTTTAAAGTCACAATGAATGAGGCAGAAATGCTTTTGATTTTTTTTTTTATCTTAAAGCTTCTCGTCTGCGAGTCCTTAAATTTCTACATTTTTTTTAAATTTTGTAAATATTTTATTTTTGTTTGTTAATGGAGAAAAGTTTTTTTGATACGAAGAATATTTTTGTTAAACTAATTTTTAATAAATAAATGACCTCACTTGATGCACTTTAACGCTTTTTGCAAAACACCACGGTGCAGTGAAGTGTTTGAAAGAGCTTTGCGTTTTAAATGAATTAAAATGCAATTCTGTTGCTGTGCTGGCAGCAATATAGCAGTATTCTCCAGGTCCTCCTTCAGACGTTGCTAAAAAGCACTGATTAATTGAGAAATATATTCACTCACTGAGTTCTTTTTTGATTGGATGCTATGGATCTAAATATGCACCTTCTCCTCTCCTCCTGCGCCTGGATTCTCACTGATTGGATAATAATGTGCAGAAAGCATTTCTTGGGTGCTTAGCTGATGTCACAGGCTCATTAACACATACATGACATGATCCGCATGCATGTCAGGAAACGGTGAAGGTGAGCATTCGCCTTCAGACGCTCGGTGTTTGCGTGCACATTGGGAGCAACAGTTTGAGTGCGAGTGTGCGTATTTGTTTGGGTACTTGTCATCATCAAAGTAAGTGGTCCCTTTAATTACCCATAGCAGATGCAGCTTTTAAATAAAAGATACATCAAAGCCGCACACTCCACAGGCTGCACAATAGCGGAGCTGGGCAGGGGAATGGATTATTCTGACAACGGGAGAGGGGGAAGCAGACTGGGGGCGAGAGATCTTCTCTACTATCACAAATTGATACAGAAAGGGGAGCGTTAGGGCGAATGACGACACAGGCTGCAGTCAACTTTTCATTTGAATTTACTTTTTGAGAATCGTTAAATAAAGATCGGATTTTTCCACGTTGTGCCCTTCAGCAGGATTTTATTTTAAAAAGCTTTCCTCAATCTCTCACATTCTTCGCGTGCCTCATATGCAGACTGTAGCTGTCTAGAGAAATCTCATCACACTGCATCTCTGGCCACTTTCATTTACAGCTTTGAAGTTCGACATGAAAAATATCAGATTTCAGCGCACCTGTTTTATCTACGAGGTATGCCCTGCCGCATCGCCGCAACGATCTCTGAGAACTGACAGTCACACCTACCGATAGTCACGCCTAATTATAAGCAAAGGAGGGCTCATTAATTACATCTGAGACATTCCCGAGTGCATTCCTGGGATGCAGACAGAGCCGAAATGTGACGCTTCTTTTCCATTATGGAGTCATTTCATTACATCGTTACTTATATATTGTTATAACATAAATGTAATTATGAAAACTCTCACGGTGTTACAAATGAGGTTTGATGCAAACATAATAAGGTCATTAGTGAGGTGACATTTTCAGTTTTAATGATGAAAACGTTAAACGAGGAGCTCACTGTGTAAATGTGCACTGGCATTCGTGCACAGTGTAAAAACAGGCAATGAATGTGAATCTTTGATTTAGAGTATCTGCAAGGTTTGAATGATTAGGAGGTGCTGACGACTATCATCAATCACCATGCAGATCCACAATTATTCAAGTACAAGATACGTTTTTAAATCATTGATTGATGCTGCCTGGGACAGAACCCTGAACACCCTTCACTTGATGTCATTACTTACCAAAGTAATGACATCAAGGATGTTGCATCTGGATGTTGCAGCAGCAGTCATCTAGTCCTGATTTTGTGGAACAAAAAATCAGCCAAAGAAAAAGTACTATCAAATGATGACTTTTCTAAAAATCCTCCGGTCAACTAAACATGAAATTTAACTTTGACTACATCGAACAGTAGCGAACCACATCACATCTTATTTTATCTTCAGCCATGCAATCCTTCCTGTTTGTGATGTTATTTTCTGAAAAAGTCTGGACAGCTCAGAGAAAATTATTTCGAATACGACATGCTTCACAATTATTGGATTTTCTTAGTTTTTATTATCATGTAAGTAGTTAGCTGAAAACGCGGGTAACCAAGCAGGCTGCTTAAAGCACATTGGTGAATGTTAACACAGCAGGCAGCGGTAGGTGAAACCCTCGTAAAGCCTGATGCAGAAGCAGACAGCATATGAGGAAATAATCTGAGAAGTCTTCAACAGTTTGTTTCGTCCCCACTGCTTGTTATTTGGTGGTGAGTCTCATATTGTGTACGAGGAGTTAGACACAGATAAACGTAGGCCATTAAGAGTAGTCATCCGTCTTTGTCAACCATAAAGTGTGTAGATAAACTCAGGCTGCAGTAAAGCGGCTACAGAAAGGGAAGGGGGTCGGAAGTGTCTCTCTTACTATAACTGTACTGCCACTGGGTTGTTTAGGATATTATCACATGTCTGATATTGATGCGATATCTGGCACTGTGCACCCTAGACAAGTCCCAAGTCTGCTGCAGAGCAAACACACAGAAAACTTCACTCTCACATTCACACATCTGGCCAGTTTGGAACTGCCATTAAACCTAACATGCATGTCTTTGGCCTGAGAAAGGAAGCCAGAGCACCCGAACAGAACATGCAAACGCTGCACACCGAACCCCAAATCCTAATCCTTAGACAGCCGGTGGATTCAAACCCAGTACCTTCTTTTTACAATATCAACTCTCGCGGCCCGGTACCGGTCCTTGGCCCGGGGGTTGGGGACCATTGCTATAGGGTATGAGTAATAGGTGTTTTTACATATATTCTGTCTTCTTGACTACATTCAAGATAAGACCCTTTAAAAAGGCAGAACAGTTCAGTAAATTCACACAAAAAAAGCAGCAATGGAGTACAATATTTAATATTGGGCTCTCAGAAACCACTAGCCCCACCTGCCCATTGTTTTTAGTATAGTAACATTATTACTATACAACACAGGGATGAAGCTGATTCATTAGCAAGATGTACACAAAACTACTTACAAATAACAGTGATTAAAATTAGTACAGCTTATAGAATACCAGGTTTCATATACTCACATATGCCTGAGCTTAATGAACCTTGCATGGCTCGACTTCGAACCAGAGGCAATCACTGCCAACAAAACAAGTATGAAAGGACTCCTTATATTATAGGGCCCAGCTACATAAAGTAAATTGCAGTCCTATCCCAATTAATTTGGGCCATCCACTGCCTGAGATGAGCATCCAGCTCTACATTATTCAGCACACACAGATTTGTGTGGAGCGATGACAGAAGGATCTTGATGCTGCTAAAGTTTCCCCTATAATGAGCCCTATAATTAGATAGCTGCTGGAGTTGGGTGGGTTGAATTTGTGATCACAGCAGGGATCATCTGCTCAAGGTTATAATGTTCTCTGCAGCAAGCGGCAAACACTGCTGTGAGGGGTGTATGTTGGGATGATTTAATCAATGAGAGTGTTTTGCATAGACCGTGTGATGTAGAGATGCCGACGTGGCCTTAATCAGATGCGGATTCAAATGTTGGACACATGTTCCAGGTTATAACCCGGCTGTCACTGAGTGGAAGTGCCCTTTTAAAGTTCCTGTAGTCAAGCTTGAGCCACTGTCTGTTATTAAAGTAAAATCATTTCTTCTGCATTTCCCACTCACCTTTTGTAGGAGATTTTCTGCTTCCTCTTGTGGCAATCCAGCACCCAATCCTTGCGTACGATGATTCCACCCGCTGATTTCACCTGGCTGTACTTGGGGGTGTTAGCGAAGGCACAGCTGCAGATTAATGGGCCGAAAGAGATGCACGGACACACAGAGACACGTATGGTTACATCAGTAAAGAGACGCTAACAAGGGCAGGCTGCTCTGACAGCAGAGATCAAGATGCAATCAAACTGAATTACTGCGAGTGCTGACAGGACTTTTACACAAAACTCTGATCTTTTTCAAAGATGATAATCGAAATCACACACACACACAAAAACCCATCTGAAACAATTACAACACAGATCTCTTGCAAGGCACGTTTGAAATTTTGTTGAAAGATAACGTGATCTCGTTATTTACCGTGATTATTTTCAGAGATCATTATGATATTTCAGTTTGAACGTCTCACACAACATTCAATTTTAAAACTATTTATAAAAAGCATAGCTTGAAAACGTTTTCCTTCTGCTTATCTCCCTTCATTTTTATCATGTGCCAACTTTCTGCAGTTTCACCACATATTGATCTTTTGCCTTATCTGCAGCTCTTTTGCATTTGCTCATTTATCTCCGCGCATTCTCTTGGTGAATCTTATATTTGTGAGCTGTCCTTGACACCAAAGGACGGCAGTAAACAATGTCCTTAACAGCTTGAGCTGATGTGGTAAAATAAAAGCCATATTTTAGTAGAACTGATGTTGTGTTGGTGGTGTCAACTAAACCCAACAACACTGTAAATAAAGTGACATTATATTTTTGCACGAGGTTATGAAAAAACACCCCAAATGTCCTTCGGAACAGTAGGTACTATAAATTTTTACTGTTCTAAAATCGTAAAAAATAGCAGAGAAAACTGATATAACTTTAATGTCTGTCCATAAAGCATAAGACTAGAGGATAGAGCCTGCAGCTGTTAGCCCACCACAAAGACAGAAATGCCAATAAGTAATTCAGAAGTTTGGATAAGCAGGTTTTGTTAACCTTGAACAGTACCAGACTCCCCGTTTCCCACTTTTTGCTAATACACTAACCACCCGCAGGCTTTAGCTCCCAATTCACTGAGCAGACACGGACAATGGAATAAATCTTTTCATCTAAAGTCAGTAGTATTAAATTCAGGGATGAATTAAAGTTATGAATGCTAGATTATGCCAATTCATTCCTTTCAGCAACTTACATAAGATGTGTGGCGTCAGGCGTCCAATCGGGTCGATACTTGGCTCCCATTTCCAGCGCTTTTTCCCTCAGCTCCCCTCGGAAGGGGTTCTGAAATCCACTGAGGACAAACACCACCCCCTCCATGAGCCGGGTGAATGGGACCTGCTGCTCTTTCTGGGATTTGGCCTTCTGTTTAGTTTTAGGCTCAGGTTTAGACTCACTCTCCCTCTTCCTGTCAGCAGCCTTCTGAACTGGTGATGCTGTAGAGATTATTAGAAAACTCAAGGAAAGTTCTCCACATGAATAAATAATGCAAAGATTCCGAGACTGTGTTACCTTTGGCCGTGCTTGGGCTGGGTGTACTGACTGAACTCGGCTTGTGTTTGGGGGTTGCGGCTTTACCCTCAGGTGAACCAGATGGACTTTTTTTCTTCGAGGGAGGAGGGCCGGGAGCAGATTGTCGCTCTTTGCTGAATTCAAATTTCCTTTTTGCTGGTGGCTAGAGGTGAAAATTCAGAGTTGAAATTGCTATTTCATGCCTGAAGTCCGCTAACACCTGGTACCAGTTTATATTATTACTGTAGTCTATAGATAAAATCAATGAAGTCATGGGGAAAGCAAAATAATTATCTAAGGATCTGTGGGAGAACATAGTGGAACTTTATATATAAAGGAATAGAGAATCAGCACTGTTCAAATTCTATTTAAGAAGTGGAAAATGAGGGATTATGTTGAAACCAAGCCACGTTTAGAAGACCATCAAAATAAAATAAAAATAAATAAATACAAAAAAAAAAAATCAGCCACAACTGCACAGAAAATTTTTTGGTATACAAACAAATGGGTAAAAAAAATGGGCAACATGGTCAAATCACCAGAAGAACAACATTGCTGTACCCATGTCACAAAGCAGATGCTTACATTGTGCCTAACAGTAGAGACAGAAACTTTGGTTTCTGAACTGAAGGAAGAGTTGTAGACATCAGCCCAGAAGCTGTGCATAGGACGCACTTGGACATTCTAGCTTGACAATGAAATCAAAACAAAACAGAAAAATGATCCAAAGAAACAATCATAAATTTTGCCAGGATTTGTAAACTTACGTGCACAACTGTATCTAACTGGGGTAGCTTTCAGCTGGCTTTACTATGCACAGGCATGTATTTGTGCGGCTCATCGCAGCAGGTGGCTTTTATTCAATTTTCCTTTCAAAAGCCAAAGTGACATGCGGCTGTCACTTCCACGTGTCTGAGCCCCTCCTACTTTCCTTCTCAAGGTGTCCTCAAGCAAAATAACAATGGTGCATTTTCATGTGTGCCATGTACACATGGAAAAAAAAATACACAATGTATTTTAGGCTTTCTTGAAGGTGAAGGTAAAAAGTATAAAAAAAATTACAAGTATCAAATTTATTTCACAACAGTTTCCTATTTTTCAACCATATAGTTTTGTCATGATAATAAACCAGGGAGCACACGTGTATTTCTCTTTCAGTCAAGCTACCTTAGCCTAATGTTACTCCAGTTTAAATACGTGCATTTACAAAAAAGTTCATATCAATGCCCACTATGAGGTAAAGTCAGTTTCAAGTATTCTGCCATTGTTGCTATTGACACCCCACAGGCTGTTCAGAGTTTGAAATTGAAGTTTTTTTAAGGCTCCCTGAAAGTTTAAAATACTGATGTGCTGGTACTGGCTCATTACCTTCTAATATTTAATGTTAAGGGGAAAGAAAGAAGAAAGTCTTTGTTTTGGGGTCTCGGCCTTACACTGAAACATGTGCATATTCAGACCCTTTAATTGTGATTCTGGGAACTTAATCACTTCTGTCACCAGCTGCTTCTCGCACACTAAACAACAAGGGAATTACATCACACACAGGTTCTTAAAGGGGAATGGCTGTGCCGGTAACAAGAGGTACCCTCCATCTCAGATTTAAATTTCCTTATCAATGAACCATGAGGACTGTGCATGTGGGAAAATAATGAAACCAGGATCTTCAACCGATGCAGTTCTGTGAAAAGAGGTGCTCAGTAACAATGATTCCAACCTTGACCTATTTTTACTTCAGTTATTAAATCAAAAGCTTTGATGGAAGTGAAACTCTTAAGATTAAGAAGCTGCCACAGGCAGCATTAACCTGGTATGTTTTTCATTCTCATCGAAGCTCTCAAAGAAAAACTGTGTGAGCATGGGGACAACATGTAAACCCCATGCAGTGACCTTTCTGGGTTTGAAACCAGAACCCTCTTACTGTAAGGCAACAGTGCTAACCACTGAGCCACCATGCTACAGTATCACATGATACCACAGATCCCAAACTAAAACAAACTATCCACTTTCATGTGGTCTAAATATAGAGAAAATCCTCCTGCCCATTAAGTGGAGGGCGGGGGTGTTTACTACCTGTGGTGAGGCAGAGGTGGAAGACGAGGCCTGGCCTGATGAGTGGGAGCTGCCGCTTGCTTGCAGAGCAGCAGCAGCGTAGCTTATCTTCTCACTCTGAGGAGACGCTACAGAGAGAGGTGCAGAGAGCAGGTTAAGAAAGAAAGCAGCCTGATCATAAAGAATGTCTTTGAAATCACTTCTTTTAAAACTAATTAGTGCTCTGTTGAGTTTTTATTATTTAACAAAATTACAATTTTATTATTACAGTGAACATAAAGAATTTAACTGGCCTCCAGCAGAAGGTAGACTCAAATAATTGGATTTACCTTTGAGTGAAGTGCTCGACTTTGTTGCGTTCTCCCGACTGAAGAAGAGACTGCCAGGTTGAAGGCTGGGCCCGGATGCAGGAGACTCATCCTTCACCCTGAACTGTCCCAGCTTTGTCAGTTTCTGACAGGACAGAAGAAGGAAGACTTCAGAGGCAATAAGGAAGATAGAGAGATGGAAGTGCATTTCCCCTAATACAGCAAAAAGGCTGTAACATGACAAATGAGTCCATGAGTAAGAAAGTAGATTAATATCCAGGAAGTGCTAAAACAAAAGCGTCAGGCGTTTATGCTGAATTCCCACTACAGCATAAACGAAAGTAAAAAAACATAAATCAAGTAAAAATTCCTGTTCAAGTAAAAGAGTACCTCAGCAAGCACATTTTGAATTTTACTATAACAAAGTCGCACAGATTATTAACTTGGAGTGTGATTGAAAACATTTAAAAGATGTTTTAAATCACTGAAAAGACAGAATTGGCGAATGAACCTCAACACTTCAACAGTTGTCACCATTCGTCATCATCAGTTGCTAAAAGAAAAACAGATGTGATGAGAAGGGCAGCGTGTCTCAGTGGAGTTTCATACCACAGCTACATTTTGAAATATAGTATGACCAGACTAACATTTTAGTTAATATGATCCAAAAACGAGTCAGCGAGCCCATACAATTGGAAAGTGTGAGGTTGAGACAGAGAAAGCTGTTATTGTAGCCGTCTGTAGGCCTGGAAAAATTCCATTTCAAGGCACGTCAGAATTTTTTCCAATCCAAAAACTTTGTTCATATTTTTTACTTTCTATTAGTGTAATAGAATATTAGGCTTTGTAAAGGCTAAAGTACAGTAGCTTGTCTGTGCATTGATGACCCCATCACGTCTTATCCTTCCTTGAACGACTTTTGATAGATACTGACCCCTGCAGAGTGGGAACACCCCAGAGGAGATGCAGGTTTGGAGATGTACCATCACAATCTGGACTATGTCAAACATTTTGCTTGCCCATTTTTCCTCCTTCTAACACATCAACTTTGAGGGTTAAATGTTCACTTGCTCCCTAATACATCCCACCCACTAACAGTTGCCATGATGAAGAGATAATCGGTCTTATTCACGTCACCTATCAGAGGGCATACTGTTTTTCCTGATTGGTGTGCATGGTCTCAGTGGAGTACTTACTGGGGAGGAAGTTGGAGGAGGATCGTCTTTGTCAGGTGGCGAATGAAACTTAACAAAGGCAAGCCCATATGCAATATTCTATAAAGAGCAAAGACAGATTCACATTATATTTCCATCAAAGAGACACAATTCAAACTCCATTACAACTTCAAACGGTGCCTCAACAACAGGATACCTGAGACAAAGGATCTGGAAAGATCATCTCAGCGCTTATATTTCATTGCATAATAAAAAGTTACCGTAACTGGAAAACCACGCTACACTGCAATTACGTTGCTTTCATTTGACACTATAGAACAGGTCCTGTTGCACTGCTGTATTCAGACACTGTCATCATTCCATAAACGGCTTCAGTCTTAATAATAGACATATTTGCTAATTACAAAGGGCTTGTCAATTTACACATCAAACACTCTTAGACACTTACCTTGCTGTATGGCTGGCTACACACAATTTTCACTCTGTCCCACTTCTCCTGAGCTGTGCTCTTTTGCAGCTGGTTGGGCCCAAAGAAACGCACACGGTTCATGTTGGTGCCACTGCGGCTCTCCGTGGGCGACATGAAGGAAGACATAACCAGGAGAACCTAAAAGAGTGAGATTAAAATCAGACTGGATAAAATGAAGTCATTACAGCATTCAGGAAGTGCGATTATTATTATTTGTAAGAATACCTCATAGTCTTGATCTCTGACAGCTGAAGAATTCCCCACCAACACCTCAATGAAAGCTGAACCTTCATTTCCAATATCAATGCTGTGCACCTGCTCTTCCTTTTCAAACTGAGGGAGAAAAGTAAAAGTTGCATGGTAATACTTCCCAAGGAAGCACAGGATACACTTCCAAAAGAGATTCTTAATCTCAAGAGCTGCGGTTAATTAAAGCTTGAAAAAAAAAACTATTCTAAGGCCGAAAGTAAAGCAAGAGAAGAATCAACACACTATTAATTAATCGAATTATTCTAAAACCACGTGGTGCTGCATTCAGCCGTCTGATCTCTGCACAATAAAGACAAATTCAGCTTTTTCTAGATAAATGCAGATATCACCAAATTTGTCTGTATGGTAAGAAAGACATGATTAATAACAAATGAAATGTTAAAAGTACCTGGATGTATCAGTATACAATTTTATTTGGTGATGTACCAGATAAACACATTATTTAGAGCAACTCAAAGCATAACTTTAAATATATTTGATCATCATTATCTAATAACAGTAGCAATAACTTTATTTAATAGCACCTTTCAAAACAAAATTACAGACTGCTTCAATTCAGTTTGATTTATACAGCACAAAATCACAACAACAGTCACCTCAAGGTGTTTTATATTGTAAGGTAGATCCTTCAGTAATACATACAAAGAGAAACCCAACAATCATATGACCCCCCTATGAGCAAGCGCTTTAGTGACAGTGGGAAGGAAAAACTCCCTTTTAACAGGAAGAAACCTCCAGCAGCCATCTGCCGCCCCTCACAGGGCAAGATTGGAAAAAAGCTAATATAAATGATTACTTGGAGAAAGTGATTAGTTCTCAGTCGTGATTGTGAGATTGGCAGCAGAGACAGCGGATCTCAGGTTATGACCAGGGACGGTAACACAACGTCTGAAATTCACTTTATAATTATAATTTGCGTGTAAACTTCTTCTAGTGTAAAGAAAGCAAATACAAAAAGTTTGTTTGAATTCAATAGATTGTATGATTCTCCCAAAGTTACATGTGTGTAATTTGGTGTTTATGTAATATATGTAAGTATCTGCCATCTAACTAATCTAATCAACGACACCTCACATGTTATTGAATTAGTTTGGTGTCACTTGAACACACAAAAACAACAACAAAACAAACAAACCTGGAGAATGACTGATATCTGCTTCTCCCCGGGTCTGGCTGCTTTCCACTTTCTGTACGTGTCAGAGCTCAGGAGGTTGTCTGCCTTGTGCGTCTGTTTTTGTAACACAACACATGTGAGTATGAAGCAGCCTCACAGCTCAGCTTTCTTCATACAAATCTCACAAAAGCAATACATCATGTTGCACTTACAGAGTCCTCGGTGCTGCACGACACGACGTGCTTGAGTTTGATTTCTGGCATTTCGTTGTTGTTACTGATGATCGTCAGGCTAAAAGCTGATCGATTCACTGATCAGTCACATAAACCAAACGGGCGCGTGCCTCCCCACGAAGCGATCGCAAACGGCTAACAAGTCATATGACACATCCAGTTTCTCTCCACTGGAAGTGATTTAATCCTGAAAGTTTAATTTCTTATTGGTCAGATAAACCGATGACTAACATGTTAGCATGCTAACAAACAATAGGCAACTCTCACTAATGATTTTGGTGACTTTAGCACACCTAAAGGGCTGTTCCGCGTAATCTGTTCACAGCGTTATAGGCATGGCATATATCCGTTACTCTGCTGTTACAGAAAATTCATACCACAGATTTTGATTATGAGTTAAATGTGCGTGAAGGTGCACACATTTTCCCACCAAAAGCCTGTAAACGCCAGGATATGACGTACCTTCCGACTAACGACTTTTCTATCCAATCAGAGCTTTATTTTCTTCTTCTATGATTGAATTGTTGTGTCACTGAGGTTTATATTGCCACCAGTCGGTCACCACGTGAAGAGGCATTCAAAGAGAGCACTTATTCTTGAAATCTTTTCCGATCCTGCGCAGTTTGTCTCTTTTGTGACAAAACATACACTTTTAAACGTCGTGAGCAGACACTTTAAGATCTCAGAGCAGGGAGAATGTACATTAGCCTTTCAGCTGTCAGTGTTCGATAACACCATATCTGCAAAATTATGCATTACACCAGCAACAAAAAGAGCCCAAAAATAGGTTGTGTTTTTAAATTGAGAGTACATCATAAATCAAACTGGAGATCAGCAATGTACACATAATTACAGAAGTATAAAATTAGATAAGAAAGCTCTAGAAGATATAATATAGGAAACATTTGTACAGACCAGTGTAAATAAAAGTGCACTGATTCAGTATGCATACAAAAAAAGTGAAGTAAAAAAAGTTCATAATCAAACATGTAAATAAATTTGACTTTTCGAGTAGATGAGCATGAAAGGAAGGATTCTCTGCATTATTCTTTTTTGTTGTTTACTGTTGAACTCCGTGTGTGTGTGTGTGTGTGTGTGTGGGTGTGTGTATACTCAAGCTGATGAAGCTGATGAACACTAAGGGAAATTAGTTAAACAATAGCCTTAAAGAAGTCATTAAAGTTCCAACACAAGAAAAACTTCCAGGTATGCTTAACACAACCGAGTCACTGCTGATGTAATGAATGTTATAAATTTCATCACAGCTGGAGCAGCTCTTTGTCCTTCCAGAGAAACTTTTAAAGCTTCCTGAGGATCACTCTTGTGCTCCAGCTGCTTTTAGAAATGCAACTGAGTGGTCTGGCCAGACTACATCAGATTTGAGGGTCTGTTTTCTTTTTTTCCTCAAGGGCTTCACAGATAAAATGATGAAAACTCTTTCATCAAACCTTTTCATCTCCCTTTGCTCTTTTTTTTTTTTTGAAGAGCAAAGCACATCTCTGTCACTCGATGGCAGAAATTGTTCAGTTTAGAAACTAGAAGAAAGATAGACCAACCACAGATCAGAGTGCAATGTTATCAAATGCAAATGACATATATACAAGTATTGATTTACAATGTATGCAATATCCTGAGAACAGTATTAATCCAATGTACAATGTAACTGTAATTTAGCTTTGTGATCAGAGAATTTCCAGGTAGATGCCCGTCTCTGCATCTTCCACAGCTGTACCCTGCACCTCTCTTACGCCTCTGACTTCCTGACCAGCTTCTTGGTTAATTCTTCCACCTGGTCCAGGTCTTCGTCTCTCCCCACCTCTCCTGCCCATTGGACGGATCTAAAAAAAAAGGGAGAGCAGCTGTTTGCACTGGAATAAGTGATTTGCTATTTCCTCTGGAAAAACTGTGCACTGAAAGATCAAGGTTATCAAATACCTGCTTAGTGCGGACAAAAAGAGGCGTGCAGTTCTGGTACACAAGCTGGTAGCTGCCATTGGTGTAAACATGAGTCACTTCTGTGCAGTTTATATATAGAGGCATCCTGTCCTGATAAATTTCCAATCCTCCAGGATACATGGTGGGATGTCTTCTTAGAATGTGCCTGAGAGAAGCAGAACAGGTATTTGATAGACTTGATAATTAGGCGTGACACAATCCAAGCAAACTTTTAACAGGAAATGTTTCTGTACATACTTTCTAGCTCTCTTTTTGCAGCAGTAGACAAGAAGGGCCAGGAGGAATATGACCAAGACAGCAGTGACAGCAGGTAAAACCAACCACAGGAAAAATGCTATCTCTGTATGTGGACCACAAGAGCAGCAGTGGATCAGCATATAGTGTCCCATCACTGGATTATATCAACTTCAAACTTCAGTGCAAACAAGAAAAATCAGATTTTTCAATCATAGCTCAAGAAAATTATTTGGTTTTCTTTGCAGCTTCTTTTCTTCTACTTGTGTTTTTAAGCTGCAGGCATGCTGCACAGAAGTTTCAACAAAAGCAAGACATCAGAGTGAATAAACAAGAGGCAGGGCTGTTGTCTTTCTTAGTATGGAAAAACAGTGCTTTGAACACACCTTCTTCTCCCTGCAGCAAGACCAGCGAGTCGTTTCCCAGAGCGTTGAAAGCAAAGCAAATCACCATCTGAGGTTTTTCCATTTGCCCTCTCAGAATAGCCGTTAGCACAGTGGGTTCTGATGTTACAGACACGTTGTAATCTTGAGGTGGAACAGACCCATTAACGCTCCAGGTGATTGCAGGTTTAGGGTTGGAGTCGACCGAACACTGGCACACCACCTCTGATTCCTCTACAGTACAGGTAGAGGAGAGCTGGATGATGGCCGGCTTATCTGGAAGAGATAATACTGTCATTAGGTTCTCAATAATATTTATGAGGATATATCTACACAAAACACAGGATCTAAGGATTAAAAGGCAATTTTATAATTTTTTGAATGGGTTGGATGAGAAATTTACAGAAAATGAGTTGCCTTCTAGCCTACTTGGCGTATGTAAAAACAACAGTTCATTCACTATTTATTGGCTGTGATTAGTGTCTTTACAGGCCTTGCAGACTGTTTGGTCAGTGAAATCAAATAGATGCATGCAGAAGCTCCACATTTAACTCTGTGTAAGACAAACTCATTGGGATTTAATTGTCCTGCTTATCACCCAGTACACATAACAATGTACTGGGTGATAAACAGATTTTTTGCCCTTTATTTTCAAATCCATCCTGGTTAATGTATAATCACCTGTTTTTTGTTTCTCTCAATGGCTGCTCTGCAGTTTGCTCTATCTTCACACAACAAAAGCTTATTGTCTTTCCCTTAATTTTTGTGTTTCTGTCATGGACCAACCTACTTACATGACTGAAACTTAACAATTGCTTTTTCTCCTGGGAGAGTTCAAAGTTCAGATTTCAGTTTTTACTTGTCAGTTGGATTTGAATTATGCACCTGTAGTTGTTTTATTTTCCTTTTATTATCCCCCTCATCTGTTTTTATCAAGCTCTACTTGTTGAACCTTGTTAATTTGATGCCAAATAAATGCCTGGTTAAATCAAATCCTATGGTTTGGTTAGTTGGGTGCAACCTAACAACACGTATATATGGGATGCAGAGAAGACCAAGAAGCGGTAGAATTACATTGTATATTAAGAGTTGTGGGTCGCGATTCTCCTCGGCCAATCAGGTTCTGAGCTACGCACCGGACCCTCATATCTCGTGTCACGTTGTACAGCCGGACTGTGTGTGTTCGCTGGTTGAGGTGCACAGTGCGGCCATGTTGACTATAGGACCAGTGGTACTCTGTTGCTGGAGGGTCAGCTTTACATGAGCACATGAGCAGTGCATTGCCCCCCTCCTTCACTGCCAGGGTCTGGACTTGAATCTTCACATCTTTTGGAGGAACTAAGAGCATTAAAAGGGAAAAAGAAAGGTTTTAGCTTACTGAGCCAGGAACACAAATACACGTGTCAAATTTATACTTACACGTCACATGTAGGTCCTTCAAAGTGGATAGTGTTTTAGGGCCTGGGAAGATGACCTGACACCTGAGCTTGGGCTTCACCTGGTGTGTTACAGTAAAGGTCAAAGAGGCCAGTAAAATTTTCCTGTGGGGATCTGGGTAGAGTGTCTGTACTTCCCCAGGTTCAGTTATATTCTTCTGGGCTCCTCGCTCCCACCTCCACTGCAGATCAGGCAGTCTGGAGGGGCAGTGGTAATTGACAGAGCAGTTCAGGGTGACCAGTTGTCCTTCTGTGGCTGACATGATGCCGCTGATGACAGGAGCTTCAGGGGTGTCTGCCAAGAAGGAAAATCTCCATCATTATGATTTTAACACTTTAGTGTATTAAAAACATAAAAATCATACAAGCAAAAAGACGAATTCTCTTACAACAACCATTAGTGCTAGAACTACTGAACAAGTCTACTCATATGTGATAGAAACAAAACTGTTTAATGAATAATCCCATATTTCTTCTTTTGTGTTTTTCCTGTAGTTGATATTGATTCACCCCCAAACAGCTAGTCGGGCTTCTTCCTGTTAAACCAGAGTTTTTCCTTCCCAGTCTCATGAAGTTCTTGCTAAGATGGCACTGTGTGATTGTTAGGGTCTTTTACCTAAAATATAAAGTGTGTTGAGTGACTATAGTTGTGAATTGGCGCTCTATAAAAAAATGTGAATTTTTATTTATAAATGTAAAGATAAAAAGAAATGCTTAATGCTCTTCCTGTACATTTATTTTAGATTTAAGAAAATATGTTTTCACGGGAAACATTTTAAAGTTTATTTAATAGTTAATCTGCTTAAGACACATATGCACTTCATGCAGCTTTTTTTTAAAATATAACTTTCAATGCGGGGGATTCTCTATTGTCTGATTGTACTAATAATTCTTCTATGTAATATTTATCATGTGAAAAAAATCAAAGTGTTTTAAAAAGTAGAAAAGAGGACATGCATTGTTTTCCTCACTCACAAATACGGTCCAGATTGAAGCTCCTTGGCTTCCCCCAGAGTGAGTCGCCCACTGTCTTCAGAGAAATTTCAAACACCTGGGGGTCATCCTCCCTGATCCTTTCGATTTTCACTGAGCAGTCACCATCTGCGATTTCGCCAAAGAGGGATGCTCTACCTTGGAAATCCCTGCTCACTTGGCCTTTGTCCTGGCTGTTAAAAGCGGTGCTCTGAAGAGGAAAAAAAGGGCCACCACCTCTGAACCTTAGCCGCACATCTACCCACTGCTTCCTCCCTCTAATAGGATGAGGGGCTGGAGGCGTAAAGGAGCAGGGAATAACCACACAGGTGCCCACCAGAGCCTGGACACGGTCAGGGACTGAGGGTACAGGAGAGACAGCCTGCACCCCCCTCCACAATGTTGCTGTTGTACAGAAAGCACAGAAAATCATTTATCCAGCATTATTCGACAGTAGATTGAACTTTACATAATTGAGACACAGCAGTGATATTTCACAGTTTTATTATGACAACTAAAAAGCATAAGAGAATGTCTCAAGGACACGGCTGATTAAAATATTTCATATATTTAAAAAAGAAGCTGTAAAAGCTGTAACAGCATTGATTTCTTGAGACTGTATAGAAAGGTCATCGTAAAAACTAAACTTTATATGACAAGAGGTTTGTGCTATCTGGAAATCTTACAAATACCACACTGTTTTGCAACAGTTGTATATTTAGAAAGAGGAAGAGAGCAGCTGGAGTTTTAACTCTGTTAATAGTTAAATCTACTATTCAGACTGCAAAACATGTCTATGTTCTTGTAATGAAAAACATTTGTTTTAAGTTATAAAAATGTAGAGCATTTTATTACAAAATTACAATCTGATTTGTCAGTATTTAATTTTCATCAGCACAAAATATTTTGCAGAAAACATTCAAAAGACAAAAAAAGTACTTAAAATAAACCTCTTATATTGATAATTTAGGAGAAGCCAGTGGAGCACAGGGATTCATTAAATTACACCACATGGCAAACGTCCTCCAAATGTAGCCAAAAAGCAACTATGTTAATTTTTTGGAATTTCTTTTTTTTTCAAGAAAGTTTAAAGTATATTTAAAATGATCAATAATTTGTTTAATTACTTACCAAAAATCAGAGGACACACAAGGAAGACGATGTCTGCCTGCATGTCTGCAGCCCTGCTCTGATGGCTCAGACAGGGAAGGATGAACAAAGGCGCAAAGAGGGGGAAGCTTGATTGTTTCATTATGCAACTGGTACTATGACTTCCTGTGATGCCCCCCTCAAACGTCCATTATCAAATGACTGTTTATTATATTTGTTTATTTTACCTCCACTTATCTTTGTCGCCCATAGTGTAATTATAAAACAAATAAATCATAGGGTTATAACTTTAGAATATATATAGCTTATAAATGATCCAAAAATCATTAAAGTGCTGAAGTCCTTTTTGCAAAGGAAAGAAAGACCTCAGCAAGCAGCTATGAGACAGCACATGACAGTGAGTGAGTCACTCTCATGCTGTTGCCCAGTTCCTCAAAGGGACTAGCAACTCAAATCTGATACATTTCTCATTCCCTGTGTACGGACCAGCCAAACCACAATAGTGAAAAAAAAAAGAGTGTGGAAAAAAAGAAGGGTTTGAATATTAACTTTTTAGTGACATATTTGCTATGCTGTTGACAGCAAATGTCTGCATGTGTGTAAGTAGGTCATCATGGATGAAGGGGGAAAGTGTAATATTGAAACTTTATGAAGTTGAAGCATTTAAATAAGAATTGTCTGTGAAGGTTCTCAGTCATCCAGGTCATCGTAGTCTAAGGAACTTGGAAAGAAAAGCGTCTTAAAGAAGTCCAGACGCTTTTCTTTCCAAGCTCCTTAGATTAAATAAGAATTGTTTTCTCTATTATCGTACATTGAGACATATTTCGTAAACTGAATTTGGCATAAATAATTTTAGGGCACTTAGTCTTTATTTAACACCTTTTAAAATGATCTGACTAAATATATTAATATGAGTAATTTCATTTCCATGCAGTGTGTAGTGACAGAGCAGATATTCAACACAGACTACATGTGGAACAACTTTTATAACTTATTTTAAATTTGTTTCCATTTTGTTGCAGTTATTGTCATTATCACCTTGAGATAAATTTTTCTTCAGGCTCAAACAAAACCAAGTAATCAGAGTCAGGTACAAAGGCTTTAACTGCTTGAACTCTGGACCCTTTCAAAGCTTGTTTGAATTGCTGCTTGCACCTCCCTGCTCCTTAAAACAGACTGCAAACTGCCTTCGTGCCAAAACTCAAGACTGCAATGGCAACACTAGATGTGGATTAAAACCACAGCTTAATGTAAAGATACTACAGTGCACGGATAAGGTATGTGTTGAGAATGGTACCGTTTGTACAGAAATCCTTATTGTTGTTCATGTGCATAAATGCAGTTTGGTATATGTGTGAGAACTGAAACATCAAAGTTTGGGTCTTCTCTTATATTACTGAATACAGTAACAATTCATTTAAAGCTTTGATTACTTTTTTGCTTTGGGGGTCAGCACTATTGTAAGAAGTTATGAGCTCAGCTCAGCAGCTGCTCCGTTCTCAGAGAGACTTATTGCTGAAGTGGACATGTGACCATCCAGCGCCCTTGCTGCGTTGGCTCCGTGATGCCGAGGTGCTTTCGTCTGCCTGCTACCTGTCTTTGCTGGAGAGGTCGCCTTCCAATGCTGTGGCAAAGGCACTGGAGACAGTGTGTGCCACAGAGGACAGCAGCCAAAAGTTCCTGCAGGTGTTAAGGGAAGTGCAGGATTACTACTGCAGAGACCTGCAGGTCTGGGTCGAGAGACACTGCAGGAACGATGCAGTCACTAAATCAGCACCTACATCTGTGAAAGTTGAAGGTGAGGCTGCTTTAATGTGCTGGTTTTTACATAAACAGGTGTAACTGAAGTTAATCTTCTTTGCAACCTTGAGCTGATCGTGAGGGGCTGTTAATAGAAGACAACTTTTACAACCTATTGAGGAAAGACATGAAAGAAGATTAGATGCAGGGTACAATCAGCTTTGATGCCTCGCCAGGATTTTTTTTTTTTTTTTTTTACTTTGGTGAGAGTTTTAAGAGATAATGGACATTGAGCTCAACTATCATAAGTTAAAATGTGTCAGTGATTTGGATATTTGGATCAGGTATTCATAGTTCCCTGATGATGAGACTCAGGGATATGAAAATGCTCAGTCAGCAGAGTCACCTGTGAATCTGACATTTTAAACAAATGCATATAAAATAACTATAAATTATTCTATGATTTCAACAGACAAGAAGTCCAAAAACCCCATTGCTAAACTGTTTAAAGCAAAGAGCAAAGGATTCACCCTCACCACTGACGTTAATGGTATGAATTCATTGTTTCATCAAAAAAAATGTTTACATATGAATTATATAGTAGTGTACGTTATTTCTGGTATGTTTTCTTTATAGAGATAAGCAATAAATGTTGTCCTGTTTTTTTAAATTTATAATTCCTGGTTTCATTTTTTGCTGTATATGGAATATGTGTATGAATTTGAATGTATGCCTTGATTTACCGTTATACTGTAAAAAAGGGTTATTCTGAACTGTTAATCACACAAACTTCTCTACTTGAGTCTATAAAAAAATGTATATAGAGCTGGAAATGGACATAATCAGTCAATTTAAAATGTAAACTGACATTAGGCAAATGCAATTTTTCGTGATTTGATTCCTGTGCTTGCAATCAAGTAAGGAGATCTGACTTTCATATTGCAGCTAAGGAAGAGCCAAAATCTTGCAGAAGTCTAAAGTTGGCCAGCATCCGAGGTAGGATGAAAACAGGTCAACTGAATTCAAGAAGCCACAATCTTTATCTTATAAAACACTGCAGAATAATGTAATTTAGTTTTTTAAAAATATCTTTATCTTCTATTCCAGTTTCAATTTCTGCCCATAAAACAACCTTACTGAAACGCACAGAGCAGTTAAAATGTTACTCAGAGGGAAACAGGGAGGCTTCAAACTCAGCTTCTCACATCGAGATCCGCTACACTGACCTTTTCGTGACAGAAGACAATGACTTAGTTGACAGTAGCCAACATGAGTACTTTGCCTTGGCGGGCAGACGTGCTCGCATCTATGTCCACCAGGCCTGCCAGCGTATCCGGCCCGGTCATCTTTTGAGCCCCCAAGAAGCATTGGGACGAGCCCCTAAAAGGGTGAAAGTGAAGGGTATTGCAGGTATAGGAAAGAGTGTGGCAGTACAGAGATTGGTCTACGAGTGGGCAATTGGGAAGAACATGCGTGAATTCACCTGCATTTTTGACCTACGCTTCAGAGAGCTCAATCTAGTTGATAAACCACTGAGTTTACTGGAGCTTCTTGAACAACGGTTCCGATACCTAAAGGAGGCTCTACCTGACCTGCTCACCACACCAAGATCATTGCTTTTCATCTTAGATGGTTTAGATGAGTTTAAATCCCCTCTGGACTGGAACAGACCAGACAAAAACATTGATGTAAAATCAAACGTTCTGGTGTCAGAGCTGATGGTGGCTTTGGTAAAAGGAAGCCTTCTTCCAGAAGCATCAGTCATAATTACAACAAGGCCATCTACAGAAGCTCCCAAGCGTTTCTTCCAGAGATGTTGTGTGGTGCTGGGCTTTGAGGAGGACCAGGTGAAGGAGTACACCACCAAGTTTTACAAAGACAGTGAAGTTGCTCAAAAGGTGTATGATTACATTGTGAACAATGACAACCTATTTGTGCTTTCCTTCATCCCTCTTTATTGCTACATCATCTGTACCGCTATGGCTGAGTTCTTCTCTTCACAGCCTAACAATGCAGGTGAATCGAAGTCTCTGGAGTTAAGCCCACCCAGAACAGTCAGCGAGGTTTATTTCTGCTATTTGTTTACAGCAGTCAAACACCATGGACTAAAAGGGAGGACAGAGAGAAGCACACCTAGATCAGAGGTTCTTAGCCTAGCTAAACAACAACTGATGAAACTGGGGAAACTGGCTTATGAAAACCTTCTACAGAAGAAGATATTGTTTGATAAAGCAGATTTGGAGAACTACGGTGTCACACCTGCTGATGTTCAGAGCACCTTTCTCTGTCATATCCTCCAGCCTATTAAAGAGGAGACAGTGGAGATGTTTTCTTTCTTCCACCTTACTGTTCAAGAACATCTAGCTGCCTTGTACTGTGCAATCAACCTCTCCAGCCAGGACGACATAATACAAGCTCTTGACTTTTGGTGCTTCGGGGTACGTCCATCGTCCTCTACTGCTCCACCCCTTCAAAATTTACACCTTAGCGTGGATAAGCTCGAAAGTCTCCAAATGTTCACACGTTTCTTCATGGGAATGCTGCGAGCACGGTTGTCAGGTCATTTAGAAGGTCTTGTGCATTCTCCCATCGAGCAAGAGGACAGCATCCCCAACAGGCTCGGTTTGTGGTTCCGAGATCAGTTCAAAACCAGGGAGCTGGAAAACCAGGTAGCCCTAAATCTTCTCCACTGTCTGATGGAGTTCCACATGAAGGAAACCACTAGCTTTGCAGCACCAGAGATCACAAAACTCAACCTGTTTAAAATGAAGCTCAGTGTTGTGGACTGTGCAGCGATACACTACGTGCTGCAGTTTTCCCCACACAAGCTGCAAGAGCTCAACTTGGGCTACTCTAACATCGGAAACCGAGGACTCAACAGACTGAGACCAATTCTACATCGATGTGAATCTCTCTAGTGAGTAGCTCATTTTATATTCACTTAAAAATATATATTGCAGTTAAAATAAAATAAAAATAAGTTGGGGTTTGAGCTTTCCAGCTGTTTGATGCCATTCTGTGGGGAGCTTGCATATTCCCCCCGTGTCTGCATGCTTCTCTCTATGTGTGTTAGCTCTGTGATGGATGTGAACCCTGCCTTTTGTTTAATGCATGCTGGGATGGACCCAAACCCCCTTACATGTAAGACGTCCAAAAACAATGTTAACCAAAAGTTTCTTTCTTTCAGTTTGAGATACAACTGCCTGGATAAGCAAGCAGCTATTTTAGAATCTGCTATTCTGAAATCAAATGAGTGCCAAGTGAAGAAGCTCTTGTAAGTCATTTAAAATATTCAACACTCAGGTGAAAATTATTTTTTAGAACCTACAGTGAGTGACTGACTTAAATGTTATGTTTTAGCCATTTACATGGAAAGTAGTCCAAAAACATATTTATCATAGAAATATTGCATAGCTGCATTGTGAAATGCAGGATGACTGGACTCAAATTCAGACTGGACAGTAAGTTAACAAAAAACAAGCCCTAATTAGAGGTGATAATATCCTAAACACAAACCTTACAGAAAAGAAGAGCGCTGGAGAAAAAACTGTGACCGCACCATGAACTATCAACACAGTATGATGCGAAGGAAAACACGGGCATGGTTGGACACAGAAACAGGAGGGAAACTAAACATAGCTGAACATCACTGAGATAAACACAAGAGAGAGAATCTAATGAAGTAAAACAGGATTTTAAAAAAGACTCAAAACTCTGGAAGGTATACGAATAAAACCAAAAACAAATCAGGAACTAAAACTTAGCTAGAAATAAATTAAAAACTAGGAACAATAATTAAACCCATCCATCCAGCTAATAAAGACTACTAAATAAAGATGCACAGACAAGAGACATATAAAGGGATATTGGAGGAGGCTTGGGAAATAAATCAAAATACAAAGAATCTGACACAAATAAACTCCAGAGACTTACCGAAATTAGATTTGAAAAGTGGAAAAAACTAAAGGCCAAGCATCCAAAACACTAAAGGTGTAACTCAAAGGCATAACTCAGGGGCCAAGACAAACTAATTAAAGATTAGCTTTATTTCTCAAACTCTTTTGCACATACACCCTACATATACATAAAATTGTAATGCAATTTAATACATTTAGTTATAGTGTGATTAATCAATTAATGTGTCCTGAACTCAGAAAACTAGCAGAGAATTAATGGAAGCAAGCAACCAATTAAAACTTTGCTTAAGCTGATGCTTTCCAATTATAGGATAATGACACTTCTGGTGAGTAGTGTGAGATTTGTAGAAATTCTGTTTCTGATTGCCACAAAAAATGCTTTTCCCCATGACCCCTTGACATTTTTTGATATAAGCAGCACACACAGAATATGTTTCCTGCTTCTGTGTACAGTATGTGCGGCAACAACCTGGGTCCTGAGGGGGGTTTGGAGCTGTGGAATGCTTTGGAGAACAACAACACTGTGGAGGAACTTTATCTGGACATCACCGGCATCACAGAGAGAGGAACAGAAAACATCGTCAACTGTCTCAGCAAAAACACTTCTCTGAAGACACTGACGTAAGATTAAAAAATAAATCTGCATGTGTCCAATGCACTCCATGTTATACCACTGCCATCTTTAATCTGGGTTCCTTTTTTTTTAAATGTTAGATAATAGCTGAGGGTTGTAAAAAGGCATGTCCAAAAATCTGTTAACCAGTGATTTCTTCATTGTACAGCATTGTTGGAAATGACATTGGAGCAACTGGGAGGAGAAGACTGAAGGAACTGGAGAAACGTCGGCCGGAACTCAGGATCATTGCAAACTTTGTGGATGACCTTGGGTTACTTCAGGCATACCTGGATTGGGTGGAGGAGATCCGGACTGACAGAGACCAGATGGACTCCGTCAAGAATGCGGATGCCCTGCAGTCAGTGCTGAGGGGGCTCCAGGTGGCAGGGACAATGGAAAAGGGGGCGAATGCAGAGAAAGCCAAAGAGCTTCAGACAAAGATTGAGGAGCTACTGAACTATTCTACAGAAGTGATTAGAGGAAAATGATCACACAGAAATGAACCATCTCAACCATTAAATCTTACGGAAAGGAGCCATTAACATGAGTAGTTCCACTTTTACTTGCAACCGCTTGCGAGAAACCCAATACAAAATCATACATCGCCTTTATATAGCTCCTAATGTCTTGCATAAGATTGCACCTCATATTTCCCATTTTTGTAGTAAATGTCAAAAAGAAACTGGCACTTTTTTTCATTACTTTTGGGAATGTAAATTAATCAAAAGATTTTGGAGCTTCATAGCTCAAGAACTAAGTAATATTTTTAACAATCTGATTCAAAGGGACCCCGGGTATTTTCTTCTTGGCCTATCCTCAAAAGAAGTAACATTGAATCACTTGCAGCGCAAATTATGTGACAAACTATTGCTGGTAGCTAGGAAATGTATTCTCATTAATTGGGTTAAGGATGAACCTCCCTCTGTGACGTTGTGGTACAGAGAATTATTTAAAGTTATTCCTCACGAAAGAACTGCCGCTATTTTAGGAGGAAATGAGGGTCTCTTTCTCAATGTTTGGTCCCCTTTGCTTTCTTATTTGCCAAATGATTTGTCCCAACTGTTGAGGGGGGGTGGTTGCGATTAAGATGTTCTCAGTTAAATAGGAAGTAAATGTAAGGGACAATTCATTCTTGGAGTTTATCTTTTTCTCTTTCTATATCTGTGGGTAATTGAGTGAAAATATGTTTTTGTGTGTGTGTGTGTGTGTGTGTGTGTGTGTGTGTGTGTGTGTGTGTGTGTGTGTGTGTGGATGTGTTGGTGTTTTTTTTTCTTTTTCTTTCTTTTCTGTGAAAAAAAAGAAAGAAAAAGAAATAAACACGTAAAAAAAAAAAAAATCTTACGGTCTGACTTCAAGTTGTGAAAGTAGATCCTAAAAACCCAGACAGGTGTATTAATAACTTAAAACCACCTGTAATACTGCTCTATCATCTGGAGAATTAACAATTTCAACCTGATAACATGCTTTAGATGTTTAAATTGTCATTGAACCCGAGAGAACTTTTAATAGATTAGTATGTTCTTTGTGATTAACCTTTTATGACTGACAACACTGTACCTGCACATTTTTTGAATGGTCAATTGGACTCTAAATACAACTAATACTATTATTAGTTAATATTACAAGATTCACATAATTACAATGACTTTTTAAGTGTTTTTAAGTGTCAGTGTGATAATTTAGAAGTCGGTTCTTTTCCAAACTCAGTTGGAATTAATAAATCAACACGCTGCCCTCTAGTGTCCACATGTTTCACACCAAAGAGAGAAGACATTCTTCAACATCACAGAAACTCTGAGCTGAAAGTAAAATTCAGCTCGAATGACAAATTTATTTAATGTTTCTGTAAATCTTTTTTTTTTTTACGTATTAAAGAAAAATAAATTGTATTCATTTAAAAAAAATAACAAGAGAATGGAAAGAAAGCAGAATGCACAAGAAAATGTTTCTATTATTGTTTACAAGGTAGGCCATCCATTCACTTTCTTTGTTGTTAAAATACAAATAAAAAACGTATTTTTCAAATATGTCTGTGAAGGTTCTCAGTCATCCAGGTCATCGTAGTCAAAGGAGCTTGCAAAGAAAAGCGTCTGGACTTCTTTAAGTTGCTTGAAGACGTTTCACCTCTCATCCGAGAAGCTTCTTCAGTTCTAAGGTCAAATGGTGGAGAGTCCCAGATATAAACCTAGTGGGAGTGACCCCCCACAGAGGGACAAAAGGACCCCCTGATGATCCTCTAATCGCCTGAGCCAAGGTGTGAAACTGGGCGTGGGTCCCAGTCAGCCAGAGTTTCGGGTGTGTTCATTGTGAAACCTGGCCCCACCTTATCATGCGAATTCCTGAGGTCAGATGGCCCAGGATGTGAGTGGGCGTTAAGGCGTCTGGGAAGGGATCTCAAAACTGGATTATAGATGGCAGAGAGTTGGTGTCGTAAACCCCCAGGTTTCACAATGAACACACCCAAAACTCTGGCTGATTGGGACCCACGCCCAGTTTCCCACCTTGGCTCAGGCGATTAGAGGATCATCAGGGGGTCCTTTTGTCCCTCTGTGGGGGGAAACTCCCACTAGGTTTATATCTGGGACTCTCCACCATTTGACCTTAGAACTGAAGAAGCTTCTCGGATGAGAGGTGAAACGTCTTCAAGCAACTTAAAGAAGTCCAGACGCTTTTCTTTGCAAGCTCCTTTGACTATTTTTCAAATAAAACTTCCAGTTTTTCCATAATTTGTTGTCAAAGACATATTTTTTTTATTTATGTCTCTACACCACGACAGTGGAATCAGTATGCATTTTCTGAGTCTCATGAATAAAGCGCTCTGTTGGTTGTTGACATTGACAGCAGTGGATCTGAAAGGCAGAAAGCAGAACTACAATGACATTTAAAGAAAAGACACCAGGGACCAAAAAAATCTGACTATTCATGTCAACACACAATATTCTTATTAGCTAATTGTCATAACAGTCAAAGTTAATTCAGCAATGAATTTTAATCGTGACTAGTTTTTAGCTTATATATATGGAAGTCATAATCATATCCATGACACTGCTGAACAATTAGAAGTCTCCAGCTCAGAGCTAGCATATGAACACACTACCACCTAGTGTTAGGATAAGGGGTTGTTTGTTGTTTCCAGTTCTTAGTTTCTAGTTTCTGAGTTTTCTATTTAGTTTGTGTTTCTAATACAGCAATAAAGCTTCCTCTTTTCATTCATCCTGTCCTTTATTTGGGTCCTCATCCTGCCTGCCACACAGCTACACTTGACATAGTAGTAACATGCACCAAATAATGACAAGATAAGATATGATAAGATAAGATAAGGCTTTATTGATCCCACAGTGCGGAAATTTGTGCGTTATCTCAGCTCAGGTACAGATAGCAGAAGAAAAAAAAATACAAAAATACAAATAAAATACAAACAAATACAAAATAAGTAATAATACACTATATACAATGGTAGCATACACAGTATGTGATTATGGATAGAGGGTTGTGGAAATATGCAAGACATAAATTGAACTATTTTACCACTACTATTACTATGTAAGTAATAGATATTCCTAGGTATCTATAAGTATAGACATGTACATGATGTATTTTATTTGACTTTTTGTTACGGAGTGAGAAACCTTCTGTTTAGTGTAATGCAGAGGAACATTATAGCTACTGTTGACATAGCAAACGCAGAAAGTTTTGGACAGAGAAGGGTTTGATTGTCATGGTTTGGTGCTGATTTGGGGTTCTTCTGTAGCCTTTTATTTATTAATTGTTTTTGCCCTATCTATGGCCGTTGCTCTGGACTCTGCCTATTGGTGTAGCTTCACGCTTTGCATTTGTCACACTTCCCTTCTATCTGATAAGTAGTAACTGGGTTTTCAAGGACCAGCTTGAGCCACCGCTCTCTGCCACATTCCTTGAGAAGAAAACTGTGGAAACTTGCGTGTAATACATACCTGCCTGTCCACCTTCCACCGCCTTGAGGAACTCTTGTCAGTCTAATCCTACATTGTTGCTTTTCTCTGGAAAGTATCAAGTAACTACTAAAAAAGATTAAGTTATTTAAACTAACCTCTGCTCCAGCTTACCACTTTCACCTCTTCAGACAGAACAACCACTTGAACTGAATCTTGTAAACCCCAGTGTTTCCTTGGGCTCAAGTCTTTGCTGCTTTGATTTTTTTTTATTTTTTTTTATTTAAAAAAAACCCAAACTTTTTAATAAAACTTGTTGAGTAGCACTCTGTTGGTTGCTGGGCTGTGCATTTTGAGTCCAAAAGTTGATTACCAGTAATAACTTTGACAGTAGTGTGTCTGAAAGACAGAAAGCAGAACTGCAATGACATTGAAAGAAACAGCAACAGGGAAACGTAATCTGATACTGTGGTTTTGTTTGGAAAAACTCTGACTATTCGTAACAATACAGACTGTGGTTTCAAACAAAACCACAGTATCAGATTACGTTTCCCTGCTGCTATTTCTTTCAATGTCATTGCAGTTCTGCTTTCTTTCTTTCATAATTGTCATCAAAAGTTAACTATAATTATGACTTTGGATTTTAGTTGTGGCTGACTATATTTGTATTTCAGTGAACACTGACTATATAATAACTATATGGAAGCTGGAAAAAAATCCACAAACATGGCCATTGTCATGGTCCCTGTGCCTCACCAGCTGATTCTGTATTAGGCAACATGTTTTCTCTCTCTCTCTCTCTCTCTCCTGCCGGGGCGATGCTCATTATGGGCTCCCGCCCCTGGCCCACGCACCTGCTGCCGATCGGGATAATCACAAGGCCAATTTAAGACAGCAGCACTGTGTCACTCGTCGCTGGATCGTTGAGTTATCAGCGTCAGTCGCTCAGTAGATTGTAAATAAGGATCTGTGAGTTCGTTCTGTCTGTTCGCCTCTAACTATAATCTCTGTGTACAGATCTATCCCGGACCTTTCCCTGCCTGCCTGTCATCCCGTGGACGAGTGAGTGGATGGTGTTTCCCCAGTGTGGGGAGTGAAGAGAGAGAGCCTTTGGAGGACGTCAGATTCCCGTCTTTTCCCTCACATACCCCGGAACCCTGGACCCCCCTCCCCTCCCTCCAGCACTTTGTAAATAGCATCACCTGGTGTCGTTGTGTAAATAAAATCTGTAAATCCTGTAAGGAGTCCCGGTCTGCGCCTGAGTCCGTTAATTGAAACCTGACAGCCATGACATTGTAGAACAATGAAAACGCTCCTGCTCAGAGACAGGACAAACTAACCCCCGAAAACACTCCCACCTAGTGTCAACTTGTGTAACTGCCAAAGATGAAAAACAAATTCAATTTCTGTAGGCTTTGATAGAAATTTTAATTTATCTGTGCACGTGACAGGTGAACACACCTTTATTCATTAATAAGTAATATTGTACATATTATTTATTAATGAAATTTACACAACATCGGTCTTACTGTTACTGTTTTTAACTTTCAATTTCTTGTTTAGAAAATAGAAACATTAATCTACTTTATTCCTTCAGCCAAATAATGAACATTATTACTAAGTGAATAGAAATGTTTACAGCACATTCAGTGGTGCAAGACGTGTTGTGGAGATCATGGTCAGAAAAGAAGGTGTTACTGTTAACAGCCACTTCTGGTAAAAGCATCTATCTAATATTGACACTCATACTTTTGTGTTATTTCCTCTTTTTACATCGCTTCCTGAACAGTTCTTAAAAAACCTCACATATGTGGAAATGACTTCTCTATGAAGCTCGTAAGAATGTAAGTTTTTATATCTTAAATATGGAAGAAATATCAAGGTTTTATGCAAAGCTAACATTTCTATCATCCTTTGATTCACTGCGATTTAGATTAAACATCATATTTGTCGAGGAAAAAGTTCCACAGGGAAAAGGTGAAGGATTTTCTTTTTCTCTCGTCTATCATGTTTATGAACATAACTTTTTGAAAAAACAGCTGTATGCTGGTATCTTAGCAGATTTTTTGAAGCAGAATAATTATCCTCGTAGTGACAGTAGTTACATGGGAACGCTGGGCTTTGCACAATTACCATTACTGTCATTGTCACATATTTTAAAGGCGATAATGAGCCCTATTACTGAGTGAAAAATATGTGCTGTATCACACTGTTATCTTGCGCTAACGCACTAAAAATATTCTCAAACATCATTTGAGAGTTTTAACAGAATAGATAAAAAAATAATTCACTTCACTTTTCACCATAACAGCTTGTCACTGGTAATGTTTAACAAATAATCATGTAAATTGTTTCCTGTGCAAACTTCAGACTCCTTTAAACTTCACTTTTTTGTAACAAGATGGCTGGAACTCTGACTTTTCTTCTCAGAGGGGCCGATGGCGCGATATGGCAGCCTCGCTTCTGTCAGTCTGCCCCAGGGCAGCTGTGACTACAACCGTAGCTTGCCTCCACCAGTGTGTGAATGTGAGAGTGAATGAATAGTGGCATTGTAAAGCGCTTTGGGTGCCTTGAAAAGCGCTATATAAATCCAATCCATTATTATTATCATTATTATTATTAGTTCTCTGCTGCAGGGTGAGTGAAAGAAAATCAGCATCATGTAAAGATTATTATTTAACATGAAACCAGGCAGGGATGCCCACTCTCCCCTTCACTGTTTGCAATTTTTATTGAACCACTAGCAGCAGCAATTAGACAGAATTCAGTAATTAAGGGCATAAAATGCAAGAACGTGGAACATAAAATCAGCCTTTATGCGGATGATGTGTTACTCTTTCTCCAAAATTCACAAACCAATATCTCTGGGGTGATTGAATTGATAAACTCTTTTGCAAGAATATCAGATTACTCAATTAACTGGTCAAAATCTACAATCCTACCGATTAATTGCTCCCTCCATAATTCCTCTTCTACACCACTGCAATCGGGAAATATAAAATATTTAGGTATTAATGTTTCTCCCAAGCTTGCAGATCTAACTAAATTAAACCATATCCCACTTTTAAAGAAGGTAGAAGATGATCTGGCTAGATGGAAATGTCTACCCATATCACTCATGGGAAGGGTTGCCGCTATAAAAATGATGGTCTTACCAAAAATAAATTATTTATTCTCAATGATCCCAACTAAACCGCCACAAGATTGGTTCAGATCTCTAGATTCATGTATGTCCAAATTCCTTTGGAAAAATAAACCCCCACGTATAAGCTTAAAAACACTACAAAAGACCAAGGATAAAGGAGGACTAGAACTGCCTAACTTTCAGCACTACTTCTTAGCCAACAGGCTTCAGTTTATCTCAGGATGGCTAAAGCATACCCTCTTAGATGAACCTTGGCTAGATGTAGAACAAGCACTTTGCAATAATCTAGAGATCTCAGACCTACCATTTATCAGCTCAAACATCCAACGACATGAATGCTTTAAAAGCATCAACATCAGCTCTTCTCTGACAGCATGGTGGGAGTTTCTAAAATTGACGGCGTCTTCAGTAATCCCATGCAAACGTACACCTATCTGGAACAACCCTGACATATTACAAAACAATAATATGATAAACTTTTCAGATTGGAGTGGTAAAGGAATCAAATACTTAGAACATATACTAGAAGGAACAGAATTTATCTCATTTGACGGACTAGTTACACAATATGGGATCAACAAGAAAAGATTTTTAGAATATCAACAAATTAAATCCATAGTAAAAAAGAAATTTAAACCAGGTCAAGTTGAACTACAAACACCACCAAGTGTGGTTCAATTTCTTACTCTTAAAACCCCCAAATTACTATCCAAAATATACAGAATGCTTTCTAAAACAGATGAATCAATATCACTTCCTATTGCAAAATGGGAAGCGGATTTATCAGTTAACTTAGACCTAAACTTCTGGTCTCAGATTTGCTTAAAAACCTTTCATCTAATTAGAAACCCCAGTCTTCAATTAATTCAATACAAAATATTACATAGAGTGCACTATACAGGTCATCGGATGTTCAAGATGGGCTTTACGTCTACCAACAACTGCTCACACTGCCAAACCAATTCACCGGACAATTATATCCACGCTCTTTGGTTCTGTCCACCAGTTCAGAAGTTTTGGCGCGAGATATGTGAAGACTTATCGAAGTGTCTGAAATGTAACATTCCAACTTCCCCCTTAGTGTGTTTGTTGGGCAGCTTAGATAATGTCACTTCAGAAAAGAATATCGCCCATATGGTTTTCACTGCCCTATGCATAGCCAAGAAAACAGTCCTCATGAACTGGAAAAATAAAAATAATCTTAATTCTAACCAATATAGAAATTATCTATTAGATTACATTAGTCTTGATACAGCCTCTGCCACCACATCAGATCAATTGCTCTGGGCTCCTATGATCAGCTCCATCACCTAGTGGGGGTGGGGGGTCATAGTTTGGTCCCGCCTTCACTGTTGTGATTGGTGTGGGGGTAGGGACAGGCTTAGGGCGTCGGGGGGTTCCCCGGAGGCATCTTCCTTGGGGGGCTCAACCCGGGGTAGCGGTCATGTCCGGTTAGGGGCTCTGTTGGCTCTCAGGTGACTGTTTCCTCGCGGCTGCGTACAGCGGGGCTAGGGGAGGGTCTGCGCTGACGGACGTGGGTTACTGACCTGGTAGCCTGGCTGCCCCTGGGTGGGTCCGGGATGGGCGTGAGGTTCTGGGGGTGCTCCGTCTCTGGGCTGGGGCCTGGGCCGGGCCTCGGGGGCTTGGGTCCTGGTTGGTGTGTTGCCGGGGTTGTGGGCGGGTGGGTGCATGGGGGCCCAGCCCTGGAGCAGGGTGCCGCCGGTGCATCGAGCCACCTGGGGGGCTCTTCAACTGGTGGGGGAGATTGTCACATCTTGCAGGAGCTTTCCTCTCCTCAGGAGCTCTTTCTGCAGGAGGGGGAGATACAGGAGAGGTGGAGGAAGATCTCAGCCTGGGTGTTTATTGTCTTATGTAGTCTGGAAGATGAGTGGATGGTGGGGTGGGTGCAGTTTTCTCTGTGGTGGGGTTGGGTGGACTGTCCCGGGCTCTGTGGGGCCGGGAGGCGCTGCTGCACTGGGCCCCGGTCTGGATGGGCCTGGGCCCCCTTTCCCTGGCGGGTCGCGGAGTATGGGGGTGCCTACTGGGGTCAGCGGGGGAGCTGGCCCCATGGAGGGGTCACTTTCCCCTCCCTTCCTTCCCTCCCCATCTCCAGCTGCCTCCCTGTTCCTGCTCCATCACAACCACCCACACATGCAGGGCCTTGGAGTAGGGGTATGTCACCAGGGTGCAGAGGAGGCTACCCCCCCCCCCCCCCCCGTCCCCTTCTGGCTGCCTCTGCCTCAATTTTATCCCACAACTTAGACATTCACATTACTCACACTCTCATTACACATACATATAGGATCTTGGGGGTGGGCACGATACACGGAATCCAAAGTACCATCAGGGTAGTGGCGGACTCCCTCAGACATCGGTGCGTTGGTGGTTCTTTGTGTCCGGGGATGGGCGTCCAGGTACACACCGGCTCACTCCTTGGCGGCCGCTTATCGGGGCCTGGAGCCTGGGGCTCGCTCTGGCCACTTCGGAGGTGCGGTGCCCCCGGCCTCTCGGCCTGGGGCTCGGTCACTCAGGCACGGCTGGCTGCCGGCGGAGCTCACGGGCGTATCACTGCAACTCCCCCTGGCTTCTGCTCCGCGGCTACTGAGTGAGCCCTCATCTGGGACTCTCCTCAGCTCTTTCTGGGACAGTGGCGCGGCTGCCCCTCTGTTGGTCTTCCTTGGTCTCTTGTGTTCTGGGGGCCTCTGGATGTCTGGAGTTTTGATCTCCTCCATACCTGCTTCATGCCCTGGAGGACGGGGCTGTGGCCCCCCCCACACCCTCTAGCACAGGGGTGCTCAATCCCAGTCCTCGAGAGCTACTGTCCTGCAGCTTTTAGATGCATCCCTACTCCAACACAGCTGAATCAAATGAATGGCTTGTTATCAGGCCTTTGCCAAACACGATGGCATGCTGAAGAGGTAATCAAACTATTTGATTCAGCTGTGTTGGAGTAGGGATGCATCTAAAAGCTGCAGGACGGTAGCTCTCGAGGACCGGGATTGGGTACCCCTGCTCTAGCAGATCATTACATGAAGGAACCTTTAAAAAGAAAAAAACGAGCGCGTCCATGCTCACAGGTGTACACACGGGTGATCACACCCACAAACTACACCCTTTTTGGCTCCTACCTCAAAGCACACTGTGTTCTGTTGATCTTATGTGCTGCACAATAATGTTTAATATTTAGTATTTACTGTCATATTCCCATATATCATTGTGATGTTGTTTATTCTATTACTCTTGTTCTCTTCTGCTTGCTTGCTTTCTTTTTTCTTTCTCAGCAGGTGATCCAGGTGATTGATATATGCATTTTTTTTTCTCTGCCCATTCTGTTGGTTTTTGTCTTTTGCCCTTCTCCCCCGTCCCTCTTCTCAGCTGTTTCTCTTTCCCTCTTTCTTTCTCCCCTTCTTTCCCCCAGTCAAGTCTGTCCCGTATTCAGTAAGTGAAAATAAAATAAACAATAAAAGGTGAATCAAATGGACCATTACGGCAAGGCTGGGATGGTCAATTTGGTAAAGTAAATCCGTTGGGCATCTTTCTTTGCCTTTAGACAACAATTCTGATGGCAAAAGAGCCAAACGGGACAGGCAAAAAAAAAAAAAAACAGTGTGCAAATCTGATCGGGTGTGAAGTTGGTCCTGTCCTCCAAGGAGCTGTCTTCTTTTAGTCGTTTTCTGACAGTCTCCACGGCCTCCGTCGTGGGTATGCAAGTGAAGAGAGACACTACATCAAAGGACACCATAGTTTCATCTGGATCCAGGGTAAGTTTCTGGATCTTGTCGGTGAAGTCGGTGGAGTTCTTGATGTGGTGTGGGGTGTTCCCCACAAGAGGAGCAAGGATGGTAGCAAGGTGTTTAGCAATGTTACAAGTGGCTGAGTTTATGCTACTGACTATGGGTCTGAGTGGGACAGCTTCCTTGTGGATTTTAGGAAGTGGGGTTACTCCCACCAGTGCCGTAGCTCCGCAAACGCACATAACGCACACTGCGTAGGGCACCAAATGGCCGGTAGGGCACCAAAAAAATCAGGGTCGTAAAAAAAAAAAGTAAACCATATTAATACTATAAATATCATATGCATTAATATGGTTAAACAATACAAAAGCAACATAAAACAATTTTCCCGAGAAAAGGGGTGAATCTGCTTTGTGCCCTGTCTCCAGTCTCCTCCTGGTGCCCCCCCACTCCCAGTGGTCTGTTCTATAATTGGTAAACACCTGTTTGAACATGGCCTCGAAACGGCAACAGGAGTCAGGAGCGGAGAAAAGAAAGAAGAAGAGGAAGCGTGATGAAACTCAGGCGTCGCTTGCCGGTAAGGCAATGTTTAAATAATAATAATAATAAAAAAAGTTCATTATTGTAGCCCTTGCTTGCACGCTCATGTCCGTCAACTCTGTGATAGCTCCTGTTAGCAGTGTTCATACTGTGTTAACAAATGTTGCAAATGATTGATGTTGGGTAGTTTGTTTACGTTGTGGATATGAATATAGAATGGACTACTAAAAGCAACTCATCATGGTCACTCAATTGACGGTTTTCAGATAACGTTAGCAATCGTGACTCGTGAGACTAGCATTTCCCTCCTCAGGTTGCTAGCTGGCTAACGTCATGCATGCTACTGATTAACCTTAACTTTGGGATAGGTCAGTGATGCAGTCAAGTATTATTATCAGATTAGACAAGATTACTTTGTATGTTGCTGCATTTCAGGATATCTATAAAGACGCATATCTTATTTATGCCATTGACGTCTGAACACATAAATAGTTCTCGTCTTTCTTTAGGTTCATAGATCAGGGGCGACATCTGTTGGTGAAACTGTAATATGAAACCTATATCTTCCAGTAATATAGATTTCCTACTTGCGCATTTATATCAAATTATGTACAGCATGTTTATATTGCCATTTGCCATTATGAAAATCTATACATGTAAAATATAGTTAGTAATTTTTAAATGTACCAGTGACTTACTTAATTTATTAGTCTTATAATGCAATCTTTCGTAGGCCTACTGTAGATTCAAAATTGTATTTCTGTAAAATCCCTGAATATTTTCTCTTGTATGCAGGGTCAATGCTTAAATATGTTCAAGGAGGATCTCAAGGACAGGATGAACCATCCAGTAGTAGTGCCATCCCTGGACATCAACCACCAGCCATTGTAGACCCTGCAACAATCCCTAGCCAAGAAGAACAAGAACCATCAACCACCAGTTCAGGTACAGTTCCATACACAAGTACCACTGAGAGTCCTGTCACTGAGAGACTATCAGAAAGTGACACTGTGGAGACATGTGTGCCCCCTTCAACCGATCCTGCTCTTTGGCCAGCTCACATTGTAGATGCTGATCGTGTTGAAATTGTGCGGAGAGGTCCTTTTAATGTCAGCTCTGATTTTAATTTTCCAAAGGGGCCTGATGGAAGAGCATTTCACACTAGCCTTAAGTTCAAAATTCTTCCCAATGGAGAAAAGGTTCACCGGAGCTGGTTAGTGTACTCACCGCAGAACAATGCTGTGTTCTGCTTTGCATGTAAGCTTTTCAGTGTGAAGGATATAAAGCTGAGTACAGAGGGCTTCAGTGACTGGTCGAACATCAACATCCGTTTGAGGGGTCATGAGTGTAGCCAAGACCACATACAGTGCATGCTTAAGTGGAGAGAACTGGACACACGGCTAAAGAAAAGCATGGCAATAGATCAACAGGAGTTGACCTTACTAGAGGCAGAAAGGAAAAAGTGGCGAGAGATTCTCAAACGATTACTCTCAATAACTCTCTCACTGGCTTCCAGAAATTTGTCTTTTAGGGGCTCTTCTGACTGTCTTTATGAGCCGGACAATGGCAACTTCTTGAAGGAAGTAGAGCTTATGGCAACATATGACCTTGTAATGGCAAATCACTTGGCCAACATAAAAGATGAAGGTTCCCACACACATTACCTCAGCCCTGAGACACAGAACGAACTAATTCAGATTATCTCTTCAGAAACATTCCGCGCCATTGTGAAGCAAATCCAGTTGGCAAAATACTTCTCCATCATTCTTGACTGTACTCCAGATGTGAGTCACACTGAACAAATGTCAGTCATAGTACGCATTGTTTGTTTCCAAGCACAACCAGATATTAAAGAATACTTTCTTGGCTATATAAATGTGGAGCAAACAACTGGCCTTAACCTGTCCAATGTTGTCCTTGACAAGTTGAAGGAGCTTGGCATTCCATTTGAAAACTGTCGAGGACAGGCCTATGACAATGGGGCCAACATGAAGGGGAAGAAGCAAGGTGTTCAGGCCAGACTGCTACAATTAAACCCGAGAGCATTGTTTGTGCCTTGTGGAGCTCACACGATGAATCTGGTCATAGCTGATGCTGCCAAGTCCTCTCCAGATGCAACTGGCTTCTTTGGGTATTTGCAGAAGTTGTTCAATTTCTTTTCCAGTGCCACCCAGCGATGGGCCATTTTAACAAAACATGTGAAATTGACACTTAAATCTTGGAGTGACGTTAGATGGGAAAGCAGGCTTCAAAGTGTAACTGCTGTCCGGAGTCAGACAAAAGAAGTGAGGGATGCTCTCCTGGAGGCCAGAGAAGCTGTAAGTGATGCAGTCGCAAAGGTGGAGGCTCAAGTGCTTGCTGAGGAAGTAGCCTCATTTCGATTTTTGATTTGCTCCATCGTGTGGTGTGAACTTCTTACAATCACAAACCAGGTGAACAAGTTACTACAGTCCAGCTCCATGCAGCTCGATGTTGCTGTCAGGCTCATTGACACTGCCAAAAGTAACCTCTCTAAATACAGACAGTCTGGGTTTGATGAGGCTGTGTCAGCTGCCAAAGAACTCTGTGAGGCCCTGAACATAGAACCACAGTTGAAGGAGAAAAGGCTCAGGAGCACAAAAAGGCAGTTTGCATATGAAGCTGTTGATGAGCCCCTCCATGATGCCCTTAAAAAGCTTGAGGTCACATTTTTCAATTGTGTTGTGGACTCTGCTTTAATCTCCCTACAGGAGAGGTTTGAGACCATGAATCAAGTGAAGGAGAAATATGGAGTGCTGCTTGATTTCAGCAAAGTGAATGGGATGTCCAAGGAGGATTTAAAAAAACACTGCACTGAAGTACAGAAGACACTGACAGATAAGGGAGTAGCTGACATTGATGGACCTGAGATGATGCAGGAAATCATCAACCTTCCTCAGCTGCCACCACAGACGTCTGCTTTGGAAATGCTGTCATTTTTACATGACAATCAGCTTCAAGAGGTATATCCCAATCTGTGGATTGCTCTGCGTATTGCACTGACCCTGCCTGTCACAGTTGCCTCTGCTGAGCGAAGCTTTTCAAAGCTCAAACTCATTAAAACGTACCTGCGTTCATCAATGGGGCAGGAACGTTTAAGTGGTCTGGCTGTTATCAGCATCAATGGTGACGTGGCTCAGAAGCTATCATATGATGACCTTATAGCTGATTTTGCAACCAGAAAATGCAGGCGTGTGCCTCTATAGGCCCTAGAGAGGCACACCACGCCTGCATTTTCTGGTTGTCAGAGTATGCCCTAGAGTCTAGGGCATACTCTGACAACGAATTGTAAAAATGTTTAACATAGTTACTTAAGGAATGTGGCTTTTGTGTTCAAATTCTTATTTTTCTTATTTAAGTTTCTTATTTAAATTCTATTGTGAAACTATTTGTAAATATATTAATAATAATACTATTATATTATATATATTATTTTTTTATAAAAAAAATTACACATTATTGCCAGGCTCTTTGTTCTTGTTCCAATGTTCAATTTTTGTTTCAGTATTTATTTGTAACAGTATTTTTAACCTCCTTTAACCTTATTTATTTGTTTAACTGTCATGTTTGTTGTTATTTAATTAAACAAATTCCACTGAGAAATTCAAAAGTATTAATGTTTTTTTTTTTTTTTTCAGTGGCGGGGGGCACCATAAAGCATTTGTGCTTAGGGCACCCAAATGGCTAGCAACGGCCCTGACTCCCACTAGGTTTATATCTGGGACTCTCCACCATTTGACCTTAGAACTGAAGAAGCTTCTCAGATGAGAGGTGAAATGTCTTCAAGCAACTTAAAGAAGTCCAGACGCTTTTCTTTGCAAGCTCCTTTGACTATCCTTCCATTTTCTTCTGCTTATCAAATTCTGCAGTCTGTCACTGGGCAAACACAGAGAGAAAAATTGATTCACACTCACATCTATGGTCAGTAATGAATCAACAGTTAACCTCACAAATTAAAGAAAAAGGAATCAAGACGGGCTTACCACTCTACAATTTGTAGAGTATTAAATCTCTTAAATCAGCCAGACTATACTGTTTAAGACTTTGTTTAAGACACTAGAATGTGCTGTTCACTTGGTCCAGTACCAGCAAACACCAATGTGACTCTGACATGCTGTAGTACTAACACATATAACAGATATACTTTATAAATGAAAGCATTAAAGTTGATGCTACCAGTGTGCAAGATTCTGTCAAGGGCTATGATAGTCAACAGGGTCTCAAGTGTACCCATAAATACTATTAATTATGGTAAAAACAAACAAGCAAACAAGTTGACAATGATCAGATTTGTTCTGTTGGAGCTGATCCATGTCATGATGCCAGAATAATTACTTGTAACTTAAGTATTAGTTGATTAGGAATATAATGTCCATGGCTTTATTTCTCATGGCAGGGTCTGAAATGCACTGTGGACTTTACAGTGGAGTCGTTCCTTGGGTCCTCGCTGGTGTGTTTTTCAGTGTCAGTGTCATCTGTTCGGCATGCCTTTGGTATGTTAGTATGTTCACAATGGAAAGCCTACTGATGTTTTTATAGCATGCTTTCAAATAATTCATTTGTTTCTTTTTTTGCAGCAAAGTACGAAAGAATGTGAAGCCAAAAGAAGAGGACAGAACTTATATGTCACTGAGCGGTAGAACCGTCAGCTCTTCAGAGTATGATGTCATTAACACAGCTCCAAAGAGTCAGTGATGCTGACCTTGAAAATGACCCAATAGATAAGATTTTTTTCTTAAGATTGTAAGATTTTGCTGTATTTTTTGTTTGGCAGTTAAATGATACTAATGTGAAAAAAAAAATCAGTTATCTGTTATACTAGTCTTTATTGAAATGCATTGAATAACCACTGTGTAGCTAACCAACCTAGCCTAATAGCATGCTTTACATGATGGAATCACTTTAAAGGGGTGTGGTGAAAGCTGAGTGTGAATGAGCATTCAAGGAGTTGATAGTGGAGAGATGCCAAGCACTCTTACTTCACAGTTCTATTATAGCTTTTACGCTCTGACAACTTTTGGCTGATTTAAACAACTCAGTAGTCGACTACTATATACTGGGACAAAATAGCCTCCAGCCATCTGCTCAGTACAGTCTACTGAACAAAAGGGAGGGCAAATTTAGGAGTGTGGAGCAGAGGTTCTGCACAGAGAGCCTTTTTCACTCAATTAAATGCCACCTAGCACTGCTCTGTCCACTGCACCACATCTGATGCAACTTCTCAGGTGAGGTTGGTCAGGGAGCTGGTCAGAAGTAAGAGTTCAGGAAACAGAGATACCACTGATCAACAAATCTGCGCTTTTTCTCTTTTTAAGAGGGATATCTTGCATAGCTATGATGCATTGTTCCATTGGCAGATGGATGTGCAACCTTTGTAATCTCATGTACTATATGAGAGTGCCCTGTAAATTTCCAGTTATCAAATGTAGTTGTTTCTATCTATTCTCCACAGCCAAGAAGATGTAATGCATTTTTGGAATAAACTATCTAACCGTCTGAAGGCCTTGTAGTGACAGATGAGCACAACAAATGATTTGAACTGCTCAATAGTTTGTGTTTTATTGTTGTATTTCTTATTTCACAACATGTTAAATGTTTTCCATGGGTGCCAGGTCTGAGTTTCAGTTTCAATATTCAATATTATTTGTCAGTATTATTTGTATTAGTGTGTTTGTGTCAGGTCTGAACTGCAGGCAGCAATAATAAAGGCAGAATGTAATAAAAATGTATATATCATTCAACAAGTTACTCATCCTATATTTAATAATGCAACCCCATAGTGTGAGTTTTCATATGAACTACATCATAACATGCATGTTAAACAAAGTCCATGATTACTCAGAACACAGGATAGTTGTACACACACCTGAGTCTGCCTTAAAGAAGCTCAGGCAGCAGCAAAATACCAACATTTCCAATACAGTTTACTTTTCGTACATCAGAGTTTCTTGCTCTAATTTTTGTTTGTCTTAAATTCATTTTAGTGCGTAAGGTTTCCATCCTTACTGTCAAGGTCCTGAGTCTGGTGATTCAGTGTTTATGTTTTTGATTATTAATATTCTTTATTTCAGTTAGTTTGTGGTTATACTTTAATGATTTTTAGATCTTATGTTTTGCACTGTGCCTCTTGAGTGTTACATGTGAATTTACAGCCTCTGGTGTGTGACTGTGGGTGGTGATTTAGAAAGACATTTTTTAGTATGCATACTAAATCATTTGTTTTCTGAGCATAGATTACTCATTCTATACTAATCTATTCAGAAAGTCACAGGATCAAGACCAGCACGGTGAAAGATTGGAAGCCAAAGCTTAACACAGGTAGTACACCGCACATACAACATGAAATGAATGAAGAAGGGCTATTGTATGGGGTCACAATGATGCCAGATTAGAATCAATGTTAATATTTTCAGTTTCAATATTAATTGTCAGTGTCATTTTAAGCTGGCATCGTTTTAACACCATAAAAGGGATGTAAAAAAGACCTAATTATTAAGAATAATTTTTGTCTGCATTATTCTGCAGATTCTTTTTTCTCCTCGGTGCTCATGTAAAAGAACTGAAATGTGTGTTCAGTGTAAAGTCTCTATGTGACACTGACTTTTATGAAAGAACTCCAAGTCACCAATCATGGATGATCTGATATCCTCGTGTTGGTGTTGTTCTCAGACCATCATGAAAATGTTGTTCCAGGTTCAACATTGCAAGTGACCAATCACATTGTTGTGACGTTATTCTTTTGCGCGCCAAGCCATTCGTGCATTTATGAAATTCCAATGTTGCAAGGACAATATCAATTCTGGTTACTGTTTATTAAAGGGTTACGGTTAGGGTCAGGGTCCGTTGATCGGCAGACAGAGGCGGTTTCACGCAGCTTTAGTACAGTTTTTTGTTTTACGCCGGTTTTTCCCGAAGTCGCAAAAGTATGACGTCACAACATTCTGATTGGTCACTTGCAATGTTGATCCTGGAACAACATTTAGTATGATGATCTGGGAACAACACCAACACGAGGATATCAGATCAACCACCAATGATCACTGTATTACTGTGAATATCTTTAACCCTCTAAAGCACAGCCCTGCCCCAGGGCAGCAACAAGTGTTTTTTTAAAGCCTAATGCCCAGTACATGTGAAATTATTCCAACCAATCAGAGTGTTAGGAAAAGTATCAAATTTCAGTCCAGTAAGAGGTTTCAGTCAAGCATCAATCGAGATGTTAAGGCTGGGCATCCTTTTCTGACACATGGTCATATGACCGCATGGTGTGAGAAAAAGTTAAGAATGGTTGTCCTAATAATCAAATAGTACATGGACTGGTTCTTATATAGTGGTCAGACTGGCTCTTATATAGCGCTTTCCTACTCTTCTGAGCGCTTTACACAACTTGTGCATTCACACCAGCACATTTTCTTAGTGCTTTCTACTAACATTCACACTCCAATGGATGTATCTTGTCAAAGGACATTTAGCATGCAGACTAGGGGAAGCCAGGAATTGAACCACTAACCTTCTACTCAGTTAATGACCTGCTCTACCTCCTGAGCTACAGCCACCATTGTCATCATAATCATTATTTAGAATGACATAAACTGCAAATCAAAAAATATATGTGAGTGTAAGAATATGTATAGAGGGTTTTTGTCAGGTTTTATGAAGGTTTTTTTTATTTTACGTCATCAGAAATCCAGTTTTTCCTTTGGTCACTTTTGAGGGAGATTTTGATAACAATGTGTATGTAATTATTTGTTCATGTATTTCTACAAAAAAAATTATACACATTTCACATGCTGCTGCTGTGATGCCTCTTGTACAGCGGGAAGCCATCAAAACCTTTCTCCATTTCACGACGACAGCTGCTGGCCACAAAGGACAGGATGAAGCTGGAACAGCTTCCTATCGAAGAAACATTGTACGGATGAGCAAATGGTGCCATTTAGGGGCAAGAGGAAATTCAAGCAGTACCGACCCAGTAAATCAAGAAAACGCAGTTTCAAAATATTATTCCTTGAAATAACACTGTGATTTGTACAAGCAGCTTTCCTTCTTGGAGGCTCTGGGGGGTCCTTGGAGGCCCCAGTGTCAGAGTGCTAAATTCGCTGCTCGCATAAAGGAGAAATCAACAATATTCTACATTTGGACACCACGGCGCCAGCTGCCCAAGGCTGGAGCCCACCAAAACAACTCCCTGATAACGACTGTGTGATGACTATTCTTCCCATCCCATGACCTTCCAAACGCCTTCGATGCTTGTTCCTGCGGGGGAAGGCAGCGGGTCTGCGTGCCGCGCTGAAATGGTAGCATGGTGCAGGACGACTGCTGTGTTCCTTCGAATCACCCCCCACCCCCCTATCCATCCCCTGTGGCTTGTCATGTGCTCTGATGTTGTGATGTGGACATTAATGTGCTCTCTGTGCAGAGGAGTTTTTTTTTTTTTTTTTTTTTGTTTCCTGTTCTCATGCTGTCCTCGCATAGGTTGCCCAGCGTGTGAAGAGGTCTCTTTTTTTTCCTCTTGTACTTTTCCCAATGTTGTGTAATTTTTTCAGTGTTATTCTCCCAACGCTGCCGATCTCCGACTGTATTCCCTTGTGTTGTCTTGTTGTTGTGTGTGTAAGTCGGGGGGGGGGGTCCTATTCCTCTGTGGGGCAACCTGCATATGGCCAAGAAAGCATTCATTCATTCATTCATTCATTCATATGTCAATATGTTTCAAAAATGTTTTCAATTCTTCACATTTTGGGAAGATTTCCAGATGTTTTTATTGCTTTCTAATAGTTGTGTAATGGTGTCTGAGTTAATAATTTTCTTTGTTGTTTTATACTATTGTTGCACAACAAATATCTTGGATTATATCTGAAATATATATATTTTAGGCAATAAAATGGCCCAAAATGAGTTATAATATGATGTTGAGTAATTTTCAACATGTACCATCAAAATGTGCGCAGTAGGGTATTAAATCATTTTACAAAAGTGCTTTGTTAAGACAGTAAGTTCATTTGGCTTCAACACAGTACATAATTTTACATATTGTTTGACTATTTGACACTGAGATCAAATATGTTGTGTAGTTCACACTGTTACTGTTTTTAACTTTCAATTTCTTGTTTAGAAAATAGAAACATTAATCTACTTTATTCCTTCAGCCAAATAATGAACATTATTACTAAGTGAATAGAAATGTTTACAGCACATTCAGTGGTGCAAGACGTGTTGTGGAGATCATGGTCAGAAAAGAAGGTGTTACTGTTAACAGCCACTTCTGGTAAAAGCATCTATCTAATATTGACACTCATACTTTTGTGTTATTTCCTCTTTTTACATCGCTTCCTGAACAGTTCTTAAAAAACCTCACATATGTGGAAATGACTTCTCTATGAAGCTCGTAAGAATGTAAGTTTTTATATCTTAAATATGGAAGAAATATCAAGGTTTTATGCAAAGCTAACATTTCTATCATTCTTTGATTCACTGCGATTTAGATTAAACATCATATTTGTCGAGGAAAAAGTTCCACAGGGAAAATGTGAAGGATTTTCTTTTTCTCTCGTCTATCATGTTTATGAACATAACTTTTTGAAATAAGAGCTCTACGCTGGTATCTTAGCAGATTTTTTGAGGCTGAATAATTATCCTCGTAGTGACAGTAGTTACATGCGAACGCTGGGCTTTGCAAAATTACCATTACTGTCATTGTCACATATTTTAAAGATAATAATGAGCCCTGTTACTGAGTGAAAAAATGTGCTGTATTACACTGTTATCTTGAGCTAACGCACTAAAAATATTCTCAAACATCATTTGAGAGTTTTAACAGAATACATAAAAAAATAATTTACTTCACTTTTCACCATAACAGCTTGTCACTGGTAATGTTTAACAAATAATCATGTAAATTGTTTCCTGTGCAAACTTCAGACTCCTTTAAACTTCACTTTTTTGTAACAAGATGGCTGGAACTCTGACTTTACTTCTCATTAGTTCTCTGCTGCAGGGTGAGTGAAGGACAATCAGCATCATGTAAAGATTATTATTTAACATGAAACATCTACTAAACTACAAAGGGTGTCCATTTATTAGATATTTAACAGTAAAAATATTTAGCATTTGTACCTGAATTACACACTGAAGTCCTAGCAGCAGTGATAACTCTGGATAAAGGCTGCAATAATTAAAACTGTACTGTTGCTGTAAATTACTGTTTGCATTTCTTTTTTACAATTCATTGTGTTGTGTTTCAGGTGCACTGTGTAGAATATGGGAGGTCACTATGCCACAGAATATAAATGTTTTGAGAGGATCCTGTGTGACCATTCCCTGCTCCTTTGATGTTGAGAGGAACCATAAAAATAACTTAGATGATTCATGTGAAGCATATTGGATTTATTCAACTTCATTTAACAGTGAAAATGCAAAACTAAAGCCAACTAAAGAAATGACAGGACACTTAAAAAAGAAAGACTGCACCACAACTTTCAATAATGCAAGTCTTCTTCAAAGTACTAGATATTACTTCAGACTGGAGTGTAATAATGCACTGATATACACTTTTAAACAAGCTGGTGTAGATATTTCACTCATAGGTAAGTTTTTATATAAATGACACGAGTCAAGCTGCTTTGACTTCATTGTGAATTCACTGGATTTTACACAGCATATAAAAACCTGAAATGAAATACTGCTCATTTCTTTATTGACTGATCTTTTTGCCAGATGATCCTCCCTCTCCGACTCTGACTCCATCCACACTGGAGGTGGAGGAGGGAGCCTCAGTGAGTCTGACGTGCTCTGCTCCAGCTCCATGTTGGTCTCATCCTCCAGCTCTGACATGGAGCCCTAACCTGGGCCAGAGTCAGGAGACACTGCAGGAGAATCAGGACAAAACTAAAGTCAAGACCTCTGTTATGAATTTCACTGCTTCTCACCTCCATCATGGAAATAAAATCTCCTGCACTGCTGTCTACCAGAAACAAGATGGTAGCCCTGATGTCACTGCTGAAACAAGTTTAACTCCTGATATTTCAAGTAAGTTTATTTGTCCTCTACTGTAAATAATGTCACTGCTATTGACTGACTTTTCTTGACTTTGTTCAAATTAGACATAAAACAGCTAGTAACGTAATGATTTTAGTTATTCTGCAATCATGACTTCTCTGGGATTTGCAAAACATAATGGAAGACTTAAGCTCCTAAATGTTGATAAATATACAAACTTTTCCTTTTAAATTGATTTCCTTGATGTATGATTGTCTTAATGATTAAAGTCAACTGCAGGTCTTCCTTTCTGAGAATATATGACCTAAAATATCCAGTAAAACATACAATTTCCAAGCAATATTGTTTACTTCTGTAGGAACTCTCTAATACTGGCTTAGAATAAAGCAATTCTACATGTAATGAGTCACATTTGACAATTTTTTAAAGTTTAAACTACAATTCTTATTTTTTGTCATATTAACATGTAGGTTTTTTAAAAAAAAAAAAATTTAGTTATTTCACTTTACACATGTGTTTGTATACGTTTTTAATTTCACTCTGGTGCTCAAACTGGAAAGTATTTGCAGAGCAGTTTTACTTTTGTCACTTGGCTTTATGGTCTGTAGTGGCACGTTCCATTAACAATTCAGTCAGAGTGCAAAAGAAGCTGTGATGTCTGTCTTTCATAATATTAAAGTGAACAAATTACCTTTCAATTTCATTAATATTCCTACTTTATTGATTACATGCCCTGACTATTATCCAAATAGAATTCTATTAGTATGATTGAATGGGGACACTGTGTACTGTGTGGAGTTTGCATATTCTTCCTGTCTGATTGGGTTCTGTCAGGGCACTCTGGCTTCCTCCCACAGTTCAGAGATGTGCACAGGGTTTGGTTAACTAGTGATTGTTAACTGCCCGGACTTGAGTATATGAGTGTCTCTATATGTTAGTTCAGTAACAGATTAGCAACTGGTCCAGGGTGTATCCTGCCTCCTGCCACATGCCAACTGGGACATGCTCCAGATCCCTAGCGACTCTGAACTGGAGAAGTAGAAAAAATGGAATCGACTGTAGTACAATATACAAATTATTGTAATGAAATTAAAAGCATTATCTTTTTCAGGTGGAACGTGGGGGATCACAATGCCACAGAATATAAATGTCGTGAGTGGATCCTGTGTGATCATCCCCTGCTTCTTTGACGTAGAGAAGAGCTATAAAAACATGTTAGATCATACATGTAGAGCATATTGGGACAATGGAGCTGCAAAACTGCTTGCAACTAAAGAAATGAGAGGAGACTTAACAAAGAAAGACTGCACCACAACTTTCAATAATGCAAATCTTCTTCAAAGAAGTAAATACTACTTCAAACTGGAGTGTAATAATGCACTGTTATACACTTTTAAACAAGCTGGTGTAGATATTTCATTCATAGGTAAGTTTTTATATCCATATAAAGACAATTCATGTGAATAAATGACACGAGTCAAGCTGCTTTGACTTTGACATTGTGAATTTATTGGATTTAACAGAGCAAAAAAAACCAACCCTTAAATTAATTACTGCTCATTTGTTTATTGACTGATGAAAATATTTCTTCCCACCACAAGATCCTCCCTCACCGACTCTGACTCCATCCACACTGGAGGTGGAGGAGGGAGCCTCAGTGAGTCTGACGTGCTCTGCTCCAGCTCCATGTTGGTCTCATCCTCCAGCTCTGACATGGAGCCCTAACCTGGGCCAGAGTCAGGAAACACTGCAGGAGAATCAGGACAAAACTAAAGTCAGGACCTCTGTTATGAGTTTCACTGCTTCTCACCTCCATCATGGAAATAAAATCTCCTGCACTGCTGTCCACCAGAAACAAGATGGTAGCCCTGATGTCACTGCTGAAGCAAGTTTAACTCCTAATATTTCATGTGAGTTTATTTTTCTCTTCTCAAATGAAATAAATAGTAATAACATTTAAATAGTAGTAGTAATGTATTTAGTAATAAATACAGTTATCTAGATCTGTTATTTATTCTCTCATTTAGTCAGTCACATTTGACAGTTGCTTTTCATTTTGCAGTTTTCAGTTTCAGAGTTTCACTTACTATATATATTATCATGTATTTTCCCCAAGTTATGATATTCGTTTTGTGAATACACAACCAGTAAAACAGAATTATTAAAAAAAACAAAATTCAGATAACTGTTATGTGATGTGAGAATGAGGCCCCAGTTCCAGACTCAGGCCACAGAAAATAAATAAAAAAATCAACCTTTGTTCAGGTGTAGCAGAAAAATCCAGATGGTAGCCAATAAAGTCTTTGAATGCAAACCAGGACAAATGTGAGTGAGAAAATGAATATTCAACAGTCCAATGCAACAAAGAAATGTGGGTAGATAGAGGCAATAAATACACACTCATTAAATATGGATAATGAACACAAGTGGGTAAAGTGGGACTGTAGCTCAGGGGAGGTGAGGTTGAGTGTAGCTCAGGGCTGTGCAGAGATGTTTAAAGGGGCGGTGCTCAAAGTTAAAAAGGGGCACATAGAACCAGGCTGAAGCCACACCCACCAACCATCAGGAATCTAATATTTGGAACATCATCATACTATATCACTGTCATCAGGTGGGGACAGTGCAAAGCAAACTTAGCCCATGTTTTACCTGATGGGTACAATGTTGTTGTTGAGGGGTTACTGCTGCTCCTGCTGCTGATAGTGCTGGAGGGCAGGGCTGTGTTGGTCTGAGACTGTAAAAAGTCCTTATGAGAAATGGTTGCTGATTAAGCAAGTGTTATGAAATAATAATAAAATGCAAAGATTGGTGACAGCGCTTGGAACCATAAGGCAATAAAATTGTGAGAAATAAACTAGGCTCTGCCTGTGAATCACTCTTTCTCATCTATCACTCTCCACTTGCTGTCCATCTGACAACAAGGCACACTTTGCTATTGCATTAATCTATTATTTAATTATCCACACTTAACAACTCTTGTACCTCTATAATAAAGTAATGATAGAAAATGTTATAGAACCAAAACATTGTGTTTATTATTATTATTATACTTGAATACCTTTGCAGTGGAACAGCTGGTACATGTGTTATTGATACCTGTGCTCTTTTTAATGTAGCTGGTGAGAGATCCACTGCCTCACACAACTCCTTTTAACACTGGTTCCTCCTCATGTCCTTACAGGGCATGTCTGGACAATATCACATCATGAGTTATAATTTAAAAAATCTATACTCATAAAAAACCTTCTCCAGAATACTGTATATACTATGGCCACAAGTTTGCATCATGGTGTTGATCCAGAATAATTCCCTCATTATTTATTCCTAGTGCTATAATAATAAAGGGATAAAAATAAACAAGTAATAAACATGAAATAATGTATTTATGAGGATTCAATTTGTTTGACTGCACACTCTGTGCAGGCAGAAAGTTTATTAAATGTTTAAACTGTAAAGATACAATAATTTTGTAAAATCAGCATTTTGTCATATTTGAAATGTAAATCTAATATATTTTGTTTCTTAATGTATTTTCTTTAATAACATAGGGTGTGTTTTAAAAAAAATCATAATTATAATAATCCATAATTATTTGGATATGCGTGTCAGATTCTGTTCAGTGAAATATAAGCCCTCCAGGAAGGCAGGAAAAGCCCTGTAACTTACTTTAAAACGAAATATGTTCCCTAAAACGGTGGACAGAGCTACAGACCTTTACCCAGTTAGCTGGCAGCTAATGACCAGCACTACTTGTGCAGTTAATAAAAAGACAGGTAATGTTTGTCGCGCTGTTGCACACACAGCACGCTCATCTGTTTCAATTTGTCATACTAGGTGTACGCTGTACACCTGGTTACTGGTTTTTTTGCATCAGTCTGCGTCTCCCATTTAATTTGCTTCTTCTACAGCTCTGCATATGGTAAGCCATTTCTGCCAAATATTGCAAGTTTTCTAACACATCTGGTTAAGAAATGGCGTAAGAAATGCAGTTTAATGCCATGGGGAAGGCCCTGCATAGTTTCAAGAAAACAGCGTTTTTGTCATGGTCCTGGGTTGGTGACTCAGCGCTTTTAGTTCGTTATCATTTTCTTGATGATGATTGTTTAAGTTCTATCTGTTATATTCAGTCTGCGTCTGTATCTGTCTGTCTATGGTGTCACCCCATCTGTTTGTGAATCTGTCTGTTTAGTTCAATGTCTTGTCTGGTTCCATGTGTCTGAGTTTCCTGTTTTATTGTGAAGGCCTGTGTTGTATGTGAGTGTGCTCAGTTTACGTTTCCCCTGTTGTCAAGGTTCGAGTTTTTGAGGAGGAGACAAACGACTGCATGGTCCTCAGTAGATGTCAAAATAGTGATTTTTATTATACATATGTACATATGGGGAAGATGAGCATCACAAGCCTCCCTTGGAGGGTCCTTAAAAAGACATCCACCTTTGTGCCTAAGGACAATAAATGTCCATTCCCCAAAAAGTGCTATAAAAACTTTATATATTCATTTTTTTTTCACTTTAAATTGGTCAGTCTATTAAAACTATTTCTCCCTGAAATATTCATATAAAGTTTTAATTATATTTTCGTTGTTTTAACCCTTTAAATCCCAGTTTCATTACATGAGCGCCCTGTTTTTTTAGCCCCAAAAAACTAAATATTTTCCAAAAAGAACATTTGAAGTAATATTTGATTGTTATTATAATTAGGCCTTTAGATGGGTCAAAGATTGGCACCAACATTCATTTTGACCTGCCATTATTTTTTTTGCAGGAGCACATTAAGAAAAATGCATCCACCTTTATACCTAAGGACAATAAATGTACATTCCTCAAAAAGTGCAATAAAAATATTAAATAATTTTTTTTTCACTTTAAATTGGTCAGTCTTTTAAAACTACTTCTCCCAGAAATATTCATATAAAGTTTTAATTATATTTTCGTTGTTTTAACCCTTTAAATCCCAGTTGTATTACAAAAAAACTAAAAAAACCCCTGTGTGTTCTCCTGCCTGTTGCCGGTTCGTCTGTGTAACTCCGTGTCAGTCTGTTACCCTGTGTTCCACGGTGTCCTGTTCCTCGTCTGCGTCTCTCTGCTTCTCATCCCGTTGTCGTATGCTCCCAGGTCTGTTATTTTTAGTTCTCCCAGTTTAGGTGTCTTTAGTTATTTGTTATGCCCCACTGTTTGTTTGCCACTACACCTCTGTAAATAAAACCACCGGTATCTCATCCACTGCCTGCATCTTGAGTCCTTCTTCCAACTCCACACGGCTCGCCTCGGCAGCCGTGACAGTTTTAAACACCTTCACAGCTGACACTGAACACCGGAAAAAAAAACAGTTTTTAATCTGTCTTTGAACGCCATTTTTTGCTGAGCGGCGTTCAAAGACAGGTAAAAGTGCATTTTTTTTCTGCCGTTCATAAAGGGCGTTTAAGACGCCACTTCCTGGTGTAAAATACGGTATTCTGTCAGGTCAATGCCATTAAACAGTGTTTTTTACGGCATTTCTTAAGCAGACGTGCTAGAAAACTCGCGTAGAAAACTCGTGGCTTAAATAGCTTGTCATATGGGCCAAACAGCAAAAAGTGTGTGTCCTGCCTCAAAAAACATCCTACCCAATGTTTCTGCGCAGACGCGCCGCATGCGCACAACACCAAAGCCGAATTAACTTCTTTTTCTCTCACCCATCCGGAATACTTAAGGTTAGGGGTAGGGTTACCGGCTCGTAACCAACGTGCTCTGCCGTCAGGGGCTATCATTGGTTAATGGTAGTCATGTGACTGATGCAAGCCAGATCTTTTATTTTGCAAAACTGTCATTAATAGTTAAATATTATTGTTGAGGGGCACAGGCAGGACTCCGCACGCACACACATAAAACAATTGCCTCAAGAAAAGGGCATTTGGGACACCCATCAGGAAAGGGGCAGGTGCTCAAGCCCTTCCTCGCACGTGCCTGGTGTAGCTCAGAAGGTAGAGCAGGTTATCTACTATTTGGAAGGTTGGCATGCAGACTGGAGCCAATTTGCACACCAAATATCCTCGGGTAACGATATTTAGATGAGCTGTTATCTGATGAACAAAACACTTTCGATGTTATTTTAATTAGAAAACACTTAAACATAAATTAGGTGAATGGATGAGGCATGTTGTATGAAGCGGTTTAAGTTGAGTAGAATAGTGGTATGTAAGAAACAGGGCATTTATCATTTCCATGGGGACCAAACTCTAAATAAGACACAGAGAAAAAGAAGTATCAAAAAGTCCACCATCTGGCTGGAGCCTTTCTATGTGGTGTTTCTCTTCCCACCCACAGAAGGACGGGTAGGTTTACTGGAGATTCTAAAATTGCCCACAGGACAGAATCACTGTCTGTGTCAGTGTACACTGCCTCTCACCCAGTGGCATTTGGGCTAGGCTCCAACCCCCCTGGAAGATGATGAATGGGTAGTTTTTGACACTCAGTAAAAAGAAGTATAAAGTTGGTGAAGTGACTGTAAGTTGCATTGTTCAGTCAGTCAATATAAAGACAAAGAAAAATCATTTTTATTGGATACATCAGTATTTAGAAAGAAAGGGCCAAAGCAACTTCTTACTATCACTCTACAAATTTTCTTGATTAAAGAAAAAAAAGAGTAAATGTGTGCGGTTTGCTCCCTTCTCTCCTGTTTGGTGTTAGATGTGTATGAGTTATTAATTTAATGGGAAAAAATATATATTTTAAAGACATTGTACCCAACCTATAAACACTATTTCTGCAAGGAAAACTGTCTTAACATTTCAGTTTGTATGTTTCTTTGCTCATTTTTCAGATTCACCTAAAAACATTACAGTTTCAGTCAGTTCTTCTGGTCCAGTACCAGAGAACAGCAAAGTGAGTCTGACCTGCAGCAGTAATGCCAACCCAGCAGTGTGGAACTACACCTGGTACAGAGCTGATGGAGACCAGGAGACATTTATCGGAACAGGAACTAGTTTAAACATTCAAGTCTCCAGAGATAGACGATCATTTTTCTGCAAGGCTGAAAATGAGATTGGAGTTGGACGTTCCAGCAGCATTCAAATAGATGTTCAGTGTAAATATCACATTTCACATCTGCTTTACATATCATTAGTATAACCCAGCATCAAAGATTAGGATCATTAGAACTGGAAAATACATGCCGGGCTTTTTGAGTAGTCATCAAATAAAAAAACACAAATGTCTTTGCTTGTCTTGTCACAGTGTTGGGGAGTAATGGAATAAATGTACTGATGTTAGTATTTAAAATACAAAATATGAGTAACTGTATTCCGTTACAGTTACCATTTAAAAAGGTGGTATTCCAAATACAGTTACTTTGTTGAAATAAATGGATTACATGTCGGTCTTTTCCTGTTTCATATGTTAGGCTGTCCCCTCTCTATTTTTGGTAATTCCACACCGGTGGAGACCCAAATAAACGACACATTAAGAGGCTCTAATGCCTGTGTCTCAATCTCGCGGCCCATGTCACCTCTACTTGCAGCCCGCATAATGACGTGACAAAATATTTTTTTATTTATTGTTCAAAAATGTATTTATATATAAAAGCAATATGAGCAGAGTGTAACATGCATAGCCCTGAAGATTATAGCCTCATGGGCAGTGCAGCCCAGTTGTAAGTAAGCTACTAAGATTCGACTGTACACTGTGTTCGTGTTTTTCTCTGAAACAATAAGTTCTGTTGGAGCAGCCTGTCATCGCCTGTCTCTCACTGGCAAAGTTGACCCAGAGCACAAAGTAAAGCTAGTTTTCCGTTACGAGCCCGACACAGAACCGACGTATTAGCCAGAGGTCCCTTTACTACAGTTCGGAGCTGCGGACCTGTTTTATATACAGGTGGAATAGTTTTCTATACGAGATAGCTGTCAGAATTGCAGCCTTACCTAATCTCCTACTGTTACTCATTTTATATTATGATTTAAAAATCTAGTTGGTATTGGTATGGCGAGTATCCTTCAGTAATAGTAATAAATTCCACAGCAACAGTACATTCATGTAGTTGTAAAAAGCATGATAAAATATTAACTAATCCAAAGTATTCAGAATACATTACCCTCATTGAGTAATGTGTATTTGTAACGTATATGTAACATTAAGTAACAGTCTAAGTCTTCTAAACTGTATTCAGCGGAGCTTTGACTGATCCTCTCACAGTGGTAACTCAGTGGGCTACCTGTCAATCAGTCTCATAAATTTGAAAAATGTATCCTTCCATTTTCTTCTGCTTATCAAATTCTGCAGTCTGTCACTGGGCAAACACACAGAGAAAAATTGATTCACACTCACATCTATGGTCAGTAATGAATCAACAGTTAACCTCACAAATTAAAGAAAAAGGAATCAAGACTGGCTTACCACTCTACAATTTGTAGAGTATTAAATCTCTTAAGTCAGCCAGACTATACTGTTTAAGACTTTGTTTAAGACACTAGAATGTGCTGTTCATTTGGTCCAATACCAACAAACACCAATGTGACTGACATGCTGTAGTACTAACACATATAATAGATATACTTTATAAATTAAAGCATTAAAGTTGATGCTACCAGTGTGCAAGATTTTGTCAAGGGCCATGATAGTCAACAGGGTCTCAAGTGTACCCATAAATACTATTAATTATGGCAAAAACAAACAAGCAAACAAGTTGTCAATGATCAGATTTGTTCTGTTGGAGCTGATCCATGTTATGATGCCAGAATAATTACTTGTAACTTAAGTATTAGTTGATTAGGAATATAATGTCCATGGCTTTATTTCTCATGGCAGGGTCTGAAATGCACTGTGGACTTTACAGTGGAGTCGTTCCTTGGGTCCTCGCTGGTGTGTTTTTCAGTGTCAGTGTCATCTGTTCGGCATGCCTTTGGTATGTTAGTATGTTCACAATGGAAAGCCTACTGAGGTTTTTTATAGCATGCTTTCAAATAATTCATTTGTTTCTTTTTTTGCAGCAAAGTACGGAAGAATGTGAAGCCAAAAGAAGAGGACAGAACTTATATGTCACTGAGCGGTAGAACCGTCAGCTCTTCAGAATATGATGTCATTAACACAGCTCCAAAGAGTCAGTGATGCTGACCTTGAAAATGATCCAATAGATAAGATTTTTTTCTTAAGATTGTAAGATTTGTTTGTATTTTTTGTTTGGCAGTTAAATGATACTAATGTGAAAAAAAAATCAGTTATCTGTTATACTAGTCTTTATTGAAATGCATTGAATAACCACTGTGTAGCTAAGCAAACTAGCCTAATAGCATGCTTTACATGATGGAATCTCTTTAAAGGGGTGTGGTGAAAGCTGAGGGTGAATGAGCATTCAAGGAGTTGATAGTGGAGAGATGCCAAGCACTCTTACTTCACAGTTCTATTATAGCTTTTACGCTCTGACAACTTTTGGCTGATTTAAACAACTCAGTAGTCGACTACTATCTACTGGGACAAAATAGCCTCCAGCCATCTGCTCAGTACAGTCTACTGAACAAAAGGGAGGGCAAATTTAGGAGTGTGGAGCAGAGGTTCTACACAGAGAGCCTTTTTCACTCAATTAAATGCCACCTAGCACTGCTCTGTCCACTGCACCACATCTGATGCAACTTCTCAGGTGAGGTTGGTCAGGGAGCTGGTCAGAAGTAAGAGTTCAGGAAACAGAGATACCACTGATCAACAAATCTGCGCTTTTTCTGTTTTTAAGGGGGAGATCTTGCATAGCTATGATGCATTGTTCCATTGGCAGATGGATGTGCAACCTTTGTAATCTCATGTACTATATGAGAGTGCCCTGTAAATTTCCAGTTATCAAATGTAGTTGTTTCTATCTATTCTCCACAGCCAAGAAGATGTAATGCATTTTTGGAATAAACTATCTAACCGTCTGAAGGCCTTGTAGTGACAGATGAGCACAACAAATGATTTGAACTGCTCAATAGTTTGTGTTTTATTGTTGTATTTCTTATTTCACAACATGTTAAATGTTTTCCATGGGTGCCAGGTCTGAGTTTCAGTTTCAATATTCAATATTATTTGTCAGTATTATTTGTATTAGTGTGTTTGTGTCAGGTCTGAACTGCAGGCAGCAATAATAAAGGCAGAATGTAATAAAAATGTATATATCATTCAACAAGTTACTCATCCTATATTTAATAATGCAACCCCATAGTATGAGTTTTCATATGAACTACATCATAACATGCATGTTAAACAAAGTCCATGATTACTCAGAACACAGGATAGTTGTACACACACCTGAGTCTGCCTTAAAGAAGCTCAGGCAGCAGCAAAATACCAACATTTTCAATACAGTTTACTTTTCGTACATCAGAGTTTCTTGCTCTAATTTTTGTTTGTTTTAAATTCATTTTAGTGCGTAAGGTTTCCATCTTTACTGTCATGGTCCTGAGTCTGGTGATTCAGTGTTTATGTTTTTGATTATTAATATTCTTTATTTCAGTTAGTTTGTGGTTATACTTTAATGATTTTTGGATCTTATGTTTTGCACTGTGCCTCCTGAGTGTTACATGTGAATTTACAGCCTCTGGTGTGTGACTGTGGGTGGTGATTTAGAAAGACATTTTTTAGTATGCATACTAAATCATTTGTTTTCTGAGCATAGATTACTCATTCTATACTAATCTATTCAGAAAGTCACAGGATCAAGACCAGCACGGTGAAAGATTGGAAGCCAAAGCTTAACACAGGTAGTACACCGCACATACAACATGAAATGAAAACGCTCCTGCTCAGAGACAGGACAAACTAACCCCTGAAAACACTCCCACCTAGTGTCAACTTGTGTAACTGAATCAGAATCAGAATCAGAATCAGAATACTTTATTGATCCCTGGGGGAAATTATTTTTTGTTACAGTGCTCCATTATAAACCAACATTAAGACAAGACAGACAATATGCTAACTAAGAATAGTACAATATATACATATATATACATACATACATACATAAGTCACTTATAAATAAATATTTGGAAAAGAAACATGTGTAGCTGTAGCAGCAAACAGTGTGTTAAGTGGATGCGTTGTACAGGGAGATGGCCACAGGCAGGAATGATTTCCTGTGTCGTTCAGTGGTGCTTTTCGGTAATCTCAGTCTCTCACTGAACGAGCTCCTGTGACTGACCAGCATGTCATGGAGTGGGTGGGAGGTGTTATCCAACATTGTCTTTATCTTGGACAGCATCCGCCTCTCCGACACCACCTTGAGGGAGTCCAGCTCCATCCCCACAACATTGCTGGCCTTACGGATCAGTTTATTAAGTCTGTTGGCATCTGCGACCCTCAGCCTGCTCCCCCAGCATGCAACAGCATAGAGGATTGCACTGGCCACCACAGACTCATAGAAAATCCTCAGCATTTTCTGGCAGATGTTGAAGGACCTCAGTCGCCTCAAAAAATAGAGACGACTCTGGCCCTTCCTGTAAAGTGCTGTGGTGTTTTTAGCCCAGTCCAGTTTATTGTCAATGTGTACTCCAAGGTATTTATAGTCCTCCACAATGTCAACACTGACCCCCTGGATTGAAACAGGGGTCAAGTGTTTCCTGGTCTTCCTGAAGTCCACGATCAGTTCCTTGGTCTTTGCCACGTTGAGCTGCAGATGATTCTGCTCACACCACGTGACAAAGGAGTCGACCACAGCCCGGTACTCTGTCTCATCATCCCTGCTGATGCATCCAACCACCGCAGAGTCATCAGAAAACTTCTGAAGATGGCAGGTCTCTGTGCAGTGGCTGAAGTCTGTGGTGTAGAGGGTGAAGAGGAAGGGGGAGAGGACAGTCCCCTGTGGTGCCCCTGTGTTGCTAATCACCTTGTCAGACACACACTGTGGGAGACGTACATATTGTGGTCTTCCTGTCAGGTAATCAACAATCCAGGACACCAGAGAAGCATCCACCTGCATCGCTGCTAACTTATCACCCAGGAGGGTCGGCCTGATGGTGTTGAAAGCACTGGAAAAGTCTGCCAAAACTGCCAAAGATGAAAAACATTAAATTCAATTTCTGTAGGCTTTGATAGAAATTTTTATTTATCTGTGCACGTGACAGGTGAACACACCTATATTCATTAATAAGTAATATTGTACATATTATTTATTAATGAAATTTACACAACATCAGTCTTACTGTTACTGTTTTTAACTTTCAGTTTCTTGTTTAGAAAATAGAAACATTAATCTACTTTATTCCTTCAGCCAAATAGTGAACACTATTACTAAGTGAATAGAAATGTTTACAGCACATTCAGTGGTGCAAGACGTGTTGTGGAGATCATGGTCAGAAAAGAAGGTGTTACTGTTAACAGCCACTTCTGGTAAAAGCATCTATCTAATATTGACACTCATACTTTTGTGTTATTTCCTCTTTTTACATCGCTTCCTGAACAGTTCTTAAAAAACCTCACATATGTGGAAATGACTTCTCTATGAAGCTCGTAAGAATGTAAGTTTTTATATCTTAAATATGGAAGAAATATCAAGGTTTTATGCAAAGCTAACATTTCTATCATCCTTTGATTCACTGCGATTTAGATTAAACATCATATTTGTCGAGGAAAAAGTTCCACAGGGAAAAGGTGAAGGATTTTCTTTTTCTCTCGTCTATCATGTTTATGAACATAACTTTTTGAAATAAGAGCTCTACGCTGGTATCTTAGCAGATTTTTTGAGGCTGAATAATTATCCTCGTAGTGACAGTAGTTACATGCGAGCGCTGGGCTTTGCAAAATTACCATTACAGTCATTGTCACATATTTTAAAGATAATAATGAGCCCTGTTACTGAGTGAAAAAATGTGCTGTATCACGCTGTTATCTTGAGCTAACGCACTAAAAATATTCTCAAACATCATTTGAGAGTTTTAACAGAATACATAAAAAAATAATTTACTTCACTTTTCACCATAACAGCTTGTCACTGGTAATGTTTAACAAATAATCATGTAAATTGTTTCATGTGCAAACTTCAGACTCCTTTAAACGTCACTTTTTTGTAACAAGATGGCTGGAACTCTGACTTTTCTTCTCATTAGTTCTCTGCTGCAGGGTGAGTGAAAGAAAATCAGCATCATGTAAAGATTATTATTTAACATGAAACATCTACTAAACTACAAAGGGTGTCCATTTATTAGATATTTAACAGTAAAAATATTTAGCATTTGTACCTGAATTAAACACTGAAGTCCTAGCAGCAGTGATAACTGTGGATAAAGGCTGCAATAATTAAAACTGTACTGTTGCTGTAAATTACTGTTTGCATTTATTTTTTACAATTCATTGTGTTGTGTTTCAGGTGCACTGTGTAGAATATGGGAGGTCACTATGCCACAGAATATAAATGTTTTGAGAGGCTCCTGTGTGACCATCCCCTGCTCCTTTGATGTTGAGAGGAACCATAAAAATAACTTAGATGATTCATGTAAAGCATATTGGAGTAATTCAACTTCATTTAACAGTAAAAATGCAAAACTAAAGCCAACTAAAGAAATGACAGGAGACTTAAAAAAGAAAGACTGCACCACAACTTTCAATAATGCAAGTCTTCTTCAAAGTACTAAATATTACTTCAGACTGGAGTGTAATAATGCACTGACATACACTTTTACACAAGCTGGTGTAGATATTTCATTCATAGGTAAGTTTTTATATCCATATAAAGACAATTCATATGAATAAATGACACGAGTCAAGCTGCTTTGACTTCATTGTGAATTCACTGGATTTTACACAGAATATAAAAACCTGAAATTAATTACTGCTCATTTCTTTATTGGCTGATCTTTTTGCCAGATGATCCTCCCTCACCGACTCTGACTCCATCCACAGTGGAGGTGGAGGAGGGAGCCTCAGTGAGTCTGACGTGCTCTGCTCCAGCTCCATGTTGGTCTCATCCTCCAGCTCTGACATGGAGCCCTAACCTGGGTCAGAGTCAGGAGACACTGCAGGAGAATCAGGACAAAACTAAAGTCAGGACCTCTGTTATGAATTTCACTGCTTCTCACCTCCATCATGGAAATAAAATCTCCTGCACTGCTGTCTACCAGAAACAAGATGGTAGCCCTGATGTCACTGCTGAAACAAGTTTAACTCCTGATATTTCAAGTAAGTTTATTTGTCCTCTACTATAAATAATGTCACTGCTATTGACTTACTTTTCTTGGCTTTGTTCAAATTAGACATAAAACAGCTAGTAACATAATGATTTTAGTTATTCTGCAATCATGACTTCTCTGGGATTTGCAAAACATAATGGAAGACTTAAGCTCCTAAATGTTGATAAATATACAAACTTTTCCTTTCAATCAATCAATCAATCAATCAATCAATCAATCTTTATTTATAAAGCACTTTTCATACAAAAAATGTAGCACAAAGTGCTTTACATAGTTAAAAGTAGCCCCCCCCCCCCCCCCCCCCCCACACACACACACACACACACACACACGAACACTTAAAGAGTAAAAATTGGGCTGGGTTCGCACAAATTGATTTCGTTGATGTATGATTGTCTTAATGATTAAAGTCAACTGCAGGTCTTCCTTTCTGAGAATATATGACCTAAAATATCCAGTAAAACATACAATTTCCAAGCAATATTGTTTACTTCTGTAGGAACTCTCTAATACTGGCTTAGAATAAAACAATTCTACATGTAATGAGTCACATTTGACAATTTTTTAAAGTTTAAACTACAATTTTTATTTTTTGTCAAATTAACATGTAGGGTTTTTTAAAAAAAAAATAATTTATTAGTTATTTCACTTTACACATGTGTTTGTATACGTTTTTAATTTCACTCTGGTGCTCAAACTGGAAAGTATTTGCAGAGCAGTTTTACTTTTGTCACTTGGCTTTATGGTCTGTAGTGGCACGTTCCATTAACAATTCAGTCAGAGTGCAAAAGAAGCTGTGATGTCTGTCTTTCATAATATTAAAGTGAACAAATTACCTTTCAATTTCATTAATATTCCTACTTTATTGATTACATACCCTGACTATTATCCAAATAGAATTCTATTAGTATGATTGAATGGGGACACTGTGTACTGTGTGGAGTTTGCATATTCTTCCTGTCTGATTGGGTTCTGTCATGGCACTCTGGCTTCCTCCCACAGTTCAGAGATGTGCACAGGGTTTGGTTAACTAGTGATTGTTAGCTGCCCAGACTTGAGTATATGAGTGTCTCTATATGTTAGTTCAGTAACAGATTAGCAACTGGTCCAGGGTGTATCCTGCCTCCTGCCACATGTCAACTGGGACATGCTCCAGATCCCTAGCGACCCTGAACTGGAGAAGCAGAAAAAATGGAATCGACTGTAGTACAATATACCAATTATTGTAATGAAATTAAAAGCATTATCTTTTTCAGGTGGAACGTGGGGGATCACAATGCCACAGAATATAAATGTCGTGAGTGGATCCTGTGTGATCATCCCCTGCTTCTTTGACGTAGAGAAGAGCTATAAAAACATGTTAGATCATACATGTAGAGCATATTGGGACAATGGAGCTGCAAAACTGCTTGCAACTAAAGAAATGAGAGGAGACTTAACAAAGAAAGACTGCACCACAACTTTCAATAATGCAAGTCTTCTTCAAAGAAGTAAATACCTCTTCAGACTGGAGTGTAATAATGCACTGTTATACACTTTTAAACAAGCTGGTGTAGATATTTCATTCATAGGTAAGTTTTTATATCCATATAAAGACAATTCATGTGAATAAATGACACGAGTCAAGCTGCTTTGACTTTGACATTGTGAATTTACTGGATTTTACACAGCAAAAAAAACTCCTTAAATTAATTACTGCTCATTTCTTTATTGACTGATGAAAATATTTCTTCCCACCACAAGATCCTCCTTCACCGACTCTGACTCCATCCACACTGGAGGTGGAGGAGGGAGCCTCAGTGAGTCTGACGTGCTCTGCTCCAGCTCCAGCTCCATGTTGGTCTCATCCTCCAGCTCTGACATGGAGCCCTAACCTGGGTCAGAGTCAGGAGACACTGCAGGAGAATCAGGACAAAACTAAAGTCAGGACTTCTGTTATGAGTTTCAATGCTTCTCACCTCCATCATGGAAATAAAATCTCCTGCACTGCTGTCTACCAGAAACAAGATGGTAGCCCTGATGTCACTGCTGAAGCAAGTTTAACTCCTGATATTTCATGTGAGTTTATTTTTCTCTTCTCAAATGAAATAAATAGTAATAACGTTTAAATAGTGGTAGTAATGTATTTAGTAATAAATACAGTTATCTAGATCTGTTATTTATTCTCTGTAAGAGTAAAACTACATTTAGTCAGTCACATTTGACAGTTGCTTTTCATTTTGCAGTTTTCAGTTTCAGAGTTTCACTTACTATATATATTATCATGTATTTTCCCCAAGTTATGATATTTGTTTTGTGAATACACAACCAGTAAAACAGAATTATTAAAAAAACAAAATTCAGATAACTGTTATGTGATGTGAGAATGAGGCCCCAGTTCCAGACTCAGGCCACAGATAGTAAATAAAAAATCAACCTTTGTTCAGGTGTAGCAGAAAAATCCAGATGGTAGCCAATAATGTCTTTGAATGCAAACCAGGACAAATGTGAGTGAGAATATGAATATTCAACAGTTCAATGCAACAAAGAAATGTGGGTAGATAGAGGCAATAAATACACACTCATTAAATATGGATGATGAACACAACTGGGTAAAGTGGGACTGTAGCTCAGGGGAGGTGAGGTTGGTTGGCTTTAGCTCAGGAGGGGTGGCTGGGGTGGGTGTAGCTCAGGGCTGTGCAGAGATGTTTAAAGGGGCGGTGCTCAAAGTTAAAAAGGGGCACATAGAACCAGGCTGAAGCCACACCCACCAACCATCAGGAATCTAATATGGAACATCATCATACTATATCACTGTCATCAGGTGGGGACAGTGCAAAGCAAACTTAGCCCATGTTTTACCTGATGGGTACAATGTTGTTGTTGAGGGGTTGCTGCTGCTCCTGCTGCTGATAGTACTGGAGGGCAGGGCTGTGCTGATCTGAGACTGTAAAAAGTCCATATGAGAAATGGTTGCTGATTAAACAAGTGTCATGAAATAATAATAAAATGCAAAGATTGGTGACAGCGCTTGGAACCACAAGGCAACAAAACTGTGAGAAATAAACTAGGCTCTATTGCACTAATCTATTATTTAATTATCCACACTTAACAACTCTTGCACCTAATCTATAATAAAGTAATGATAGAAAAATGTTAAAGAACCAAAACATTGTGTTTATTATTATTATTATACTTGAATACCTTTGCAGTGGAACAGCTGGTACATGTGTTATTGATACCTGTGCTCTTTTTAATGTAGCTGGTGAGAGATCCACTGCCTCACACAACTCCTTTTAACACTGTTTCCTCCTCATGTCCTTACAGGGCATGTCTGGACAATATCACATCATGAGTTATAATTTAAAAAATCTATACTCATAAAAAACCTTCTCCAGAATACTGTATATACTATGGCCACAAGTTTGCATCATGGTGTTGATCCAGAATAATTCCCTCATTATTTATTCCTAGTGCTATAATAATAAAGGGATGAAAATAAACAAATTAAGTAATAAACATGAATTTATGAGGATTCAATTTGTTTGACTGTACACTCTGTGCAGGCAGAAAGCTTATTAAATGTTTAAACTGTAAAGATACAATAATTTTGTAAAATCAGCATTTTGTCATATTTGAAATATAAATCTAATATATTTTGTTTCTTAATGTATTTTCTTTAATAACATAGGGTGTGTTTTTTTAAAAATCATAATTGTAATAATCCATAATTATTTGGATATGTGTTTTAGATTCTGTTCAGTGAAATATAAGCCCTCCAGGAAGGCAGGAAAAGCCCTGTAACTTACTTTAAAACTAAATATGTTCCCTGAAACAGTGGGCAGAGCTACAGACCCTTACCCAGTTAGCTGGCAGCTAATGACCAGCACTACTTGTGCAGTTAATAAAAGGACAGGTAATGTTTGTCGCGCTGTTGCACACACAGCACGCTCATCTATTTCAATTTGTCAGTTGTCACAAGACAACTTACCAACATGTCATAATAAGGTTCATCTCTGTGCTATAGACTATGTGTACGCTGTGAACGCATACTAGGTGTACGCTATACACCTACTAACTGGTTTTTGTTGCATCAGTCTGCGTCTCACATTTAATTCGCTTCTTCTACAGCTCTGTATATGGTAAGCCATTTCTGCCAAATATTGTGAGTTTTCTAACACGTCTGGTTAAGAAATGGCGTAAGAAATGCAGTTTAACGCCATGGGGAAGGCCCTGCATAGTTTCAAGAAAACAGCGTTTTAAACGCCTTCACAGCTGACACTGAACGCTGGAAAAAAACAGTTTTTAATCTGTCTTTGAATGCCATTTTTTGCTGAGTGGTGTTCAAAGACAGGTAGAAATGTGTTTTTTTTCTGCCGTTCAGAAAGGGCGTTTAAGACGCCACTTCCTGGTGTAAAATACGGTATTCTGTCAGGTCAAAGCCATTAAACAGTGTTTTTTACGGCATTTCTTAACCAGACGTGTTAGAAAACTCGCGTAGAAAACTCGTGGCTGAAATGGCTTGTCATATGGACACCGCTCAAACAGCAAAAAATGTGCGTCCTGCCTCAAAACACATCCTACCCAATGTTTCTGCGCAGACGCGCTGCATGCATAAAACACACATAAAACAATTGCCTCAAGAAAAGGGCATTTGGGACACCCATCAGGAAAGGGGCAGGTGCTCAAGCCCTTCCTCGCACGTGCCTGGTGTAGCTCAGAAGGTAGAGCAGGTTATCTACTATTTGGAAGGTTGGCATGCAGACTGGAGCCAATTTGCACACCAAATATCCTCGGGTAACGATATTTAGATAAGCTGTTATCCGATGAACAAAACACTTTCGATGTTATTTTAGTTAGAAAACACTTAAACATAAATTAGGTGAATGGATGAGGCATGTTGTATGAAGCGGTTTAAGTTGAGTAGAATAGTGGTATGTAAGAACCAGGGCATTTATCATTTCCATGGGGACCAAACTCTAAATAAGACACAGAGAAAAAGAAGTATCAAAAAAGTCCACCATCTGGCTGGAGCCTTTCTATGTGGTGTTTCTCTTCCCACCCACAGAAGGAGGGGTGGGTTTACTGGAGATTCTAAAATTGCCCACAGGACAGAATCACTGTCTGTGTCAGTGTACACTGCCTCTCACCCAGTGGCATTTGGGCTAGGCTCCAACCCCCCTGGAAGATGATGAATGGGTAGTTTTTGACACTCAGTAAAAAGAAGTATAAAGTTGGTGAAGTGACTGTAAGTTGCATTGTTCAGTCAGTCAATATAAAGACAAAGAAAAATCATTTTTATTGGATACATCAGTATTTAGAAAGAAAGGGCCAAAGCAACTTCTTACTATCACTCTACAAATTTTCTTGATTAAAGAAAAAATCAGTAAATGTGTGCGGTTTGCTCCCTTCTCTCCTGTTTGGTGTTAGATGTGTATGAGTTATTAATTTAATGGGAAAAAATATATATTAAAGGCATTGTACCCAATTTATAAACACTACTTCTGCAAAGAAAACTGTCTTAACATTTTAGTTTGTATGTTTTATTCCTTAATTTTCAGATTCACCTAAAAACATTACAGTTTCAGTCAGTCCTTCTGGTCCAGTACCAGAGAACAGCAATGTGAGTCTGACCTGCAGCAGTAATGCCAACCCAGCAGTGAGGAACTACACCTGGTACAGAGCTGATGGAGACCAGGAGACATTTATCGGAACAGGAACCAGTTTAAACATTCAAGTCTCCAGAGATAGACGGACATTTTTCTGCAAGGCTGAAAATAAGATTGGAGTTGGACGTTCCAGCAGCATTCAAATAGATGTTCAGTGTAAATATCATATTTCACATCTGCTTTACATATCATCAGTATAACCCAGCATCAAGGATTCAGACCATTAGAACTGGAATTTACACACTGAGCTTTTTGAATAGTCTAGAAATAAAAAACCAATGCATTTTTGCAGAAAAAAGTAAAAGCATACACACAGCATTTCCAAAAGTCTTTGCCCCTCTGCCCACCCACATATAACTAGAATGACATTTGATTCTCAATTTAAAAAAGGTTACTGTATTTTTTTGGACTATAAGATGCACCGGTATATACGGTGCACTGTCAACAAACGTGTCTGTTTTCATGAATAAGGCACACTGAATTATAAGGCGCATTAAGCAAAACAACACGGTCAGATAAGTCAAACTTTACTCAACTCATTCTTCTTGCTTCCTCCACTTCTGTACCATTGATTCATTAATGTTGAATTCTCTTGCAGCTGCTCTATTCCCATGTTGTTGCAGTATATTAATGAGTAACCTCGTATTGTGGATGGATTATCTCAGTTGTTCTCCTGACTAAAGTTTGGTCTGTTTACAGTATCCTGTCATGCGATTGCATTTCTCCCTAACCTTTGGGAACCCTCACATTAACTTTTATCGAGTGGAACAAAGTTAGCATTCATCCCCCAGCTTCACTGCATTTATGTTATGCTAACATAGCTGTGTTGCTAGCAATCACATAGCACATCATTATATAGTCCAACTTCAGTAACCCTACAAAAGTCACTGCGGTTGAGTTTTCTGTCTTCGTTTATGTTGGAAGTGATGGCAGAGCTGTACGTTTTAATTTTTTCAGAAATCTTTCAGTCAGAACATGGTAATATCATCTTTAGGTGGAAACTAGCAAGCTAACTTCTTGCTAACTTCTAACTGCGTTAAATTTAATAAATTCTGTTTTCATGGATGCCTGGATGTTAAACTTAATTGTTAGACCTGGTAAAACAGAAACACTGATAATTTTATTAAAGATAAAAGAATTTAGACCGTTTATAACTCTCAATGATGTTGCAGTGTTCTTCAACTTTGGGACCTGAAGCAGACAGAGTTCTGGACCCAGATTACTCCGCTAGGCTCCTAACTACAGTAGCTGTGATGCTCTAACAGTCCATCAAGCGGTGCAGCTTCGTAGCTTAGCAAAGTCGTACAAAAACATTTTTTGACAGATTTTTGAGCGCCGTGTACCACATAAAATCTGTTCGAGGTCAGTAAGCACAACCAGAATTCATACATAAGCGCATTGTCAATTCCTGAGAAAAATAAAGGATTTTAAGTGCGCCTTATATGCGGAAAATATGGAGTATGATATAGGGTTGCCAACTCCCTGAAAAATAAATAAGGGACACCTTGTGGCAACCCAGTTCACCCTTCCCAGTGTGGTGAATTTTGTAGCTCTTTTTTTTGTGTGTGAAATTATTTTTTAACCATTTGAGTTGAATTTGATTTAAGCAGATGCATATTCTTTGTGATATGACCATATGGGAAACAAATGATCATTTAGCCATTTATTTTTAGCTCAAAATGACAACATTAACACAGTAAAACAGGTCTCTTTCTTAAACAGAAGCCTGTCATGCTTAACTTTTGAGAATATAAGTAAATCTTTCTTTAAAAGAACTCTGTCCTGCTTAACTTAAAATTATATAAATTAATAGAAAACAATAGAATGAAAAATATTCCTGTAACTGTGCACATATAGTGCATTTAGTACAATTGGCTTCAGTTGAGGTATTATTTCAGCTTTTCTAATGCTAATCAGCTGCTCCTGTTTGTAAACCCACTTGTTCCCATGATTACGCATCTTAACTCATCATCATTATTAATCTATGTATTACTTTTATGTATTAGTCATCTATTTGTTGTAATCATCTATCCTTGCAGTTGTTTATTAAACAAAATAAATTATATTATCTTCTGGCCACATAGCGCTGATATTCACTGCACATGCCCATAATAACCTTAACCAGAGGGTTTAAAAAAACAAACCAGTGTTTACATACCATATTTGCTTCTGTCGTGGCCTGGTGGGCAAAAAATTGGTTAAGGGTTGCCCGAGCTTTCATGCCCCTCATGTTCTTCATGTGCCCACCACTAGAAGCATGCCTATGGAAAAAGTGCGCCGGCACACAGTGCAGTGCGCTTTAAAGGTGTTATCGTGCATTTTCCCAGCCAGGTGTTTTCCTTTTCCCATTCCTCCCTGTACTTTTGCAGCCTTTTTTTTTCCTTTCTCTGAGGGGAACAAACATTGCTGCTCTAATGCTGGGCTTACGTTGTGCGATTTTTGGCCCATTTTGAGACGATTTTTGAGTCGTGTGACCGATTTGGTGATCGGCCCGATTTTGGCCTTCATCGTGCATCGTGTAGTATACGTGGGGTAAGGAGAAGCGATTAACACCTCACGACCAGCTCCCGATCATCAATCGCTCATGAGGGTGTCACCACAGCCGCTCACACTGCTCACGCGCAAACACGTAAACGTCGGTGAAAAAGACGGAGCAGTGAAAAAATCGCACAGTGTCTGCCCAGCTTACGTCTGAGACTTGCACCACAGTGTCAGCGTTTGTTTCCCTGTTGGCCATGCTTGTTGTTGTGGTCATCTGTTGTCTTCCGGTATTTTCGCCGTAAGCGACCTTTCCTCGACCAATGAGATGAGCGGTAATCTGAATTGTCACACTCGAATTGTCATAAGTGTGCTGTCAGCTCATTGGTCACAAAGCAGGAGAGGGGCTGGGAATTATGCTTTCAAACAAAGCGTTAATTCCATAAACATTTATAGACTACTTTTGATTCTCACTGTATTACGGGACAAAGTGCGTCCCTTATTAGCTCAATACGGGACGTGTACTTTTGTTTCTAAATACGGGACGATTCCGTTTTTTAAGGGACGGTTGGCAACCCTAGTATGATATGATGTAGGCCAACTCTTTGTAGCTATAATAGTTTCAACTCTTCTGAGAAGACTTTCCACCAGGTTTAGAAGTGTGTTTATAACTATCACAGCCATAACAGGGCAAGAGCAGCACACCCTGGACAGATCGCCCGTCTGTCACAGTGCCAACACAGAGAAACAGACAACCATTCAGACTAACATTCACACCTATGAGCAATAACTGTATGTCTTTGGACTGTGAGAGGAAGCCAGAGTACTTGGAGAAAACCCTCGCAGACACAGGGAAAACATGCAAAGTTACTGTTAAAATACACACATACGACTTAATGATAGGTAGTGTAATACCCAACATACAGTGCATCACTAATTTTCATGTTTCAATACTTAATTTTCAGATTCACCTGAAAACATCACAGTTTCAGTCAGTCCTTCTGGTCCAGTACCAGAGAACAGCAATGTGAGTCTGACCTGCAGCACTAATGCCAACCCAGCAGTGAGGAACTACATGTGGTACAGAGCTGATGGAGACCAGGAGACTTTAATTGGAACAGGAACTAGTTTAAACATTCAAGTCTTCAGAAACAGACGGACATTTTTCTGCAAGGCTGAAAATAAGCTTGGAGTTGAACGTTCTAATGTGACTCAGCTTGAGATTCATTGTATGTATCTCAAAATTAAATTATACTATTTTTGTTAGAAATTGTAACAACACATTAGTGTTTTCCATTTTTCTGACATTTTTGGTTATCTCCAGTAAGCATCCTTGATAGCCAAATATTGTAGCACAGACTAAAAATATACCCCTTCATAACAAAACAACCTTCGGCAGTAAAACAAGACAATCTTTGCAGTATGATTTTTTGAAATAAATCTAAAAAGTCTGCACATACTTTAATAAAGTCTGTGTTGGGCAATGCATTATGTAGATCTGTTTTTTGCACAGGTTAAAACTATTTCAAGAGCAATAAAACACTCCTGATAATGATAAGTATTGCAAGTATGTTCAGAAAGGACTTCAGTTTGAGACATGACCATCTTTACACACAGCATTTTACCGGTCACTTTGTCAGTTAATTTTTTTAGTAATTTTTGCAAATATTTTTCAATCATCAAGGTTATTTTTACTGACTCCTCTCACTTTCTTTCAATGACAGTTCTTCCACAGATCCTGTTTTCATCAGATTGTGTTAAAACTGCAAGTCAAGTTAACTGTTCCTGTGACACTGACGGAAACCCTTCCCCTGCTGTACAGTGGTATTTGAATGGAGAACCTGTCAATCAGTCTGGTGGATTTGAAATATTCAGTGAGACTCTAAACATCACAGTTCACAGGAGCTCCTTCATTCTGAGTCAACCACATGTGAAGCATTTTTCCACCCTGCTCTGCCGTAGCTTCAACTCTCTGGGATCTGCCAGTCAACAATTTTGTATGAGCAAGTTTAAAAGCTCTGCAGAACCTCAAGGTTTGTATTTGGTGCAACTGTAAATACTCTTGTTTAACCCACATACATGATGCAGTGGAGATCAAGGAGATTTGATACCTTAGTTACTGATATCCTGTGCTCTACAAAGCCAGTTAAGAGATATTGTCAGGATTTTCCCCCCTAAATGTTAGTATTCATTTACAGTAAATTCACTGTCAATAACTTTAGGAATTCCACTAATCCACACAAGCAGTTAGGGATGGGTTAATCCAGCTACAGTCGACTCACTACCAGTTTCATAAAATATGGAATGTTTTGAAGTACATTTATATCATTGGTATTGTGCTAACACACTCCTGAATGTTCAGGACCAGCAAACTGCCACAAACATCTGCTTTTATAAACATGTTCACGCTTGCTGATGGTCATTAAATGAAGTTTAATAATCAAGTGCATGATTATCAGCATCTGGCTGCTACCTATTCTTGTGATTCCTATGGAAGCAGTAAGAGTGCACAGTTTTACACACCGCTTCTGAAATTTGGATTAGTCTTTGTTCAGTAATGACACAGTATACCATGTTATGTTTTGTAGTTCAGCTGAGGCTGTATATATGTAATTTTAAGACCTGGTAAAGAGCAGGTGATTTTCAAAAAAAAATCCAATATTTAAAACCTTGGAATTTGAAATAAGTTTGTTTTACCACATAATTTTTGAGTAATATGGCTAATTAACCCTCTGGGCTCTATGGTGGCTAGTTTTGGCCACGAACAAGCTGAAAGGGTAGTAATGTTGAACAAACCCAGAGGGTTTAAAAAAACAAAAAACATTATGTATGTCATGCATACAATTAAAAATTAAGTAGGGTGATTTTTTTATGTATTTATTTTATTTTTTTTACATGGTATTTTTTTATATTTATTTTTATTTTGTTTTTTTAGGTTCAGTTCTGTATCCAGCGATCGTCTCCACTCTTGTATTGTTACTATTAGTACTAATGTGTGTTCTGCTGTTTTTTATCAGGTATGTACACAATTTGGTACTTAAAATTGTTCAAACTACCCACAGCATTTACTATTTACTAAGTTGTATTTGGCCTGATTTTCTGTGATCTTTAACTGAATACTGATACTGTGCAACTACTGTGTATATTTACGCTTGATCCATCAGAAAACATACTCAACATTGGTAACAACACTGACTAACTTTAACATCAGTCTGAGCTGTTTATTGGACAGTTCATGTCTAAAAACACTGACATTATATGTTTTCATTTTCAAGACCTCTGTATGTTAACATTCAGATTAGTTTTCACATAGCAAGCTGTAATACACCACTATATATCATCATGAGTTTATCCTGTGAACTAAAAAGTGAGCAGTGAAAAACTGCAGTGTATGCTTTGTAAAAATATATATTTGATATTTTACTTTATTTTTCAGGACTCAGACGAATCACTGTAAGCCGAAAGTTGGGTTAATAGATGAAAACAACACAGTTGCGATGATTCAGCCTCCGACTGAAGAAGGAAATGAGGTACTTTAACTTTATTTTTAAGGCTTTTTTAAAGGTGTGATACTTTTACATTTACACAAGAATGAATAGATGATCTTCACCGGAATGTTCACTGAAATTTACTATGCAATTTTAGGCACCAAACACAACAGAAGAGAGCATTTATGCAAATGTTGAAAGGTTGAGAGAGGCAGGCGTTGTTGACCCTAAAGTAGTTGCTGAGCCAAGTAGCACCAACTTGCCAAGCGCTGAGCCAGTGGGTGCAAGAGGAAGCAAAAACTCTGAGAACAAAGGCGACAAGTGTGAAGCAATTTACTCTAGTGTGAACTGGAAGACCAAGAGCAAGAAAAAGAAGGAAGAAACCTCTGTGGACTTGAATTCACCTGGTAGCTATTATCTGGAGGAGGAGAAGTGCATTGTGGAGGGAATTAACAGAAATTTTGTGAGCAATGCACTAGAGATGGGAGGCCTGTATGATGAAGTGGGGGGTAAGAATGTGAAAAAGGAAGTGGACTGTGAATATGCCCAGGTAAAATTTAAAGACAAGACTGAAAAGAAAAAGAAGTAAACTTCTGTTTTGTTGAGCTTACTGCTAAAAACATAGCTGTCCAGCTGCACATGTGTAGCTCGCTGCATTTAGTCACACTATGATAAAAACATTTAAGATAGGAATAGAAATACAATTACATACCCTTTAATGATTAGCCTTTGAATAGTTACCAAGAAATATTTTTTGTTGTGTAAATATACCATTGCTTAACTGGCTCTCATATGTACCAGTGCACAGCCATCTTCTTTTGTGTGCGTTTATTATTGAATCTGGCACAATATCTCTGTTTGAAGACACTGCTTCAAACAGTAAAATATTAGGTTAAAGCTCAGGAGCCAACTTATAACTCCTTAGTGACTATGCCTGTCACTGCAAATTTCAGACCTTTGTTTAGGAACCTGTGCTAGACCCACTGATTTGTAGTTCCACGGAATATCATTTGTTGGTAAAAGAGCAAAAAGACCAGACTTTTTGTTAATAAGGTGTTTTTTTTAATTAAAAATTTTGTATGTCATGTGATGACATTGTGTCATCATTCTGTCTCAAAATAAAAAGTCTGAGACATAATAAACAAAATTATATATCATAAACCATGAGGAGAAGCGCGAGGATCAGCAGACACTTTGACATGAAACTGTAGGAAAGACAGAATTGTCACTCACAGTAGCTGTGGTATTGTGTACAGAAGTAAAATTTGTTTGTATATTTACAAAATATTAGTGTGTTTACAGTGTTTTGATGTTATAAGACAGCCAGAAATATATCGCTCATAAAAATATTATGAGCGATAATTAAACACAACATAATCACAATTGCTTTTATTTTGGCAAACATTTTCAAAAATGAAGTACAGCTGTGAGATTTGTCTTTTATGAATATGTAGTTTCATTTTCTTTTATGGGTAGCTATTCATTTACATACAAAGTAGCTATTGGGTGACCCACTGGTAGCATATGCATAAAAGTGTATCTATCTAGTTGGTTTTGTTCTTTTTGTATGCTCCATATTAACATCCTTTTGGCAAGCTTAACATAATTCCACTGGCTAGCTGCATATTATATTGTATTATTGATTTAGGGTTCACTTCAATTATCATTTAGGGCCTAAATCCTTACAGCATGTTAGATGCATCTAACCTTTGAGGCCATGCTTTAAAATTGAATGTACAACAAATATTAAAAAACTTTCATCTTCCTTCCAGTTCCTGTCTTTCTTATATCTTCTTTCAGATAGTGTTGCATATTGACATTAAATACAGCAGCTGTAGCTTTAACTAACAGACAATTTGACAAATTGTGCCGACACAATTTGCATGTATACTGAATTTTCAGGTGCTTGAAAAGTTGCATTTGGAATTACCCAACTCTTTAACTTATTAAAGAAAAAGACTGAAACAGACAAATTAAATGATGAATGTTTGTCATGAGTGAAAGGAAAAACAAAAAGGTTCCCATCATGTTTAATACCATAAACAGCACGTTCAGACACAAGATATACTGCAGAGATGAGAGTGAGAAAATTAGGTGGTACTGTTTATAGCCCCTTCTGGCAATGTTTCTTAACATTCACACTTTTTGTGCGAGTTCCTCCTATCACTTTTTTAAACACCTTTTTAAAAATGTAACCTCATTTTGCCCATGCACTCATCGTCGGAATGAACATTATGGTAATTCTGGGCATTTTAATGATTTCTGTGAACTGTTCTTTTTCCAGGGTGGAACAATTGTACAGCATACATATTTAATAACTTTTAAAGAACAAAAATGGGTGCCCAAGATGAAATTTATTTTGGATCTTCTGAAATCCACACATGGTCCAAAGCATAGTATACTTTGGACCATGTATACTATACTTTGGACCACTGTGTTAATACTTACACAGTAAGTATTTAGAAAAAAAGTGGGTTTTATTTACACACAAAATGAAAAAAATATACAAAATGAACTAACAATACAGGTCCCTTAAAAAAGGTCAAATAAATATAACTAAACTTAAGCCAAAAACAGCAACTTGCAAACAAAACTAACCTAACCCACAAGAAACAAAGGGGACCTAAATCTTGGCTGATCAGACCAAGTTGACACATAGGATGTATTAACACCAAACAAACCAATGCTTAGTTTTATAATCACTTTAATTAAATGCCCAAAAGAATACTAAGCGAACAGACAATTCATAAATCAAAGAGAAAGCACAGCATTAAAAATTATTTATTTATTGAAACCCATGAAAGAGCTGCACATGGTATGGCCCAATAAACTCTTCCCATATATAACACAGCTGCATCTTTTGCCCAACTTCAGAGTTGTGATGCTGCAGGTGTGGCCATCACACATACATCGAGACTAGAAACATATGCGCTTGCTCACTTAAATATTTTAACAAGTGTTGTTGAAGGCCTATTATCTTCTCGTTAATGATCATGATTGACTAGAACTGGTAGTTTCTCTTTACCGGCATAAAATGATTTATTGGACTGGTTAATAGTCAGAACAATTGGAAAACCCAATTGAGCAACTCACTGACAATTCAAGAAGAAGAAGAACGGTAGAATTGCACATGTTGGGAGGGTATCTTGGAGCCATTTTTTAAACAACTGTAGATTCCAAGATCATTGGTTCAAAGAATTGTACATATGGATGTTACTTGGATGTGGCATGACTTTGCCATAGTCTGGTAGAAGACTTAAACCCTCTAATGATAGGAAACTGATTAGGATGTTCAAACCTGCTATGAACTGGAAACAGCATCACTGTCCACAGTAATCTGAACTGTACATCATCATGGATTCAGACGGTGCCAACCAAGAAAGAACCCCCACTCCAAACACCTTCAACTAAAGCTCAACTTAAATTTGCAGCAGGTCGCATGGGCAAGCCAAATACCTTCTGGAAAAATTTTAATGGTCAGAGGAGACAAAGATTCAGCTATTTGGCCACAATGACAAGAGGTATGTTTGGAGGGAAGACATGAGGCTTTCAAACCTAACAATACTGTACCGTCCTGTAATATGAATACACTCTAATATCAGTTTGTCAATGTCCGTAACATCCATTAGTGTGAAAGATGCAGCAAAATACTGTGGCTTACAGTGCCAAATATTTTGTTACATTATCTTGAACTGATTGAGCCTGTGCGAGACAAGTGCTGACAGAACACCGTTGGACACTAAACGGGCTCTCTTCCCGAGTTTCATCTTTAATTACAAAACTCACTAGCAACTCATTAGTTGGAGTAGCGAAACCTTTAACAAACTGAGAAACTAAATATTTAGCATTTAGTTGCACTGAAATGACTGTTGGGCTTAACAGTGGATTCAGGGATGCACCCCTTTAAAAAGGGTCTGATTTTAAGGTGATGGAAAAAATGTGACTTGATTTGAAGCTGAGAAAAGGAACCAAAGCAGTCACTGATAAAACAGTTGGGATAATGGGATGCAATTCCCTCTTTGTCCAGTCTAGAAAAATTCAGTGCTGGCGAAAAAAGATTGTTGTTTGTTAATGTGGAGTGAACAGAAACATTTGTGTTTTGATTTGATTTAGAATTTTCAGAGATTTTCAGAAAATTCATTTGTCACTGAGAGATGTAGAGGAATAAAGTTACAGAAAACAAACAAAGCCGGGAGAGAAGAGTTTGAGACTAGTGTAGATTCAATGTTTAACTAGAGTGCTGCTCACCAGACATCATCAGGCGAGATTGTGAGAAATAAAGTGAGAGGTGTTGTATTAGAGGTGTTGTATTAGCAGCTAAATAAAAGATTTTTGGGTTTTTTTTTTTTAGTTTTTTTTCTTCAGTGACACTGGTAGTTCAGGTCAGCTCAGAAAGAGTTACAAGAATAGCAGCAACACCCTCATTGTTATAGGATTGATATGGCTAGTTATAGAGAAAATAACTTCCAGATATCTGTTTTTAACTTGTTTAGTTTCAGAAAGTCTGAAATTCCAAGGAATTTAAAAAACTGAACTGGTAGCAAGTTACTTGAATTGTGAAAATGTCTATAAATGCATGAAGGAGCCTGTGTGGAGTGGCTGTTGCAGGTCATTTACCAATTGAAAGGTTTGTAGTTCAATCCCTGGCTGCTGTAGTCTGCATGTCTAAGCACCATGAGCCAAGAATCCAGATTTGCTTTCAAATACATTCATTGCTGTGTGGGACAGGAACCAGATCTAAAAACATGTAAATGTGACAAAAATTAATGAAGGGGGAAAATATTTTTTAGCAGCATTTTGAATGTTTTCAAGTTGTATCAGGTCACTGTACTTTTAGGAGTGTGAGAGAAAGATAGAAAAGACTTTGGGAGTTGAGGTCCTGTGGAATGTAGAAAACTGTCACAGCTGCGCTGGGAGAAGGGCCCAAATGCAGGACCCTTCAATGTAAGCAGTGCGTTTATGTACAGTGACGTAAATAATACACAACAATAAATCCCCGTGCCGTGTCTTCCTCCCAGTGTCTGTGCCCTGTGTCCTCGCTTCCAAGTGTCCATGCACCCCGTGCTTGCTGCACTCTCATTTCCAGGCTCTTCCTGGGAAATAACAGAGGCGGACGTTAGACACTTTCCAACTGCAGCAAGCTTACGCTTACTGATATGTTGAAAACACTGACGGGTAGTCACATAATGATCAAGCGTCGAAGAGAGCTCCACCACACTCCTAAGTAGCTCCTCTGGCGAGGCTTGATCAGCTGCAGGTGTGTGATGATCTTCAGGAGGAGGAAAATTATGGAGAGATCTACACTTTTAAGAAAAGTAACAAGGAATGTGTAATAGGTTACTTTCTTTGAGTAACAACCCCAACAGTTTATCCAGTCCTGTGCTACATATTCAAAAATTATCTGACTGCAGTAAAATGGACTCTCATATGCTTTAAATTGTTTTCATTGTATGTTTTGTTTCAGTTACCATGTCATTAAGTTCTATTCATGCACTTCTATTTGTAGAATAACCCACCCTAACCCCATCTTTTTGTTACACCATGACTAGGATGTTCTCTAAGTGAACATTATGTAATCTAAAACTGGTTCTTCTGAAACTAAAGATCATTGTTATTGTGTCCCTCATCGTCAGACTTCCTGGAAACTTCTGATGTCATTCAATGCGTTTAAAAAGTGACACAGCAAAGATAACCATGTGAAACTCTCTAGCCCTGCCCCTTCTGCAATTTGAGTAAGTGCTAGACAAATATGAGAAACCTTTACCTCAGTCAGAGAAAAACCTACTTGATACACTTGTTGCTCAGGGATTTTTTTTTAAAATTTGGCTTCAACAGTCTCGTGGTCCGGAGGAAGAGCTGGCTTGACTTTGGAATGTAATGATCATTATCATGATCTCAGATCTGTGTGTGAATTTTCATTTTCAAAAAAGGAGATACACTCAGCAACTCCCCAAAACACAATAATACCCCGATTTATCAGAGTCACAACTCCTTTACAGTCAAATAGCTGCTGTCATATCTTACTTAAGTCAATGAAAGGTTTGAACGTCATGTTCAGGTGAGAAGTATTTTATGTCATGTGGACTTAAGTGTAGTGTTTCGTCAACACTAAAGATTTTCCGGTTTTTCAAGGGAAACTCCCCACACAACAAAGGCAGCAGAAAACACGCTGGTCAGGGGTCAAATATATTATCTATTAACTCAAGGATCTGTCTGCAAACATACACGGGGGGAAATTTCCTACACTTAATAGTTCATCTAGTGGACCAACACTGCAGGAAAGAATCTCATAACTATTTTGATTATGGCTACTGTGTGTTTGTTTTATTATCTGAACAAATCATTGAGTTCCTTTAATTGTCATGTCACTGTTTGTTAATCAGTTACTTTATTGTAGAAGAAAATGAATGGGGGGAAATGAAAACTAAATATGAAAGAATTCCATGTGAATGCAAAAAAGAATCCCACCACTTAAAAAGGCATTAATCCCTATACATTTTAAGCTTTAATGTATCTTGTTTGAAGTACGAAATTTAAGCAAAGAAAATTTAACCCATGAACTGATGTTCATGATGTCCAGTTAGTTTGGACGGTTATTGCCCATCCAAACATTTGCCATACCTCCTGCACAGATGAGGTATGGCAAATGGTATGAATACAAAAAACAAAACAAAAAAACCCACCAAAAAAAACCAAAAAAAAAAACACGTGGACACTGCTAACATAATGGACAGGTTTTTGACGGGGCTCCCACATAAACTCAAAGCAGAAGATAAAGCATCGACGAATATGTTTCCAAACCAGCTTCCTTCCAAGCCAAATACTAGAAATAGGATGAAGCATATCTTTCTATTGGCTTCGCCTGCACAAGTGCAAAGGTAGGTCTCCCCGGCAGAATTAGTTTCCCCTGCATCGGGAGCACACACTGGGCTGTCCAAATCCTGACAAACAGTATCCCACATTCTGGATTTTTAGTTCACAAACACTTCTTACTTCTTGACTAACTTAGGCTGACCAGCCATCCTCTTTTCCCCGGACATGTCCTCTTTTCACATTCTGTCCGGGGCGTCTGGGGGGATTTTCGAGATTGATAAAAATGTCTGGGTTTTCCTATAGGCCTACAGAGGACCCATGTGTTTGACGTCATCCCTGAGCTGCTGCTTTGTGAGCGCTTGTTCTGCACTCACAGATGGGACAGACAGCGTGCAGCAATACGCCTAATGATGTTTAAAAGATCCCAAAGCGCAACTGCATCTTTTCAGATGAACTGCAAAATAAATTTCTCTCGTGCTGACACAGTGCTGGTAATTTTTCTTATGCAGATGAGGCATTATTTCTGTACTATTATTAATTCCAGAGGCTTTTATGTTATTTTTTTTTTTTGCACTTGTTGACTTGTAAAAGCCTATATGACACTTTTTATTTCACAATTCATTAACTTAAACCAAAAGCTTAAATAAATTTTACATGACTGTGTGGTACAATATTTGGCTGTATTCCCAGTATATATACTGTACAACTGCTGACCAACTAATTAACTTTCAACTTTCTCTTACGCTTTGCTCAGGTGGCCTCAGTAATTCACATGATGTCTTAATGAGGTTTCCCACATTGGCCCCCGTAAAGATGTTAAATGGACTAGTTCCTTTATAATGCTTTGTAACTCTGCCTAAGCGCTCAAATCTATGTCCACTTTTTTCTATGTTCATTCATTATCTTGCCCAAGGATACTTGGGCAAGATAATGAATGGTGGTCCCTGGTTGCAGACTACAGCAACCAGGGACCACCAACTTTTCAATTAATAGATGATACTAGTAGACACTTGAACTTGGAAAGTAGACACTCTACCTCTAACCAATGTGCAATCACACTGTAATCTTAGATAAAATGCATTGAAATTTAATTCTGGGGGAAGCTCCATAACATATACATATACTTTTCTGTTTTCCCTTGAAGATGACAGATTAAAAACAATCCCTTCCTGGACATTTAAAAAGCACATTTACAACTTCAGCTGACCTCGATAGTTCAGATGATGGTGCGGTGGGGCAATGTCTACATGAGGCTTTTCTGCCTTGCTTGAGCAAGTCCATTCACACATTTATACAGTGCAGTTGTAGGTTTTTTAAGCACAATCATTGTATCCCGATGCCTTGTAGAGTTTGACCTGACTGCATCATTAAAAGCTCACATGGGCCTATGCCCTGCACTGTTTTCTGGTGTTTATTTTTGTTCATAAGCATATTGACTTGAGCTTGATTGAGAGTAAGATAGGGATTTTTTTTTTAGTTATAAACTAGTTACATTTACTTATGCACTGCTTAAAATGACATAAAAAGTAATAATGAAGTTTTTACTTTTAGTTTTCATATATGAGGCACATGGTTTTGCTTCTGAATCCAGCGTTTGGGTCCTCTTCTCCTACACCGTGACACATACAACCCAGCAATCTTGGAACGACACCACCACATGTAGGACACTTACAATATTTATATTTAAAAATGTATATTTCCTGACCCGTAGTGAAGTGTCAGGTGTGAATGAAGCGACTTTCAGAGATGACTCTTTGAAGTGAATAACGAGAATCAGTTCCTGCCTGGGAGCCTGAGACACTTTTCTTTTTTTTTCTTCCTCTCTCTTTTTTTTCCTATTCAAGTCATACATGATTGGTCAACTGCATGATGTGTGATGACGTCTGAGTGTTCGCACCAAACAGTCATTGGCCTGTACTGAGCAGAAGGGAAGGAGGGGAGGTTACAGACACACCACACGCTCATTTCCCTCCCTTGTGCTTCTTTGTACGTGTAAATGAGAGAGAGAGTGAGAACATCTGATACAAAGAAAACATTCTGGAAACTTGAGAAGATGACTGACGACAGTAAAATTTCAACCCCCTGAGAGAGGATCCTCTCCAAAACAGGGCAGTCAAAGACAGAGAGAATAAACGGGATCAACCGCTTAAAGCTGAGGGACTTGGCTTTTCTTATGTTAGATTTTATTTTGTGATAAGCTGTCCTGTTTCACTCTAGTAAAACAGTTAAAGGTTAATAAATATTAAGTATACATGGATCTTTTTGTCAAATTCAGATGTGTGCTTGTTTTTGTACTTCAAAATTTATTTTTTATGATCATATAAATAGTAAACATCTGATATAATGTCTGTTTTGTATACTATTCACTCATTTTACACATAGTTTTACTTTTAAGTTTTAATTTAATTTTTGGTAATGAATTAATTTAAGAAACAAAAAATCTGAAGAGCCACCTGGGAGCCAAAAGAGCTGAGCTATTAGAAGAAGCTGGTAAGTCACTAGTGAAACCCGTCACAAAAAGGTATAGAGTGCTGCCTTGCAATTTTGTTGCTTGCTACCAGATTCCTGCAGTCATGTGATAGTTTGATTTTATCATGAAGCTGATCATCAAGAGCAGAATAGGTATTAAAAAAGCCCTTTTGAAAGTTTTGATTTAAATAGCTTAATGATGGGGACATTTTAGACTAGAGCTTGTTTTTTGGATCTATGCCACACAAAGTTCGATGGCAAAGGGAAAGTGGACCTTATCAGCTGGAGCATTTCAGCCACCATAGTGCCAGAGGTGTCATACAGATTATAGTTTATATTTTCTAGTTTTTACTTTTGTTTTTATTTAGTAAGTTTCAGAAAAAAAAATACAGAAACTAATAATCGTATCTGTTTACCACTTTTACAAAATCGTTTCAGTTAGTTTACATATTTTAAAGTCTATTTTGATTTTTTAATTTCAATCAACTAAAATGTAATTTCACTTATTTGCATTTAGTTTGAGTTATTAATTTAGTAAACTATACCATTATATATAGCGTTATAGTTTACTATAACTCTGGACAGCATTGATTTGAAGTTTAAAGACATTTCACAACATCAACTGTTAAAGTCCACGATAGCATATGACCTTAAGGACATTTCATGTAAGATTTAAACTTCCAGTTTATCAAATATCAATTTGCCAAGCACAAGCAGATGGATGTTTGTGTACTTTTTGACATTATTTAGCTGTTTGAAACTTGCATTTACAATTAGCAGCCCCTTCATAAAAAGTACATATGTTTGTCCTTGCTTCTCTTCAGTAGCTCTAGCTAACTGAGCATGTTTTACTGTTTTTTGGTCTCACTGCTTTAAAAGTACAAATTACTCTCTATATCCTTGTTCCAAGAATTTTGAATTTATTTGACTGCAGTAAAATAAAGTCTTACGTGCTATAAATTATTTTCACTGTATTTGGATTTTATATTAGCATTATTTTTGTTGTTGTTGTTTTTTACAGTCCATGCACTCCTGTTTGTAGATGATCTCACTGTAAGACTATATAAATAATTTTACATTTTGTGCGGAGTGTAGGTAAGTTAGCCCCCTCTTGTCGTCACACAATGACTAGGCTATTCTTTAAGTGAACACTGAGTAATTTAAACTGGTTCTTCTGAAACTAAAGACCATTGTTATCATCTGCCTTGTGTTCCAGGCTACCTGGAAACATGTAATTTACGAGCCCAAGAATTTCATTACAGGTAAATGTGGCTACACTGTTTATCTGTACATGACAACAAAGCTTGAAACTTGATACTTCAATACACATAACTTTCTCTAATGAAACAGGCAGATCGTGAGGAGTGCCTCAGACTCAAGTCGCCGCAGGAATGGAACTAAACGGCTGAGAGATCAGTCACAAGATCACAACAATTTTTTCATTAAGTCCATATCCGCTGAACTGTAATCTAAGAACCACACGGTCCATTACCTGCTAAACATCATGAAAAAAAAAACCAACGTTTTCTATATTTGAGTGGCATGCCGAAACTCAATCTAACTATTACTTCTTTGTTCAAAAACATCACATGAGAAGAGCACCAGTATGGGAATCAGGACCCCACAAATCATTATTCAGAAAAGGAGACTAATAATGTATTTTATTGGCGAGAAATAAACGAAGCAAATGTTCACCATTCAATCCATTAAAATGATTATCATATGAAATAAAAATTGGAATAATGTGAACTGAGCTTTTCAGCTGAGCTTAGGATCCAATGCTAAGACTTAGTCTTAACGCATACATGTTGACCTACTAAATGGTAAAGTAAAATAATAGGGACCCCTTTTCCCCCACAATGAATGAAATCATTGTTTAAAAAATGAATTTTGTATTTACTTGCAAGTGCCATGTGTATGCCAATATATAAGACTGCAACATATGATATTTGGCAATGACTACTGAGGGGAAAAAAACTGTAGAATTTATGTACTTTAACTGATAAATTTAACAAAAACTTTCCTGTTAATAAAGTTGAATAGAGTAAAAATGGAAGTTTCAAAGGAAAGATGAAATATTTATACTTTAAACAATTTTCAGTAGTATGAGTATTTTTAAATAGGAGGCAAAAAGCTGTCAACCACCTACAATTCCATCTTAAGATATTTCCTCAACCACCCTCAGGACCATCTCCAAAGGGGACGATCCCTTTTAGAGATTTTTACCCTGAACTCTCTGCCAGGTTTTATAACTGCTGAAGCGTTTTCTGATTTGTGTGTGTATAGTTGTTAGTTTAGTTTGTTGATCTTAGTAGTTGTATAGTTTGTTTGCTTCATATTGTGATTTTTTCTTTTCCCCCCTTTTTTCTTCTTTATGTTTCTTTATTGAATCTTTGTTGCAATGAAGACGAAAGGGAGGAAGTAAAATAATAGAGTTGATATTTTGATTTCTCTACATACACGACAGCTGTGACTGGGAATTTCTTTAAATTTGGCTGCAACAGTCATGCAGACTAGAAGGTATTTTTTTGGCTTTGAGTAATCAGAGTCACTCAAATCTGTTCCACTCTTATGAATATTTCAGGAAGAAGATACATTCTGCAATTCTCAAATACTCAAATACAATGACATTAATCAGGTTAACATCTCATTTATAGTTAAATACTGTAAGCCTATATAAATAATAAAATAACTTTACATTTTGTGTGGAGTGCAGGTAAGTCAGCGAGTAAACATTTTTAAAGACATTTAAGCCCCTCTTGTCATGATACAGTGACTAGGCTATTCTTTAAGTGGACATTGAGTAATTTAAACTGGTTCTTCTGAAACTAAAGATCATTGTTTTGTCTACCTTGTGTTCCAGGGTATCTGGAAATGTGTAATGCCATTCAATGTGCTTAAACAGTGACACAGCAAAAATAATCATGACAAACTATTGAGTTTTACCCTTCTGCCAACTGAGTCAGTGCTGGACAAATATGAGCAAACTTTTCCCCAGACACAGAATAAAATAACTCACATATTTGCTCCTCTCCATATCCAACAGCTGTGATTGGAAATTTCTTACAACATGTCATTTATAGTTACTGATTGGATTTATTTGATTTTTGTGTGCCAGTGTCATTGTGACATCACATTCGTTCCAAGGAAGGTACACATAAGTGCTGGCACTGAATCCAATACAATGAATTTAGTATAACAGGAACTAAAATAGTGAAATATAACTTTCTCTAATCAAACAGGCAGATTGTGCGGTACCTCAGAGTCAGGTTGCCACAAGAATGCAACTAAATGACTGCAAGATCAGTTTCTACTTGCAAGATCACAATAATTTCCTCATTTAGTCCATCTCTGCTACACTGTGATCAAAGAACCACAGGGTCCATTAACTGCTAAACATCATGAAACAGTGTTTTCTATATTTAAGTGGCATGCTGCATATGTTTTCATTGCTATGCCAAAACTCAATTTATCTATTACTTCTTATTTGTTCAAAAGACCACATGAGACGAGAGTGCCAGTATGAGAAGCAGAACCTACAAAGCATTACTCAGAAAAGGAGAGTAATAAAATATTTTATTGGCTATTCAAACCATTAAAATGATTCTCATATGAAATAAAATTTTGAATAATGTGAGCTGATCGTTTTAGCTTAACTTCTTACCAAATGCTAAGACTTACCCTTAACACATACACTTTTTTCCTGCTTGGCCTTGAAGCTGGCAGATTACACATGATCCTGGAGAAAAAATTGTGTTTTAAATGATGCAGATGTGAAGAAATTTGGAATCAATTACATTTTCTTATAACATCTTAGGACAAGTTAAGAATACATTTTATGTAAATGAAAACAAACTTAACAGTAAACTGTTAAAATTAGAACAGTTATGAATACCGTTATTTAATTTTTTTGTTTATCTTTTGCTTCACTTTGCAATTTTATCTCTTTTATTTTTTATCTCTACATACACGACAGCTGTGACTGAAGTCAAATTTCAAACTTCAAATTTGGCTGCAACAGTCACGCAGACAGAGAGATGAATTGGTTTGACTTTGGTGTCCAGTGATCACGATCACTGTGACCTCAGACCTCTTCCACTCTTGTGAATATTCACCATTTAGAGAAGTCTATACCTAGTATGGTTACTCCTCGTAGATGCAGTCACATGTTGTTAAAGCCAATGAAAGATCTGAATGTCATGTTCAGGTGATAAGTATTTAATGTCATGAGGGCTTTTGTGTATTGTTTGGACAGCGTTAAAATTTTTCCTTTCCCAAGCGAAACTCCCCAAACAACAAACGCAGCAGTAAAACAGGCTGGCCCACTGGTCCTAGCATCATATATAAACCCACAGGCTCTGTCTGTAAACATACACAGGTGGGGGAAAATTCTCGCAGTGAAAAGGCAAGCTGGTCAACCAAAGTGGTAAGAAAATTTTTATTTAATTTTAAAACGTTTTTTAGTCATTATAATTTGTTTTCCTATTATGTAAAAAAAAAAAAACTTCAGTTTGTTCCCTCACTTTCTATAGTGTTGTTATTTTTTTAACCATTTTTTGTTGTTGTAGACCTACAAATACAAAGCGGAGGTAATTTTCACTTTTTTCCCTCAGAAACTGCTGACATGAAACTCGAGTTGCTTGTTGTGGTGGCTGTGGCAGTTCTGCTGCCCAGTTTTTCTGAGAGCCGGATCGTTTCCAAATGCGAGCTCAGAGAAAAGCTCGGTGAAATGCTTGATCTGCCCAGGAGACTGAAGGAAAGAACGTTGGCAACAGGTGAGCTCAAATGTGCTTTGGGTACTTAGCAAAGAATCTTCATAACCTTCAGAGTCAAAGTACAAATCACTTTGGTGCTCATGAAAATCAGGATCAAAGCTGTACCTTAGCGGTACAAAATTATTTAAGTTGACTGCTGCTTGATTCTTCTTCTATATTTGAGGAAAACATTAATTGCATTTGATATATCTGATGACATTACTTACTGTTTACTTTAAACATGCAAATACAGAATCAGTAATAAAGCTTTATCTTAGCTGCAAATACTTTGTGAAGTAATATTAGCAACATGCAATTTTTCTATTTAAATGTCTTTATCAACTGCATCAATAATGTAATTGTAAAGTGAAATTTTTCTACAACACAGAGGATAATAACTGAAAAAGTAGCCACCAAAGTAAAACTTTCTTGTCCTTGTTTGTGGACATGAATGGTTTGTTGCAGTTATCTGTGAAGTACAAAGGAGGTCTGATCTGAACACCAAGTTAGTCAAGTCATTTGGCAAGTGCATCCCTACCGCACCAAACCCAGCGGTGGTCACAACCCCCTCCACAAGCGGAGGCAACAATACGATCACTGGAGCAGCCACAGTGACAAACACCAATTCAACAACCATAGACCTGACCAGCACCACTACTGCTACTACTAACACTATAACTACTGTCAACTCCACCATCAGCTCAGGGAACACAACCTTTGTGTCAAACAGCACAAGTGGCGTGAAAAGACGAAGGCGTGATGCTGATTCACACAGTGAGAAGGGGAAAAAGTTTAGTGAAGAGGAGCACAAGGATGACAGTGAAATGGAAGACGAGGATGAAACGAGCAGTGAGGACGATGACGAATCCAAAAACCTTTACGGGCTCTTTCAGCTGTCTGACAGAGAGTTCTGTGATTCGGGATTATGTCCATCCAAAAGTATGTGCCATGCCTCCTGCACAGGTGAGTCCTTGCAAACAAGCAAACACAGATTTACTGTTTAAATGTTGCTTTTTTATTGTGTATATTAAAAATGGTTTCTTTTTTCCTTGCAGCTTTTACTGATGATGACATAACTGATGATATTGCTTGTGTTGTCAAGACTGGTTACTGGAAGTAAGTTTCTGGAAAGCACAACACAAATAGGTCAGATAAATAACCAAAGCTTTGAAAAAATGTCATATTATTGTGTGATACATTAATTTGCTGATTTATTCATAATATCCATATACTGAAAAACAGCTAAAAAATTCAGTAAGGTGTTGGGCCATAATCACGTCTCCAAAGCATTTAGTCTTTAACACTGCTGCAAGGATTGAACACCATTATTGTGTTGCCTAATAACTGCCTTTTGTTTTAATCAAACAGGGAGATCATGAAAAGTGCCTCGAAGTCATGTCGTCGCACCAGGGATTTCTTTGAGGAATGTGACTAAATGGCTGTGAGATCTTGGTTGCTACAATTTCCTAATGAGATCCACCTTCCGTGAGCTGTGATTGAGGAACCGCATGCTCCATTACCAACCAAACAGCATTTTTTGTTTGTTTGTTTGTTTGTTTGGTGGATCATTCAGTAACCGTTGCTTTGTACCTGTATGTTTTAATAGTAATGCCAATAGACCTAATCAGCCCTCAAATTCCTACAAAGTAATGATTACTTTTTCAAAAGTCTAAAACTCAACGCTTTACATCTATTTCTTTTCTTTCAATAAATATTGACTTGCAGCATCTTTGTGTTTGTGTTATTATATATGTATAGTACTTTTAATAGTAATGACAAAACTGCTTCAATCTCATGAAGACTACCTGTTGCTTCACGTTTATTTAACACCACGACATGTGCACCACCATACGAAAAATAACCCTGAAAGCATGAGAGATAAAATTTTGCTCCAACCAGGAGACTTAAAGGTATTTCATTAATCAGAAATAAACCAAGCAATTGGCTACTGTGCAAACCATTAAAATTATTCTCATATGAAATAAAAATGGATTAAACTGAGATATTTATACAGTAAAACCTCAGGACCAAATGTTAAGACTTACTGTTAACACATATATTCCTTTTTTCCTGTTTGTCCTTGAAGTTGGCAGATTATAAAGGACCTCTTTCCATGTGTTTCAGCTCCTATTTACACTTTGCCTCAGGTGACCTTTCTGAATGAGATATTCCACTTTGGACCCTATAGTAGTAATTATAATAGTCTAGTTCTTTTAAAATCCTTTTCTACTTTGACTGAGCACTCAAGTATAATTCACTCATTCCCACACACTGTCATATAGTGACTTTTTCCCTAAGTACTTTCTATCTGGCATTCACGTACTTATCAGCATTCAATATAGGGCTTTGGAGCGTGATGTCACGGGAGGTGGGCCACGCCCCCTTCCGCCATGACAGTAGGCCAGACACAGGATACAGCTTCAGCTATGGTTCGTACGTGTTGTGTTGTCAGTTGCAACGTTAGATCACACGATCGTGAAGGCAAGAAGCTGGATAATGGGCTCTCTTTTCATCGTTTTCCATCCTGGAGGCAACGTAAGGGATCCCATGTATCCGATATTACTAAACAAAGACGTCAGGCTTGCATTGCAGCAGTGAGACGAGCGGATATCGAGTTCTGTGCAATCCCCAGCTTTTTGTTGGTTTGAGCTCTAAAAACATACTAAATTGCTATCACTGTACACTAATCCGCACATAACTTCCAGATGAATCACACACCTGTCATTGGAATATTGGTGTACATTTACCTTATGTGTATGCACTAATTTTATCTTACAGGCTTTTGTTATGCAGCTGCAGAGTCTGAAGGTGTGCCCTGTGCAGAAGTGATTGATGAAGATCTGACAGAAGTGGGGAGCGGACAGACAGCATCACGGAAGCTAAAGGGCAGACGAAGTATTGTGTGTGCAATGAACAGGGCAGAGCAGAAATAAACACAACACTGCTCGATAAGATTGTTAAGGTTTGCTGTGTTTTGGTGAATATGTGCCCCAGTGTGGTTGTCAAACCAGGGCCAAATGAAACTTGCTCTTGTTGACTATTCATAAAGCTGTTGTGTTGCATGTGTAGTTCATTGTAAATAATTGTACTTTGTGTGAAGTAGTTTCAATAAAACAGAAAAGAATAGTATATTTGTTTGTTTGTTTTTTATTCTTGATCTGTTCACATGTACTTAGCAAGTACATAAAAATGAAATGCAAACTATTTACATGGCAACACACAGCTGGCATCAATCTTGAACCACAAAATGAAACATTACAGGCTATTTAGAGCAGCACGTTGCACGTGCAAATCAAAAACTGTAACAAGGAAGTTGTTTAGAAAGTTATCAAGTTCAAACCGACTTACCTATGTCTTAACGACAACGTACTCGCAGCGTGGAGGCTTAAAGATGGACAAATCTTGCACCCAGCCATTTGTGAATTGGATGTGGGCCTCCAGGGATGTATAATTCTTAAACTGGTTTGCTGTGTATGCGCTGACTCCACAGACAAGGTATGCAAAGATATCGGGATAGGACAAAGGCGGTAGGTCATCTGGGTTTCCACTCCACTTCCTTATTTCATACGGGTCCACATTACCGATGCATGCAATTTTTTCAAAGTACCGTCTCTTGGCGTCTGGGCGCAATCGGTCGCGATACAGCCCTTTGTCTTTTGCGCTGATTTTGAGCATGGTTCTGGCAGTCCCGATTCCAACACTCTAACACTGTGTGCTTGTTTTGCTTTCTGGCCTACTGGCATGGCGCCGCGATCCCACAATGCACTGCGGCGTGACGTCAACTCCAAAGCCCTATCTTGCTTAAGGATACCTTGGCATGAACACTTCAGCAACCAGGGATTGAACAACAAACCTTTCAGGTGTTTCTTCCTCATAATTTGGGGGAATTAAACCATCAGCATCTTTGTTTAAGTTTTAAAATGTTCACTTTCTTTTAGTGCATTCTTACTTTACTTTCCCTTTGTGTTCTTCTTTTTTTGTGATAATAATGAAAAAGAGAAGGAAGAGTCTCTGTTCCTTCATGATTCCTCTGCATATAAATAATAATAATAATAATAATGTTGTAATTGAAGATCATTTTCCAGTTAAAATTAGTGAACCATTTAAAACATTGGGGGGGGGATATATAATTTCTGACAAGCTGGCAAAACTCATCATAAAGAGGAAAATAGTGTATACAGTGCAGCAACAACCGCCCGTGCAATTCTTTTGGTCATTAGATGTTATCATTAAGCTGATCATCAAGAGCTGAAGATATTTGATTTTTCTCATGTCTAGGAAAAGTAAAATAGTCCTTATCATTTATCTATGCGTTGTCTTCCACTTACCAGGGTCGTGGGTGGAGTGAAGCCTATCCCAGCTACCTTAGAACGCCATTATATGAAAACGCCAAAAGCGTCCCCCGATGTCACGGTACTGGGCCCTGTGACCCAGTGTTTTAGTATTACTGTATTTTTTTTGTAATTCGTGTTCTGGTTTGAGTTTTGTTTATCTTATTAAGTGTTCCGATGCCTGGAGTGCTGTGTTAGTCCTTTGTTTTGCAGATCCTTTTGTGTCTTCTCCTCTGTTCTAAGTCTCCCAGCTTCATGTCTACCTGTCATGTTTTATGTCTCTGTGGTACTTGTTAAATTTATGTCATGTCTGTGTCTCTTACTGTTTCCTGTTTATTTTGGAAGTCTTGTTTCCATGTACTTAGTTTTCACTTCCACTATGGCGTCGTTATTTTCATTCCAGTCAGCTGTTTCCTCATGTGTCTCCACTTCCCCTGATCACCTCATATGTGTGTGTATTTAAGCCCTCCGTCTTCCTGTGTTCAGTGTGGTGTCATCTGTGTTCCCCTCCCCATGTCTAGTTTTAGACTTCATAGTGTCCCTTCACATTTTAAAGTATTTTCAGCATGCATAGCTTTCACAGTCTCTCTAGTCTTGTCATAGTTTATTCCAAGTTTTCTTAGCTTGGTCTCAGCCTGTTTGCTTAATTTTTGTATGCTCTCTTATCAGCTCCAAATAAAGGCTAGTTTTTCGTTAAAGTTAATTCCGTCTCCTTGTCAGTGTCCGCACTTGAGTCCTCCACTCATTCTCCATTCGGTCTGCCTCCCGCAGACCGTGACACCTACTTTATAAAAAGTAGCTATGTTTATCCTCACTCACTTTTAGTAGTTCTACTATAGTTAACTAAGACAATGCAATGCTGTTATTCTTGGTCTCACTGTTTCTCTTCTGTCTTGAGTTTTCTCTATCAATCTTTCACGGGAGATATGATTCAGGCAGCTCCTCTACACATATGCCTCACTCCCACTAGAACCTAGTCACTCTAGTCGCCCCTGTTCAGTCATTTGTCATTATGACCGAGTACCAACTCAATGTCCTTGGGGTCACTATAGCAATGTGGCCTAAAGTCCCATGATGTCATTTGTATGCAACACAAGCACAACACAACAATGGAGGATGTTCAGGCGATAGTATATCTGCTGCTTAGTCTATAGCTTTTTGTCAGACTGTGGTATAGAATCTTTTGATGTCAAATTTTTGGTCTGACTCGGCTCATTTGGAATCCTGGCCAAGCAGGTACTAAAAACATACTTGCTACCAAGTACTACCACCTAATGGAAAACCCCCAAATCAAGTTGAACCTAGTAACTAGTGGGAAAAAGGTAATAGTGGTAGTGAACCAGATGAAGTTAAGGTCTGACTAACAGATGTTTCTCCTAATGTGAAGATAATTACAGCCAGACATTTCGGAAGCACAAGTCCTAATGGGGAATGTTTGCACTTTGTGAGAAATTTGTGAGAAGATTTAACAGATATCATCTTATATGCTTAGACTGTTTAGAAACAGTAGGGAGGGGATGGGGGGTGCAAATAAAAGTCATCTTAGTAAAAGGTGCGATCACACCTTTCATCATTGTGACTTCAGATCTGTTCCACTCTGTTCCGAGAAACATTTTGCACCTCCTAAATACATCAAACACAAAAGTTTCAGTGAAGTCTACTCCCTCATCTGTGCCTGTATAATCCTTTTGGGTGCGTTGACTTGACCCATATGGAAAAGAAATATTAATAACTTATATGATTTACTCATTACTTTCATATATTGTTTTAGTAAGTGTCCAAAACATACAACTTTCATTTATATAATTTTTTCAAGGGATCTTATGTCTGTATTCACTCTTGTATGCTTTTCATACAAGTTTCACACAAGACAGATACAAACTTTATAAGATTTATATATATCTTTTCCATATGGGGATGTTCAAGTCAATGAAAGCAGTGAAAGTCAGGTGTTGGATGATTTAATGCTAAATGGGCCAGGTAAAATAATGTAATCCATAAGCAATTGCATAACAATAATCAAAACCACATTTGTGTGTTCTTTCATCATCATTAAAAGATTTCCTGTGTATTAAGGGAAACTCCCCATACAACAAAGGCAGCAGTGAAACAGGCTTGTCCACTGCTAAAAGCCATCACATATAAATGCACCGGCTCTATCTGCAAACATACAGAGACAGCAATTTCTTTCAGTTAGCAGTCGATCAAGTGGCCCAACGTGGTAAGTATTTGCTACATTTATAATCGCAATGTTTTCATCATATTATGTAAAAAAACATTTGTTTCCGTACTTTTTCTGTCAATATTGTTTTTTAACCAGTGATTTCACTTTAGACTATAATCAAATGAATGGGTTCTGCATATAAAGAAAAGGCAACCATTTTTCAGCTCCTCTCTTACAAAAATAGACCTTAGAACAAAGTCTTGCAAAATTCTTTTACTTAATGAAAATGTATTTTATTTAAAAAGACATCACAACAATCGTTTCATTTTCACCTTTTCCGACAGAAAGTACTGATATGAAGCTCACGTTGCTTGTCCGGGAGACAGGGGGAAAGAGGCAACAGGTGAGCTTAAATATGGTGCATGCATAGCAGCATGTAATGTGGAAAACAAAAATGAACACAAAAATGCAAGATTAACACAAAATGAAAGTGTGCTTTTAAGAAATAACTACAAAGAGCTTCATATAAAAGAGAGCAGTCTCTCTCAGGCTCCTTCAGTGTTCATTTCGCTCTTGTGAAGGGATGCTGGAGAACCTAGACCAGTTTGTCTGTTCACTTGTCTGTTCATCTGGCATTCAATGAGATAAAGATTTATGGTCCCAGTGACTGAAAAACAATAGTCCCTAAAGTAAAACCAAAGGCACATTTTGAAGGTAGCTCATTTGTCTCTGTCACTGTTGTCTTTTTATGTATTTTGGAGGTTGATGGAAGACGACTCTTATCACCTTTTTAATCTTTTCTTTCTTCCTTGTTTGCTGCAGTTATCTGTGAAGTGGACAAGATGTGTCATCTGAACACAGACTTGGTCAAGTCGTTTGGCAACTGCATCCCTGCAACACCAAAGCCAACAGTCCCCGCCGCAACAGGAGCCAACAAAATGACCAATGGAGCAGTCACACCACCAAACACCAATTCAACATCCACTGACCTGACCAATACCACTGCTACTGACCCTATTAACTCAACTATCATCGCAATGAACTCCACCTTTGGGTCAAACAGCACAGGTGGTGTAAAAAGACAAAGGCGGCCGCTCACTCAGGTAGACATGAGAAGAACAAGTTTAGTGGGGAGGAGCGTGATGACAGCGAAATGGAAGACGAGGATGAAACAAACAGTGAGGAGGAGGATGAATCCAAAGGCCTTTACGGACTCTTCCAGCTGTCTGACAGGAAGTTCTGTGATTCGGGATTATGCCCATCCAAAAATATGTGCCATGCCTCCTGTAAAGGTGAGTCATTGTTGCAGAAGGAAATTGACATTACTTATTTAAGTGTTGCTTTTAAAAATGATTGCATATTAAAAATTGATTATTTTTTTACTTGCAGCCTTCACTGACGATGACATAACTGATGATATTGCTTGTGTTATCCAGACTGGTTACTGGAGGTAAGTTTCTGGAAAGCACAACACACACAGGTCAGATAAATAACTGAAACTTATATGTGGTGCATTCATTGTAAATGTACTGTAAAACAGTACCATCATTAGTCACCAGCACAGCTTCAGTGCTCTGTTTCATTCCATCCTTAACTTTGCTGTACAGACTGAACACCATTGTTCCCACAATATTCCTTGATTTGATCCTTTGATGATGGAAGTAGAGAATTCTCTGTGAGATGCTGGTTAGGCTTTATAAAAGGAATCAGGATCCATTTCTGTGTATGAAATTAATCACACTGAAAACTCATGTGTGCAGATTTAGCTCACTGTTTAGAGCATGTAATTCATGTGCAATATGGCCAGTGCAGAGGCCTGGGTTTGAATCTGTCCCAGGATCAATTATTGCATGTCTTTTTTCCAGCTTCATGTCTTTTGTCCATAAAGTGTATTTAAAACAAACAACTTAATTTAAAGAGACTAAAATAGAGAAATACAACAAAATTGTGTTGTCTAATTACTTCCTTTTGTTCTAATCAAACAGGGACATCATGGACAGAGCCTCAGAGTCATGTCGTCACACAGGGAATTTCTTCAAAGGATGTGACTAAACGGCTGTGAGATCACGGTTTCTACTTACAGGATCACGTCAGTTTCTTCACCAGATCCATCTCCACTGAGCTGTGATTGAGGAACTGCATGCTCCATTTTCTACAGTGCAGCAGTGTTTTGTTTGTTTGGTGCACTGATCTTTCAATAACAGCTTGTATCTGCATGTTTTAATGGTAATGTCAAGTGATGCAATCAGCCCTCAGAATCCTATGAAAAAAATGTTTGTTCTTTCAAAAGCGTAAAACTCAGCACTTTACATCTGGTATTTGTCTTTCAATAAATATTGCTTTGCATCATCTCTATGTGAGTGTGTGCTTAAATCCAAAACGCAACAGCTTCAATCTTATAAAGCTTGCCTATTACTCCCTATTTATTCAAAAGCATCACATGACAAACCATGCTTCGTAAAACGTTGTTACAACCAAATGACTAAAAAAAAAAATCTTTTAACAAATGAACCAAGCAATCACTCACTACAAAAACCATTAAAATGATTCTCATATGAAATAAAACTGGAATAATGTGAGGTGAGGTATTTAGAAAGAAAAGCTCTTTGTGAGTATTTTGGACCAAATGGTAAAAATCACATTTAACACATTCTGTTGACGTTGGCAGATTAAAAACCATCCCTTCCCACCTAACCTACATGTACACCTAACCTCAGGTGACCTCAGTGGCTTAAATTATGGATTATGGTGGTGTTAGTCTAAATAAGGTTTAATTTGATGATGATGATTATTATTATTATTCACTTTGCTAAGCATGTTTTATAGGCCGATGGATTGTCATCCAAAGAGCATAAAAAATAGTTAAAATAATAGACATTTGTGGATGTCTATTTGTGGATTTGTGGATACTTGAAATGTGCAATTCACTTGTATTTTTATTTTTATTCCTATTTATTCTATTTATCCCCTTTGTATATTTTATTTATATTTGTCTCTGTATTTATATATGTGTGTGTGTGTGTGTGTGTGTGTGTGTGTGTGTGTATATATATATATATATATATATATAATATTCTGTAACTCTGTAACTTCTGTCGGTGCTGTGCTTTTTTGGAAATCGAATTTCCCAGAGGAACCCACCCGAGGGATTAATAAAGTTCTATCTTATCTTATCTTATCTCTTATGTGTCTGGAAAACTACTTTTCAAATTATTTGCCACTCTATAAAAAGTAGCTACATTTATCTTTGTTTTCACTCGGTAGCTCTAGCTAAGCGAGGCAAGTTTTCCTGGTACTTTTGGTCTCTCTTTCTGTTCTGTCTTGAGTTGCATGTATCAGTCTCTCACTGCTGATGTGACTGTGAATGCAAGAAGATAATTCTTTTTCAGAAATGTTGGAAGCATAAGCACAAATGGGGAATATTTCAGAAATGCACCTCACAGTTTCTGAGAAGACTGAGCAGATATCAGCTTGTATGCTGACATGGTTTCGAAACAGTGGGGGTGGGAGTGGCACTAAAACTAATATTAACAAAACAGGCTGCTTTAAGGCATGACTCGCCTTTTATAACCTTGTGCCAAATATTTACATTTGATTTGATTGCAATACAATTGACTCCCAGGTGCAGCATAGTGTTGCAGAGGTAAATAGTTGAGTAAACATTTTTAAAAACACTTAAGACCCCGATTTTGTCACACCGTAACAAGGCTATTGTTTAGGTGGAGTGATTGGAGCTGGTTCGTCTGAAACTAAATATCATTGTTATTGTGTCCCTTGTGTTTCAGACTTCCTGGAAGCTTATGCTGTCATTCAGTGTGTTTAGGTAGTGACACAGCAAAAATAACCACGGCAAACTACTTAGACCAACCCCTTCTGCAATCTGTGTTAGACTGGAAAACCTTGGGAAAACTTTGCCCCAGAAAGAGAATAATATACCTGATATGTTTGTTCCTCTGCATAGACAGCAGCTGTAACTGGGAATTTCCCTAAATTCTGAATTAATAGGAGATTCAAGGAGATGTCTCTACAGCTTTCTAATAGACAAATATACTAAAGTGTATCAGGGTTATGTTTCCTGATCTGCCCGTGAATAATCCCTCTGGGTTATGTTATTTGATATTCAAGTCAAGGAAAGGTTTAAACGTCATGCTCCGTCATCATGAGTATTTTGGCATGTGGGCTTTTGTGTATGAAATAAATGCTGATCGGCGTTTCTGCCGCAAGTCCCGTCTCTCTTGCTTATTTATCTCCCACTTTGCGCCAGAAAGAAGAAACTAGCGGAGGTCGCGTTAAACAACAGAAGCACCTTTAAACTTGATCAGCTGTTGTTAGAATGTATTTAATATTAATTTCTAGTGTCAGCTGATGTTTGCTGGAACCACAGCCGTAAAAGCTGCTGGTCATGATATTGGTTTCGATATGTGGTGAGAGGGAAACATGAAGATGAAACCAGGAGATGTCCTTACTGAATCATCAGAGCTGAACAGCTGATGGAGAAACAGGTTTACCTTTTAGGCGACATGAATGAGTTGAAGGGGAGTTATGAACTGTTTCTGAGAGACAAATACAGTGGGGCAAAAAGTATTTAGTCAGCCACCGATTGTGCAAGTTCCCCCACCTAAAATGATGACAGAGGTCAGTAATTTGCACCACAGGTACACTTCAACTGTGAGAGACAGAATGTGAAAAAAAAATCCATGAATCCACATGGTAGGATTTGTAAAGAATTTATTCGTAAATCAGGGTGGAAAATAAGTATTTGGTCAATAACAAAAATACAACTCAATACTTTGTAACATAACCTTTGTTGGCAATAACAGAGGTCAAACGTTTACTATAGGTCTTTACCAGGTTTGCACACACAGTAGCTGGTATTTTGGCCCATTCCTCCATGCAGATCTTCTCGAGAGCAGTGATGTTTTGGGGCTGTCGCCGAGCAACACGGACTTTCAACTCCCGCCACAGATTTTCTATGGGGTTGAGGTCTGGAGACTGTATCGTGCACAGATACACTATTTCATTAATAACATATAAAATGAATCTGCAACATTTATTCCTCTAAATAGACAACATCTATGGCAGTCACTTTGACCCAGTGATGAACTGTATTGATTTTGATGTCCAGTCACCAGTGTCATAGCTGAGGCAGATTACAGATAACTCTTATGAATATTTCAAGAATGAGATATATGCTGCACCTCATAAATACACAAATATACTGACATTAATCAGGGTCACATCTTCTTTACACTCAAACTGCAAAATTCAGAGAAGTGTAGTTGCTGGTCTGCCCCTGAATAATCAGAATCAGAATCAGAATCAGAATACTTTATTGATCCCTGGGGGAAATTATTTTTTGTTACAGTGCTCCATTTTAAACCAACATTAAGACAAGACAGACAATACGCTAACTAAGAATAGTACAATATATACATATATATACATACATACATACATAAGTCACTTATAAATAAATATTTGGAAAAGAATAGTCCTCCTGGGTGCTGTCATTTGATGCTAAAGTCAAGGAAAGCTTTGAATGTCATGTTCTGGTGATGCGTATTTGATGTCATCTGGGGTTTTGTGTATTGTTTCGTCAACATTAAAACGTTTCCTGCGTTACATGGGAAGCTATTCAAACAACAAAGACACCAGTAAAACACGGTGGCCCAGCAGCCAAAGGCATCCTGTATAAACTGACTGGCTCAGTCTGCAAACATACTCAGATAACAATCAGTCAGGTGAACCAGTGTGGCAAGGAACATTCTCTTCTGACGCCATGTAATCAGACTCAGCGCATCCCTGTAGTTACAAGGCATTTCTTTTCTTTTTTTTGTTATAAAGAAGTGCCAAATCACTGTAATGTAAAAAAAGGACTAATACAGCTCCTATCTTATTTATTTATTTGCTCCTAAGAAGGAGGTGCAGATCCCATAAAATGATAAAACTAACAGAAAAAGACTCAGAAGAGCTCCATGTAAAACAACTCACACTGGCGATCACCTTTTTAGATCTTTTTTTAAAAAAAAATTCTGTTCTTGTTAGCTCTTTGTGTGCATAACATGTTTCCTATAGTTTTCTGTGAAATGGACTGGATGTCTCATCTGAACACCACCTAAGTCAAGTTTCATCCTTACCACACCCAAGCCAACAGTAATCCCAGCCCCCTCCACAACAGTACAATGTCCTCTGAAGCAGACAAACCAATAAACACCAATTTAACAACCATCCACTGACCTGAATAATACTACGACTATTGACTTTACTACTACTTCTTCTACTAATAATTCTAGCATCATCCACTGAGCACAAGTCTTTTGTCAAACAGCTCAAGTGGTGTTAAAAAAACAAACAAAAAACAAACAAAACACTAAGATAGGAGGCTGATCCAAGCACTCAAGAAGAGAAGTTTAATGAGGAGGAAATGAATCAAGATCACATCTGTTAGAAAGGAGGGAGCTTAACTCTAGACATGACAGTGAATGAAGAAAGTAAAATAATGCTATAACATAAATGAGGACGCAAGACGCAGTAAGGGGGAAACTACAGTGGCCCCAAGAGGCCAAACGGACTGCAACTTAAGAAAACACCAGCAATAAGAAAAATGCTGCAAAAGCACACATAATACAACGGAAATAGGAAAAACGAAAACAGAAATAGGAAAAAGCCTTTTACTTTACCGTAACCCTTTGATGATGGAGTTAGGCTTCAGGATCCTGTGTATGAAATTAAATCACGCTGAAGCCTCCACCTTAGATATAAGTACCAGTTTAGCTCACTGGTTAAAGCAGGTGATCCATATGACATAAGGTTAATGTAGAGGCCTGGATTTGAATTGCTGCAATGCATGACTTTCTCTCAGCTTGTCCTTACCTCCTGTCATCTAAAGCTGTGTGTCTGGTAGAAATTAGGAACTAAATGGAAAAAATGGAAGATAGGAACAAAATTTAAAATCTCACAGTAAAACATGAACAGGGCAGGTGCAAAACTGGAAACATGAAAAAGAAAACAGCGGAGCATGCAGCTATGAGGGAGGCTGTGACAAAGGAAGACTTCAAAAATAGGTGTGTTCCAATAGTCCATTTTGCTTGGAAGCCATAATAAGAGCTGTTCCAAATCTCTAAATTCATTAAGAAATGTTCGTCGTTGCTTGGAAAGATTGCTTCCTTTAACATATACACTTTACCATCCTTTTGAAAAGACAATAGAAAATGCTGTCCCATAACTCACCGCGACAGAACATACCATTCATGAAAACAATCAACATAATAAACAAAGTGTCACAGATCATGTAAATGTAAATATCAATAAACTGTCTTTTCCATGTCATAACCTGCTGATATATTTTGACTTTTTAAACAAACTGTTAAACGCACCTCTGAACTCTAAATGCCACATTGATGGAATAAAAACTACTTCTTGTTAAGTTGTTGCTGCATGAAGAACATAGATTTATTCAAATTTTATTTGTCACATACACAATCATACATAATACGACATGCAGTGAAGTGCTTGTTGCTGTGCAATGCCCGACCATAAAAAACTAAACATAGACATAAAAGTAAATATAAACCTAAACTAGCAAGAATTACTGTTTGCGCACTGCTGTGAAAAATTAGTTTAGTTCTGTTAATTTCTGCTGTTTTTCAAGAAAATCTGATTGTTATTAAATAATACATTGGGAACGCCTCTAAATACTCAGTGTGAGGACTCAAACTTTATAAAACAAAATAAGTTATCTATTACTTTTTTATCATAAAACATCACAAGATTAGCGCCAGTATAGGAAACAAGCCACAAACATGGCTCAGAAATTGTTGTTACAACCAGTGTGTCACGGTATATTTAAGTCCTCTGTCTTCCTTTGTTCATTGTCAGGTCATCTGTTTATCCCACATCATATCATAGTTCCTCAACTCTCTGTGAATGGTACTCATAGTCATTCGAGAATCTGTGTCTTTGATTAGCAGTCGTTGATCAATGGTCATAAGAATTTGCATACTAACAATCATGGAACTAACCCCCCAGCCCATTGTTCATTCAGTGGTGCTAGTTTCCTTTACTGTGCAAATGTACTGTTTACAAGATTGGGGAAACCTGCAGTCAGCTGAGACTGAAGAAGTCAGGTCGATGAGTGACGAAATGTTTCTCCCACTGAAAACGCTACGTCTAGATGTAGGTAAGATGTATGAATAATTAAATTCAAATTCAAATTTTATTTGTCACACACACACAACCATACACAGTATGACATGGGGGTGAAATGCTTGTAGCTGTACAATGCCCGACCATTAAATGACAGAAAAAAAGTTTTACAGTATTTACAATTTACAGGTTACTACAAAATTTACAAATGAACTTAGGAATTTACAGTAAAAAGTGTGCAAATAGCAGAAAGAGATTATAAAGATTATAAATTATAGGAATTATAGGATTATAGGAAATGTGTGGTGGTTAGTCTGGTGATGTGATGTGTGTGAGAGTCCAGTCCTACACTTGGTTCAGGGCCCGAATAGCCTGGGGGAAGAAGCTCCTCCTCATTCTCTCTGTTTTGGCCTTAAGGGAGCAGAAGCGCTTCCCAGACCTCAACAGTGAGAAGAGTCCATTGTTGGGATGGGAGAGGTCCATCATAATCTTCCTAGCTTTGGACTTGCACTGCTTGGTGTAGACGGACAGCAGGTCAGGGAGCTCTGATTGAATGATGCGTTCGGCTGAGCGCACCACTCTTTGCAGATCTCGTCTGTCCTGCTTGGTGCTGTTCCCAAACCAGGTGCAAATGTTTGCTGTCAGGACGCTCTCGATGGTGCAGGAGTAGAAGTTCTTGAGCACCTTCAGTGGCACGCATCAAGACATTATTTTATTAATATTTTTTAAATGTTAGCATCTGTTTATAAGATCGGGGAAACCTGCAGTCAGCTGGTTGACCTCTGATGACCTCTAGAAATTTTCTTGAATATCTTTAAAATGATAGCAGCACAAATGAAATTTATTGCAGCACAAACCAGCACAAACGTAGCACAAACATTTTATGCCACTTTTGTTGGATTTAAAGAAGGTGGGGGGTGGCAACTTTACTCACATCTTATATTGGGAGTAATGGACAATCTGGTTATCAAAGGCAAATACAAGAGACTGTTCCAGCTGTTATCTTTTGCGGCCAGGAAGAATATCCTGCTCCTCTGGGGCAGGCCAGCAATCCCAACTAAGAAATCCTGGCATAACATTGTTATGGACTGTATTCCCAATGAATATACAACTTGTATGCTCAACTCCACTTTGGACTCTTTCCACAGAACCTGGGACCCACATCTGAAATACGCTGGACCTGTACTGTCATCCTCGTTGTTGCGGGGCTTTCCCAAAATGAATTAATTTGTATTAATAACAGACAAGTAAAGGCTCTGAGTCCCATGGTAGTCAGGGGAGCAGGTGGAACAGACAGAAGGGAAGCTGAAAAAAAGTGAAGTGTACAAGGGGATGAGTATGTATGGAGAAGATCAGATAAATATGGAGGAGCGAGATTATGAAGCGCTTTGAAAGTAGGAAGCAGGATCTTGAAATTGACACTGAGGTTTAATGGAAGCCAATGGAGCTGTTTAAGAACAGGTGTTATATGTTCATTAGTAATTCTCATTCATTTTATACACCTATATTGTTTTTACACATACGTCACTACTAAAGATATTTTCCTGTCGTGTTGATGGACTTTTGACTTGAATCTGACTACTCATCAAAACAGTTTGGACTTCTGTCAGTCACAACTTTAGATCGCTCACTTTCCTGACTACTGTTGATTACTGTTTTCAAGTTTTGTTCAAATATGTATACAATAGCAGATCAACCAACACACTGTCTAACAAAAATACATAACTGATGATCCCTAGATAATTTCTGATTTAAGACAACTCTTTGCACAGTAATACCTAGCACAATAGTACAAGGAAATTGGAAAACCATTCTCCGTAACCCCTGGTGATCGTTGTATGGGAAAATCCCAGTAAATCAACAGTCTCTGAAATCAACCCTCCTGAGATCAACAACCACGCCATATTTAATAATCTTTTTTTCATGTTCTCAGGTACATGTATAAATTCTCTGAGTTGCTGCTGATGAGAAAGACTGATTAGGTATTTAGATTACTGTGATAAGCAGTGGAACAGGCATACTTAATAAAATAGCTGTTGAATGTATGTATTGTGACTTCCCACTGGATGTCAGCTGGACATGCAGATCATGTATATATTGGGTATGGCAGTCCATGACCAGTTCTGGACATCTAATTAATGTCCAAACTAGGTCCACAATTTGGGCGTCCAACCATGACCCAACTTGGACATCAATATGGCGTTCACAGTTTGAACTTTGGTCTGGGTAATTTTTTAGACGTCTATGACATGTGCAGGAAATGTACAGATTAATAAGATATTATTCACAAATATCAACATGATGAAATGACTGACTGAATAATAATGTTTTGACAAATGTGAAGAAGACTTTGATTATTGTGTCTTTTGTTTTCAAAAACGCTCCGATTTTTTTGAGAACTCCATTAAAAGTGGTGAGAATGACCTTTCTGCTGTGACATTTCCACCAGGTCAGTTGAGAAAAACTGAAATTACATGTTATTACACTATCTGTATTTAGACAAATTAACGATATTTATATTTGATGAATCCAAAAGTAGATTTTAGTATCCTGAACAAAACATTTTGGATGTTGGCAAAAAAGTTTCAAACTATGGGCATGGCTGTGCAGTAAGCTGCAGTACCAGCAGAGGGAGAGATTTTATTTCAATCAATATTATATTTCAAGTCAAGCAGCCTTCCTTTTTTAAGTTTTATCATTATGTTGGTACAACAGCTGTTGCTGGGAATTTCTTCAAATTTGGCTTTAACGGTCAATTTGATGTCCAGTGGGCAGTGTCACTGTGATCTGTTCCATTCTTTCTCAAGAAAGAATTACAGTCTACGTGAAGCAAATGCACAAATATATTGACATTCAGCAGGTTCACATTGCCTTTACAGTGAAACCACAAAATTCAGAGAAGCCTTCTCGCTGGCATGCCCCTGAATGATCCTCTTGGGTGCTGTCATTTGATAGTCAGGTAAATGAAAGCTTTGAATGTCATGTTCTGGTACTGGGTATTTAGTGTCATGTGTGCATTTATGTATTGTTCATCAACATTAAAAATTTTCCTTTCTCAAGCGAAACTTCCCAGACAACAAAGACAGCAGTAAAACAGGCTGGCCCAATGGTAAAAGGCATCATATATAAACTCACAGGTTCTGTCTGCAAACATACACAGGGGGACATTTCTCTCAGTCAACAGTCAATCAGGTTGATCAACGTGGTAAGGAAGAATTCTCTTCATTATTTTAATTGTTATCACTTTGTTTTGTTGTATTATGTAAAAAGGATCAATTTTATTTACTGACAACTGGTTTTCTTTTTTTCTTAAATTGGCATCTTCATTGTAGGGTTGTTGAAAATTATTTGGGCAAAAAGCATAATTGAAAATGAGAAGTTTTTAATGAATTTCAAAAGTTCTGCAGTTCATCTGGGGAATTTTAGCATTAATTATTAGCGATGTTGACTCTTGGTAGTGGAGAGTTTTGAAGAACATATGATAATTAAAACAAACAATGATTCCTCCACAGAAAGTGCTGACATGAAGCTTGGGTTGCTTGTCGTGGTGGCTGTGGCAGTTGTGCTGCCCAGCTTTTCTGAGAGCAGGATTGTCTCCAAATGTGAGCTCAAAGACAAGCTCGGGAAAATAATCAATCTGCCCAGAAACTCAAAGGAAAAAATCTTGGCAATAGGTGAGCTTAAATGCATTTGTTGTGTTCAACTTTTATGACCTCCAAACGCACATCCCTTGGGCACTGATTAAAATCAGTGGTAAAGCTGAAATGTCCAAAAGTATAATTCTGATGTATTGAAGTTCACTGCTATTTTATGATTCTTCTCTACCAGAGGAAAATACTAACCCCCTTTTAGATATCTTTAGATAAAATAAAAATAGATAGACTATGTCAAAGAATGTCTACTTTAAAGAATTGTCTAAAAAAACTCCCCCAAAAAACTCCTTGTAAAACATCAACTTAGGGGTATTTTTTTGTCTCCTTTAGTTTACACTTGGCTTCTGTGAAGTAGCACTGCAACACCTGGACTAATTTCTCTATTCATTTGCTGATAAAACTGATGTACAATGTGCTATTTTTGATTGTATTACAGTAGCCACTAAAATAAAACTAAAAGCACACATATTATGGAAGGTAAAAGAAAACAGCAACAACAACTCTTACTGTGTATCATATTTTGTTCTTTTTTTGTCTTTCTTCCCTGTTTGGTCTCTTTGTGTACATGACTGATTTGCTGCAGTTATCTGTGACGTGAAACGGAGGTCTGATCTGAACACCGCTTTGGTCACATCATTTGGAAAGTGCACTAACACTACTACTAGCCCAACTAGTACTAACTCCACCATCAGCTCAGTGAACACAACCCTTGAGTCAAACAGCACAAGTAGCAGTGAGGAAGACAGCAGTGAGGAGGAGAGCAGGCAAATTAACGGAGGAGTGGAAGACAGCAGGGAGGAGGAAAATTTGACGCCTTTGTCCCTCAGCCTTTACGGGCTCTTCCAGCTGTCTGACAGGAAGTTCTGTGATTCAGGGTATTGCCCATCTGAAAATTTGTGTAATACCTCCTGCACAGGTGAGGTCCTACACCAAAAGCAAACACAGATTTACTAGGTAAGTTTTGATTTTTATTTTGCGTATTAAAAATAGTTTCTTTTTTCTTGCAGCCTTTAACGACGAGGACATAACTGATGATATTGCTTGTGTTATCCAGACTGGATACTGGAAGTAAGTTTCTGGAGAGCAAAACTGTTAAAGATATTTTATTATCAAAGTACTCAGATGCAATGAAATATCACTCAGACACTTAGAGCAGTTTTAAACGTGCACGGGTGAGAGACTCAGGGAGAGACTCACACACCTCCTTGGTGCAGTCTGGCTTTATTTATACACATCATGAAGCATACAAAAAAGGAAATATCATCCTTATCTTGTCAAGAAAACAGGTGTGGTTTATCAAAAAACTTCGTGTTCTCTACAAGGTTGTTTCTTACTCGTGGGTGGCGGTTTCCTGCTAGTGTGAAGGCAAACAGTGACAATGTGAAGGCAAAGACTGATAATTTGAAGGCAAGCAGTTTCCGTTATAAAGTAGGGAGCCAGCAATTAAAATATGCAGCTGGTTGAGTACAGAACAGAAATATAAACACTCTTAGCTGATTATTATATGAATAATAAAACCTTTAAAAGCAAAAATACTCTGACATTCCCTCCTGTTGTTTAGATTTCTCACATGACAGTACTGTTATTTTTGTCAGTTCATAACCTCTTGTCTAAACATTTTCGGTTTGAACGTCATAAAACAGTCCTGTGTTCAATTAAACTAAACATTACTGTATGGATCATCTTTCAAAATTTCTTCCATTTGAGACATCATCACATAAGCATTGATAGAAGTTGTCACCATGTTTGATACCATTTTCTTCAGACAGGGTACTACACATGTTGTGAAAACACATAACAGTAAAAGCAAAAATGCTATTCCAACAAGTCCTTTAATCAGTAGGGACTTCCATGAACCACCTAGTAACCATGTCAACCAATCATCAGTGCTTGTGACATAGTCTTGTTGTTCAGCATCTTTAATCTTTCTCAAGGTGTTCAAAGCGTCGGTCATGTTTTGTGAGTGTATGTTGTCTGGGATGTATGTACAACATGTAGTGTCAAACAATACACACAAACCTCCTTTTTCAGCTAGAATCATGTCTAGTGCGACTCTGTGTTGCATCACTACAATGCGTATTGCGTCGAGTTCTTCATTTTGCGCTTTGTTGATTTTCATTGAAGCATTTAGGAACAGTCCAAATCGATAGTCAGGTGTCTCGATCCTCAGCATGTTTTTCCCAACTCCTACCCAAGGGAACAAGGAGTGGAGGACTTTCTGACCATCAGTCCATAGTTTGAAGTTCTTGGGCACATCTGATCCATAGATTGAGTCATGTGGCATTACTTCAGTGACTTCAGCAACTTCACGTTTTGCTCTTGACATGTGTGTCTCTGCTGTGATCTTGAAGGTGTGGTCTGAAATTAGTACTGGTGCACACAGACCGGTGGAGTTCGGTGGGAGCATGAAGTAGGTTTTAGGCCCGCAGGCCCAAGCGGCTCCCTGGACCCAGAAAGTTCAATTTTTGAAGGTGTGTATTCCTTTGGATTGGGTCAGGTCAAGTGTCTGTGTGCAGTTGCGGTTTCGTCCAAGTTTCCTGTTTCCATCGGAGAAGTTGAAACACATTGGGTGCTGTATGTCCGGCGGCAAAACTATGGCGAATGATTTGTTTTTTGTGTTGTTGGCTTTGACGTTTACCCAATGTTTTTCGTTGCAGGTGTAGTTCCAGTTCGTCAGATTGTAGGCACAAGGGGTTGTCTGTTCAATTAGGATACGTCGTTGTGAAAGTGGTTTCGTGACACGTTTGACGTCTGTGTCACTACACCATGGAATTAGGTCTTCTTTCTTTGTGCTTTGACCTTTTAGGGTCAGTCCTGTTGCCATCAAATCTCTGCGTGTGCAATTGCCAGTTGTTGCTTTGTTGAACACACACATCGCTTCGTCAAGTTCAGGTGCCTTTCCATATATTGTTGCGTGTACGGCTGTTGTTGGCATATGTGAACATACATAGCATTCCGTGCTGTTGTCGGTGCGTGTTCTATCATACACATATCTATACCACGCGTTGTTCATCCATGGGTGGTTATGGTCTTGGTTCAGGTCACGTAGATGCGAATTATCATGTGTCCATCTTTTTTGCAGGTGGTGTTGTTTATTTCCTCTCATCTGGGTGAGTGTTAGTAGGCTCACTAGGAGCGCAATGCTGGCCACTAGGAGGACAAGTGTCTTCATGATGACCAGGCACACCTAGACTTCTGGTGAGTAGACTATTGGCGAGAAGTAAAAAAGGGCGGGATATACCCAATCAGCCCTTCCCTTCACCAATAGATCACCTAGAAGCCAGGGGAGCCGGCGTCTAAGCGTCTGGATTGTCACTCACTTTTTTACAGTGGCTGTGGTGGATCCAAGATGGTCTTTCTGCTATTTTGCAGGCGGTGGGTGTGGTAAGTAGGACTTGGTATGGGCCCTCCCACCTTGGTGAACTCCAATTCTTTCTCTGGAGTACTTTGATCAGGATCCAATCACCTGGTTGTAACCTGCAAGACACTGGAGAGAAATCACTCGGCAGTTGGTTGTTTAACACAATCTCTTTATTTTCAAACAGTTTAGTCATCCATTCTGCTAGGGTAGTTTCCCTTATTGATTTATTAATAGGTTCACTGGTAATTGGCAATGGAAACGCTCTCCCGTGGATGATTTCAAAAGGTGTAAGTTTCTGAGAACCTTGTGTTATTCTCATCCACATCTTTACTAGGCCTAGACATTCAGGCCATGGTCTTCCTGTTTCTTCCATGCATTTTCTTAATCTCTGTTTTATTGTGCCGTTAGTTCTTTCCACTAATCCTGCGCTTTGTGGGTGATATGCACAGTGATGTTTGATGCTAAATCCTAGAGCTTCAGAGACTTTGCTGATGATGTCATTAACAAAATGTGTTCCATTGTCTGACCTTATCAGACTGGGAATGCCATATGTGGGGATGAAGTGATTGCATAAACACTTTGCCACTGATATTGCATCTGCTCTTTTGACTGGATAGATTTCTGGCCATTTTGAAAATACATCTATAATTACTAGAGCATATCTTGATGCTTGGCATTCGTTAAGTTCAATAAAATCCATGTGGGTTTCCTTGTGAGTTGTGTTGTTTTTTTTTTTGTTTTTTTTGTTTTTTGACAGAATAGGCATGTTCTTACAAATTATTCGCTAAAGTTTCAAAATTTATAGTGTGTATTGCATTGTTTATCTATACTATATCTCCCTCCTGTTGACACAGGTGTTTACCTCATGTGTCACTACAACCGCTGTCCTGTGTAATGACTCTGTTAATATAGGTTTTCCATCACAGACCATTAAGTCATCTTTCAGTTTACTCCACATTTCAGCCACTTGTTTTGTTCAGTGATTGTTGCAGCTTGTTGTTCGGTTTTTAGTACATCAAGTGGTATTTGTAGGCAGTAGTTGGTTTCTAGTAGCTCTGCCGATTGTTTGCAGCCTGTTTTGCTGCTTGTTCTGCAAAATTATTTCCTTTTGTGACAATATAATTGTCTTTTTGATGTGCTCCACATGTGCACAGTGCCAATTGTTTTGGCAAGGTGATCACTTCCAGCAAGATTTTTTTTTTTTCTTCTCTATAGATGGAACATTACATTCTCACTTGAGGCATTTTTAGATAATTTCTAGTTTTTCAAAGAATTCACACATCTCACACATCTTACATATTTTAAACAAGTATTGTCACAAATTTGTTTCCAAATCAACAAAATAAAATAATCAAACAAAACCGAAAACATACATGAGTCAGGACCCAAAAAGAAAAATGCTGCTACTGAAACAGAGCAGACATGTGAGGGAAAACTGAGCTCACAGACAGCTGCATGTGTTGGCTTTTATGCAGTTTCTGCTCTAAAAACAAATAAATAAAAAAAATAAAAGAAAATGTGTAACATGCTCATCAACTTAGCGGTGTCCACATATTTAATTCAGCTTCACAATCCTGTAACTTTAGCTGTTGTCTACAGGGTTTGGCTTATTAGTTGTTACTATAGATGTGCTCTATATCTCAGTAATATTTTATCCAGGTTTTCAAGCATGTCAAGTGCCTCTATGCACCTAAGTAGTTTAGATATTTCCTTTATTTTCTTCATCTCCTATGTCATTATACTGAGTTTGAGCAAACCTTAAGCTTGATGCAGACTACTTCATAACAATTGTCCATCTCACATCATACTGACTAGGTTACTTCTTATTATTATCATCTTTTTCTTTCCATATAATAACAACAGTATATTACAACATTTTATCAGTGTATATAAAAGTGTATATTACTATACTACTACTGAGCCAATTTAATAGTTGGGATCATCTTACTCAGCAAACAGATAACTTAGAATTCATCCAATCTGTACAAATTTGCTTCTTCTCTGAACAGGTTTGTGCCTACTCTTTAGACTGGTCTTCTGTTTGCCTCATCTCAGATCCAACCTTCGGTCACTTTCATTCTTTCTGTTGCATGTCTAACCAAGCAATTTATTATTATATATTTTATATTTTATTTTTGTACTTCTTATATTTATATCTATTCGTTGAGGTCTGTTTCCAACCTTTTTAAACTACTTTGATCTCTAGTTTTCACTTAATAAGGGTTTTATCAGTCACTGCAGTTTGTCCGGCGCCTGGACATTTTTTTCTCTAGCCACTGCTCGTCAGCAGTGAGTTTTGTTGATTTATTACCCATTTTTCTTTCTTATTATTTTTATTAGCTCATAGATATATTTACGTTTACACACACACATACACACCCGTGGTGCTTTCTCTGGCACGAGGAATGGGAGAGGCTATTGACACGGCCTTCTACTTTCAAGCTAGCCTTGAAAGCGGTGTCAATTTTATGTGATGAAACACAACCTTTTCCCGTTCCACCAGAACTCGAGCAACCAACGGTAAACAATTCGGTGGAGTAGTTCAGCCTCCTTAATGTGCTGTAAAATCAACTTACTCCACCAACAAAACAGTAAAACAACAGATTATACGCGTAATGAGTTTTTTATTCTGGGCAACACTGTGTCTTTCTACATTGCTCCAAGCCCTCTTTCAGGCGAGCTGCTTCGTAACCTCTACGAGTCCTTTTTCAGACGAGAATGTTACTATCCTGTCGTATTTTGACATTAAACTTGCTCCAAGCCCTCTTTCAGGCGAGCTGTAACCTCTACCAGTCCTTTTTCAGACGAGAATGTTACTTAATTAATCTGTCATACATTGACGGGAAACTATTTAATGTACAGACCACAGGTTGCCTCAGTCGTTTTGCGCAAGATGTGAGTGAGTGCTAAATATTCACCTGAGTTATTGTGTGGTTGCTTTGGTTTCCTTCATCAACCCCTGAAGTCGTGGACCTCTTATAAGAACGCTGGCCAGAACCCGAACGTCACGTCTCTGGACTTTATCCTCTGCCTGGAGAGGAGTCGACAGCGTGGGCTTCTCACGACGTCAGGACTTGACGAAGGTCTCCTATTGGAGCATTGAAAAAATATCAATGTCCACTCCGGCTCAGAAGGACCAATTAAATGTTAAAGATATTTTATTATCAAAGTACTCAGATGCAATGAAATATCACTCAGACACTTAGAGCAGTTTTAAACGTGCACGGGTGAGAGACTCAGGGAGAGACTCACACACCTCCTTGGTGCAGTCTGGCTTTATTTATACACATCATGAAGCATACAAAAAAGGAAATATCATCCTTATCTTGTCAAGAAAACAGGTGTGGTTTATCAAAAAACTTCGTGTTCTCTACAAGGTTGTTTCTTACTCGTGGGTGGCGGTTTCCTGCTAGTGTGAAGGCAAACAGTGACAATGTGAAGGCAAAGACTGATAATTTGAAGGCAAGCAGTTTCCGTTATAAAGTAGGGAGCCAGCAATTAAAATATGCAGCTGGTTGAGTACAGAACAGAAATATAAACACTCTTAGCTGATTATTATATGAATAATAAAACCTTTAAAAGCAAAAATACTCTGACAAAAACAGACATAGGTCAGATAAATAATCAAACCTTTGAATAAATATGAGATGACTGAGCGATACATCAGCTAACTGATCAATTTAGATATGCGAAACAACAGTTGACAAATGACAGGAAAATCTTATCGACCTTTTGCATCACAGCTTCAGTGCTCAGTGGCCTTCTGTCTTTAGCTTTACTCTGATGTTTGAACATCATTGTTTCAAAATATTTGATCTAATTTGGTGCTTTCATGATGGTGGTGGAGACCACTGTTTGACATTCTGGTTAGGATTTCTGAGGGGGATCAGGATACTTTCTGTGTATGAAGGTACATCAAAGTGAAGATTCCTTCTCATATTTAAGTGTTACATTCAAAAGCTACACATGTGTGCCAGTTTAGCTCCCTGCGTAGAACAGGTGATCATTATGTCATAAGGTTCATGCAGAGGCCTGGGTTTAAATCTACCACAAGGTCAATTATGGCATGTCTCCCAGCTATCCCTTCTTCTTATCAATGTTCAGAAAGTGTACTTAAAAAGAAATATACATATAAATGGGTGTATGGAATAAAACACTAAGTTAATCCAAAGAAAACTACAACAGAGAAATACAAAAAAATTTGTGTTGCCTAATAACTGCCTTTTGCTCTAATCAAACAGGGAGATTGAGATGACAGCCTCAGAGTCATGTCGTCACAACTGGAATTGCTTCAAAGAATGTAAATGAATGGCTGCGAGATCACAGTTTATACGTGCAGGATCACAACTATTTATTCTTCAGAACCATCTCCTGTTAGCTGTGATCAAGAAACTGCATGCTCGATTACCTACTATATGTTACGAAGCACTATTTTCTTTCTTTGGTGGGGGAATCTTTCAATAAATATTACTTTGCAGCATGAATGTATATACCCATAGTAAAACCAAAGCTCACACTCTGCTGCTCTTCTTATCACATAACATGAAGAGCTGTGTGGGAAACAGAACCCACCATAAATGATTCCCATATGAAATTTAAAAAAAACCCAGAATAATCTAAGATATTTAAAGACCTACTTGTGAGCCTTATTTTTGATCAAATTGTAATACTTGCCCTCAACACAAAAATTAAGGGCTAGGTAGGTTATGATAGCTATTTTCCTTTAATAAATTAAATTTACATTTAAAATCTGTATGTTGTATTTAATTTGGTTGTTTTTATTTAGTTAGTTTTTCAATATGTAGTGTGACAAATATGCAAAAGGGGAAAAAAGAGAAATCAGCTACTGGAGAACAGTTAACGGGGAAATTTGGATACATAAATAGATTATTTGTAACAAAAACACTTAACTGTAAATGCACTTGAACAGGGGGCAAACAATGTTTTTACAGGGAAGAGGAAATATTTGTACTGTAAACAGTTCAGTCATGTGTAACAACATCTATTTAACAGGAAAGAAATATTTATGCTGGAAACAACTGTTTTAAAATCTAAGAGACCATTACATCAATGCTCGATCCCCCCCCTCCAGCAGATCCAAGTACTTGCATAAGGAAATTATGATGTAATTACTGATGCAAATTGAGCCCAGTGTCACAACCATAAACTGGATCAGATTAAAACATACCATTTGTACTGCCTGTCTTAACTCTACATGGACATCTTCAACTTTCTGCACATCTTTCTTGCTAAAGAATTGTATATTTTTATTTTAATAGTAAAATAAATCTGTACTATATTACCAAACAAAATTTACTATTAGCTGAAAATGACAAGTGGTGGAGGAAATTTTAAACCTTTCTAAGAGAGACAAGATAAACCTTTATTAGTCCCACACTAATAAAAAACATTTTTGGTCATGGCAGAAAGTACAAGTTTAAGAGCAGTAAAAGTTGAGAAAAACACAATGGAATAGGATAAGATAAAATAGAATAACATACTGTATAACATAAAAGACATTGAAAATAGCTCAGTATAGACAAAACTGTATTACTGGAAAACTGTGCCTAAAATATTAAATATAAAAATAATAATTCTCCATAAAAATGTTCCCCATCTGCAGTAGATGGATTACTTACTGAATGTGGCCAAACTTGAGCTTGTTTTATATAGTTTATATTCTATTTTATGTCCAGCATTATAATTTATAAATCATATGTTTGTGGCTGTCCTGTAAGTACAACATAAGAATGAAAAAAGGCCCTGGGCTAGACCCAGGACTCTCTGGAGCAATTATATCTCTCAGCTGGACTGGGAACGCCATGTGTTCCTCTGGATAAGCTGGAGGAGCTTCACCTCTTTTTAAAAAAAAACATTGAAAGGAACATTCTCTGGCCTGTCTCTCTGATGACGTACATTTTTTGTAGATAATTTTCAAATTAAGAATAGTGAAGCATTTAAAATTTACAATACAAAATTTTTAGAATGACACCATCACATGAACTTACAGTGCATCGGAAAAGTACTTACATCATTTGATTTGTTCCGCATTTTGTCATGTTACAGCCTTATTCCAAAATGCACTGAATGAATTTTTCACCATTTTATTATTCTACACAGAATCCCTTTTTTGAAAATTCTGACTTAAAGTAACTTAATGTTGTTGTGTTTGTCAGATTGGCTTACATTGATGGTATTTTTTTTATAGAGAAGCTACAGAATAAAAAGACAATTGAGAATAGTATGATATCCATGACACACACCAATATAATGATGGGTGCAGCATACTTGAAGCCTATCCAAGCTGTCCTGAATACAAGAGGTGTGGTACACAAAGGGCAGTACCAGTCTTGTTTAAAAGACATTTCACAATGCACAATAACTTGAGCAATAGATCATGAATAGATCCACTATTTCACTGACTTTCACTTTCTGGAAATATTAAACAGATTAAAATGAAAAAGTAGTTCCTGAGTCACTCTGTGTGGGATGAAATCATATAAAAATTCATTCCTGGAGCAAACAGACCCATTTGTATTTTTGTACTTTTTACTGAAAGCATATTGATTTCCTCTCCTGATATTTAGACTGTAGTATTGATATTTTAACTTTTGCCTATTTTACTTTTACTGAATCAGTACTGAGTCCTTATTGGGGTCTGACAAATGCACATCAGTCAGGATTAAATACCAGCACATGGTTCTAATCAATCAACACCTGTACCAAAATATTGTAACCCCTAGCGTGTGTTAAAAATCAGCCCATACATATCAAAATAGCTGACCCCAATATCTATAAAATTATAAAAGGAAATACAAAACTATCTGGGAAAAAAGACTAAAGAAGGCAATTCTTAATTAAATCAAAAGAGAATATAATTCAACCATTAAAATCAAGTTTACAGTGTTAACAGTGTTTTACTAATCAAAATGTGATGCCATTTAATAAACAGAGATGGGTTGCAACATGTTACTGTAATCGAATTACTTTTTTCAAGTAACAAGTAAAGGATTACTATTGCAAAAAAGCTTTGGAATTAGTGTGTTACTGCATTACTAAACCGTGATTTTGTTTGTTAGATTGTCTCATGACAATGGCGTACGAACATGCGACATCCATGGCAGCACCAGACGTGTGTAGATCAATGAAGGATAATATGGGGTGTGAGAGAGAGTGCGACCATGCAGCGTTTAAAGCTTGGAAGTACTGACATTAAGTTAAGTTTGATTCTGTAAAAAGTGACAAAAACATTAGCGTCTGCTGTACACACTGCATGGGAAGAAAACTTCTTTCCACAGTGAAAAATTAAACTTCAATCTGAACAAGTACTTAGCACGCTGCCACGAGAACGTGAAATTCATAGAGAAATCCTGGGACTGTACTTGAATCTCTTCTTTATTCTTCCAACATTACAAAAAATAATGACATTCAAGGCTATACGCTAAAAAAGAACTGTAACATTTTACAAAGTGGTTCATCTTTCCCATTTTCCTTTTAGTCACTTTCTTTTCCTTCTCTTTAGTCCCAGCTAATTCCCAACTCTGGGACATTTAAAATTCATCTTATCTTATTACTATGCACTTACGACAGGGGAAATTTCCTGTGTGTTTGAAGCCAAGTTGTTTTGGTTGGGCAGCAACATTGAATCAGTTTGCCATGGAGTTCAGAAAACAGCTATCTTAAAGAAGCATCACTCTAAACATTAAACAGAATTACGCTAATTCTGTGTAGCAATGGGGCGAGGAGGGGGTGGCACAAAAAAACTCACCTTAACCAAACAGGCATGAAAAGCATGAATTATTCTTGTGCCAAATATTTAACTTAATTTGACTGCAGAAAAAATGGACTTTCAAGTGGTTTGTGTTGTTTTTTACTTTTTCATTTCATGCACCCCTGGTTGTAGAATAACCCGCTGTAAGCCTAAATAAACATTAAAATAACTTTACGTTGTATGCAGAGTGGAGTTAAATCAGTGAGTAAACATTTCTAAGGACACTTAAGCCCCTCTCTTCGTCACACTGTGACTAGACGATTGTTTAGGTGGACACTGACTGACTTAGACTGGTTCTTTTAAAACAAAGATCATTGTTAACGTGTTTAACTTCCTGGAGACTTGTAATGTCATTCGACGTGTTTCAATGATGACGCAGCAAAACTAACTATGGCAAACTATTTAGATCAGCACTGGATAAATATGAACAAACTTTACACAAGACAGAAAATATCATCATTGATACATTTTATTTCTCTGCATAGATGTTGCTGTGAATTTCTTTAAATATGGTATGAATAGTAACTGACATTTAAGCATGAACTAATCTCGTTTTAGTCTCCAGTGATCAATGTCATTGTGATTTCATATCAGTTTGATTCTAAATATTTCAAGGAGAGATGTTCATCAACTCCAAATGCACAAATACACATAGATTAATCAGAGTCACATCTCCAGTACAGTTAAATTGCAAAATTCAAATGAGTAAAGTCCATAGTTTGCCCCGGAATAATCTTTTTGGGTGCTGTCATTTTTTATTCGAGTCCATGACAACGATCGATGCAATGGTCAGATTCTGGGTGATTTAATGTCATATGGGCTTGGTAAAAGAATATAATCCATGTCCTAACAATGATCACAGCCACCTTTGTGTATTGTGTCACGAACATTAAAAATTTTCCTGTTTCACAAGTGAAACTCCCCAGACAACAAAGACAGCAGTAAAGCAGGCTGGTCCAGTGTTAAAGCGCATATATAAACTCACAGGCTGTGTTTGCAAACATTAACAGAGGGAAATTTCTCCGGGTTAACTGTCCATCGGGTAGATCACAGTGGTAAGGAAGATTTTCTTCACTATTTTGATTATCACTTAGTGCTTGTTATATTCGCAAAACAAAAATTACATCCTGTTCCATCACTTGCTCTGTTAGTGGTTTTTAAAATTTTTTTTAACACTGACTTCATTGTAGAGTTAGAAAAAAAATGAATGAGGAGAAATTATTTGACAATAAACTGTGTTGACTCCATCTGCTTTAAAGTCAGGGAGTGTGTGCTCGTTTGAAAACCTTATTTTAAACCAACAGATCCAAACAATCAAAATTAGTTTTAACAAATCTTAAAAGTTCTGCAATTACATTGTGGAAAACCGAATACAGATTAATAACAAAATCTTGCAACTTTCATTTATTTGTATGTATCCTTTAACTTATTTTTGACATTTTGTAGAAATGTGAATGAGTGTCATCAAACAAGAAAAAAGCCATGAATCCATATAGATTTTTAGCAATTTGAGAAATTGGGGTACATATACAAATTTTAACAAATATATTTTAAGGGTTTTTTTTTTTCATGTTTTCCCACAGAAAGTGCTGACATGAAACTCGGGTTGCTTGTTGTGGTGGCTGTGGCAGTTCTGCTGCCCAGCTTTTCTGAGAGCCGGATCGTCTCCAAATGCGAGCTCCAAGACAAGCTTGGGAAAGTGATACGTCTGCCCAGGACACTCTTGGCTATAAGTAAGTCCAATGACTTAAATCCATGACAAAAGTCTGTACCTTAGCTGTAGACTAGAATACCACTGGGGTATTTAAGCCTAATGCTGTTTTTTGATTCTTCTGTATTAGAAGAAAATATTAACTTTTATAAATCTGATAGCTTCAGTTATCAGTTCAAAGGCAGCAGTAAGAGCACAGAGAGAGAGAGAGAGCCTAGACCAGTTTGTCTATTCATTTATAAATAAATCTGACATCCAATGAAATATATTTCATGTGGCCCCCATGACTGAAAAAAGTAACCACTAAAGTAAAACTAAAAGCACATACATTTGAAAGAAAACAGAAAGAAGTAGCAACTCTTACTGGCTATCACCTTTATAATTGCATTTTTTTTCTCCTTTGTTTGCTTTTACTTCTTTGCATGTGTGACTTGTTTGCCACAGTTGTCTGTGAAGTGGACAGGATCTCTCATCTGAACACCAGCTTGGTCAATGTGCTTGGCAAGCGCACAACTACCACACTAAAGCCAACAACCCCCTCCACAACAGCAGTCACCTTAACGACCACTGGAGCGACGACACTGACAAGCACCAACTCAGCAACCACTGACCTGACTGCTACTACTACTACTACTTCTACTGCTATTACTACTACTACTACTGTCATGACTACTAGCCCTGCGATTACTAACTCCACCATCAGCTCAGTGAACACAACCCTTGTGTCAAACAGCACAAGTGGCATGAACAGAAGAAAGCGACATGCTCACTCGAGCAGTGAGGAGGAGATCGGGCAAACTGGCGGAGGAGTGGAAGACAGCAGTGAGGAGGAAAACTTGAAGCCTTCGTCCCTCGGCCTTTACGGGCTCTTCCAGCTGCCTGACAACATTTTCTGTAATTCGGGGCTTCGTCCATCCAGAAATGTTTGCCGCACCTCCTGCAACTGTGAGTTCTTGCACCCACAGCGGGTTAATTTATTATGTTTTGTTTTTTTGTTTTTTTTATTTTGCATATTAAAAATTGTTTCTTTTTTCCTCGCAGCCTTCACTGACAATAACATAACTGACGATATTGCTTGTTTCATCAACACTGGTTACTGGAGGTAAGTTTCTGGACAGCATAATACATATAGGTCAAATAAATAATCAAACCTTTGAATAAATATCACATGCCTGTAATGAATTATTTGACTAATTTATTTGCAGTATATATACTGTACAACAATTGACAAATTAAAGAAAAATCCGATATAAACTGATTTAGCAAGCTGTGACATTAATACAGCTTCAGCACTCCCTTGCATGTCTCTGGAACTTTAATGTAAGGACTGAACACCATTGTTAAGAAATCACTGTCTGAGATGCTGGTTAGGATTTCTGAAGGGGATCCACCTCATATATAGATGCAATAATCAAACATTACAAATGTGTACAGCTTAGCTCACTCAGTAAAGCATGTGATCAATATGCCATAAGGTTAATGCTGAGGCCTGGGTTTGAATCTGTCCCCAAAATCAGTCATTGCATATCTTCCAACAACTGTCAAAAAAGTGCATTCTTTATATTAAAAAGAAGCAGATACACAAAAAGCTTAAGTGAAGACACTGAATATAACACAAATATGTTAATGTAAAGAGAAATACAACATATGGTGTTGCCTAATAATTACCTTTTGTTTTAATCCAACAGGAACATTGTGAGGAGAGCCTCTCGCTCATGTCGTCACAACATGAATTTCTTAAGAGAATGTAAATAAGTGGATGTGGAATCACAGTTTTTCCCTGCAGAATCACAAAAAATTCTTCACAGTTTCCATCTCCAGTGATCTGTGATTAAGGAACCGCATGCTCCATTATCTACTTTACCTTATGAAGCACTATTTTCTTTCTTTGGTGGAGGAATCTTTCAATAAACATTACTTTGCAGCATATATACAGTGGTGTGAAATGTGTTTGCTTCCTTCCTATTTTCTGTTTTTTGTATGTTTGTCACACTTAAATGTTTCAGATCATCAAACAAATTTTACTATTAGACAAACTAAACACAAAATTAATGTTTTTTAATGAAGATGTTTATTATTAAGGGAAAAAAATCCAAACCTAAATGGCCTTCTGTGAAAAAGTGATTGCCCCCTAAACCTAATAATTGGTTGGGCCACCCTTAGGAGCAACAATTACAATCAACTAATCAAGCTTAAGAGGTTAATATTGTTTTTCTGAAGTCACGCAGAGGTGGACTTGAATCAGAATCAGAATCAGAATCAGAATACTTTATTGATCCCTGGGGGAAATTATTTTTTGTTACAGTGCTCCATTTTAAACCAACATTAAGACAAGACAGACAATACGCTAACTAAGAATAGTACAATATATACATATATATACATACATACATACATAAGTCACTTATAAATAAATATTTGGAAAAGAAACATGTGTAGTTGTAGCAGCAAACAGTGTGTTAAGTGGATGCGTTGTACAGGGAGATGGCCACAGGCAGGAATGATTTCCTGTGTCGTTCAGTGGTGCTTTTCGGTAATCTCAGTCTCTCACTGAACGAGCTCCTGTGACTGACCAACATGTCATGGAGTGGGTGGGAGGTGTTATCCAACATTGTCTTTATCTTGGACAGCATCCGCCTCTCCGACACCACCTTGAGGGAGTCCAGCTCCGTCCCCACAACATTGCTGGCCTTACGGATCAGTTTATTAAGTCTGTTGGCATCTGCGACCCTCAGCCTGCTCCCCCAGCATGCAACAGCATAGAGGATCGCACTGGCCACCACAGACTCATAGAAAATCCTCAGCATTTTCTGGCAGATGTTGAAGGACCTCAGTCGCCTCAAAAAATAGAGACGACTCTGGCCCTTCCTGTAAAGTGCTGTGGTGTTTTTAGCCCAGTCCAGTTTATTGTCAATGTGTACTCCAAGGTATTTATAGTCCTCCACAATGTCAACACTGACCCCCTGGATTGAAACAGGGGTCAAGTGTTTCCTGGTCTTCCTGAAGTCCACGATCAGTTCCTTGGTCTTTGCCACGTTGAGCTGCAGATGATTCTGCTTCTTGCTGGTGTGTTTTGGATCATCGTAGTGCTACAGAACCCAAATGTGCTTCAGCTTGAAGTCACAAACAGATAGTCAGACATTCTCCATCAGATTTTTTTTTTGGCAGACAGCAGAATTCATGGTTCCATTTGCTACAGCAAGTATTCTAGGTCTCTGACATAGAGGCCAGGGAAGCAGAAGAACATCATATCAAAAAGTGCTAATCCCTGCTGGACATTTTTCAAAGCTGGGAGGGTGCTTATAGAATGCTACAGGTGATCCAGGAAAGAAGGACAACCAATAAGACTGAATAAGCAAAAACTCTGGTGATTCTTTATGTGTCAAGATTATTGGAGCAGCTGAGCTGTGTTACTTTCACTACCTAATATCTATGGGGCTTTGAAACCCCAAAACACATTAGTCTAAAAATTGGTCCAACTAAGAATCTGGTCCCTTGGCACAAGCAGAGCAATACAGAGTACACTGCTGCAAAAATTGTAGGGGAAACAAAGAAATGTCACTGTATACAGTCAGTTCTAGTGACAAGTATATCTAATGTTGACACTCACAGCAGGTTTTGTGTTATTTTCTCATTTTGCATCAGTTTTTAGCCTCACATCTGACTGACTTCTCTTTTTTTGGAACTCAGCAACATTTTTCCACATTTAGCTCAAAACCTTACAAAAACATGTTTTTTTAGTCATTTTTCACAACATTTACTAAAATATTTATAACTTTTTATGTTTAAAACACAACTGCTAACATAGCTGTGTTGCTAGGGATCACGTAGCATTATATACCATCTAGTCCAACTTCAGTAACCCTACAAAAGTCACTGCTGTCTAGTTTTCTGTTTTCAGAAATGTTACAGGCATAGCCCTTTAATGGTGAAGCCCTATGGGGAAAGTATTACAGGGTGTGGAAGGATGTGGGGGATGGTCCCTGGGTGTGTGAGTAGGGAAGAGAGGAAAGACAGGGGATCACGAGCAGCTACGGTAGAAACGAAAAGAGAAAAGCATTAAAAGTGTACATAATAACTCCATGTACCACATAAAATCCGTTCAAAGTCAGTAAGTACAACCAGAATTCATACATAAGGTGCACTGTCAATTTTTGAAAAAATAAAAGGATTTTAAATGTGCCTTATAGTCTGAAAAATACAGTAATCTGCACATTTCAACTTTTTTCTCAAACCAGACTTATGACTTTTTTCTCAAAGTAATTACAACTTTAATTTCAAATTTCAAAGTGATCAACATTTTTTTAATTTGGCTCGAATACTCCTTCATATACAACACATTCAGTGAAACAGGGTGTCAGAAAAAAGGCAGTGATTAATACAGTCACTGCTGGCAACACAGATATCTAAGTTTCACACTCAAAGGAACTTTTCTGTTAGTTCCATTTTTGAAATCATTTTAAAGCACTTTTTAGAAAACCTCACATCTGGGAAATCGACTGCTCATTAGACCTAATGAGAATGTAAGCTATCATAGAAACTTTAGAAAAAGTCAAAAAGATTGACTGAAAAAAGGTAAGCAATTCATTTTTGTTTTTAATTTTAAGACTTTCATGATAGTCAGCAGGTCATTAATTCTCTGTCTACAGAAGACTTTTGCTCTGAGTATTTCAGAAACATGAATTATGTTGGTTTCAGAAAGAATGCTTTAATCCGGAAACGTCCTCTTTTTTTCCTCTTGCATCATTTAATGTTTTAGACTTTCTGAAATGAAAGATGTATGTTTTTATATTATTTGCTTTTTTACAAAACTAAAAACATATGGGTCATTTATTTTAAAGATCATAATGAACTAGCCCTGATGTCACTGCTGAAACAAGTTTAATTTCTGTTATCTTATGTGAGTTTATTTGTTTATTTTGTTCTAAAATTAAATGTTACTGCTAATGGCTTACTTGCCTGACTTGTATACAGTGGATGTTTTATATATTTGAACTAAATGACACATATACATTTTTATTTTTTAAACTAATGCTGATTGTCCGATTTTTGTTAAAGTATATGATCTAAAATGTTTAATAATTCATATAATTATCAGTGTTGGGAACTTTTAAAATGTATTCCACTACAGATTACAGAATGCATGGACCAAAATGTAGTGTGTAACTTATTCTGTTAAGTTACGCAATGTGAGTAACATATTCTAAATGCTTTGGATTACTTGATATATTGTCATGCTTTTTGCAACTACATGAATGTACTATTGCTGTGTGATTTATTGTTATTAGTGAAGGCTACTCTCCACCGAGCTGACATTGTTAGCTGGCATTTGCTGGGGTTAGTTCAGTCTGTTAGACTTGATTGATAGCATTAACAACCTGCTAACTCCAAATGATCATGTGCAGTTCTGAAAGCAATACCAACTAGATTTTTAAATTTTAATATAAAATGAGTAAGAGTAGGGTGGACATTAAGTAAGGCTGCACTTTTAGCAGTGATCTCATTTGGAACCTATTTCTGTATCAGTAATAGGTTTTCTTTCTGTCTGCTTTTAGAACTGCAGATGATTATTTGCAGCTAGCAGGTTGAAATGCAGCTTTCAGTAATTGTAATAAATCACACAGCAATAGTACATAGAAGATATTGAAGTGGCACATAACCCAGGTAGCTGCCACAACTAAAACAAGGTAGTTATAGTAGGCTAACGTTAGTTTTTTAAAAAGAACTTACTTCCAGATGTTCCTTGAGGTTGGAGGTGGAGTCTTTTGATGCTGAGAGCAGCTCGGTTGCTGGCAAACAGAGCCTGCATTGCATGGTCAGATTTCGCCCACCCCTTTCTTCTTTAAATGTGAAGTGGTGTTGGAATTTCAAAGTAAGAAATGCATAGGGGTCGGGTGCATTGTGAGCCGGGTGGCGGCCAGGAGCGGAGGCCCTGGCGGACCGACCCCCGGCTGCCAAGACTGGCAATAGGGACATGGAATGTCACCTCTCTGGTGGGGAAGGAGCCTGAGTTGGTGCGTGAGGTTGAGAGGTACCGGCTAGACATAGTTGGGCTCACCTCTACGCATTGTCTGGGCTCTGGAACCAGTCTCCTGGAGAGGGGCTGGACTCTGTCTCAGTCTGGAGTTGCCCCTGGTGAGAGGCGGCGGGCTGGGGTGGGTATTCTTATATCCCCTCGGCTTGCTGCCGGTACGTTGGGGTTTTTCCCGGTGGACGAGAGGGTTTGTTCCCTGCGCCTTAGGGTCGGGGAACGGGTCCTGACTGTCATCTGCGCTTATGCGCCGAGTGGCAGTTCGGAGTACCCAGCCTTCTTAGAGTCCCTGGGGGGGGGTGCTGGAAGGTGCTCCACCTGGAGACTCTGTTGTCCTGCTGGGAGACTTCAATGCTCACGTGGGTAACGACAGCGAGACCTGGAGGGGCGTGATTGGGAGGAACGGCCTCCCTGATCTGAACCCGAGCGGTGCTTTGTTATTGGACTTCTGTGCTAATCACAGTTTGGCCATAACGAACACCCTGTTCGAACATAAGAGTGTCCATAAGTGCACGTGGCACCAGGATGCTCTAGGCCGTAGGTCGATGATCGATTTTGTAATCGTATCACCAGACCTGCGACCATATGTTCTGGACACTCGGGTAAAGAGAGGGGCTGAGCTGTCAACTGATCACCACCTGGTGGTGAGTTGGATCAGGTGGCGGGGGAGGACGCTGGACAGACCTGGTGCACCTAAACGCGTAGTGAGGGTGTGCTGGGAACGTCTAGCAGAGGCCCCAGTCCGCGAGATCTTCAACGCACACCTCCGGCAGAGCTTCAACAGCATTCCGAGGGAGACTGGGGACATTGAGTCCGAATGGACCATGTTCAGCGTCTCCATTGCCGAAGCTGCTGCATTGAGCTGCGGCCGCAAGGTGGTTGGTGCCTGCCGTGGTGGTAATCCCCGAACCAAATGGTGGACACCAGAGGTGAAGGGAGCCACCAGGCTGAAGAAGGAGGCCTATCGGGCTTGGTTAGCCTGTGGGACTCCGGAGGCAGCCGACAGGTATCGACAGGCCAAGCGGAATGCGGCTCGGGCAGTGGCTGAAGCAAAAACTCGGGTGTGGGAGGAGTTCGGAGAGGCCATGGAAAAAGACTTTCGGACTGCCTCGAAGAGATTCTGGCAAACCGTCAGGCGTCTCAGGAGGGGAAAGCGGTGCTCTACCTGCACTGTGTATAGTGCTGGCGGAGCGCTGTTGACGTCGACTGAGAAAATTGTCGGGCGGTGGAAGGAATACTTCGAGGACCTCCTTAATCCCACTGACACGTCTTCCGGGGAGGAAGCAGAGTCTGGGGATGAGGGGTGTGACCCACCGATTTCCGGGGGCGAGGTCACTGAGGCAGTTAAACAACTCCTTGGTGGCAGAGCCCCTGGTGTCGATGAGGTCCGCCCCGAGTTCCTGAAGGCTCTGGACGTTGTAGGGCTGTCTTGGTTGACACGTCTCTGCAATGTTGCGTGGAGATCAGGGGCAGTACCTGTGGACTGGCAGACCGGGGTGGTGGTCCCCATCTTCAAGAAGGGGGACCGGAGGGTGTGTTCCAACTACAGGGGGATCACACTCCTCAGCCTCCCCGGGAAAGTCTATGCCAGGGTGCTGGAGAGGAGGGTTCGTCCGCTAGTCGAACCTCGGATACAGGAGGAACAATGCGGTTTTCGTCCTGGTCGCGGAACACTGGACCAGCTCTTTGTCCTCTCGAGGATACTTGAGGGTGCATGGGAGTTTGCCCAACCAGTCTACATGTGTTTTGTGGACCTGGAGAAGGCATTCGACCGTGTCCCTCGGGGCGTCCTGTGGGAGGTGTTGCGCGAGTATGGGGTGTCTGGCCCATTGCTACGGGCCATTCAATCCCTATACAACCGTTGCAAGAGCTTGGTTCGCATTGCCGGCAATAAGTCGGACTCGTTCCCGGTGGGTGATGGGCTCCGCCAAGGCTGCCCTTTGTCTCCGGTTCTGTTCATAATTTTTATGGACAGGATTTCTAGGCGCAGCCAAGTGGCGGAGGGCTTTCGCTTTGGTGGCCTCAGAATCTCATCTCTGATTTTTGCGGATGATGTGGTTCTGTTGGCTTCATCGGGTGAGGGCCTCCAGCTCGCACTGGAGCGGTTCGCAGCCGAGTGTAACGCAGCGGGAATGAGGATCAGCACCTCCAAATCTGAGGCCATGGTTCTCAGCCGGAAAAGGGTGGAGTGCCCACTCCGGGTCGGGGATGAGTTCCTGCCCCAAGTGGAGGAGTTCAAGTATCTCGGGGTCTTGTTCGCGAGTGATGGGAGAAGGGAGCTGGAGATCGACAGACGGATTGGGGCTGCGGCTGCAGTAATGCGGACGCTGCACCGGTCAGTCGTGGTGAAGAGGGAGCTGAGTGTAAAAGCGAAGCTCTCAATTTACCGGTCGATCTACGTCCCTACCCTCACCTATGGCCACGAGCTGTGGGTAGTGACCGAAAGAACGAGATCGCGGATACAAGCGGCGGAAATGAGCTTCCTCCGAAGGGTGGCTGGCCTCTCCCTTAGAGATAGGGTGAGAAGTTCGGCCATCCGGGAGGGGCTTAGAGTAGAGCAGCTGCTGCTCCACATCGAAAGGAGCCAGCTGAGGTGGTTCGGGCATCTGGCAAGGATGCCCCCTGGGCGCCTCCTGGGCGAGGTGTTCCAGGCATGTCCCACCAGGAGGAGGCCCCGGGGCAGACCCAGGACACGCTGGAGAGATTATATCTCTCGGCTGGCCTGGGAACGCCTTGGTATTCCCCCGGACAAGCTGGAGGAGGTGGCTGGGGAGAGGGAGGTCTGGACCTCTTTGCTTAGGCTGCTACCCCCGCGACCCGACCTCGGATAAGCGGATGAAGATGGATGGATGGATGGAAATGCATTCCTGTATGTGCACTGCCGGCTCTATTGTGCTGGCTCCAGTCCATTAGTGATGTGCGAGTCATGAACGAATCATTCAGTACTCAAGAACCACTTAACTGACTTGTGAATCATAATTCACAATCCAAACTGACTCCTTCACTGACTCATCCCTGTTACTGTTAGCAAACTAATTTCATTAGTTGCATATGTGTAATTTCATATGTGCTTGCGCTACATATGACTTACTCCCCCCTCCCTCCTGGTTCTCAGCTGCTGAAACTCAGAGCATGTTACTGTGGAAGAGTCGCTCCTTCACCTGAGATGAAGTCTGATAGTCTGACTGACGCAATATAACATTCAGTCTACAATTTGTTTGTTTTGCAAAGATAATAAGCAGACTAAAGGAAAAAATATATGAACTCAGTTCCACCACTATAAAAAAAAAATATACAGTGTCTGACTCACATTCTGCTGCTGCAATTATGTAAGTAAAATCAGAATTTCACTAAATTATTTAGATGAGAAAATATATATTTGACATATTTGAGGAAAATAATAATAAAATAAAATACATAAAATAAGTGTTCCCTTTAGAAATCTTTTTTTTCTCTTTTTTTGCTCTATAAAATAGGTGTTTTCTTTTTCAATCACTCATCTTAGCAGTAGGATTTACATGAAAAGAGAAACAAATTAAGTTTGAGTGAAAATGTACATTTTTTTCACTCTCTGGACTCAAATGACTCAAAAGAACATAAATTTTGGTGAGTGTCTCATTCAAACTCGAATCAGTAAAAAGAATCAAATTTACCATCACTAGAGTCTATTGTGTAACTGATGCCACCAACATTAATAAGGACTTGTACATTAGAGCCTCTTATTGCGTGTTTTGTTTGGGTTTCCGGCAATGTGTGGAATTACCAAAATTAGAGAGGGGATAGCCTAACATATGAAACATCAAAAGACCACAATCCATTTATTTCAACAAAGTAACTATTCTAATTATTACCTATCGAAGTAGTAACTATATCGGAATGCAATCACTCATATTTTGTATTTTAAATACATAACACAGGTACGTGTATTCCATTATTCCCCAACACTGATAATTATTTAGCCATATTATTTACTTTCCCAGAAACCCTCCAATACTGACTTGAAAAAAAAAATACATTTACTGAGTCACATCTGACGACTGCTTTCAGTTTAAACTGCAGATTTCATGTACGTCATATTTTCATGTTTTTCAGTCGACACATGAGTTTGTGTACTGTGGGCTTTTAGATTCACTCTAATGCTCAAACAAGAAATTAGAATTATAGAAAATGTTTGCTATTGTCACTTGGCTTTGTGGTTTGCAGTGGGGGGTGTGCCATTAACAGTTCAAACCAAAAACAACAAAAAAAATAGCTGTGATGTATCTCTTATATTACATTTAACAAATTCTCTTTCAAGTTTTCAGTTTTTTGTGAAGATGTGACAAACAAAAGATTTTTGCACTTACGAATACTACAAAAACAATTTTTGTCTATTTTTTCCCAGATTCACCCAAAGATGGCAGCAGTTCCATCAGTCCTTCTGGTCCAATAGTAGAACACCAAACAGTGACTCTGACATGCAGCAGTAATGCCCGCCCAGCAGCAGAAAACTACGCCTGTTACAGAGCTGATGGAGACCAGGAGGCTCTCACTGCGACTGGACACACTTTAAATATTACAGTTTCAACAATCGACACTAATTTCTTCTGCAATGCTACAAATACAGTTGGATTTAAAGCATCCATCAACCTCCAAATAGACGTGCGGTGTATATATTAATTTTACAAAATTACCACTTATGTACCCTGACTAGTACCCACCTAGAAATCCATTAATCGAGTTGCATGGTAGAAAAATATATGTATTTTTGTCTTCAGAATATTAGAGGCCAAGAAAAACACCTTGTCATTTTACTTCTCATTTTCTATTTAAAATAAAACTACATTTGTTTTTTTTCTACCGAACAAGCTTAGAAATAGGATTTTATGTTATTTGTCCCCGACCAAGTAATTACACGTAATGAATTAAATAATAATAATCATAATTTTCATGTGTAAGATGTCCAAATCATTCTATCGCAGGTATTCACACTTTTTCAGTGAGGGAGGAGCAGCTGGTGGGAAGACATATTCTGATGAGCAGTTCCTTTCAGGTCTCTAATGCTTTGTAAAATCGAGTGAAGTCACAATGAAGCTAAAGCAGTTCCACAAGTGTAATTTGTTCATGAATTGTCAGTAAATGGATGAAAAAAAATATCTTACCTATGAGTGAAATATCTACACCAGCTTTGGTAAAACTGTATATCAGTGCATTATTACACTCCAGTCTGAAATAGTATTTAGCACTTTGAAGGAGACGTGCATTATTGAAAGTTGTGGTGCAGTCTCTCTTTGTTAAGTCTCCTGTCATTTCTTTAGTTGGCTTTAGTTTTGCATTTTCACTGATAAATGAAGATGAATCACTCCAATATGCTTTACATGAATCGTCTAAGTTAGTTTCAAATCTCGTCTCTACATCGAAGGAGCAGGGGATGTTCACACAGGATCCTCTCAAAACATTTATATTCTCTGGCATATTGACGTGCACCTGAAACACAACACAAACTCCATCCACACTGGAGGTGGAGGAGGGAGCCTCAGTGAGTCTGACATGCTCTGCTCCAGCTCCGTGTTGGACTCATCCTCCAGCTCTGACATGGAGCCCTAACCTGGGTCAGAGTCAAGAGACACTGCAGGAGAATCAGGACAAAACTAAAGTCAGGACCCCTGTTATGAGTTTCAATGCTTCTCACCTCCATCATGGAAATAAAATCTCCTGCACTGCTGTCTACCAGAAACAAGATGGTAGCCCTGATGTCACTGCTGAAACAAGTTTAACTCCTGATATTTCATGTGAGTTTATTTTTTCTCTTCTAAACTGAAATCGTAATGATTTACTTTTCTTGACTTGGATTAAATTACACAAAATGATTAGTCAGTTACAGTTATTTTATCAGTATGCCATAACAATGTCTGAGTTTTATAAAATATAATGAAAGCTTTTAAAGTTTGAATTTAATGATTATTTAATGATTTATGTGTTTTTTTGTTAGCTCTGCTTTTTAGCTTTAGGATGTCTTCAAAACTGACAATAAAACAAAACTACATTTAGTGAGTCATGTTGGACAGTTGTTTTTATTTTAAACAGCAGTTTTTCATTTACATCCTATGATAACATTTTCTCACATTATCATATTTCTAAATTAACTCACGAGCTTGTCAGAGCTTTCAGATTCACTCTAAAGGTCGAACAAGAAAGTAGAATTGCAGAAACATTTTACTTTTGACATTTGGCTTTCTGGTCTGTAATAGGATGATCTATTAATAGTTCCGTTAAAATGCAAAAGGAGCTGTGATGTGTGATTTACATAATATTACATTTAACAAATTATCATTGTACTGATTTTTAGATTCACCCAAAGATGTACAAATTTCAGTCAGTCCCTCTTGTCCAGTACCAGAGAACAGCAATATGGCTCTGACCTGCAGCAGTAATGCCAACCCAGCAGTAGAAAACTACACCTGGTACAGAGCTGATGGAGACCAGGAGACTTTTATTAGGACAGGAATCAGCTTAAATATTAAAGTGTCCAGAGACAAAAGAAGATTTTTCTGCAAAGCTGAAAATGAGATCGGGGTTGGACGTTCTAACCTGACTCACCTTGATGTTCAGTGTATGTATCACACAATTAAAATATTTTAAGGTTTAAGCATAACTTGAGCAGCTATAATATATGCATGGTATCATTATTCATTGCAGATTGTGAAACACAGTGTGGATTTTACAGTGGAGTCCTTCCTTGGGTCCTTGCTGGTGTGTTTTTCAGTGTCAGCGTGATCTGTGCAGCTTTCCTTTGGTATGTTTTAAAACTGGTTGTTGATTAAAACTAAAAGTCCCGCGGATGTTTCCATAAAATATTTTTCAATAAATGTTTTGTATTCTTCTAGCAAAGTACAAAAGAATGTGAAGCCACAAGAAGAGGACAGAACTACATGTCACTGAATCGTAGAAATGTCGGCTCTTCAGAGTATGATGTCATTAACACAACTCCAAAGTGACCTTCACTGATCCTTCAGAATATATCTAATTTTGTTTTATTTTGTGTTTCCAGAGAAATAATTCTCAGTCACACTTCTCTTTATTAAATGCATTTAATAGCCACTGAGCGCTTATTCATCAGTTTTTTAAAGGGTGCTGGAGTTGCTCAGTTTAGTGGGATTGAGCAAATCCAGCAGAAAATGCTTCCTAAAGCTTTGATACTGACTATAATCCTGTTTGTTGATCATATAAATTTATATTAAACTTAACAGGTTATAGTGTTTTTCTTTGGGGTTTTTTTTTTTATATATATATATGTTCATTTTGCATTCGATGTGAAAAAGCTGGGGCAGGGACATGATTATCAGTAGGTCACATAAGCTTTTAACAGCACTGTTTAGAAAATAGAGACATTAGTGATCTACACGGCTGCTCTTTTCTACGTTTAAGAGAAAGATCTTGAATAGTTAAGATGCCTTGTCAGACCAGCCACATATTAGTTTCCTGTAAATTTGCCCTGTTATCAGTATTTATGTTTCTCACACATGAATGTTTGATTAGTTCCTCCTCAACCAAGTTTATTGCACTAAATGTTTAGAGTAAGATGTCCTGTCACCCGAATGCCATTCATGCACAACTGAACCTTGTACCACCAATATTACCAGAGGTGTGGACTCGAGTCACATGACTTGGACTCGAGTCAGACTCGAGTCATTAATTTTATGACTTTAGACTTGACTTGAAAAAATGTTCTAAGACTTGTGACTTGACTTGGACTTTTACACCAATGACTTGGGACTTGAATTGGACTTGAACCGGTTTACTTGAAAAGACTTGATATTTTACCCCAAATATAAAATTTAACATGCATATTATATAGAGATTGAAAATGTGACGTCATTCACGGGTAGAACCGCAAAGGATTCTGGGAACTCGTGGCAAGCGGTACTAGCGCACGCAGGCTTTCAATTAAAATCAGTTATACAGCGATAAAAAGAAACACAAAAATGTCAAGAAGCTGTTGTATTATTAACTGCAATAGCCGGTCGCATGACAGCCACGGGAAGCCGACGGGTAAAGAGATCGGTTGTTATCGGATTACGTCGTTGAAGAGAAATTGTTCGAGCCATGTTTCCGAAGTAACAAAGAGGCGACGGATGGCCTGGATTGCAGCCATTCAAAGATCAAATATAACGTCCCAGAACCCTCCAGCTCACAGGTTAGTCTGCTCCAAGCATTTACACGAAGGTCAGTGTTTTTTAGTAGTTAATACGTCATTTTCATAACATAATTAGTGATATAGGTTACAAGCAAGTCTGGCGCTGAACAGAAATTGTCGCGCTATGCTCCTTTATTTATTGTGCATAAATAGTGAATTGTCCTGACACAATATTGCGTTTCGCCTCTGTTATTATGGTACATTGACAAAAACATATGCTTTTATTCACAGGATAAAACAGGTTTTTTGTATCACTAATTGCCCAGTACGATTACAGCATACAATATTGTTGTCACTGCTACATTTCTGTGATGCTACCAGAAATTATTTCCACTACTAATTAATTACCGTTGAGCTCAAAGGTCCTATTAATAAACGGTTAAGGAATGTGTATTTATGACGACAATTTGTGAGACTGGTAAACTTATGATACTTACGATGGTCTTTCGTTCGACACGGTGCGTTTCAAGGTCCTGCACCCATCTGTCGGTAAACTGTACCTGGACTTGTTGCAGTGACCGGAAGTTACTAAACTTCATGAGTGTGTGCACTCACTCCAAGAACCGTATGATTATAAATATGCATATAAATATGCTAAGATGAGATAGCTGACTTCATCTAACTAGCAAATGTTGTCCAGGCTATGTTGGTGATACAGGTTTTTTTTAATGTGTATGATATTTTTGTCATGCGATTTTAAAGCCGGTCCTACAACCGCATCCAAGAATAACATGCAGCTTATCTCAGAACTGTCGGTGAAAACTATTCTTGGAGCTAGGTTTAATTGAGCTGCATTTTAAAGAGGTGCAATTTCACAATTTGTGTATATTTTCTAAGTTCACTATTTTGTCATGTGTTGAGAAAAACACAGATTTTAAAATTACATGGTCTAATATTTACATTTAGCATATAACTGCAACATTATTTTTTCGTTTTTTTTTTTTTTTAAAGACTCGAAAGGACTTGAAATTCAAAGTTTCAGACTTGTGACTTGACTCGGACTTTTACACCAGTGACTTGAGACTCGACTCTGACTTGCCTGACATTACTTGAGACTTGACTTGAGACTTGAGGATAAAGACTTGAGACTTACTTGAGACTTGCAAAACAATGACTTGGTCCCACCTCTGAATATTACCACAGCAAATGAATAAATTGAACAGTTCAACAGTTTTTATTTTATACCATGTTAAATGTTTTCCATGGGTAACCATGCATAGTAGTATGTTTAGTAGATGTATTATTAATTATATATATCGACAGAATAAAAGAGGAAATAAAACTTTTAGCTGGTGTGTGTTTGTGTGTGAATTCTACTGAAAAAGTTCTTATTTCCCCTTCTAGATATTGTAATGCCTGAAATCGTCAGAGTGCATTAAACAGTTCTTAATATGGACACTAGTTGCTGTCACACTGTCTCTTTTGCAACTAAGGTTTCAACTTCCTGCTCTGATATCGGCCCCTCCTCCACCTCCTCCCCTGACAGCTGTAAGACTGACTCTCCTTCCACAGTGTGGAGTAAAATCCTTTCTGCCAAAACCTACCCTCTGCTTCCTGAAGTACGGACACTGGTTGAAAATATGAGGTCTCATATTTTCAAATATGAAGTCTCAACAGAGTGAGCAACAGAGTGATAATATCTGAAAAAAAAGATCAGTTACGTCTCGTGGCCATAAAATGTTGAAGCCTCAATTTCATAATTTTTAAAGAAAGTCCACATCCTCTGTTAGCCCAGCCCCTGCAAATGTAGCCTTAGAAGAAATCCCATGATGTCCCTTTGACAGTACAGCAGCAGTCACATAGATTGCATAAACGGTGCTCAGCGTGGAGGCCTCAGGCTCATGTCCCGACAGAGAACAAAAATTAATTGCTGGATCTTACAGATTGAATCTCCACTATGAGACTACATCCACAGATAAAGACAAAACCTTGACTGATGAAGCGTAGCGAGGGAAATATGTACCTAACCAAAGTCTACTTGCACATGAATTGACAACCTGATGAATACTTTCATGAGAAAGTTGCAGTTTCATTCAGCTTCATCCTTATTCAGATGCTAAAAGTGAAGATCTTGGTTAGGATCAATCTTCATTTGTAAATAAACGTTCTCAGTGTTGATACAGATACAGATCCTCCCTCGGTGACGATCACCTGTCCATCGCCCTTTTCATTTCCACCTCAGATACTGAACTTGACTTTAAAGCACTTGTTAAAGCCCCAAAACGATGACACAAGAAAACAGAGCTGAAAAACTGAAGATGAAGTAATCAAAATACAAGCAAACTACTAGGCTGCAAGCATAAAAAGAAAATAGATGAAGAAGTGCTATTGCAGCTGTTTCAGACTGAAACAGTCCTGCCATGGTCATCCTGCATCACAGCATCAGTCTGTAGTTATCACTGCAGGTGATGATCTCCAGAGTGAATCAAAAGTTGTAACTTCTCCATCTGTGGCTGTAGTTCAGGAGGTAGCATAGGTCGTCTATTAATCGGAAGTTTGTGGTTGCAGACTGGCTGCTCCAGGCTGCATGTAGACTTGGGCAAGATACTAACCCTGAGGTGCTCTCCGATACATTCATCAGGATGTGAATATAAGATAGAAAGCACTTGTGCAAAAAAAGTATATAAAAATCTCTTTGTATGAATGGGTGAATGAGGCCACCTGTATAAAGCTCTTGGAGTGCTCAGAGTGCAAAAGTGCCGGATAAAAACCAGTCATTTTACCATCTTCTTTGTCTAATCCTCTTGAGTAATGTGGTCTGTGTGTGAATCCTTTTTGAGCAGCCACAGTTGCTACAGGTGTCCTGAATTGATTGGTGGGTTTTCTCTTCTGCTGAGAGCCTTCTGCTGATAACATGTGAGAGAAGAGCAGGTGTGAGAAAACAGAATCCATAAATCATGACAATAGTTTGATTTTTGCTGTGATAATGACATTTAGATGATTACATTGTCTGTCATTAAAAGTGGGTGTAGCAGGAAGCCTGGATGTCAGATGTCCTGATGGAGACAGACTGTCACACCCGACTGGGTCACTGAAAGCTGTAATGCTCAGAGAGTGATCTGCTCAGCTCTTTCATCCATTTATTAATATAATCACTGATGTTGTATTTCATAGACACAAACTCAACAGAAGCAGCTCAGCCTGTCTCAGGCAGTGTTGAAGTTCACCTTTATCACCTTTATCACAGACACAGCATCATCTCCATCATCACCATACAGATGATGTAATGACCTCTTAGCAGCTTAGTGCATGTTATTTGATTCACATTAATAGAGAGGAATAAACGCTTTTATGAGTTGTATCATCCTCTCATCATCTCATACATCGTTTCAATCATTTTCAGGCTCTAAACATATAAACTAACAGTGGGAGAAGTCACCAGAGTCGTTTACACAAATAAAACAGCTGTAAACAGCATTAATGCTACCCGGTTAACACAGCACACTGACCAACATTGTACATGATGAGTTACAAGCAGTAAAGTGAATAACTCAGACGAGAGTTACTCACTTTACTAACCCAAATACAAGTTATTAATGTGGAGTGATTGCAAATGTTTACAGCAGTTTCTATGTTGCAGAGATCGTGGAAAGAAAAAAGGTGACAGTCACTTCTGGTCATGTTCACTCTCACTGTGTCTTTTGTGTTAGTTCCTCATTTTACATCTTTTTTGAACACTTCTTTAAAAACCTCACATCCAAAGAGCTGACTGCTCGACAAACATCATGAAATATTGTAAGTTATCACATTTTCACTATGATACGAATATCAAGGTTTTATGAAAATATGATGTGATTTTCTGTAGTTCTTTGATTCACAGATATTTAGGTGAATTGTCATATTTTTGACGTTTGTAGAAAAATGAATCCAAAGAAAATTAAAAACTTTATGAGACTATTAAGACATGAATTCACGGTCTTTAGTAGAATTTTTCAGAAATCAGAAACATAAATTATGTTTAATTGTTGAAGAATATTTTTAATAAATTGTATAACTGCTTTAGACTTACACCTTCCTCTTTCTTCTCTTTCATCATTTAATGTTTAAACTTTGTGAAATCAACACTGTATGTATATACTCTAATCTTTGTAAGGCTGAACATTTATGTATCTATATTTTTCAAAGTGACAATAACTAGCAGTAGTAATTTGGACCTTACATGACATCTTAACAGCTTTTCCTTGGTTAACAAATAATCATGTAAACTGTTTCCTGTGTAAACTTCAGACTCCCTTAAACTTCACTCTCTTGCAACAAAGATGGCTGGAACTCTGACTTTTCTTCTCGTTAGTTCTCTGCTGCAGGGTGAGTGAAAGAAACTTGACATGTGCATTACATAAAGATGATTTAAGTTGATGATAATAATAATACACTGTTGTTAATTTGAATTATTTCCTTATCAAATTATCTGACATCACTATTCAAGATGAATGTGCAGTAAAGTACCAAGGCTTTTTATTGATGAGATATTTAACAGTAAAAGTGTTTTGTATTAGCATCTGAATTTAATACTGAGTCGCTGTAACATGATAAATATGAAGGAAGAGATAAAACTGTTTGGGTTTTTGTTGTTATTGTTGTTTTTTATTATTGTGTTGTGTTTCAGGTGCGCTGTGCGGAATGTTCAACGTCAATATACCACAGAAGATAAATGTTTTGAGAGGATCCTGTGTGAACATCCCCTGCTCCTTCGATCTAGACAACACGCATGATAAGAACTTAGATGATTCATGTAAAGCATATTGGAGTGATTCATCTTCATTTACCAGTGAATATGCAAAACTAAAGCCAACTAAAGAAATGACAGGAGACTTAACAAAGAAAGACTGCACCACAACTTTCAATAATACAAGTCTTCTTCAAAGTGCTAAATACTATTTCAGACTGGAGTGTGATAATGCACTGAGATTCACTTTTACCAAAGCTGGTGTAGATATTTCACTCATAGGTAAGATATTTTTTTTTCATCCATTTACTGACAATTCATGAACAAATTACACTTGTGGAACTGCTTTGAGCTTGCTCTGAATTCACTGGATTTTACTCAGCATATAAAAACTGAAACTGCTGCTCACTGACTGACCAGAATGTCTGCCCACCAGCTGCTCCTCCCTCACCGACTCTGACTCCATCCACACTGGAGGTGGAGGAGGGAGCCTCAGTGAGTCTGACATGCTCTTCTCCAGCTCCGTGTTGGTCTCATCCTCCAGCTCTGACATGGAGCCCTAACCTGGGTCAGAGTCAGGAGACACTGCAGGAGAATCAGGACAAAACTAAAGTCAAGACCTCTGTTATGAATTTCACTGCTTCTCACCTCCATCATGGAAATAAAATCTCCTGCACTGCTGTCTACCAGAAACAAGATGGTAGCCCTGATGTCACTGCTGAAACAAGTTTAACTCCTGATATTTCATGTGAGTTTATTTTTTCTCTTCTAAACTGAAATTACAATAATATACTTTCTTGACTTGGTTTAAATTAGACATAAAATGGTCAGTCAATTACAGTGATGTTATGAGTATGCCATAACAACGTCTTTGGGTTTTATAAAATATAATGAAGACTTTAAAAGTTTGAATTTAATTTCATACTTTAATTTCATACATGCAGACTTTACACTGATGTGTGATCGTCTTAACGATGTACGTTTTTCTTTTGTTAGCTTTGTATTTTACTTTAGGATGTCTTCAAAACTAACAACACAAAACCACGTTTAGTGAGTCATGTTCCACAGTGGTTTTTTATTTAAACAGCAGCTTTTCATTTACATCCTGTTATAACATTATAGTGTTTCTAATTTAACACATGAGCTTGTCGGAACTTTCAGATTCACTCTAAAGCTCGAACAAGAAAGTAGAATTGCAGTTTTATTTTAGACATTTGGCTTTGTGGTCTGTAATAAGTTCTATTAATAGTTCAGCTAAAGCGCAAAATGACCTTTGATGTTTGATTTACGTAATATTACATTTAACACATTATCTTAATACTCATTTTTAGATTCACCCAAAGATGTACAAATTTCCATCAGTCCTTCTGCTCCAATATTAGAAAACCAAAAAGTGACTCTGACGTGCAGCAGTAATGCCAACCCAGCAGTAGAAAACTACACCTGGTACAGAGCTGATGGAGACCTGGAGACTTTTATTGGGACTGGAAGCTCTTTTAATGTTACTGTTTCAAAAGTCAAAAGTACATTTTTCTGCAAGGCTACAAATGAACTTGGATTTAAACGATCAAGCAACCTACAAATAAATGTTCAATGTATGTATTAATTAAATTAATTTTCCATATTTACTCTTTACATATCCCAACTAGAATTCTATTAATAGGATTGAAGGATGTGCAATACATGAATTGTTGTAATGAAACTAAAGCAGTAACTGATCTTTGGGGTGGAGTTAAATAATGAGACTGACAATAATCACATTACAAGTATTTAATTTAAGTATTGGTTATTAAAATTAGGAATTCCTGACAGCCACATTGTTAGGCACATAGTAAGAAGAACTAAAAAAAATTCAAACTTTCTTCAAATAGCTCTAAATCTTTCATCAATAAATCAGTTAAAGTTAAATACAGAAGAAAAGGTGATTTCATTTGACATGAACAGAGTCTTCAGAAAGAAAAGCCAAGAAAAACAACTTGTCATTTTTACTCTTCAGTTTCTGCTTAAGATGAAACCTTTATATTGGTGTGGTTTGCTCTCTGCTTTTAGAGGTACAATATTGTGTTTTGCACTCAAGAGTATTTAATATTATTTTAAAAAATATCTTTTGGGGTGCTAATGTATTACATATATTCACACTTACTCTGTAAATAAAACTGTCCTAACATTTCAGTCTGCATGTTTCTGTGCTCATTTTTTCAGATTCACCTAAAAACGTCACAGTTTCAGTCAGTCCTTCTGGTCCAGTACCAGAGAACAGCAACGTGACTCTAACCTGCAGCAGTAATGCCAACCCAGCAGTAGAAAAATACATGTGGTACAGAGCTGATAGAGACCAGGAAAATTATATTGGGACAGGAACTAGTTTAAGTACTAAAGTGTCCAGAGACAGACGAAGATTTTTCTGCAAAGCTGAAAATGAGATCGGGGTTGGACGTTCTAACCTGACTCACCTTGATGTTCTGTGTATGTATCACACAATTAAAATATTTTAAGGTTTAAGCATAACTTGAGCAGCTATAATATATGCATGGTATCATTATTCATTGCAGATTGTGAAACACAGTGTGGATTTTACAGTGGAGTCCTTCCTTGGGTCCTTGCTGGTGTGTTTTTCAGTGTCAGCGTGATCTGTGCAGCTTTCCTTTGGTATGTTTTAAAACTGGTTGTTGATTAAAACTAAAAGTCCTGCAGATGTTTCCATAAAATATTTTTCAATAATTGTTTTGTATTCTTCTAGCAAAGTACAAAAGAATGTGAAGCCACAAGAAGAGGACAGAACTTACATGTCACTGAATCGTAGAAATGTCGGCTCTTCAGAGTATGATGTCATTAACACAACTCCAAAGTGACCTTCACTGATCCTTCAGGATATATCTAATTTTGTTTTATTTTGTGTTTCCAGAGAAATAATTCTCAGTCACACTTCTCTTTATTAAATGCATTTAATAGCCACTGAGCGCTTATTCATCAGTTTTTTAAAGGGTGCTGGATAATATGTTCATTTTGCTTTCGATGTGAAAAAGCTGGGGCAGGGACATGATTATCAGTAGGTCACATAAGCTTTTAACAGCACTGTTTAGAAAATAGAGACATTAATGATCTACACGGCTGCTCTTTTCTACGTTTACAAGAAAGACCTTGAATAGTTAAGATGCCTTGTCAGACCAGCCACATATTAGTTTCCTGTAAATTTGCCCTGTTATCAGTATTTATGTTTCTCACACATGAATGTTTGATTATTTCCTCCTCAACCAAGTTTATTGCACTAAATGTTTAGAGTAAGATGTCCTGTCACCCGAATGCCATTCATGCACAACTGAACCTTGTACCACCAATATTACCACAGCAAATGAATAAATTGAACTGCTCAACAGTTTTTATTTTATACCATGTTAAATGTTTTCCATGGGTAACCATGCATAGTAGTATGTTTAGTAGATGTATTATTAATTATATATATCGACAGAATAAAAGAGGAAATACAACTTTTAGCTGGTGTGTGTTTGTGTGTGAATTCTACTGAAAAAGTTCTTATTTCCCCTTCTAGATATTGTAATGCCTGAAATCGTCAGAGTGCATTAAACAGTTTTTAATATGGACACTAGTTGCTGTCACACTGTCTCTTTTGCAACTAAGGTTTCAACTTCCTGCTCTGATATCTGCCCCTCCTCCACCTCCTCCCCTGACAGCTGTAAGACTGACTCTCCTTCCACAGTGTGGAGTAAAATCCTTTCTGCCAAAACCTACCCTCTGCTTCCTGAAGTACGGACACTGGTTGAACATATGAGGTCTCATATTTTCAAATATGAAGTCTCTCAAATTGAAAAAACTATTGGCTTAACCCTTTGAGGTCCTCACCAAGAAAAAAGCAATGGAAAGTTTTTTTTGTTTACATTTCTTATTGATTTAATACAGTTGAAAAAAATCAAATAAAGGGCCAAATTATAATTAAATTAATAATAAAATCTATCCAGGGCATTGGATACAGTTTATTTCTAGTAGCATGCCAGTGAACATTGCTGTTTTCATTCCATCAAAGGAAAGTATTATATCAAACAACAAAATACATAGTTTTTTCATCTGCAAATGTGAAAAATGTGCTACAGCACAAAGTACTCACATTCAGGCCACTTCTGATTGAAAGCTACTGTGCAACATCAGTTTTGTTTAACTGTTAACTTGGTTCAAACACAGCCAGGTGGAACCCTTTTGAGAGCCATCGGTTTCTGGTCCAGTAGAGCACAGTCCCTCTTGTAGACCAGGTTCAAGTCAAGGATGTATCAGAAAAGTGGAATATGCCATCTCCTTAACTTGTAACTTATAACTTCTCTTATACAGGTGTAATAGCATGTCAGAAAGTTTAATTCCTCCCACTTGCTAATTATATACAGGGATGAGTGATGGGCATGGAATGGTGATCTTTGCATTGGACACTTTGCTCCACCGTTTGACCGATGAAAGAGGCGTGAACCCACAGGCATTGTTTAAGAGGTTGACACATTTCTTGTCAAACCATTTCACTGCAATCCGACCTTCATCAGACCTGTAATAACAGGCTCCTTGGCCCTTCTTCATCAGGTCTTTGTCTGCCATCAGGGGAGCTCCACCAGTGCAGTTTGGTCATACAGTACCAATGCACCTGACACCCAAGGAGGTGTGCAAGTTCTGGACCAAGCTGAAACTTGTGAAGAACTGAGGTTCTTTTATGGGTTTGCAAAGTGCTTTTTACAACTTGGCCCCTTAGAGGTAGCTTCTGTTCCTTTTCACAGGGGAGCATTGAAGAATGTAGACCCCGCCTTGATACAGCAGTCGTGGATGATGCCAGATGAACTTGCTTGGCAGAACAATTTAAAGCCCCACTCATCTGGTTTGTTGGCAATATACTGGTGGAGAGTGCCAACCCTTGTGGCTTCATATGAAACCAAGACCTCAAACACACTGTGTGTTGAAGGTGGGTGGTATCATGAAATGGTAAATGGCCCGTATTTGTATAGCGCTTTACTTAGTCCTTAAGGACCCCAAAGCGCTTTACACATCCAGTCATCCACCCATTCACACACAGGTGATGGCAAGCTACATTGTAACCACAGCCACCCTGGGGCGCACTGACAGAGGCGAGGCTGCCGGACACTGGCGCCACCGGGCCCTCTGACCACCACCAGGAGGCAACGGGTGAAGTGCCCAAGGAGACAACGACCAAAACTGTCCAAGTCAGGGCTCGAACCGGCAACCTTCGAATTACAAGGCAATCTCCCAACTCTTGAGCCACGATCGCCCACGTGAGTATCATGCCACAGAACCATGTGATTTTTAGCCATATAATTGTTTAGCGTCCATATAGTACTTGTTCAACATGAAATTATAATTTTGAAAACTTAGTAATATTAATTTACCAGCTACTGTAATTTGGTTAAAAGGTAATCTGTTGTGATATTTGTGATTTCCACATGTTATTCTTGATTTTTACAATATTTACTAATATTAACTCAGAAAGTTACAAAAATGACTTACTGAGGAAATTATTTCAGCATATTCTTGCTGTGCTAACACTTAATGTGATTTATCAATAGCAATGGATATACAAAATGGGTCTAGTGGTCTGATTTTATGGCAAATAATCAATTTTAATAACATTTAGGTTATGTTAGCATTAGCACTATAAAGGGACAAATCAATCGTTTGGTTGACTACTTTTTAAAAAAATGATTCAACATTTAATTTCACTGTTTTTAATGCTGTCAAGTGACATCCATCTTTTTAGTAAGTCCTCTAACACTATCATACATCAAAAAATTATATCTTCCTACCTATGTTTCATCAAAAACACTCAAAATATGTTGTTTTTGTTTCTGACTTCCTGGTTGGGAGAGGTGTAAGAAGAGCCAACAGTTTTTATTCACAGTGCCTTCTGGTGGATTTTTTTGGCATTACAGATGTAAACTAATTGGTAGAAAAGACTGAACAAGGTAGGTCAATTTCAGTGAAAGCCTCAGTTAGATATAGGGCCTGAAAATGTGCTCTACCAATTGGTTGACCGGAACGCTAAAGGGTTAAAAAATGGCAACTTTGACACTTGCCAAAGAGCTCATCTATTGACATCACTCCCTTGCTGATCAGTGGCATGTAAGCTATTGATGTCACATTTTCTTGATTATTTTCACTTGTATCCCCATCTGAATAGGCAATAAAAAAGGAACTGATACCAGATTCTACCTAATGGAAAACTTTAATAACTGAATAGACTATAGTCAAGCCAAGTAGGTGCAAGTGGAAAGAGGCCAAAGTGTCACAAAAAGATGAAGCAGAGGCAGGTTGGCATTTTGGATGATACTATATTTGCAGCTGTTGGTGTGTGACTGTTGTGAAAGTGTGAATGACAAAGACATTTAATAATTTTGTATGCATATCAGATAATTTAAAAAAAGGTTTTATGTGAATAACCTTCTGTAACAGATTGATCAACCAGAAAAATCACCAGTGTCCTGTTTGGTGATACTATATGAACACTCTGCCTCCTAGTGTCAGCTTGTGTTGTTACCACCAAAGAATGATACATGAAGGACTGCATAAAATGGAGCTGGAGAAATAAATTGAATTCAGCTTTTGTCAGTGTGGGATGGTGTTGAGGAGCAGGAGCCTGGACATCAGAGATGAGAGGTGAGGCAGACAGGAAAACCTCATGCCTCAAACCTGAGTATTACCTGTAGGCTGAATCACCTGATGGGCTGGAGCTAGAACACAGGGAATTCCAAGGCATTCTCCTCATTCCCTATGTCCACCTCTGGGCCCTTGAAGGCCGAGTCCTCATTTGAGGATGCTCCCTCTAAACAGAGGACATCAATCTGATACTACTGCAGGAAAACTTCAGAGTCAGAACAGAAAGCTGCTGAAGTTTTGAGGAATTAAATGATGCCACAAGTGAAAGACTCTTTTTGAGTGGAATAAACGCTTTTATGAGCTCTGTCATCCTCTCATCATTGTTTCAATCATTTTCAGGCTCTAAACATATAAACTGACAGTGGGAGAAGACGCCGGATTTAGCGCCAGATGTACAATTAGAGCTGTTGTACAAATAAAGCTTTAAATAACATGACCGCTACCTGGTTAACATATGATGAAGCAGTAAAAATTAGAACTGACAGTATAAGACGAGCAAATCTCCAGCGAGAGCAGTCGACGTATTTCTGGCTACTCTACGAATCATTTCAGCACGAGTCGTTTATTAACACAATTAAAAAGGCCATTTTGTTAATAAAACACAAGTTTGAAGTTATAAAATTAATAAAAAATTAATATCTGACTGTGTAAGGACTCCAAAACGTATGTTCGCTAAAGATCGTGAAAAATTCACAAAGTTGCAGAATAAAAACACAACAGCTGCAAAGTGTGCCGAGTGCAAGTCTGAAATATATATATATATATATATATATATATATTTCACTCTTACCTATGAGTGAAATATATATATTTCACTCATAGGTAAGATATTTTTTTTTCATCCATTTACTGACAATTCATGAACAAATTACACTTGTGGAACTGCTTTGAGCTTGCTCTGAATTCACTGGATTTTACTCAGCATATAAAAACTGAAACTGCTGCTCATTGACTGACCAGAATGTCTGCCCACCAGCTGCTCCTCCCTCACCGACTCTGACTCCATCCACACTGAAGGTGAAGGAGGGAGCCTCAGTGAGTCTGACATGCTCTGCTCCAGCTCCATGTTGGTCTCATCCTCCAGCTCTGACATGGAGCCCTAACCTGGGTCAGAGTCAGGAGACACTGCAGGAGAATCAGGACAAAACTAAAGTCAAGACCTCTGTTATGAATTTCACTGCTTCTCACCTCCATCATGGAAATAAAATCTCCTGCACTGCTGTCTACCAGAAACAAGATGGTAGCCCTGATGTCACTGCTGAAACAAGTTTAACTCCTGATATTTCATGTGAGTTTATTTTTTCTCTTCTAAACTGAAATCGTAATGATTTACTTTTCTTGACTTGGATTAAATTACACAAAATGATACAGTTACAGTTATTTTATCAGTATGCCATAACAATGTCTGAGTTTTATAAAATATAATGAAAGCTTTTAAAGTTTGAATTTAATGATTATTTAATGATTTATGTGTTTTTTTGTTAGCTCTGCTTTTTAGCTTTAGGATGTCTTCAAAACTGACAATAAAACAAAACTACATTTAGTGAGTCATGTTGGACAGTTGTTTTTATTTTAAACAGCAGTTTTTCATTTACATCCTATGATAACATTTTCTCACATTATCATATTTCTAAATTAACTCACGAGCTTGTCAGAGCTTTCAGATTCACTCTAAAGGTCGAACAAGAAAGTAGAATTGCAGAAACGTTTTACTTTTGACATTTGGCTTTCTGGTCTGTAATAGGATGATCTATTAATAGTTCCGTTAAAATGCAAAAGGAGCTGTGATGTGTGATTTACATAATGTTGTGATATTTTGATACCATGGTAGCATTTACAGGATATTGTTTTATAGTGATATTATACAGGAAAACTGTTACTCAATAAGCCCATTTACTAGTTGTTTTTCTCTTTCTCTGTGACCCAAGAATTAATGTGTAAGAATCACAGGATGGTACCTCAAGGTCGAAAACACCACAGAGATCACTTCCTTACTCCCATCCTCCCTTCTTTATCTCCTAGAAAAGAGCTTGTTAAAGGCCAGGTGGTTTGTTTCAGAATTCACTAATGAAAGAACTCTGTATTCTATGTCTAGGAGTGTATTTTGCTGGAATGATCATAAATTGTAGCTGAACTGATAAACTACACAAAGGATACTTCTTTGCTCAGAAGGCAGGAAGACGTTTCCTTATTTGGTCTGTACCGGTTTGAACTGAGAACCTGCTGACACACGAACCTTTTTTTTCCTCTATATAAACTGTTGTATACTGAATAAACCTTTGAGTTGATTTTGGAAGAGCAACCTGAAGCAGTTTCTGTGTCATTTTGTTCTCCCAAGCTACTCCCGGCGCTGTAACTAACCTGCTGAACGGCATACCTGAGCTTACTTTGAATAATTAATTTTATACAGAACTCTGCTTATCGGTGCTCACGCCTTGGAGGAAACCCGATCCATGGAGAAACCCGGGACGGAGATTTCTTTCACATAATATTACATTTAACAAATTATCATTGTACTGATTTTTAGATTCACCCAAAGATGTACAAATTTCAGTCAGTCCCTCTTGTCCAGTACCAGAGAACAGCAATATGACTCTGACCTGCAGCAGTAATGCCAACCCAGCAGTAGAAAACTACACCTGGTACAGAGCTGATGGAGACCAGGAGACTTTTATTAGGACAGGAATCAGCTTAAATATTAAAGTGTCCAGAGACAAAAGAAGATTTTTCTGCAAAGCTGAAAATGAGATCGGGGTTGGACGTTCTAACCTGACTCACCTTGATGTTCAGTGTATGTATCACACAATTAAAATATTTTAAGGTTTAAGCATAACTTGAGCAGCTATAATATATGCATGGTATCATTATTTATTGCAGATTGTGAAACACAGTGTGGATTTTACAGTGGAGTCCTTCCTTGGGTCCTTGCTGGTGTGTTTTTCAGTGTCACCGTGATCTGTGCAGCTTTCCTTTGGTATGTTTTAAAACTGGTTGTTGATTAAAACTAAAAGTCCTGCAGATGTTTCCATAAAATATTTTTCAATAATTGTTTTGTATTCTTCTAGCAAAGTACAAAAGAATGTGAAGCCACAAGAAGAGGACAGAACTTACATGTCACTGAATCGTAGAAATGTCGGCTCTTCAGAGTATGATGCCATTAACACAACTCCAAAGTGACCTTCACTGATCCTTCAGGATATATCTAATTTTGTTTTATTTTGTGTTTCCAGAGAAATAATTCTCAGTCACACTTCTCTTTATTAAATGCATTTAATAGCCACTGAGCGCTTATTCATCAGTTTTTTAAAGGGTGCTGGAGTTGCTCAGTTTAGTGGGATTGAGCAAATCCAGCAGAAAATGCTTCCTAAAGCTTTGATACTGACTATAATCCTGTTTGTTGATAATGTAAATTTATATTAAACTTAACAGGTTATAGTGTTTTTCTTTGGGGTTTTTTTTTTATATATATATGTTCATTTTGCATTCGATGTGAAAAAGCTGGGGCAGGGACATGATTATCAGTAGGTCACATAAGCTTTTAACAGCACTGTTTAGAAAATAGAGACATTAGTGATCTACACGGCTGCTCTTTTCTACGTTTAAGAGAAAGACCTTGAATAGTTAAGATGCCTTGTCAGACCAGCCACATATTAGTTTCCTGTAAATTTGCCCTGTTATCAGTATTTATGTTTCTCACACATGAATGTTTGATTAGTTCCTCCTCAACCAAGTTTATTGCACTAAATGTTTAGAGTAAGATGTCCTGTCACCCGAATGCCATTCATGCACAACTGAACCTTGTACCACCAATATTACCAGAGGTGTGGACTCGAGTCACATGACTTGGACTCGAGTCAGACTCGAGTCATTAATTTTATGACTTTAGACTTGACTTGAAAAAATGTTCTAAGACTTGTGACTTGACTTGGACTTTTACACCAATGACTTGAGACTTGAATTGGACTTGAACCGGTTTACTTGAAAAGACTTGATATTTTACCCCAAATATAAAATTTAACATGCATATTATATAGAGATTGAAAATGTGACGTCATTCACGGGTAGAACCGCAAAGGATTCTGGGAACTCGTGGCAAGCGGTACTAGCGCACGCAGGCTTTCAATTAAAATCAGTTATACAGCGATAAAAAGAAACACAAAAATGTCAAGAAGCTGTTGTATTATTAACTGCAATAGCCGGTCGCATGACAGCCACGGGAAGCCGACGGGTAAAGAGATTGGTTTTTATCGGATTACGTCGTTGAAGAGAAATTGTTCAAGCCATGTTTCCGAAGTAACAAAGAGGTGACGGATGGCCTGGATTGCAGCCATTCAAAGATCAAATATAACGTCCCAGAACCCTCCAGCTCACAGGTTAGTCTGCTCCAAGCATTTACACGAAGGTCAGTGTTTTTTAGTAGTTAATACGTCATTTTCATAACATAATTGGTGATATAGGTTACAAGCAAGTCTGGCGCTGAACAGAAATTGTCGTGCTATGCTCCTTTATTTATTGTGCATAAATAGTGAATTGTCCTGACACAATATTGCGTTTCGCCTCTGTTATTATGGTACACTGATAAAAACATATACTTTTATTCACAGGATAAAACAGGTTTTTTGTATCACTAATTGCCCAGTACGATTACAGCATACAATATTATTGTCACTGCTACATTTCTGTGATGCTACCAGAAATTATTTCCACTACTAATTAATTACCGTTGAGCTCAAAGGTCCTATTAATAAACGGTTAAGGAATGTGTATTTATGACGACGATTTGTGAGACTGGTAAACTTATGATACTTACGATGGTCTTTCGTTCGACACGGTGCGTTTCAAGGTCCTGCACCCATCTGTCGGTAAACTGTACCTGGACTTGTTGCAGTGACCGGAAGTTACTAAACTTCATGAGTGTGTGCACTCACTCCAAGAACCGTATGATTATAAATATGCATATAAATATGCTAAGATGAGATAGCTGACTTCATCTAACTAGCAAATGTTGTCCAGGCTATGTTGGTGATACAGGTTTTTTTTAATGTGTATGATATTTTTGTCATGCGATTTTAAAGCCGGTCCTACAACCGCATCCAAGAATAACATGCAGCTTATCTCAGAACTGTCGGTGAAAACTATTCTTGGAGCTAGGTTTAATTGAGCTGCATTTTAAAGAGGTGCAATTTCACAATTTGTGTATATTTTCTAAGTTCACTATTTTGTCATGTGTTGAGAAAAACACAGATTTTAAAATTACATGGTCTAATATTTACATTTAGCATATAACTGCAACATTATTTTTTCGTTTTTTTTTTTTTTTAAAGACTCGAAAGGACTTGAAATTCAAAGTTTCAGACTTGTGACTTGACTCGGACTTTTACACCAGTGACTTGAGACTCGACTCTGACTTGCCTGACATTACTTGAGACTTGACTTGAGACTTGAGGATAAAGACTTGAGACTTACTTGAGACTTGCAAAACAATGACTTGGTCCCACCTCTGAATATTACCACAGCAAATGAATAAATTGAACAGTTCAACAGTTTTTATTTTATACCATGTTAAATGTTTTCCATGGGTAACCATGCATAGTAGTATGTTTAGTAGATGTATTATTAATTATATATATCGACAGAATAAAAGAGGAAATAAAACTTTTAGCTGGTGTGTGTTTGTGTGTGAATTCTACTGAAAAAGTTCTTATTTCCCCTTCTAGATATTGTAATGCCTGAAATCGTCAGAGTGCATTAAACAGTTCTTAATATGGACACTAGTTGCTGTCACACTGTCTCTTTTGCAACTAAGGTTTCAACTTCCTGCTCTGATATCGGCCCCTCCTCCACCTCCTCCCCTGACAGCTGTAAGACTGACTCTCCTTCCACAGTGTGGAGTAAAATCCTTTCTGCCAAAACCTACCCTCTGCTTCCTGAAGTACGGACACTGGTTGAAAATATGAGGTCTCATATTTTCAAATATGAAGTCTCAACAGAGTGAGCAACAGAGTGATAATATCTGAAAAAAAAGATCAGTTACGTCTCGTGGCCATAAAATGTTGAAGCCTCAATTTCATAATTTTTAAAGAAAGTCCACATCCTCTGTTAGCCCAGCCCCTGCAAATGTAGCCTTAGAAGAAATCCCATGATGTCCCTTTGACAGTACAGCAGCAGTCACATAGATTGCATAAACGGTGCTCAGCGTGGAGGCCTCAGGCTCATGTCCCGACAGAGAACAAAAATTAATTGCTGGATCTTACAGATTGAATCTCCACTATGAGACTACATCCACAGATAAAGACAAAACCTTGACTGATGAAGCGTAGCGAGGGAAATATGTACCTAACCAAAGTCTACTTGCACATGAATTGACAACCTGATGAATACTTTCATGAGAAAGTTGCAGTTTTGTTCAGCTTCATCCTTATTCAGATGCTAAAAGTGAAGATCTTGGTTAGGATCAATCTTCATTTGTAAATAAACGTTCTCAGTGTTGATACAGATACAGATCCTCCCTCGGTGACGATCACCTGTCCATCACCCTTTTCATTTCCACCTCAGATACTGAACTTGACTTTAAAGCACTTGTTAAAGCCCAAAAAAGATGACACAAGAAAACAGAGCTGAAAAACTGAAGATGAAGTAATCAAAATACAAGCAAACTACTAGGCTGCAAGCATTAAAAGAAAATGGATGAAGAAGTGCTATTGCAGCTGTTTCGGACTGAAACAGTCCTGCCGTGGTCATCCTGCATCACAGCATCAGTCTGTAGTTATCACTGCAGGTGATGATCTCCAGAGTGAATCAAAAGTTGTAACTTCTCCATCTGTGGCTGTAGTTCAGGAGGTAGCATAGGTCGTCTACTAATCGGAAGTTTGTGGTTGCAGACTGGCTGCTCCAGGCTGCATGTAGACTTGGGCAAGATACTAACCCTGAGGTGCTCTCCAATACATTCATCAGGATGTGAATATAAGATAGAAAGCACTTGTGCAAAAAAAGTATATAAAAATCTCTTTGTATGAATGGGTGAATGAGGCCAGCTGTATAAAGCTCTTGGAGTGCTCAGAGTGCAAAAGTGCCGGATAAAAACCAGTCATTTTACCATCTTCTTTGTCTAATCCTCTTGAGTGACGTGGTCTGTGTGTGAATCCTTTTGGAGCAGCCACAGTTGCTGCAGGTGTCCTGAATTGATTGGTGGGTTTTCTCTTCTGCTGAGAGCCTTCTGCTGATAACATGTGAGAGAAGAGCAGGTGTGAGAAAACAGAATCCATAAATCATGACAATAGTTTGATTTTTGCTGTGATAATGACATTTAGATGATTACATTGTCTGTCATTAAAATTGGATGTAGCAGGAAGCCTGGATGTCAGATGTCCTGATGGAGACAGACTGTCACACCCGACTGGGTCACTGAAAGCTGTAATGCTCAGAGAGTGATCTGCTCAGCTCTTTCATCCATTTATTAATATAATCACTGATGTTGTATTTCATAGACACAAACTCAACAGAAGCAGCTCAGCCTGTCTCAGGCAGTGTTGAAGTTCACCTTTATCACCTTTATCACAGACACAGCATCATCTCCATCATCACCATACAGATGATGTAATGACCTCTTAGCAGCTTAGTGCATGTTATTTGATTCACATTAATAGAGAGGAATAAACGCTTTTATGAGTTGTATCATCCTCTCATCATCTCATACATCGTTTCAATCATTTTCAGGCTCTAAACATATAAACTAACAGTGGGAGAAGTCACCAGAGTCGTTTACACAAATAAAACAGCTGTAAACAGCATTAATGCTACCCGGTTAACACAGCACACTGACCAACATTGTACATGATGAGTTACAACCAGTAAAGTGAATAACTCAGACGAGAGTTACTCACTTTACTAACCCAAATACAAGTTATTAATGTGGAGTGATTGCAAATGTTTACAGCAGTTTCTATGTTGCAGAGATCGTGGAAAGAAAAAAGGTGACAGTCACTTCTGGTCATGTTCACACTCACTGTGTCTTTTGTGTTAGTTCCTCATTTTACATCTTTTTTGAACACTTCCTTAAAAACCTCACATCCAAAGAGCTGACTGCTCGACAAACATCATGAAATATTGTAAGTTATCACATTTTCACTATGATACGAATATCAAGGTTTTATGAAAATATGATGTGATTTTCTGTAGTTCTTTGATTCACAGATATTTAGATGAATTGTCATATTTTTGACGTTTGTAGAAAAATGAATCCAAAGAAAATTAAAAACTTTATGAGACTATTAAGACATGAATTCACGGTCTTTAGTAGAATTTTTCAGAAATCAGAAACATAAATTATGTTTAATTGTTGAAGAATATTTTTAATAAATTGTATAACTGCTTTAGACTTACACCTTCCTCTTTCTTCTCTTTCATCATTTAATGTTTAAATTTTGTGAAATCAACACTGTATGTATATACTCTAATCTTTGTAAGGCTGAACATTTATGTATCTATATTTTTCAAAGTGACAATAACTAGCAGTAGTAATTTGGACCTTACATGACATCTTAACAGCTTTTCCTTGGTTAACAAATAATCATGTAAACTGTTTCCTGTGTAAACTTCAGATTCCCTTAAACTTCACTCTCTTGCAACAAAGATGGCTGCAACTCTGACTTTTCTTCTTGTTTGTTCTCTGCTGCAGGGTGAGTGAAAGAAACTCAAAATCTACTTTGCTGAAAACATGATTAAAGTTGATAATAATAATACACTATTGTTAATTTAAATCATTTACTTAAATTATCTGACATCACTATTCAAGATGAATGTGCAGTAAAGTACCAAGGCTTTTTATTGATGAGATATTTAACAGTAAAAGTGTTTTGTATTAGCATCTGAATTCAATACTGAGTCGCTGTAACATGATAAATATGAAGGAAGAGATGAAACTGTTTGGGTTTTTGTTGTTATTGTTGTTGTTTTTTATCGTGTTGTGTTTCAGGTGCGCTGTGCGGAACGTTCAACGTCAATATACCACAGAAGATAAATGTTTTGAGAGGATCCTGTGTGAACATCCCCTGCTCCTTTAATGTAAGGGGGGGATTTGAAAATAACTTAGATGATTCATGTAAAGCATATTGGAGTGATTCAACTTCATTTGACAGTGAAAATGCAAAACTAAAGCCAACTAAAGAAATGACAGGAGACTTAACAAAGAAAGACTGCACCACAACTTTCAATAATGCAAGTCTTCTTCAAAGTGCTAAATACTATTTCAGACTGCAGTGTAATAATCCACTGAGATTCACTTTTACCCAAGCTGGTGTAGATATTTCACTCATAGGTAAGATATTTTTTTTTCATCCATTTACTGACAATTCATGAACAAATTACACTTGTGGAACTGCTTTGAGCTTGCTCTGAATTCACTGGATTTTACTCAGCATATAAAAACTGAAACTGCTGCTCATTGACTGACCAGAATGTCTTCCCAACAGATGATCCTCCCTCACCGACTCTGACTCCATCCACACTGGAGGTGGAGGAGGGAGCCTCAGTGAGTCTGACGTGCTCTGCTCCAGCTCCATGTTGGTCTCATCCTCCAGCTCTGACATGGAGCTCTAACCTGGGTCAGAGTCAGGAGACACTGCAGGAGAATCAGGACAAAACTAAAGTCAGGACCTCTGTTATGAATTTCAATGCTTCTCACCTCCATCATGGAAATAAAATCTCTTGCACTGCTGTCTACCAGAAACAAGATGGTATCCCTGATGTCACTGCTGAAACAAGTTTAACTCCTGATATTTCATGTGAGTTTATTTTTTCTCTTCTAAACTGAAATTACAATAATATACTTTCTTGACTTGGTTTAAATTAGACATAAAATGGTCAGTCAATTACAGTGATGTTATGAGTATGCCATAACAACGTCTTTGGGTTTTATAAAATATAATGAAGACTTTAAAAGTTTGAATTTAATTTCATACTTTAATTTCATACATGCAGACTTTACACTGATGTGTGATCGTCTTAACGATGTACGTTTTTCTTTTGTTAGCTTTGTATTTTACTTTAGGATGTCTTCAAAACTAACAACACAAAACCACGTTTAGTGAGTCATGTTCCACAGTGGTTTTTTATTTAAACAGCAGCTTTTCATTTACATCCTGTTATAACATTATAGTGTTTCTAATTTAACACATGAGCTTGTCGGAACTTTCAGATTCACTCTAAAGCTCGAACAAGAAAGTAGAATTGCAGTTTTATTTTAGACATTTGGCTTTGTGGTCTGTAATAAGTTCTATTAATAGTTCAGCTAAAGTGCAAAATGACCTTTGATGTTTGATTATCATAATACTCATTTTTAGATTCACCCAAAGATGTACAAATTTCCTTCAGTCCTTCTGCTCCAATATTAGAAAACCAAAAGGTGACTCTGACCTGCAGCAGTAATGCCAACCCAGCAGTAGAAAACTACACCTGGTACAGACCTGATGGAGACCAGGAGACTTTTATTGGGACTGGAAGCTCTTTTAATGTTACCGTTTCAAAAGTAAAAAGTACATTTTTCTGCAAGGCTACAAATGCACTTGGATTTAAACGATCAAGCAACCTACAAATAAATGTTCAATGTATGTATTAATTTAATTAATTTTCCATATTTACTCTTTACATATCCCAACTAGAATTCCATTAATAGGATTGAAGGATGTACAATACATGAATTATTGTAATGAAACTAAAGCATTAACTGATCTTTGGGGTGGAGTTAAATAAAGAGACTGACAATAATCACATTACAAGTAGTTAATTTAATTTAAGTATTGGTTATTAAAATTAGGGATTCCTGACAGCCACATTATTAGGCACATAGTAAGAAGAACAAAAAAAATTTCAAACTTTCTTCAGATAGCTCTAAATCTTTCATCAATAAATCAGTTAAAGATTAAAGACAGTTAAAGTTAAATACAGAAGAAAAGGTTATTTCATTTGACATGAACAGAGTCTTCAGGAAGAAAAGCCAAGAAAAACAACTTGTCATTTTTACTCTTCAGTTTCTGCTTAAGATGAAACCTTTATATTGGTGTGGTTTGCTCTCTGCTAATATTTAAAGATACAATTTTGTGTTATGCATTCAAGAGTATTTAATATTATTTAAAAAAAACATTTGAAGCACTACTGTATTACAAATATTTACACTTATTCTGTAAATAAAACTGTCCTAACATTTCAGTCTGCATGTTTCTGTGCTCATTTTTTCAGATTCACCTAAAAACATTACAGTTTCAGTCAGTCCTTCTGGTCCAGTACCAGAGAACAGCAACGTGACTCTAACCTGCAGCAGTAATGCCAACCCAGCAGTAGAAAACTACACCTGGTACAGTGCAGATGGAAACCAGGAGACTTTTATTGGGACAGGAATGAGTTTATCTATTAGAGTCTCCAAAGACAGGCGGATATTGTTTTGCAAAGCTGGAAATGAGATTGGAGTTGGAGGTTCAGGCAGCATTCAAATTGAAGTTCAATGTAAATATCACATTTTACATCTCTTTAACATGTTCTCTATCCACATCTAATTTGCATGTACATTTGTATGATATTACGATTCAACAACAAAAAAGAAAAGAGAAAGAGGCAGACTAATTCAATGACAAAAATGACCTTTGTTTAGCCAGAGCAGGAGACAATGTAAACAGAGTACATTGCCAAGAATCCAGCAAATGAGGAAAAACGGGTAATCTTAAAAACTGGCACAAGCACATCTGGACCAGACAGGACCAGACTGCAGCAAAGGAGAAAGCATTATATGCACAAAGGGTAATCAGTTAATGAAACACAGGAGGGTCACAAGATGCTCCCACAAAGATTCAAGACAGTTAATGAAGAAGAGACAAGTAAACTTAAGAGCACTACACAATTACTAAGATAAAGTTAGGAACCATATAAAATACAAAAAGGGAAAATCAGACACAAAACTGAAGAAAGGAAATACAGAGAAGGAAAACAGAAATACTGAGCGAAATAAAAAACTCTAATACAAATAGAAACTGTAACTAAGAGAACTAAATACATGAAGATGAAGACGTGATAAAGTAACTACTAGCCAAACAGAAAATGTTAACAATATATAAGAATTTAAAGTCCATAAACTCAAAACTGTGTGTGTGAAACCAAAGACCATAGCAGATCTGATACCAACAAGCAGCAATGTCACTCTGACATTCTGCAGTAATGCCAGCTGAGCAGTAAGAAAGTATTTGTGATGCAGCGCTAAAGATAACTGTGAAAACTGATGGGGAACAAACACATTTTATGAATCAAAGATTTAAAGTTAACAGTCTGTTTAGCTCAAGTCTGAAAATTATGTCAAAGTCAGTAAAATTTAAAGCATCCTATGTTCAAAAAGGATTTCGCTTCATATTGATAACTATGATCAGTGCTTGTTTTTGGTAATTTCTGTAAAATGTATTCAACATGATTGTGACCAACTGCTCTCTCTCTCTTCAATGATAGACCCTCCACAGATCCTGTTCTCGTCACACTGCACCTCAACAGAAAGTCAGCTCAACTGTTCCTGTGAGACTCTGGGAAACCCGTCCCCCAATATACAGTGGTATTTGAATGGACTAACTGTCAATCACTCTAAATGCGAAATATTCAATGAGACTCTGAACAGGACAATTCTGAGGAGCTTCTTCACTCTGAATCAGCCTCATAAGAAGAATCATCTCACCTTGATTTGTCGCACCGTCAACTCTCTGGGCTCGGCCAGTCAACAATTTTGTGTCAGCAGCCAACAAGTTTCCACAGAACATCAACGTATGTCTTTTGTACACTTGTAAATATTATTGCTTAAGTTGTATGTGTACTAAAGTGGAGACCAAGGATGTTTAAAACCTTAGCCAGTGATACAGTGTACTCTACAGAGCCCACTAACAGATAATGTTAGGATTACATCTATGCTCCTCTGGGATTCACTTGCAATCAATTTCTTTGCAAGAAGTTTTAGATACCCTCTAATCCATATAAAGAATGAATCGGTTACTTCAGTCCAGTTATAATAGACACACTAGGAGTTTCATAAAATGTATGTTGTGAGTTCAAACAAACCTTATTTTTTAAAGACAACACGATTAATATACAGGTCTTTTTCTTTTTCTTTTTTTAAATTCAGTTCTGTATCCAGCGATAATATCCACTCTTGGAGTGCTACTGTTAGCACTGTTACTATGTGTGTTTTTTATCAGGTAAGTAAACAACATGAGACTTTTTCAGAAAACCTTCACACTTTACTGTAACAGTAAACTCTATTTGTCCTGATTCTATTTGACTAAATGCTGATAAGTACTTTGTTTATTTGGGTCTTTGTTTGTTAAAAAAACACTTTTGCAGCTGATTTAATACTCAACATTGGTAACACTATTGATTAAATGTAATATCAATCAAATCTGTTCATCGACAGTCCATTTGACATGCTACTGGTGGTTAATATTTGCATGTATTCATTTTCAAGACGTCTGTTTACATTGTCTGTTAACATTCAGTAATGCATGTACAACTGCATTATTGCTTGCTAGCAGACAATTAATCTATTCATGCTGTGAACTAAAATGTAAATAGTGGCAAAACTACGATGTATGAATTGTATGCATATATGCTTGATATTCTACTTCATTTTTTAGGGCTCAGAAGAGTCCCTGTAAAAATAAAGGTCACTTAACAGACGAAAACAACACAGTTGCAACAAGTCAGCCTCTAACTGAAGAAGGAAATGAGGTGCTTAAAGTTCCTTTTAACAGTGTTGACCAATGCTGATGCTTTTGTAACTATACAGCAAGAAGTAGATTATCTTTACCACTGATATTTTCTATGTAATTGTAGGAACCAAACACAGCAGAAGAGTGCATTTATGCAAACGCTGATGGGCTGAGAGGGGCAGAAAATTTTCACCCTGCAAACATCGCTGGACCAAGCAGCACTAACTTTCCAAACTCTGGGCCAAACCATGCAGAAGGAGGATGCAAAAAATCAGACAAGAAAGAGGACGAGTGCGAACTGATTTACTCTAATGTGAACTGGAAAATGAAAAGCAAGAAAAAGAAGGGTGAAAAGTCTTTGGACATGAATCCATCTGCCAGATCTTATTTGGAAGAGGAGAAGTGCACGGTGAGGGGAGTTAACAGAAAGTCTGTGAGCAATGCAGTAGAAATGGGAGGCCTGTATGCTCAAGTGGAGCCTAGAAATATGAGGAAGGAAGTGGGGTGTGAATATGCGCAAGTCAAATTTAAAGAACAAAGCGCTATGCAAAAATAGATAAATAGTGCTGTGAAAAAATATTTACCCCATATTACCTGATGTCTTGCTTTGTGCAAAATTAAACTAATCTTAATATTTGGAAAAAATAACTCAAGTAAATTCAAAATTCACTTAAAAAAAAAAAGTCCAAATCTATTAAAAAATTTTGATTATCTGAAACATTTTAATGTGACAAATATGGAAGGAAATAAGAAATCAGACAAATACTTTTCATAACATATTGCAACCTTTTGCATTGTTGAGCTTACTACAAAACAAATAAATAGCTGGTCTGTTCTCTGGGTGTGTCCTTGACACATGTAGTCACTATGTAGCCATTGAGCAATACAATTACAATCCCTTCATTCAGGCTTCTCTGGCACAGTATCTCAGACACTGCCTGATATTTTCTTAAACTTGGTAACTACCAGGTGGCTACAACTGGTCCAAGGAGACCTGTTAGAGAAGCTAGGAGAAGCTCTGGACATGATTCAGCACACAAATGGCCTGAGGATAAAAACTCCTCTTGAGCCTCTCTGTTTTTGTTCGGAACCTTCTGCCCGATTTCAGAAGCTGGAAGAGTTTGTTGCTGGGATGGGAATGGGTCCTTCAAAATCTGAGTTATTCTAGTCCAGCATCTCCTGATGTAAATGTCCTGTAGGGAAGGGAGAGCAGTCCTGCAGCAGTGTTCTGCCGTACGGATACTCTCTGAAGTGCTTTTTTAGCCTTGACACAGCTGTTTCCATACCAGGATGTGATGTTCTGTGTGAGGATGCTCTTCTCACACAGAACCTGTGTGAGGATTTTCTATACAGTGCCTGTATAGAAAATCCTGAGGATCTTTGGAGAGACCCTGAACTTCCTCAGTTGTCGTATGTGGTACAGGTGCTGCCTAGCCTTTTGGTCTGGACCTGAATGTGGGCAGACCATGCCAGGTCTGAGGAGATGTGGACACTAAGGTACTTGAAGAACTGCACCCTCTCCACTAGAGCTCCATTAATGATAATGGGCTTGTGGTCTCTGTGCTGACTCCTTCTGAAGTCCACCACCAGCTCCTTGGTCTTGCCGACGTTCAGCTGGAGGTGGTTGTTCTAGCACCACGATGCCAGATTCTTCACTTCATCAATGTAGGCCACCTCATCGTTATTGGAGATGGTGCCCAACACCACTGTGTCGTCAGCAAACTTCACAATGGTATTGGCCACACAGTCTGAAGTGTAGAGGGAGTAGAGCAGTTGCGAGAGGACACATCCCTGTGGCGCTCCTGTGCTGATGGTGAGGCTGTCGGAGATGCACCTACCCACCCTCACCACCTGAGTTCTGCCATTGAGGAAGTCCAACACCCATGCACATAGACGGCTGTTGAGTCCCAGATCCCTCAGCTTTGTGAACAATCTACCGGGCAATATTGTGTTGAACGCTGAGCTGTAATTAAAAAAAAGGCATTCACACATAGTTAGCCTGTTTCTTGTCCACGTGGCTAAGGGTGGTGTGCAGGATGTCTGCGATGGCGTTCTCCGTGGATCTGTTGAGTCGGTAGGCAAACTGGAGCGGACCTGTGGTGTCTGGGATTGAAGAGGAGATGGTTTTCTTCAACAGCCTCTCGAACACCTTCATAACCATCGAGGTCAGTGCAACTGGCCGGTAGTCATTCAGATGATGGTAGCAGACGGCCGGTGATGCCGTCTGGTCCCGCCGCTTTCCTTGTGCTCACTCTCCTCAGCGCTGTTCGGATGTCGTGCTCTGCGATGCTGATCGCCGGTCCCTCTCTGATGACGTCACTGTCCTCAGTTGTCAGGCAGTTGTTAGAATTAGCCGCCTGGCTAACCTCGAAACGGGCGTAGAACTGGTACAGCTCATTGGAGAATGCAGAGTCGGCATTGGTCGGCGCAGTGTCCCTGGCTTTGTAATCCATGATTGTGCGTAGTACGTGCCAAATGCTCCATGTGTCGCCCCGGCTGAAGTGAGACTCCACTCGCTCCCGATATCGGCATTTGGCATCCCTCACCGCGCATCACACGCCGTATGAGGCCGCTTTCATCACAACATCACAACATACATCTGAATCTTATTGTTTAGCTGTTTTGTTTGTTTGTTTTATTAACATGCAATTGCAGGAAAAGTGTTGTTAACTGTTCTGATAATTAGTTGTTGTATTGTGTACCCAGTCACAAACTATGTCTATATAGAGGTGATATTAATATATTTATAGTATCATGATATGCAGTCACAGTCAGTTGTGCTTAATTTAATTTTCTATCTTGTTGTGGGCTATAAATATAATGAATGATACTTAAACATAAATACAAGTGATTCTGTTTTTTGTTTTGTTTTTTCAATACATTATTTTGTCAAACATTTTTTGGAAGTTAAGCACCAGTGTTGGACAAGTTACTTGAAAAAAGTAATCAGTAAGTAATTACTGATTACTTCCCCCAAAAGGTAATCCCGTTATTTTACTGATTACTTATTTTCAAAAGTAATGAATTACTTAGTTACTTAGTTACTTTTTTAAAACATGATTTACAACCTGAATAGGTAATAAAGTGATAGATCTTTCAGCCCAATTCTACTTTTTCTGCATAATCCATTGGTGCTTTCGAGTTCACTCATGGATTTGCTCTTTCATATTCATAGAACGCATTCACTTGCTATTACACACTAGACATGGGGAGGATTGACTGGTAGATATCGAATAAATTTTGGTTTTTGTACCTTTGTCCTCTAAGCTGTATGACATCATTTCACTGAGTAAATGTTCTGGGTGCATTGCATTGGCTGATAATAATCTTTGTTCATCACCTGATCTAACCTGATTTTAAGTCCCTACATTCCTCCTTATTGCATTAAAAAGTGTAGCAAACTAGAAATTTAGTGAAACAAAGACAGCCATTCTTTCAATCTTTCAGTGTTTCTCATGTTCAGACTGACTGCCTTAGTCAGCCTCAAACAGGAAACAGTTTCCTGTTTGAGGCTGAATAGCAGAGAAAGTGGCAGAGCATCTCAGCTTGTCTTTTCTCAAGTCACTTTAGATTTCTCAAGTCATCTAAAGTGACTTGAGAAAAGAAACAGACTGGGACATCACAAACACAGTGAAGCAGCATCTGTCTAGCCAGGTACGGTTCTTGTAAGATTTAAAGATTGAACTTCCTTTCTGAAGATCTAAAGCTGTATTACAAATGTAAAGCTAAGTTTTGTGCTTTGTTCAACCTGGAAGAACTTGAGGATTCTAGTGTAGAAAAATCAACTGTAGTGCTATACACTTCCTCAGTAACTGATTTTGTGTCACAGTGTATCATGACCTGTATTATAAATACAATGTTACAGCTGCTGTGTTTCAAAGATGACTTATCGGATGCTGTAAAGTGACTGCTGTCTTCATGGCGGCCGCTCATCTGCTGAGTTTGATGACTGGTAATAAAGACCCACTTTTGTCTTTAGTTCTGTTGCTGATAATGCTTTTAAACAGTTAATGCAATGTAAAAACACAGACAACAAGTGTCAATTTGGAATGACTAAGAGAGGGAGGGAGAAAACAGGAGAGAGAAAACATGGGGAAAAAAGATAAAAGCTGCATGGGTTTCACAAAAAATACAATAACAAATAAAAATTCAGGCAATGTTCATTTCATACTATTGGCATTATTGTATTATTTTCCTGTAGCAATACATTTGGTTACTTTGACAATGTGAAAAAGTCATAATCGTGTAACCTCATCAAATTAATCTTTAGTAATTTTGCAGTAAAGGTAGGATATGTTCCTTAGAATTTGAAGACAGAAAGCAGAATACAGGAAGACAGAACATCCACTCATTTCATTTTTAATGAGTTGACAGCAATATTAGGTTGATTTCTGAGAAGTCACTGGTGGTTTTTTGTTATTTATATATGGTTGATGTCTCTTAGTGGTTAGCCAGCTTTCATAATAGCATCTCTCTGTGCATCAGCGTTTCCATTTGTGGGTCATCACCAAAGATATTATTACAAAATTTTTGTGGTTTAGTGATGTTTCTGACCTTCCCTTCTGCTCTCCTCTTCCTCTCACCCTTTTGAGGTACCTCAAAAGAGTGAAATGGTAAAAATAGTAAAATTTAAATTTTAGTGATCTAATCATGATTTTGTCAGTAATAGAAATTAAACATTCCTATCAGGAACTTTGTATGCACACATTCATCAGCATGGTTAAAACTGATTTAGATTTTTAAAAAGTTAACCATCAATTTCACAGGCACTTCTCGACAGAAACAAAGGCTAAAGATACATTTTATTTATTTATTTGCTACTTCTGATTCTGTCACATTTTATTCTTAAAATATACCATGGTTCACAGATGATGCATCTCTTCTCTGTAAAGGAAGTTTGCAAGTTCAATGCCACAAACTTGCTCATGTTATACTTCTCAACAGTGTATCTTTAGTTCACAGTGATATTAAATGCTAATCTAAATAGAGGTTAATTCCTGTTAAAAAAAAACTTTTTTCTTTTCCACTGTCACCAAGTCCTTGCTCAAATGGAGTAATTTGATTGTTGTGGTTTTCCCTGTATTATCGTAGGGTCTTTACCTTACAATATGAAGTACCATGTGGCAACTTTTATTGTGATTTGGTGCTATATAAATAATATTCAACTGAACTGAATTAGTTATTAACTTGTAAAAAGCAACATAATAAAAATAGGCTATTCATCCTAGAAAATATATCAATATTTGTCATCTTAATAGGGGTGTGGGAAAGGAATATTATATTTTGAATTGTATCAATACAAGGACACCAAATATCAATATTTTTATTTAATCAATTAAAATAATCTGGGAAGAATTAGAACAAGAAGTTTCAGCTCACACACCACCATCCAGAAATAACTTTAGACAAGCGAGCGTATGTTAAATCAGCTCAACCGAAATAAGTGCCCAACACTGGACACACATAATTTGACAAAGCTACTTCATATTTAAGAGCAAGTCAGTTGCTCAGTCATATGAGTAAAAGTAAAATAGCAACCTCCTAGCATCAGTCAAAAACACCAGTCCCTGTCTGGTAAATTGACCTTTTTCAGCAACTGACTGCAACTTGTGGTGACTAAACCCATTTGTAGGCATTTTGTGGTCATGAGTGTGCACGATACGATAGATTGACAGCATGTAGCCATCAGTCTCAATGAGTCTTTGAGACTTTACTCAACTGGCTGCCTGCTGGTTGTGGTCCGGTTATATCCCTATAGAAGGTGGCTGAACACAAATGTAATAGTTAAACATGAATATCTGTTAAATGGGAATTTCAGTCTAGACAGTAACGTGTGATTTTCAGTGACTTATTACTGTTAACTGTTGTATCATCAGAAGATGATTGCTTTAGATTGCATGTAATTGCCCATTTGACCCCATTCAGTCAGAGTGTCACGGTCGATAGCAGGGACTCAAGCGCAGAGCAGGTTGACGTTTCCAAACACATTTTATTTACAACACCAGTACAGAATATATACAGTGAGGGGGGGAAATCCAGGGTTCCAAAGGTCCAAGGGGAAGGTCTCTCACACTTGTACTCGTCTCCACATCCAAACTCACACACATTCACACAGCAGGAAGGTCACAGGTCCAGGGAGGAAAGCTATCACACAGGAGAGGGAAATTATTCAAAAGTCACAAAATACTCAAGCATGGATTCACGGGAGCTGAGAGGATCACTAACATGTCTCGCACAATCATCCAGCGATGAGAAGGTCTGCGTCCTGGCCTTAAGTAGTGGACAGGTAATGACAACTAAACGTGAATGGGTGTGTGGGCCAAGGGGGGTAGCCCACAGTGAGCTCCGCCCAGGCAGAGCGGTGAAGGAGATAGAAACAGAGAGAGACAGAGAACACAAAACACATGCAGCCTTGCGGGGCCGGCTGGGTAGACACGGGGACCATAACACAGAGACTGATAGCAAACTGACTCCAGGTGTTAGTGACAGCATTGGTATGCTTGGCAATCTCATTTTGCATTAAAAAAAATATGGTGAAAAAGCTATCTTATTGGATAGAATAGATAGTGACAAGGTTTAACTATGAGGAAAATTTAAAAGGTGATAAATGTATATGAAAAATAAGTCACAGATATACAAATAAGTTTGTCACCTGTTTCTCTCTTCCTCTCTCTCTCCTCTTCTCTCTTGCCGGGGCGGAACTCACTGTGGGTTCACGCCCTCGGCCCAGGCCCTCGGGAGATGAGACACCTGGGTCTCATTAAGATGATCAGCATCTAAGCCAGGAGGTGACTGCTGTTCGTTGCTGGATCGTTGTCTACCATGAATTAGTGAAGCCAAGCTACAGCAAGTCAAGTTAAGTGTGTTTCCTTTGTGCGTTGTATTTAAACCTGTCTCCCTGTCCACAGAGGTCCCTGGATTTCCCCCCCCCCCCCGTGTGATTCCCGAGTGGCAAGTGTTGCAGTTAGAACCTGTGATCGTGTGTGTGGATGATTTGAAGAATGCGTGTGTTACAGGAAAAATGTTTCTATGTTTCTTTACCTTCTTTTAAATGTGCAAGCATGCCCTTTTGTCTATGGTTAGATTGGTTTAGAATTATCTTTTTAGACTTTCTCAGCAAAGACATACTGTTTTGGGACATATTGTTTTAGATTGTTTTATCTCTCACAGCCTTCTCCCAGCTCTCTGCTGACGAGACTAGCGCCACATATGGAGTTGTTTATTTTATTTGTTTTGTATTTTCTTATCCTGTTCTCACTGTCTTTCCTATAAAAATTACCAAGCCACTGTGCATGGTGTGAGTTGTTCTTAGCAGCTCACCCGTGTACACGTTTGATAAAGAAAGTAACTTTGTCTCATTGTGTCTTTATTTCTCCTGGGTCTTTTACAGAGTTTTCCCCCAACAGCGTGCTTTTCCCCTGGACTTCCCTGGAGCCCCTTCTCCCTCACGCAGCTGTACATAGCACTCCCCCGCCCCGCTTCTTGTATATACACCTGGTGAATTGTAAATAAATCTTTCTTCTGTGCATCTGAACCCGGAGTCCTGCGCTTGAGTCCTCCTCCAAACCGTAACAATGTTATTGCAGTAGTCAGCATATTGCAAAATGGTAAAAATCCCGATAATATTGTACAGAGCATACAGCCTCTACTCAGCCTCTACTTTTTATTGTCTTTTTTCAAAACTGTTTGCTAAACAAGCCCTATTGACAACAACCTACTCAATACATCAGCCTAGAATGAATTTAAAGGTTATTTAAAGAAAAATATTGTTTATTTGTCCCATAAATAATAATAAGTTTCTAATTTAACACATGACCTTGTGGAAGCTTAAAATTCACTCTAACACTTGAACAAGAAAGAATTGCAGAAAAAGTTTTACTTTTGACATTTGGCGTTGTGGTCTGTAATATGATGATCTATTAATAGTTCAGTTAAAGTGCAAAAGGAGCTGTGATGTGTGATTTACAGAATATTACATTTAGCAAATTATCATAATACTCATTTTTAGAATCACCCAAAGATGTGCAAATTTGAGTCAGTCCCTCTGGTCCAATATCAGAAAACCAAACAGTGACTCTGACATGCAGCAGCAATGCCCACCGAGCAGTAGAAAACCACCTCTGGTACAGAGGGTAGAAACACAGTTGGATTTAAAGCATCCATCAACCTCCAAATAGACATCAGGTGTATGTATTAATTTTACAAAATTACTATTTATGTACCCTGACTAGTAGTACCCAACTAGAATTTCACTAATAGAATTGAATGGTAGAAAAATATGTGTTTTTGTATTCAAAATATTAGAGACCAAGAAAAATACCTTGTGCTTTTTACTTCTCAGTTTTTACTTGCTAGCTTTACTATGCTAGCGGAGGAGATTATCCCCACTGCGAGAGTCACCACATTCCCCAACCAGAAACCGTGGATGGACAGATCGATCCGCACTGCAGTAAACGCCAGGACCGTCTCCTACAACGCGGGTCTCGCCACTGGCGATATGAGCGCCTACAAAGCGGCCTCATACGGCGTACGGCGCGTAGTGAGAGATGCCAAACGCCGGTACCGGGAACGTGTGGAGTCCCGCTTCCACCAGGGCGACACACGGAGTATGTGGGACGGACTACGCACCATTACGGACTACAAAGCCAGGGACACTGCGCCGATCAACGCCGACTCTGCATTCACCAACGAGCTGAATCGGTTCTACGCCCGTTTCGAGGTTAGCCAGGCGGCTAATGCTATCTACCGCCTGACTACCGAGGACAGTGACGTCATCAGCGAGAGACCGGTGACCAGCATCGTGGAGCATGACGTCCGAGCGGCACTGAGGAGAGTGAACACAAGGAAAGCGGCGGGGCCAGACGGCATCACCGACCGTCTGCTGCGCTGCTGTGCTGACCAGCTAGCAGGTGTGTTCACTTACATCTTCAACGAGTCCCTGGCGAAGTCTGTGGTCCCCACATGCTTCAAAAGATCCACCATCATCCCTGTGCCCAAGAACAGCAAACCCTCATCCCTGAACGATTACCGGCCAGTTGCACTGACCTCGGTAGTAATGAAGGTGTTTGAGAGGCTGCTGAAGAACATCATCTCCTCCTCCATCCCAGACACCACAGATCCGCTGCAGTTCGCCTACAGATCCAACAGATCCACAGAGGATGCCATCGCCCACGTCCTACACACCACTCTCAGCCACGTGGACAAGAAACAGGGTAACTATGTCCGAATGCTGTTTGTTGATTACAGTTCAGCGTTTAACACAATAGTGCCCTGCAGACTGTTCACAAAGCTGAGGGATCTGGGACTTAACAGCCATCTGTGTGCATGGGTGTTGGACTTCCTCACTGGCAGAACTCAGGTGGTGAGGGTGGGCAGGTGCTTCTCCAACAGCATCACCATCAACACAGGAGCACCTCAGGGATGTGTCCTCTCGCCACTGCTCTACTCCCTCTACACTTCAGACTGTGTGGCCACCCATGGCTCCAACACCATTGTGAAGTTTGCTGACGACACAGTGGTGTTGGGTGCCATCTCCAACAACGATGAGGCGGCCTACATGGATGAAGTGAAGAATCTGGCATCGTGGTGCCAGGACAACCACCTCCAGCTGAACGTCAGCAAGACATAGGAGCTGGTGGTGGACTTCAGAAGGGGTCAGCACAGAGACTACAAGCCCATTATCATTAATGGAGCTCCAGTGGAGAGGGTGCAGTCCTTCAAGTATCTTGGTGTCCACATCTCCTCAGACCTGACATGGGCTGCCCACATTCAGGTCCAGACCAAAAAGGCTAGGCAGCGCCTGTATCACCTACGACAACTGAGGAAGTTCAGGGTCTCTCCAAAGATCCTCAGGATTTTCTATACAGGCGCTGTGGAGAGCATCCTCACACAGAACATGACATCGTGGTTCGGGAACAGCTGTGTGAAGGACCAAAAAGCTCTCCAGAGAGTGATCTGTACAGCAGAACACTGCTGCAGGATTGCTCTCCCCCCGCTTCAGGACACCTACACCAGGAGATGCCGGACTAGAGCAGCGCAGATACTGAAGGACCCGTCCCATCCTGGCAACAAACTGTTCCAACTTCTGCAATCTGGTAGAAGGTTCCGCATCTTCTGGGCAAGGACAGAGAGACTGAAGAGGAGCTTCTATCCCCAAGCCATCCGTGCCCTAAACACACACACCCGCCCTCTCACATCATCTATAATTGACTGAGACAGGACTCTCTTCCAGACACTAAACCAAGGCACAATGTACATTTCAATTCCTTTAATTTTAAATATGTTTATATTGTCTATCCTGTAAAATAGTCAGATGTCTATTCATATTAATGTACAGAATTCACCTGCTTGCTGCTACTACTGCACATTCACCCAGTGTATATACTATATGTGTATGTATATATATATATATATATATATGTGTATATATATATATATATATATGTGTATATATATATATATATATATATATATATATATATGTATATACAGTGGGGCAAAAAAGTATTTAGTCAGCCACCGATTGTGCAAGTTCCCCCACCTAAAATGATGACAGAGGTCAGTAATTTGCACCAGAGGTACACTTCAACTGTGAGAGACAGAATGTGAAAAAAAAATCCATGAATCCACATGGTAGGATTTGTAAAGAATTTATTCGTAAATCAGGGTGGAAAATAAGTATTTGGTCAATAACAAAAATACAACTCAATACTTTGTAACATAACCTTTGTTGGCAATAACAGAGGTCAAACGTTTACTATAGGTCTTTACCAGGTTTGCACACACAGTAGCTGGTATTTTGGCCCATTCCTCCATGCAGATCTTCTCGAGAGCAGTGATGTTTTGGGGCTGTCGCCGAGCAACACGGACTTTCAACTCCCGCCACAGATTTTCTATCGGGTTGAGGTCTGGAGACTGGCTAGGCCACTCCAGGACTTTCAAATGCTTCCTACGGAGCCACTCCTTTGTTGCCCGGGCGGTGTGTTTTGGATCATTGTCATGTTGGAAGACCCAGCCTCGTTTCATCTTCAAAGTTCTCACTGATGGAAGGAGGTTTTGGCTCAAAATCTCACGATACATGGCCCCATTCATTCTGTCCTTAACACAGATCAGTCGTCCTGTCCCCTTGGCAGAAAAACAGCCCCATAGCATGATGTTTCCACCCCCATGCTTCACAGTAGGTATGGTGTTCTTGGGATGCAACTCAGTATTCTTCTTCCTCCAAACACGACGAGTTGAGTTCATACCAAAAAGTTCTACTTTGGTTTCATCTGACCACATGACATTCTCCCAATCCTCTGCTGTATCATCCATGTGCTCTCTGGCAAACTTCAGACGGGCCTGGACATGCACTGGCTTCAGCAGCGGAACACGTCTGGCACTGCGGGATTTGATTCCCTGCCGTTGTAGTGTGTTACTGATGGTGACCTTTGTTACTTTGGTCCCAGCTCTCTGCAGGTCATTCACCAGGTCCCCCGTGTGGTTCTGGGATCTTTGCTCACCGTTCTCATGATCATTTTGACCCCACGGGATGAGATCTTGCGTGGAGCCCCAGATCGAGGGAGATTATCAGTGGTCTTGTATGTCTTCCATTTTCTGATGATTGCTCCCACAGTTGATTTTTTCACACCAAGCTGCTTGCCTATTGTAGATTCACTCTTCCCAGTCTGGTGCAGGTCTACAATACTTTTCCTGGTGTCCTTCGAAAGCTCTTTGGTCTTGGCCATGGCGGAGTTTGGAGTCTGACTGTTTGAGGCTGTGGACAGGTGTCTTTTATACAGATGATGGGTTCAAACAGGTGCCATTCATACAGGTAACGAGTGGGGGACAGAAAAGCTTCTTACAGAAGACGTTACAGGTCTGTGAGAGCCAGAGATTTTCCTTGTTTGAGTTGACCAAATACTTATTTTCCACCCTAATTTACGAATAAATTCTTTACAAATCCTACCATGTGAATTCATGGATTGTTTTTTTTTTCACATTCTGTCTCTCACAGTTGAAGTGTACCTCTGGTGCAAATTACTGACCTCTGTCATCATTTTAAGTGGGGGAACTTGCACAATCGGTGGCTGACTAAATACTTTTTTGCCCCACTGTATATATATGTATATGTATATATATATATATATATATAGGTTAGACTACACGCCTTTGGAACTACACGCCTTTGGAACAGAGGATCGCAAGTTCGATTCCTGCCTGGGGCGTCTGTATCCAGTAAGGGTCCTAAGGCTAGACCCCCTATGCTAAGCGAGACATGAGCGAGACAAATAAATATGAAGGCATGCCGGCTTGGACGTTGCCCGGATCAACAAGGTCCGCGTCAGGTGTTGAGGAACCAGGGCACCCTGACGAAAAGTGGGCTACTGGAACAAGAAGGCATCGGTGGGCAAGAGACGAAAACAGGGCATTGTTGGAATGCTACTACGCAAGTAACCCCGGCGGAAGGGGCTACATGAATAGGATGAGGGACCTATGGATTCTTCGATACCCAACATCCACAATGACGGCGAAACAACTAGTAGCTCAGTGTTCCAACATTCGAAAGAAGGGACTGCTCTCACAGCTAGAGATTGACGAGGTACAAAACAAATGCTACGGCAAGGAGGAGTCAGGACGCCAGGTCAGGGGGGCGATATCATCACCCCCACCCGAGATTGGGTACATAGCCCCAAGTGCGATAGGAAAAGGATCGTTGAGTGCGAGAGGAACTGACCTGAAAAATAGGATCATGGCCAAGCTTGAAACCTGGATCCCCCGTAGCCGGTTACCAAGATTACGTGAAGTACCCTCAGAAGGTCTGCTAGATGATGTTAATGCAGCACTACGGACAATACCTACAACCACGATTACCGACACTAACAAGCTGATCTACAATACGGCAGCAGTGATCAGTGAGATGCTTGGCTACAAGTTGAACAGCGACAAGGGGCAGTACCATCCATGGAGAAGGAGGCTAGAGGGCAAGATCAAAGTAGCACGGAGGGAGGTTAGCCAACTAACAGAGTTGCAGCAAGGTGCGACAAATAAGGTGCCTAAGAAATACAGCAAGCTGTCCATACCTGAGGCCTTGGAAACTGCCAAGCAAAGACTCACAGCCTTGGCCAGCCGCTTGAGGAGGTACACCAGAGAGATAGAAGGCAGGAGAATAAACCAGCTGTTCTCCACAGAACCAGCAAAGGTGTACTCTCAGTGGCAAGGGAACAATAAGAGAACAGCACCACCAAGGCTGGAGACGGAGCAATACTGGAAGAGCATATGGGAGAAGGATGCAACCCATAACGGCAATGCTCAGTGGCTGGAGGATCTGAGGGCTGACCACAGCGACCTCCCTGAACAGGGTCCAGTAACCATCACAGTGGCAGATATCCAAGAAAGGGTCTCCAGTATGAAGAGTTGGACAGCACCAGGGCCCGACATGGTTCATGCCTACTGGCTGAAGAAGCTGACTGCACTCCACGAGCGTCTGGCAGCACAAATGAACCAGCTGCTAGTTAACGAGAGACACCCGGAATGGCTAACTGAAGGCCGGACGGTCCTGATCCCCAAGGACCCCAAGAAGGGACCGGTCCCCTCCAACTACCGACCAATAACCTGCCTCAGTACTACATGGAAGCTCCTGTCAGGCATCATATCGGCTAAGATGAACAGGCACATGGGTCAATACATGAGCGGGACACAGAAAGGAATTGGCAAGAATACCAGATGTGCAAAACACCAGCTACTGGTAGACAGAACAATCAGCCGAGACTGCAAGACCAGACTGACCAACCTGTGCACTGCCTGGATTGATTACAAGAAGGCCTATGACTCAATGCCCCACAGCTGGATACTGGAATGCCTAGAATTGTACAAGATCAATGGGACCCTAAGAGCCTTCATCAGGAACTCAATGGGGATGTGGTGTACAACACTAGAGGCCAACTCCAAGCCCATAGCACAAGTCACCATCAAGTGCGGGATCTACCAAGGAGATGCTCTGTCCCCACTGCTGTTCTGCATAGGCCTGAACCCCCTCAGTGAGATCATTAACAAGACTGGCTACGGATACAGACTACGGAACGGAGCAGTTGTCAGCCACCTCCTGTACATGGATGACATCAAGCTGTATGCAAAGAGTGAACGAGACATCGATTCACTGATCCACACTACCAGGCTATACAGCAATGACATTGGAATGTCGTTCGGACTGGAGAAGTGTAGTCGGATGGTATCAAAGAGAGGGAAGGTAGTCAGAACTGAGGGGATTGAACTACCAGAAGGCAACATTGCAGACATAGAGGATAGTTAGAAGTACCTGGGGATCCCGCAGGCAAATGGGAACCATGAAGAGGCCGCTAGAAAGGCTGCAACCACCAAGTACCTGAAGAGGGTCAGGCAAGTCCTGAGGAGTCAGCTGAATGGTAAGAACAAGATCCGGGCCATCAACACGTACGCCCTGCCCATGATCAGGTACCCTGCTGGGGTAATAGGCTGGCCAAAGGAGGAGATAGAAGCCACTGACATAAAGACAAGAAAGCTCCTTACCATGCATGGAGGGTTTCAACCCAAGTCCAGCACCCTGAGGCTGTACGCTAAGCGGAAGGAAGGGGGCCGGGGACTGGTGAGTGTCAGCACCACAGTCCAGGATGAGACAAGGAACATCCAAGAATACATTGGGAAGATGGCCCCAACTGACCGAGTGCTCAGTGAATACCTCAGGCAGCAGAAACCCAAGAAAGAGGAGGGAAACGAGGAACCATCATGGAAGGACAGGCCCCTGCACGGTATGTACCACTGGCAGATAGAGGAGGTGGCTGATATCCAGAAATCCTACCAGTGGCTGGACAAAGCTGGACTGAAAGACAGCACAGAGGCACTAATCATGGCAGCACAAGAACAAGCTCTGAGTACAAGATCCATAGAGGCTGGGGTCTATCACACCAGGCAAGACCCCAGGTCCAGGCTGTGTAAAGATGCCTCAGAGACAATCCAGCACATAACAGCAGGGTGCAAGATGCTAGCAGGCAAGGCATACATGGAACGCCATAACCAAGTGGCCGGCATAGTGTACAGGAACATCTGTGCCGAGTATAACCTGGAAGTCCCGAGGTCAAAATGGGAGATGCCCCCAAGGGTGGTGGAGAATGACCGAGCTAAGATCCTGTGGGACTTCCAGATACAGACGGACAAAATGGTGGTGGCTAACCAACCGGACATAGTGGTGGTAGACAAACAGAAGAAGACGGCCGTAGTGATCAATGTAGCGGTTCCGAATGACAGCAATATCAGGAAGAAGGAACACGAGAAGCTGGAGAAATACCAAGGGCTCAGAGAAGAGCTCGAGAGGATGTGGAGGGTGAAGGTAACGGTGGTCCCCGTGGTAATCGGAGCACTAGGTGCGGTGACTCCCAAGCTAGGCGAGTGGCTCCAGCAGATCCCGGGAACAACATCGGAGATCTCTGTCCAGAAGAGCGCAGTCCTGGGAACAGCTAAGATACTGCGCAGCACCCTCAAGATCCCAGGCCTCTGGTAGAGGACCCGAGCTTGAAGGATAAACCGCCCCCAGGGGGGTGCTGGGTGTTTTATATATATATATATGTATATATATTTCATATATATATATATATTTCATATATATATATATATATATATATATATATATATATGATATATATATATATATATATATCATATATATATATATACAAATGTTCTTCCTCTACACCCCCCAATTTTTGCACATGTCGAGGAGCGTGTCAGGCTACATTTCACTGTGTGTTATACTTGTATAACTATGCATGTGACAAATAAAGAACCTTGAACCTTGAACTTAAGACAAAACTAAACTTGTTGTTTGTCTCGACCCAAGCTTAGTAAGACCCAAGTAGGATTTCATATTATTTGTTCAAGAGGAACAAATAATAAGTGCACGTGGCACCAGGACGCTCTAGGCCGTAGGTCGATGATCGATTTTGTAATCGTATCACCAGACCTGCGACCATATGTTCTGGACACTCAGGTAAAGAGAGGGGCTGAGCTGTCAACTGATCACCACCTGGTGGTGAGTTGGATCAGGTGGCGGGGGAGGACACTGGACAGACCTGGTACACCTAAACGCGTAGTGAGGGTGTGCTGGGAACCTCTAGCAGAGGCCCCAGTCCGTGAGATCTTCAACGCACACCTCCGGCAGAGCTTCAACAGCATTCCGAGGGAGACTGGGGACATTGAGTCCGAATGGACCATGTTCAGCGTCTCCATTGCCGAAGCTGCTGCATTGAGCTGTGGCCGCAGGGTGGTTGGTGCCTGCCGTGGTGGTAATCCCCGAACCAAATGGTGGACACCAGAGGTAAAGGGAGCCACCAGGCTGAAGAAGGAGTCCTATCTGGCTTGGTTAGCCTGTGGGACTCCGGAGGCAGCTGACAGGTATCGACAGGCCAAGCAGAATGCGGCTCGGGCAGTGGCTGAAGCAAAAACTCGGGTGTGGGAGGAGTTCGGAGAGGCCATGAAAAAAGACTTTCGGACTGCCTCGAAGAGATTCTGGCAAACCGTCAGGCGTCTCAGGAGGGGAAAGCGGTGCTCTACCTGCACTGTGTATAGTGCTGGTGGAGCGCTGTTGACGTCGACTGAGAAAATTGTCAGGCGGTGGAAGAAATACTTCGAGGACCTCCTTAATCCCACTGACACGTCTTCCGAGGAGGAAGCAGAGTCTTGTTCGCGAGTGATGGGAGAAGGGAGCCGGAGATTGACAGACGGATTGGGGCTGCAGCTGCAGTAATGCGGACGCTGCACCGGTCCGTCGTGGTGAAGAGGGAGCTGAGTGTAAAAGCGAAGCTCTCAATTTACCGGTCGATCTACGTCCCTACCCTCACCTATGGCCACGAGCTGTGGGTAGTGACCGAAAGAACGAGATCGCGAATACAAGCGGCGGAAATGAGCTTCCTCCGAAGGGTGGCTGGCCTCTCCCTTAGAGATAGGGTGAGAAGTTCGGCCATCCGGGAGGGGCTCAGAGTAGAGCCGCTGCTGCTCCACATCGAAAGGAGTCAGCTGAGGTGGTTCGAGCATCTGACAAGGATGCCACCTGGGCGCCTCCTGGGTGAGGTGTTCCAGGCATGTCCCACCGGGAGGAGGCCCCGGGGAAGACCCAGGACACGCTGGAGAGATTATATCTCTCGGCTGGCCTGGGAATGCCTTGGTATTCCCCCGGATAAGCTGGAGGAGGTGGCTGGGGAGAGGGAGGTCTGGGCCTCTTTGCTTAGGCTGCTGCCCCCGCGACCCGGCCTCGGATAAGCGGTTGAAGATGGATGGATGGATGGATGTTCAAGAGGAAGTAATTACACAAAGTAAACTAAATAATAATTATAATACCAGCAATTTTCAGGTGTAAGATGTCCAAATAATACAAGCTCAGATATTCATGCTTTTTCAATAATAAAACTGTCTTACATTTCATTGTGCATGTTTTGGGGCTCATTTTACAGATTCACCTAAAAACGTCACAGTTTCAGTCAGTCCCTCTGGTCCAGTACCAGAGAACAGCAATGTGACTCTGACCTGCAGCAGTAATGCCAACCCAGCAGTAGAAAACTACACCTGGTACAGACCTGATGGAGACCAGGAGACTTTTATTGGGACTGGAAGCTCTTTTAATGTTACCGTTTCAAAAGTCAAAAGTACATTTTTCTGCAAGGCTACAAATGCACTTGGATGTGAACGATTAAGCAACCTACAAATAGATGTTGAATATATGTATTGATTTTCCATGTTTACTCTTTACATATCACAACTAGAATTCCATTAATAGGATTGAAGGATGTACAATACATGAATTACTGTAATGAAACTAAAGCAGTAACTGCTCTTTGGCGTAGAGTTAAATAATGAGACTGACAATAATCATATTACAAGTAGTTAATTTAAGTATTGTTATTAAAATTAGGGATTTCTGACAGGCACAATATTAGGCACATAGTAAGAAGAACTAAAAAAAATTAACTTTCATCAAATTGCTCTAGAACTTGCATCAATACATTAGTTAAAGATTTAAAGTTAAAGACAGAAGAAAAAATATTTTATTGGACATGAACAAAGTGTTCAGAAAGATACAAGCCAAGAAAAACAACTTGTCACTTTTTACTCTTCAGTTTCTGCTCAAGATTTAACCTTTATATTGGTGTGGTTTGCTCTCTGCTTTTACTTAGAGGTACAATATTGTGTTTTGCATTCAAGAGTATTTAATATTATTTTTTAAAATATCTTTCAGGGCACTACTGTATTACAGATATTTACACTTATTCTGTAAATAAAAGTGTCCTAACATTTAAGTGTGCATGTTCCTATATGCTCATTTTTTCAGATTCACCTAAAAACATCACAGTTTCAATCAGACCCTGGTACAGTGCGGATGGAAACCAGGAGACTTTTATTGGGACAGGAATGAATTTATCTATTAGAGTCTCCAAAGACAGGCGAATATTGTTTTGCAAAGCTGGAAATGAGATTGGAGTTGGACGTTCCAGCAGCATTCAAATTGAACTTCAGTGTAAATATCACATTTTACATCTCTTTAGCATGTTCTCTATCCACATCTAATTTGCATATACATTTGTATAATATTACGATTCAACAACAAAAAAGAAAAGAGAAAGAGGCAGACTAATTCAATGACAAAAATGACCTTTGTTTAGCCAGAGCAGGAGACAATATAAACAGAGTACAATGCCAAGAATCCAGCAAATGAGGAAAAACGGGTAATCTTAAAAACTGGCACAAGCACATCTGGACCAGACAGGACCAGACTGCAGCAAAGGAGAAAGCATTATATGCACAAAGGGTAATCAGTTAATGAAACACAGGAGGGTCACAAGATGCTCCCACAAAGATTCAAGACAGTTAATGAAGAAGAGACAAGTAAACTTAAGAGCACTACACAATTACTAAGATAAAGTTAGGAACCATAAAATACAAAAAGGGAAAATCAGACACAAAACTGAAGAAAGGAAATACAGAGAAGGAAAACAGAAATACTGAGCGAAATAAAAAACTCTAATACAAATAGAAACTGTAACTAAGAGAACTAAATACATGAAGATGAAGACGTGATAAAGTAACTACTAGCCAAACAGATAATGTTAACAATATATAAGAATTTAAAGTCCATAAACTCAAAACTGTGTGTGTGAAACCAAAGACCATAGCAGATCTGATAAGCAGCAATGTCACTCTGACATTCTGCAGTAATGCTGAGCAGTAAGAAAGTATTTGTGATGCAGCGCTAAAGATAACTGTGAAAACTGATGGGGAACAAACACATTTTATGAATCAAAGATATAAAGTTAATGTTTAGATGTTTGAAACCTTAGCCAGTGATACAGTGTACTCTACAGAGCCCACTAACAGATAATGTTAGGATTACATCTATGCTCCTCTGGGATTCACTTGCAATCAATTTCTTTGCAAGAAGTTTTAGATACCCTCTAATCCATATGAAGAAGGAATCTGTTACTTCAGTCCAGTTATAATAGACACACTAGGAGTTTCATAAAATGTATGTTGTGAGTTCAAACAAACCTTATTTTTTAAAGGCTACACAATTAATATACAGGTCTTTTTCTTTTTCTTTTTTTAAATTCAGTTCTGTATCCAGCAATAATATCCACTCTTGCACTGTTACTACATGTGTTTTTTATCAGGTAAGTAAACAACATGAGACTTTTTCAGAAAACCTTCACACTTTACTGTAACAGTAAACTCTATTTGTCCTGATTCTATTTGACTAAATGCTGATAATTACTTACTATTTTATTTTTTAGGGCTCAGAAGAGTCCCTGTAAAAATAAAGGTCACTTAACAGATGAAAACAACGCAGATGCAATGAGTCAGCCTCTAACTGAAGAAGGAAATGAGGCGCCTTAAGTTCCTGTTGACCAATGCTGATACTTTTGTAACTATACAGCAAGAAGTAGATTATCTTTACCACTGATATTTTCTATGTAATTGTAGGGACCAAACACAACAGAAGAGTGCATTTATGCAAACGCTGATGGACTGAGAGGGGCAGAAAATCTTTAACCTGCAAACCTCTCTGGACCAAGCAGCACTAACTTTCCAATCTCTGGGCCAAACCATGCAGAAGGAGGACGCGAAAAATCAGACAAGGGGATGAGTGCGAACTGATTTACTCTAATGTGAACTGGAAGATAAAGAGCCAGAAAAAGAAGGGTGAAAAGTCTTTGGACATGAATCCATCTGGCAGATCTTATTTGAAAGAGAAGTGCACGGTGAGGGGAGTTAACAGAAAGTTTGTGAGCAATGCAGTAGAAATGGGAGGCCTGTATGCTCAAGTGGAGCCTAGAAATATGAGGAAGGAAGTGGGGTGTGAATATGCGCAAGTCAAATTTAAAGAACAAAGCGCTATGCAAAAATAGATAAATAGTGCTGTGAAAAAATATTTACCCCATATTTCCTGATGTCTTGCTTTTTGCATATTGGTCACAGTTTGGAGTTTCAGAACATTAAACTAATCTTAATATTAGGAAAAAAATAACTCAAGTAAATTCAAAAGGCACTTTTTATTAAAAAAAAAAAAGTCCAAATCTATTAAAATGTTTTGATTATCTGAAACATTTTAATGTGACAAATGTGGAAGGAAAAAAGAAATCAGGAAGCAGACAAATACTTTTCATAACATAATGCAACCTTTTGCATTGTTGAGCTTACTACAAAATAAATAAATAGCTGGTCTGTTCTCTGGGTGTGTCCTTGCTCTGTGGCAAAGACATTGAGCAATACAGTTACAATCCCTTTGTTCAGGCTTCTCTGGCACAGTATCTCAGACACTCCCTGAAATAGTCAAAGACTGGCTCACTACCAGGTGGCTACAACTGGTCCAAGGAGACCTGTTAGAAAAGCTGGGAGAAGATCTGGACATGCAGTTTGCATGCTTGAAATTTGGTGGTAATTCATTTTAATCTGATTAGCCTGCAACAAACGCATGGCTCTGAGCATGACCCAGCTATAGTCTAGCTTCATCTGGGATGTGATAATGCCTTCCTATGTTTGAATGCTCCAAATTCCAAGTAATAAAATGCAAAAATGTTTTAGTGGCCAACATGATGAAATCATTTTTGGAAAAATCTTCTGAAATAATTAAATAAAAAAAGATTAAAATATTAAATAATTTAAATAATTTAAAATATAGAATATAACTGCACAAACATCTCAAACTTATCATTGTTTAGCTGTAGGCTATAAATATAATGAATGACACTTAAACATAAATAAAAGTGATTGATTTTTTTTTGTTTTTTCAATATATTATTTTGTCAAAGATTTTTTTTTTTAATTCAGTGCATCTGGGAGTTTTTTGTCTTTTGTTATGTTGCACTTGTGCTTTCAATTTCACTCATGGATTTGCTCTTTCATATTCATAGAATGTATTCACATGCGAAGACACACTAGATATGGGGGTGATTGACGTCATTTCACTGACTAAATGTTCTTGGTTGCATTGCATTGGCTGATAATAATATTTGTTCATCACCTGATCTAACCTTATTTTGAGTTCCTACGTTCCTCCTTGTTGCATTATGAAAAGTGATGTATAAATATGTATGTAATCATTTTTCTAAGCACTTACATTAACACAGGAATCGGTCCAAATCCATCTAACCTTTGTCACACTGCTTTGGAGTTTAATGAACAACATGTGATGAAGTGTTTAGCAAACTGTAAATTCGGTGAAACAAGCAGAGCCCTTCTTTCCGAGTTTCTCACTTTCAGACTGACTGCCTTAAATGAGCACTGCAAGTTTCCTGTTTGAGGCTGAATAGCAGAGAGTGGCAGAGCAATTTAGGTTGTGGTCAAAAGGTGGACTTGAGAACAGAAACAGACTGGGACATCACAAACACAGTGAAGCAGCATCTCTCTTGCCAGGTACGTTTCTCATAAGATATAAAGATTGAACTTCCTTTCAGAAGATCTAAAGCTGTATTACTGATGTAAAGCCAAGTTTTATGCTTTGTTCAACCTGGAAGAACTTGAGGATTCTAGTGTAGAAAAATCAACTGTAGTACTATACACTTCCTCAGTAACTGATTTTGTGTTAGTGTATTATGACCGGTATTATAAATACAATGTTACAGCTGCTGCGTTTCAGAGGTTGAAAAGCCAAAGGTGACTTATCGGATGCTGTAAAGTGACTGCTGTCTTCATGGCCTCTGTTCATCTGCTTAGACTGCTGAGCTTGATGACTGGTAATAACGACCTGTTTCTGTCTTTAGTTCTGTTGCTGATAATGCTTTTAAACAGTTCATGCAATGTAAAATCAACTGTCAACGTAGAATGACTGCACCATATGAGTGAGAGAAAAACAATGGGAAAAAAACAACATAAAAGCTGCACAGGTTTTACGAAAATCTTATATCCATACTATTGGTATTACTGTATTATTTTCCTGTAGTAATACTTTTGGCTACTTTGATAATGTGAAAAAGTCATAATCGTGTAACCTCATCAAATTAATCTTTAGTAATTTTGCAGTAAAGGTAGGATATGTTCCTTAGAATTTGAAGACAGAAAGCAGAATACAGGAAGACAGAACATCCACTCATTTCATTTTTAATGAGTTGACAGCAATATTAGGTTGATTTCTGAGAAGTCACTGGTGGTCTTTTGTTATTTTTATAGGGTTGATGTTTCTTAGTGGTTAGCCAGCTTTCATAATAGTATCTCTCTGTGCATCAGAGTTTCTATTTGTGGGTCACCTATTTTATTTTATTATTCGTCAGCAAAGATATTATTACAACATTTTGTGGTTTTGTGATGTTTTTGATCTTCCCTTCTGCTCTCCTCTTCCTCTCACCCTTTTGAGGTACCTCAGTTCTCCAGCAGGTGAAAGGCTTCAGCGTTAGAGTACCCAAAACAGTTGTTGCTGATGAAGGAACCTGTGTTGTGGTGCCATGTCAGACAGAACCTTACGATCGAGTTATCTGGTACCAGTATCATAATCTAAAGTATCCTGTTGTTTATGATGGAGTTTATTCTTATAACGTGGAACAGCAGTTCAGAGGACGCACCAAAGTATCTGGCAACGCTGCAGAGGGAAACTGCACCCTGATGATTGACAATGTGAGCACAGCTGACCATAACCTACGTGTTTATGTGTGGATCAATCCAGACTCTCAGACAACTCAGACATTCCATGATCAAACTGTAACTATCAGTGTTGGTAAGTGAATATTGTCAAACTTCCATTTAAGTCAGACTGACCAATGTTACGTGCCAGTTTAGTTCAGTGGATGAGTGGGTGACTGGGCAACCACATGTGTTATAGAGCAGCACCCGGGTATGGGTATGAGGCCCTTTGCTGCATTTCTTCCCCTCTCACTCTCTCCTCCCTGCCTCCCTGTTCATCTCACTTTAATATCACCATAAAGGCAAAAAGCCAAAAAGTATTATTTAGAAAATGACCATGGTTGCAGGAGCTTAATAAAAAATATATATATATAAAAAAATTCTGTGAAAATGTAAATAAAAACAACTAAAAACTAGTTCTGACAGAATTTGGAAAACTCAAAATCTGTTACACATCCAAGAAACCCAGCACATAACACGGCTACTTGGTTTAAGTGTACAATAGCAATTTGCCATACAGTACATGTCATTTAGAAAATTCTAAATCTCAAGATATACAAGACATTTTTTTCTCTTTATTACGTTTTGTTTGTTTTTTTTTAACTTCTAGAAAGAAAAGCTCCCATAATCTACATACAGAAGAAAATGGTGGAAGGGGAGAATTTCCAGGCCAACTGCAGCATAATCTACTCTTGCCCTTTCTTACCTCCATCGCTTCAATGGAATGCAAACACACTTCTGGAAAACTACACTTTTGTGGATTTCCACATGGAAGTGCATGGCCAGTGGTTCTACCAAAAGACACTGCGAGGAGTAGCAACATATCTGATGCATAACAGGAGGATTCGCTGTTCGGCTAAGTTTAAAACCTTTACCATTGGAAGTGAAATGACACTCAACATTTTATGTGAGAAAAGCAATATGTGCTCTAAATACAGTAAATCGTAGACCTACATTTATTTATCTTAACAAACTGTCTTGTTGTTATGATTTCCTATATCCACAGATAAGCCTGTCACTGTTACAGTGAAAAAGGAAAAGAAAGTTGTGGTGGAAGGTGACAGCATCAACATTGAGTGTGTTGCTAATAGTAACCCACCACCACACAAATACTTATGGTTTATAAGACAATTAGACCAGCACAAGATCAAAAATTCAACTCAGAGTACAAAGCATTTCAACAACATTGCACGAGATACATCTCTGTCCTGCATGGCTCAAAATGCTTTTGGAGTGCAACAGTCCGTCTGGGTGGATCTGGATGTTCAGTGTAAGAAAAAAAGAAACACACACACACACACACACACAACAACAACAACAACAACAACAACAACAACAAACCACAATAACATAATAAAAATAGGCTATTCATCGTAGAAAATATATCAATATTTGTCATCTTAGCAGGGGTGTGGGAAAGGAATATTATATTTTGAATTGCATCGCTACAAGGAAACCAAATATCAATATTTTATTTATCCATCCATCCATTCGCTTCCGCTTATCCTTTTCAGGGTCGCGGGGGGCGCTGGAGCCTATCCCAGCTGTCATAGGGCGAAAGGCGGGGTACACCCTGGACAGGTCGCCAGTCTGTCGCAGGGCTAACACATAGGGACAGACAATCATTCACACTCGCATTCACTCGCACATTCACACCTAGTGACAATTTGGATTAATCAATTAACCTATCCCCACAAGCTGCATGTCTTTGGACGGTGGGAGGAAGCCGGAGTACCCGGAGAGAACCCACGCAAACACGGGGAGAACATGCAAACTCCACACAGAAAGACCCTGGCCTGATGGTGGAATTGAACTCAGGACCTTCTTGCTGTGCGGCAACAGTGCTAACCACCGTGCCACCGTGCGGGGAAAACAACATCAGAAGGACCCCAGCCTGAAGCAAAAAAACACCGAAACTTTGCGTCTTTACCAACTGTTAGTTTCTACGACACGCTTATCTTAGTGCTAAATATTTTATTTAATCAATTAAAATAATCTGGAAAGAATTAGAACAAGAAGTTTCAGCTCACACACCACCATCCAGAGATAACTTTAGACAAACAAGGGTATGTTAAATCAGCTCAACCGAAATAAGTGCCCAACACTGGACACACAATTTGACGAAGCTACTTCATATTTAAGAGCAAGTCAGTTGCTCAGTCATATGAGTAAAAATAGAATAGCAACCTCCTAGCGTCAGTCAAAAACACCAGTCCCTGTAAATTGAACTCTTTCGCGATGAGAGGAGGTGGAGAAAAGATAAACTCCAGTTATCTTATGAAATCCTACGTGCCAGCCACTCGAAATTCCAAACTGCTGCCAAAATGGTGGCTTTCCTATCAAAAATTATCCTGGCTAATGGTCACAATCCCCGAACGCTATTTAAAATTTTTAATTTAGTGGTCAATCCCTGCCCTGTTATGCCGCTGGTGTGCTCTCCTGCTCTTTGTGAACAATTTTTAAATCACTTCTTAGATAAAGTTTCATCTCTTAAGTCTTCACTTCCTTTAATGTCTAGCCCTGTTTGTAGCCCTGGTTGTTCGTCTACTTTCCATCAGTTTGAGCTCCTTACTCTTAAGCATTTAGTTGAACAACTGAACAATACTAATCCTATACATGATACCCTCCCATCTCGCATAGTTAAGGACTGCTTCGATGTAATTGGACCCAGTATTTTATCGCTATTGAATTCTTCCTTACTCTCTGGCTGGAATCACATTAATGATAAATTCCAGTCTGCCTTCAAACCACATCATAGCACTGAAACAGCGTTGCTTAGAGTCCTCAACGATCTTCTTCTAATTGCTGATACTGGACGCTCTGCGGCCCTAGTTTTATTGGATTTATCCTCGGCCTTCGATATGGTAGATCACAACATCTTATTAGCGAGGCTTAAGCATACTGTAGGCATTAAAGGTGTTGCCCTTGATTGGTTTAAATCATACCTCTCCAATAGGTCCTTCTCTGTCAACCTGGGCACTTGCTCTGTGTTGGGCCCTACTCTTATCTCACTGTATATGCTCCCTCTAAGTGCAATCTTTGAGAAATACCGCATCGCCTTTCACTGCTATGCTGATGATATACAGATCTACTTTGAACTAAATGATGATCTTGCTTTGTCCTTGCACTGCTTTCAAGAGTGCATGCGTAAGGTCAAAGATTGGCTCTTAGCAAACTCTCTTATCCTAAATGATAAGAAAACTGAAATTGCGGTATTTAGCAGCAACGTTCCTCATGGCCAACTTTGTGATGCCTTTGGTTCCCTTACCAGCTCCCTTTCTGACACTGTTAGCAATTTGGGCGTGTTGCTTGACAGCTCGTTCAAATTCGATAAACAAGTGTCTGCTGTAGTTAGATCTAGTTTCTACCAACTGCGTCTCATCTCTAAGGCTCGGCACTATGTTTCACATAAGGACCTGGAAAAGCTCATCCACGCCTTTGTGACTTCTAGGCTGGATTACTGCAATTCACTGTATTTCGGTCTTCATTCTGCCCTCCTTCATAGACTGCAGACAGTCCAAAATGCTGCGGCACGCATTCTGACCAGAGCTGGGAAGTTTGCCTGTATCACCCCTGTAAAGTAAAGTGTGTGTGTTAGTCCCCATAGGGAAATAGTTCCTCTGCATTTAACCCATTCACCCAGTGAAGCAGTGGGCAGCCACCAATGTAGCGCCCGGGGAGCAGTGTGTAGGGACGGTACCTTGCTCAGGGGTACCTCAGGGTAGCCGTTCAGTGGAGTCAAACCCCCGACCTTCCGATCATGGGGCCACCACTCTACCTACTGAGCTATCCCCTGTTCTAGCTGGCCCATTAAATACCGCATCCAATTTAAAATACTGCTGCTTACGTTTAAAATTACCAACAACACAGCACCGAGCTACTTTAGCAAACTCCTTAAATCGTATGTTCCTGCCAGAGCATTAAGATCATCTACTCAGTTACTCTTGGTGCAGCCTAGATCTCGGCTGAAGTCTAGAGGTGACCGGGTGTTTGCCCTGGCTGCACCAGAGTTGTGGAATAACCTTCCGATTGCGATCTGGGCGTCCGATTCTATCCAATCTTTTAAATCACGGTTAAAAACCTATTTGTTTAATCTCGCTTTTCCTGCTTGTTAATGCTCGTGCCTGATTCTTAGACTTACTCTATTTTTCTTTATACATATTTTTATGGCTTGTGCTTTTACTATGTTTTTACTTGATATGCATTTTATACTACCCCTGTGTATTAGTGGCAATGACCTGTGAGTATATTTGATACTTTGTTGAGGCCTTATAATACTCATGTTACTTTTCTGTCTTTTATGTTAAGCACTTTGGTATACCGCTGGTTTTTAAATGTGCTCTATAAATAAAGTTTGTTGTTGTTGTTGTTGTTCTGCAACTGACTGCAGCTTGTAGTGACTAAACCCATTTGTAGGCATTTTTTGGTCATGAGTGTGCATATGATTTTAAAGCTTTGTTGGAGATGTTAGCGTATGCCCCGTGAAAGTGTCTGCATGTATGTAGACAAGCATGAACAATTTAAACTATGTTTTACTCACTTACTGTTGTTAAGCAGTTGTAGGATATTTATATTTATCATATCTCTTTGTCATTCCACTTGTCTTCTCTTTGCCATAAATAATTTTAAGCTTCAAAAACCTTAAAACTTACAGTGGCTAAAATGCATGTAAATAATCTTAATTTCTGCCAGAAACTAATTTTTAGCAGAAAGACATCATGGTTTCCTTAGACTTCCACCACTCTTCATTCTAGGGAGTTTTGTCAAAAAGGGCCTTATAAATTGTAAGTTTAGGCCAAGATGATAAATAATTTTCATGTTCACTGAAAGTTATAAACCACACATATCTAAGAGGTTTGCATAAATGTGATGTAGTAATATACTATTTGCCTACTAATATACCTAATATACTGTTTGCCTACCGGGCAAACAGGTCGGTAGGGATGATGCAGTAAACATGGGGCTGCATTACATCCTGCAACACCTCGACCGCCCGGGAACTCATGCCAGGGTCCTGTTTGTGGACTTTAGTTCAGCTTTTAACACCATTGTGCCTGAACTTCTCTCCTCCAAACTCTCCCAGCTCAGCGTGTCACCAGTTACCTGTCAGTGGATCACCAGCTTCCTGACAGATAGAAAGCAACAAGTGAGGCTGGGGGAGATCACCTCTGAAACTCGGTCCCTCAGTATTGGTGCCCCTCAAGGATGTGTCCTCTCACCACTACTGTTCTCCCTCTACACTAACGACTGCACTTCCAAGAACTCGGCTGTTAAACTCTAAAGTTTGCAGATGACACCACTGTCATTGGCCTCATTCAGGATAGTGATGAGTCTGCATACCGGCAGGAAGTTGAGCGGCTGGTACTCTGGTGCAGTCAGCACAATCTGGAGCTGAACACTCTTAAAGCTGTAGAGATGACAGTGGACTTCAGGAGACATCCCTCAACTCTGCCCCCCCTCACCATATCAGACAGCCCTGTGTCGACTGTGAAGACCTTCAAGTTCCTGGGTACCACCATCTCCCAGGACCTGAAGTGGGAGACCAACATCAACTCCATCCTCAAAAAGACCCGGCAGAGGATGTACTTCCTGAGACAACTGGGGAAGTACAGTCTCCCACAGGAGCTGCTGATCCAGTTCTACACTGCGGTCATTGAGTCTGTCCTGTGCTCTTCCATCACAGTCTGGTATGGAGCAGCCACTAAACAGGACAGGAGCAGACTGCAGCGGACTGTGCAGGCAGCAGAAAGGATCATCGGCGTCCCCCTGCCCTCCATCCAGGATCTGTACCTCTCAAGAACCAGGAAACGGGCAGGGAAAATCATCGCAGACCCCTCACACCCTGGTCACAGACTTTTTGATCTGCTGCCCTCTGGCAGACGGTACAGAAGCCTGCAGACCAGGACCACCTGACATAGGAACAGTTTCTTTCCCCTCGCCATCTCCCTTCTAAACAGTTGACCTGTCACACTGCTCCCACTGCCAGACTGCAGCTGCACCTTATGTACATTCTGTAGTATTCATTCCACCTCATTTCATTTCTGTATTTTATGTATATAAGTTTAGATTAGTTATTTATAGTTGGTTTACACAGCGATGTGTATGTATGTGTAATGTGTATATATAGACACGTGTGTGTGTGTGTGTGTGTGTGTGTGTGTGTGTGTGTGTGTGTGTGTGTGATTTACATTGCTGTGCTTGAGAGGCACCATCTACCGGAGCCAAATTCCCTGTATGTGTCTGCACATATACTTGGCCAATAAACACGATTATGATTATGATTCTGATTCTGATTTATATTTGGTCTTTTTAGATCGCCCTGTAATCCTACCTGAGACCTCGTGCCACCTTACAGGAGACCTTCTGAGGTGTATCTGTTTGGTTGATGCATCCCCTAATGCTTCTATATACTGGATTATAAATGGAAATTACACCCATTTGTCCTCATTCACCTCTGCTTTGACAAATAAGAAACATGTAGTCTTTGGGGAAATAAAGATTAAAGTTAAAACCCAGACCAATGTATCGTGCACAGGCAGAAACCCACATGGAAGTGACACCAAAAAGATACCTGCAGTCAGTTTGTCAGAATCATGTAAGTAGCACTTAAGACTAACAGTGTGTATATGTTTGTGTATTCAGGCATGAATGGTGTTTACCCAATTTCCTTCGGGGTCAACCTTCAGGATCAATAAAGTTTTATTGAAATGAATTGAATTGAATTGAATGTGTGTCTGTAAAAAATGTTTCTTTGTTTTTCAGCCCTTTTGCTGTGGCTCATGCTTCCAGGAATGATTTTCCTCTTTGGATGTGCTGTTCTCATTTACAGAAAATATCCTGTAAAGAGGTTGGTAAACTGTGTTTCATGTTATTGTTTTTGGTGTTTAAGATGTAAAAGTATTAACACAGATTTCTTTTTAAATACTTGACAAACATATATTTCAAATTTACTAAATTCAAACATCTTTTAGATTATTTTTTGGAGGAGGTCAAGTCCAGCAACAACAGATAAACAACATTTTTCATCGGTGAGGAAAATCATTTCAAATGAAGCTACCTCAGTTTTGATGATGTGTTGTAAAGATATGATAATTCGTATGCAATAAGTAAAGTAGCCTTATTTATCTGAGTAATCTCTTCTGTAAGAGCTCAAATATACATATGAAAGGCAGCAAAAACCTTTACACAATGATTGGGGGTCAGTTGCTGCAGAATATAACATGGTATGTCTCTAAATGAGCAAAAATATTTAAAGTTTCTGGGTGGCTTTGTAATATTTTTCTTCTAACTTTTGCTAGCTCACAAAATGAAGACACACAAATACACCTACACAGACCTGACAGAGCCCTGGAGATGGAAAGACTTTCCTGTGTTTATGACAATGATTTCCTGGAAGAAATGCAAAGATCGGCGAGATCTCAACACTACCAAAACAGTGAAACGCTTCTCCAAAGCAAAAATGAAACAGAGCCACCTGACGAGGTTTTACCACAGAAAATACTCATTTCAAGTTTAAAGCATATGAAATCACACTACATGTATCAGAATGGAAGTTGATGTAGATCTTGACACATATAATCAAATTGCTTAAATCAGACTGTACAGTTATGTTATGCTATTGTTTTTTTAACTATTGTAATTTCTCAAACATCTAAAAGTAGTAAAATTATATATTTTACTTCCCACAAAATTTGTATTGCAACATGAGGGTTTATCTGGAGTAATGACCAGAGGGAATTTGCTGCTGTCTCACACAGTAGGTTCCATTGATTGTTGGAGCAATATAGTCTACTTGCAATGCATATTAGAGTGACATACTTTTGTACTCTCAGTTTTCTCTTAAGCAATTCTGTTAGACTTGTCACTGTTAGACTAGATAGTTTTGCCAAAGCATCAGTTATATTTTTGAACATATACATGTCTACCTTTATTTCCTGTTGCAATCTTAACATGTTAGTGTTCCTAATGCTAACAAACAAGGAAATCAATATTTAAACAACAGAAAACTGAACTGCAAGCAGAAGAATACTTGTTCTTTACTCCACTGCAAAACTGACAAACATCTATAATCATGCCAAGGTGGGAATATATTCAAATAAGGATAATTAAAATATTGTGGAAAAACAATTTCTTACACAATGCCCTCTTCTATGAGAGGTCTAAGTTTGAATATAAAATATACTGAATATATATATATATTATATATTTGAATAAAAGTTTATGATTATAGAATTTCAGACAAAGAAGAGCCAACATCAATTGCAGTTTTGCATTTGAGTTAATATTAACTCACTGGTGGCTGCTATTGCTTTTTGTAGTCCCCTGTGTGTTTGATGGAGCTTGACTCAGTGTTTCCAGTTTCTCACATTTTATATCAGCCCATCTTTGAACCCACGAGTTAAGCTGTAAGTCTTTCATGAAATACAGCCGGAGTCAGACTAGTAGTAGTTTTAGTCACAGCATTTTGGAATCTTCTGCTGCTGCGTAAGTAAATTTATTTACCTAATGAAATGAAACATACCAGAGCCTGCTTGCAGTTAAGAAATTGAGCAATTAAAATCATATCCAAAAGTTATTTTAATCATATTTTTAGTAAACGGAAACAGGATCACAATTACAACTGAGGTTACAACTGCATCTATTGCTCAAACGTCATCATGCTGATCTGAATTCTTTAAAATCAAATGTCTGTGACAGAGAACACAAATTATATGCTGATGATATAGCAGTATTAAGCAAATATGCTATTCATTCTGTGTCAGTGTTATTAGAGGCTGTTGAAACATAGTTATCCAGTTACAAAATCATCTGGTATAAATCAGAAAACATACCAGTATCTTCAGCTTGCTGTCCTATTCAAAAGAATCAACCCACTGTGCAGAGTGATGTCTTTTAAATGTCCCTTTTAGACGTACAGTTTTAGTCCAATTGATGGGGTTGTTTTGTAAACCCAAGCAACATCTTTTTCGACGTCTAACATCTAGTGTTGACATTGGTAGGACCGCCGTGTACGGGCTATTTATAGTCCACAACGACCACATTTGGATTTGTGGACGTCTTGTTAACATTATTATTACTTGACATTTTAAGATGAATTTCGCCATTTTTAATATTTCAACACATTTTAATAAATGACAAATTCAACCTGGTTACAAACAAATAAGTTCATTAATTGAAATAAGTACACCAATTTGAAAACCAAAAAGAAAACCAAAACCATCATAGCACTAACCCCATACTATGTAAATTATTTAGTTATTTGCATCCCTGTTGTATGAAATGTGCCTCTAACAAAATAGAAACAACAGAAGATCTTAGCTGCCAAAAAGGCTGTGATGTGTGATGTGTTATTATTTTCAAAAATGGAAAATTTGTCTGGGAAGCCAGAGGAAAATTTATCCAGTATAAAATAATTGTTTGGTATTACCACACTTTCTAGACAATGTAAGTTTATTCAAGGATGCTTTGTGAGGGATTTTTAGGACAGAAACAGGTATAAAGAAAAAAGCTAAGCTTCTTCTTTTTTGGACAACAACATGCTTACACACAAAGTTGTTCCAAGTGTAAAAATAGAAAGTAATTTTAAAATGTCATTTGTCTTTCTAACCAAAAACATTTCAGTTGATATGTGTTTTTTTTTTCTAAATGTTGATTTAGGTCAATGATGGTGTCTACAGTGAGGACTGAGATCATTCTCTCAGTTTACATCATTTCATTCCTGATCGGCTTCCCCTGTAATCTCTTGGCTCTCTATGCGTTTAGTACCAAGATCTGTTCCAAGCTACGTCCAACAGACATCCTGCTGCTTAATTTGACCATCTCCGACCTGCTGTTTTTGGTCATCCTTCCTTTCAAGATGCACGAGGCAGCATCTGGTATGAAGTGGGATCTGCCCAACTTCATGTGCTCCATCACTACCTTCACCTTTTTCTCCACAATCTACACCAGCTCCTTGCTGCTGATGGCAGTCAGTGTGATCCGCTACATAGGAGTAGCATTTCCTATCACCTATCATCTACTGCAGAAACCTGTGTATGCAATTGTTATCAGTGTTGCTGTTTGGCTCATCTCATCAGCACACTGCAGTATCATTTTCATCATCCAGCATCACCCATCTCTGGCCAGTAATAACTCCAATGCGTGTTATGAACAGTTTTCAGAGAAGCAGTTGAAGATCCTCCTCCCAGTACGTCTGGAGATTTTCTTTGTACTCTGCCTCATACCTCTTCTTATTTGTGTTTACTGCTACTTGCGCTGCATCTCGATTCTGTACAGCCTGCCCAGGATATCCCAGATGCAGAAACAGAAGGCCATTGGCATGGCCTCAGGGACTCTTGCTGTGTTCCTCATTTGTGTTCTGCCATACAATTTATCTCATTTAGTGGGTTACATCCAGGGACTAAGTCCAGAGTGGAGGTACTACATGTTGCTTCTGAGCTGTTTCAACACCTGTATCGATCCCATCATCTTCTACTTTTCCTCGTCTACCTTTCGCTTCTCAAGTGAAACATTCATTTTTAGGAAGTGGTTCAATTTTTTAGGACTGAAAAGGAACAACAGCACCACTAACTAATAAGAGATGGAAAAATACATTTTCAAAACTAAATGTACCATTAACACATTTAAGTTCACTGCTGATGATGATCTAATATTTTTCGAAAGGACTGTATTTTCCTTTTGAAACCGTTTTTCCTGTTTTCTACAAAATTCAAAGACATGTTTGTTGCATATGAAAATTTCAACACTTTATTTTATTTTTTCATTCAAGTGCAAATATCAAAATATAAAATGAGCCCTGCAGCCCTGACACAAAACTTCCTCTTTTCTTTATTTTGGACTGGCCACTTTTCTGCATTCATGCAGTCTGCAAGTTATTTAGAAAGAGGTATGTTGTTAATTACAAACCACACACATTAAGTAAGAGGTGATGGCACTTCTAAAAGGCACCTAAATCAGGTTTTACATTTATTTTAGCAAACGATAAGACACATTTTTCGTCAGTGAAATATGTGGGATTTAAATGATTGGAGTTTTTTCGTTTGTTGTGTTTTTTGCTCTATTTTTGAAAGCTTTTTCATATAACAACTGATTTTCTTTATTAGTATCAATATATAGTAATTTATTTAACCTTAACTGCAAAGCTCATATGTAATATATATCACTGGGATATTAGATGCTGTAACTACAGTTCTCTACTGGTCCTGAACTTTGGACTTTAAATCGCATCCAAATATCAGTCAGTGAATTTAAAAGCATTTGAAATGAGTGGAACTGTGTTGTTGTAAGTCTTAATGAAATAGATGCTAACTATGGAACCTTGTTAACATTGTTGAGATTATCCAAGCTGTCATAGTCCTGAGTCATTTTGACCCACCGTTCTTGGTTGTCTTGTGTTTTTGTAATTTATTAGTTCATTATTTATTCTAAGATCCCTAGGTTGTTCCGTTTAGTTTATTGGATGCCCCCTTGTATCTCTGCCCTCTGTATCTCCCTATGTGTCCCTGTTTCACATTGTGATGTGAGTTCTTGTGCTGTGTCTCCCTTCGTGTTTCATTCTGTTATTTTTTCCACATTTCCCCAGCGCATCATGTCTGTGCTCTCCCTCGTGTTCCCTCGCTCCCTCGTCTGCCTCTCCTCCACTCCCACGTCATGTCTCCTGTTTTATTGTGAAGGTCCCACGTTTTCATGTTCATTCTGTTCAGTCCAGCCTCCCCTGTCTCGTTATGGTTATCTGTGTCAGCTGTGTTCCTCATGTTTTGTCACTTCCTTGTTATCCCTCTGTGTATTTAAGTCAGCATCTCCCTCAGTCCTCTCTCCTCCTTCATGCTGTGTGTTCCCATGTGTGCATCTCTGTAAAGTTTAGCTTATATTTCCCCAGTCTAGTTTAGTTTTGTATCATTTCCTTGAGTCAGCAAATAAAGCTGCATTTTGAGTTCATTCCCGTGTGTTGCGAGTCTTGCATTTTGGGTCCAATCTCCTGCGTGCCACACAGCCATATCATGACACAAGCTCCTTTTAGTCAGGTGCAATCTTTAATTTGAAGTTATGGTGGATCCCATATGATAGAGCATGCCTCAAAACAAGTTATGGTGGTCTACAAGATTCCAAAGTTTTACCACCAATAAAATAAAAATTTTAACATTTTTGTATTTTTTTTCTTCCCTGGAGCTGGATTTTCTCATGTTGAGGAAGAGCTTTCCAGATGTTCAGTGTTATGGTCCCATCTTTGCTCAGGACCTACCATTTTTCTGTGCTCGACCCATTTCATTTCATTTTGTGGTTTCTCCAGTGCGTGCATTTGTGTAATAACTTTGAAGACCTAAAAAAGACTATTTACTAGGGCTGGGTATCGTCACTGAGTTCTAGAATCGATTCAATTCTGATTCACAAGGTCCCGAATCGATTCGATCCACGATTCGATTTAATTCGATTCGATTCGATTTAAATCTGGGAAATTTTGACAGTCAGAAATATAATTCAGATCAGTACATTTACATATTTTTGTATCAATAAAAAGGAAGCTGACACACGCAAGACTTTATCACAGGTGTGAGCTTCACAGCAGATGCCTTTGTGTCAAAGTAGCTGAGGATAAAACACAGAAAAACATGAAGGTGATTTTCCTGGCCTGGGATTTTATAAAAATATTCTGCAGTAGGGATGGGTATCGAAAACCGGTTCTTGTTGAGAACCGGTTCCCACTGTTTCAATTCCTTGGAATTGTTTGCCATTTTTGCAAACGATTCCCTTATCGATTCCAGTCGCCCCGAATGACGTCACCACGTTGCGGAGTGTCATTTACCTGGCAGGAAACATGGCGGCTCAAACGCTAAAAAGTTTGGTTATACTTTACAAGAACCGATGACAACAGGGCAACTTGCAATACTTGCAAAGTAGATACTTCATTTAAGGGAGGAAACACTACGAATATCCAAAAGCATTTGCTCACAAAACACGCGATGACCTTAAATGAATGTCGTGTTTTTAATTCCGCTCCGGACTCGTGAATCTCAACCCAGCAGCAGCGGTAACGTTTGCACGTCCTCTCCCGTTAATGCGGCAGGTAAATAATCAACTAACAGTGCATATTATGTTAGCGCGATCTGCCTTATCTGCCATTACTGCGCGTTTAGGTGACCATGATGAGAGAGACAGAGTCTGGCTGGCGCTCGCTGGCAGTTCTCGCTGCAGTCTACCGGTAGCGTCTCCTTTCAAGCCAGGATAGACTAATGTCACCGAGCAGTGACTAAGTTTGTGGTAAAAGGCTTGAACCCATTTGCCACAGCAGATGATTTTCGGTAAGTGAATGTGTTTAATTGTAGGCAGGGACATTACTGGATATTCTTGTGTAATTGCTACAGAATAATTTATGTTATACTTTGTTATTGCTACAGAAGAATATTTATTTTATTATTTTACATTTACAATTTTTTCCCCGGGGTCCCCGTGACACCCCATTGAAGAGCCATAGGCTGGATCTCTTAAGATCTCACTGTTGGATTTGTAAGGCCATGTTACTCCTAAATTTCTATCTTGTTCAAAGAGAAGATATAAAACAAAGTTCTAAGCTATTCGACCTTAGTGTTCTCCTTTTTAAAAAAGAATCGATAAGAGAATCGATAAAGAATCGAATCATTAAACAGAATCGAAAATGGAATCGGAATCGTGAAAATCTTATCAATACCCATCCCTATTCTGCAGTACATCAAAAACAAAAGAAAACCATTAATCAACATATGAACACTACCTCTGGCGTTACAGCGGTTTTATTAGAGACACGGCTAAGCATTTTGCATTTTGAATAATTTTAAAAAGTTTAAATTTGTTCAGTATTGAACAGCAGAAATGAGGTTTTCTTTTCGGAAGAATGTAAAAGGGGAAAAAACAGCGGCCGACAGCGCTGTAAACAACAGTAGACTTGTGCGTAACAAGCAAGCGAATAATGAAGAAAGGGAAACTGTTCTTGAAGTACAGAGAGAGAGAGAGAGAGAGAGAGCTGTGCATCGCGATGGAAGCAAAACAGTAAAAGTCAGAGTGAATTCATGACGATGTTTATGTGAAGCGTAGTTTGGATCTTCTTTTGCTGCTGGTTCGGTCAATATTGTTTGGAGAGAGATCAAACTAACAGCTTTAGAATCAGCGCATAAAGGGCGTGAACACAAAGCGCCGACCCGCCGACAGATCAGAATCAGCGAGCTGTCGGCTTTCAGCCCCGACTGTGAGAAAGGCGACATCTAACTGATTCTGATCCGCGGGTCGCGCTGTGTGTTTAAGTCTATGTGCAGAATCCCTGTACCTGCTCTCATTTACTGTCTTAACTGTTTGGTGGTTCTTGAAATTTTGTGAGATGTCACCAGAGATTTTGGCATTTCGGGCAAAATAAATTTATATAAAAAAATCGATTCAGGATTTTAATGAATCGATTTTACGTTATCCAAGCCAGAATCGATTTTAATCGATGAATCGATTATAAAAACCCACCCCTACTATTTACAGCAGATAAACAGTATCTGAAAGTCGTTTAATTAAGAAACAGGAAAAAACTGACTTAACGTCCTGGTAAATGCTCTTCTGGCTCTTCTGTTGATCCATCTGTTGTTTGCTAAAGACTTATCAGAAATGTAGTCATTGGAAGGGTGTCTAAAAATATTTTTAAGGATGGAAAATAAGAAGAAAAGGATGAGGCAGTGGTGGTCCTAGCCTGTTTGGCGCCCCGGGCAAACACTCCCTCTGGAATTTCTAAAAAACATCGATGCAAATTATAAGTCTGTGTCATAATGTCTGGTGTTTTCATGTTTGTTGTTTTGTTTTTATTTTGTTTTATTTTGCGAGTTGGTTATTAGATGCTGCTCCAGCCAGCCAGAGAATCCCCTGCCGCCACCGTCACTGACACAAGACAGACGCCAATTATCAGCGCCAGAGAAGCGCCCGATAAGACATCGTGAACGCTTCCTGGCCATCCAGTGAAACTGTTGGGAAGACAACGTGAACATTTTCTTTGTACTGTATAATCTGCAGATTCTGACAGAAATCTGCCACTATCCTTTGAAGCACCGCTCCTCTCTAAAACAGCAATAAGGATCATTATTAGGTTATTTACATTATTATGTAAATAACAAAATAACTTAAAGCAAAAATTGGGAAAAAATGTAAAGTCCGAAGTCTTTATATTAAGGGCCATCAGTCAAACAATACTGTTTGCTCTGGGTCTAAACAGAGCGCGTTGTGTGTGAAGTCTTCTTTTGCGCATGCGGGCCGCTTTGAGCGTTCACACTAGAGCACGTTTTGCTGTCGCATTTTAGTTGTAGTAAGAACAAGCAGACAACCCTGGGCACATGTGCCACAGCTGGCATGCAAAGGGTTAACTGATGGCCCAACCATAGGACTGGCCATCGGGCATTTTCATTTTTATGGGCCGATAATCTTATTTTTTTGTAACGGTATGAACAATGAAAGGTGTTGGATTGGCCAGATGCTGGCCGATGTGTAAATAACTCAGTTGTTTGGTGGTAGCTATGCCGGAGCTGCCACAGAGGCCTGCAGGTGGATGAGGGAAAGCGGAGGCAGGAGGAGGAGAGACCCAAGGCGGCTGCCGGTCCGAGTATCAGGTGAACTGAACTCCAGGTAAGAAGTTATGACCTGCAATCTATCTGGGTGTCATGAATCGCTGTGTGCAGGCAGGAGGTGAGGACTCAAAATGCAGGACTCGCAACACGGGAATGAACTCAAAAGGGCAGTTTATTGTAGATGCAGGAAAAAGATACAACTAATGAAGAACTAACGTAGACTGGGAGAACAGAACCAAACGTTTCACCGAGAGGCACTCAAAGGATCACACAGCATGAGGGACACACAACACAACACTGACTCAGAGAAACAGGGTTTAAATACACTGGGAAGTAACGAGGGGAATGAGACACAGAAGGAGGGCACAGCTGGGAGAAATCAGAACTGACGAGACAAGGAAGCAAAGCAGAACACATTCACATAAGACACAGACCTTCAAAGTAAGACAGGAAGTCTAACACAGAGACGCGAACTTGACTAGGGGAGACAGCGCAACTAAGAAACAGAGAACAACAACAAATACTGAGAAAACTAAACAGAATACAAGAAAGCCAAACTAACGCACTAGACTATACAATAAACTGGGGCAACAAAGAGAACTAAGATAAAAGTACAAAAACTCAGAGACACAAGAAACTCAAAACACTGGGTCACCGACCCAGGACCGTGACACTGGGTCAGATATAAACCAAGTTTAGGTGTAGTTTATTTTCGTTGTCCTGACTTTTTACCATCAGTTACAATAACTTGTACTGCGTACTAGCTAGCATGATGGAGTTTCTATACAGCTGGGTGGGTGCTATGATGTTAGTGATAGTGAACTTTTTTTAATTGATAAGGTTAGTTAGTAGAGTTGTCAACGACCCATAAAAAACAGAATCAAGGCATAAATAGGGAACAAAATACAAAACACACAAAAACTAAGAATACTGGGCCAACATGGCCCACCAGGACCATGACAGTTAGAATGTATTTAATATTAATTTCTAGTATCAGTTGATGTTTGCTGGAGCCACAGCTGTAAAAGCTGCTGGTCATGATATCGGTTTGGTTATCTGGCGAGAGGGAAACATGAAGATGAAACCAGGAGATGTCCTTACTGAATCATCAGAGCTGAACAGGTGATGGAGAAACAGGTTCACTTTTTAGGTGACATGAATGAGTTGAAGGGAAGTTATCAACTGTTTCTGAGAGACAAATAACACCAGGATCCTTTTTTATGTAGCTGACAGCTGGTAACTGTGCAGGGGCGGGTCTAGCAAAGTTTTGCCAGGGGGCCAGGTAGGGTATTAACAGGGAAAGGGGGGCACAAAGAAACTTTTCTTTCTTATTCTCATTTAAAATGTCTAGCTTTTAATAAATAATTATCTGAATCTTACAACCAAAGTGGTCATCAGTGGTAAAATGTTTAGAAATCATACATAAATACTAACAAGATAGTGTACATTACTGTAACAACAGTGTTCGTTTTCATTCAAAGGCTTTATGGCATTTCCTATAATACCTGGTGGGCCGGTCTCTAGTCAAAATGCCCGGGCCCATTTTTTGTTCCAGTCCAGCCCTGGGCACGACACGCAATGAATTAATCTGAGAAGGCGCATTTAAAAATAAATTGCCGGGCCAGCGGTGCACATCGCAAATTAGCTCGCATAGACACATTAGTTGTGCCGCTTCTTAATGATGGTATTTTAGCTAACAACCCCAACTACCAGATTCAACTTGTAATTGGATAAAAAATAACTTTAGCCTACCAGTGAGAGGGACATTGCCAGCTTGCAGTTTTTTCAAGTGATGTTGAAATTTCCAACACTTCAACTGCTTCAGGAGCTTTCCACTCAGCGCAACATCAGCACCACAGAAATACATCCGTAGACTCGAGACAGAATTCACAATGGGTTTTTGGGACTTTCAGGTGTATGGACCAATGTTTTCTTTTCTGATCAAACCAGAAAGCTTCAATCAGCAGCTGGATTTGTCTTGCATTAACTGGCAGAGTTAATGCCAGAGGAGACCATAAATAGCATTTGCATTTTCTGTTGTACAGTTCAATTGCTGTTATGGAATTCTTGTTATGGATAAAAAGTGTCCTTTTTTTTCGTTTCAAAATAGCTGATAACTAAGCTGCCAACATCTGCGAACAAATATAATTCTGTAAAGTTGTTCTATATAGTGTGTTATTATAGAGTGTTGCTAATGCAATCATATGGCACATTGACTTCTGAGGAAATTTTAGATGGCACTCGTCATCAGAAAGGTTGCCGATCCCTGCTTTAGTCAATATACTTCATTTGGTGTTCCGATTTCCATTTTATACTGGTGTGAATAAAGTTCTTTAGGAAAATGTTCTTTTATGGCTTTGACTGCTGATCAGTCCCAAACAAATGAGGCAGGCAGCTCTCAGAACCAGCTACAGAATTTCAATAGTAAATAGGATCTGCTATATTTAGTTTTGCAAGGTAAATGTGTGTACTTAACAACCAAAAAAAAAAAAAATTTTGTCTGTATCTTTCATCAAAGACTTTCATATTGTAACTTGTGAGTTCAAAGGTGAACTGATATAAAATGTGTCACACAAGTCACATTTGACAAACCTCTTTACTCATCCTAGTAGCCATCAGTAGGTAAATTATGACTAAAATGCAAATTTTTCATCATGCTGTCTTTGGTATGCTAGTAAAGGACTTCTTCCCACTGTGTCTGCTGGAATAACTTTTGAACTTGATAATCAGGTATGGATTTAATCATGCCATGTGCCTGCTTGTAATCAAAGTTACACTGTACACTGTGTTAAAGTCCAAGACACCAAACCATCACTGAAACACAGTTGCAATTTACAATGGATTTAATAATTATCTGACAGATTTAATTGGCAGTTAGTGTTGGTTTTCTCCTGTTTTATCTTCAGACTGTCTAACTAATTAAATACATTTGATGGAACAAAAAGCATCCCATAACAGTTTATTTTTAACACACTGAATACTTTACCATATCCTTGCTCTTCTGTTTTGATTTGCAAAATTAAAATGTAAAACAACCCCTGCAGCCTTCTTAAACTTCTTTAACTCTAAACTCATCGATTCTTCTACTTATCTATAAAAAGGGATGCCCCGATTGACCAAAAACCACCCTTTTTTGTACACACATCAAATTTGAGGCAATGGCACTGCAACCTACTCGAGTTATCAGGTTTAGATTTTATTTGAGCAATATGATAAGCTTCGTTTTTAGTGAATGGCATTTGTGGGTTTTAAGAATTAGTAGAGTTCTTTCTTTGTTTGTTTTTTGATGAAAATCTTAAAACTGTCACTGAAGCTTCACCTTCCACTGAATTAAAGTGAACATTTTTTGGGGGGAGGCAGTGAAAAAAAAAAGTTATATCTATTTGATTAATAAATATTTTTGGTGAATAAACGCATGCTGGTTAATGAATGGTTGGCTGATAGCTGGTTGATGAATTTTCGATGAATTCCAGGTGAGTGTTACAGTATGGATCAAAGTGACAGTTTGGTTCCCAGTGCATCTATGTGTCTATTATGTCTAATATCTTTGCTCATATTGTTAAATAGTCTGCAGTCTACAAGATTTATGAAGGGGTTATATATATTAAATAAATTACCTGTTTTGCGAGTATCTTTATTACTGTGTTATTGTACATACTCTAAAATACAATGTAATACATTATAGACCAACAAGTAGGGATGGGTACTGGTGTCCGGTGCCATCATGGCACCGGTTCTGACATAGACGGTAGTAACCAGACCGAAAAGCAGCGCACATTTCGGTGCTTTATTTCGGTGCTTTTTTTTTCCTGAGCTGTGATTCTAGCCAATCATTTTACGTTTCCGAGGATAGTAGGCGGGTCCAGGTACGTACGTTCTTTTGAGCTAAAGATTAAAAATGCCCAAGACGAAGCTGTCAAAAGTCTGGCTGTACTTCACAGCAAAATATGCAAACTCAGCAGCCTGCAACAAGTGCTTTAAGCTGATACTGTGATACTGTCAAAGGAGGTAACAGCTCAAATCCGATGAAACACCTGGCGACGCATAGCGTTTTTTGTTTTTTTTTTAAAGCCGAGAAATGCGCCGTATTTGATAGCTTGCTGCAAGACCTCACACCGTGCACATCTACTGTGGGTGGGTTGCCTGTTATCGGACCCGGAGCAACATCCCCCAAAAACCCGAAGAATGGAGTCCTGTAGCCCTGCCAGTATAGCAGAAATGATGACGGATGATGGCAGCAGCAGCCGTTCTTCTCTGCGTGAGTAGCTTAATGTTGTTCGTGTGTAATTTACGTTGAGTAGGCTAACCACGTTATTACATTAATGCATGTAAGGTGAACTAGCAAACATCATCATAGCTACATGCGGCTGTCTTCTTGTTTGATGGCAGATACTCCCTTCACCCTGGCCAAAAAGGCTAAAATGACCAAAGAAAAAGTGGAAAACAGCTAAACATGAGAGGTTTTTGGACAAAGGGGCGACCATGGCTCAGGGGGTTGGGAAGCGTATCTGTAACCGGAAGGTCGCCAGTTCGATCCCTGGGCTCTCTGTCCTGGTCGTTGTGTCCTTGGGCAAGACACTTCACCTACCGCCTACTGGTGTTGGCCAGAGGGGCCAATGGCGCGATATGGCAGCCTCGCTTCTGTCAGTCTGCCCCAGGGCAGCTGTGGCTACAACCGTAGCTTGCCTCCACCAGTGAGTGAATGAATAGTGGCATTGTAAAGCGCTTTGGGTGCCTTGAAAAGCGCTATATAAATCCAATCCATTATTTTTATTATTTTTTCCATTGTTTAAGCACTGCTTCCAGCCAAGAGTGATACCATATATGCCCCATAGCTGCAGAAAAGGTTAACATTGTTGAGAGGTTTTTGGACCAATTTTGTGTTCTCCATTCTTTAAGCACCGGTTTGAGCACCGTTTAAGCACCGGCACCGTTTCAAAAGTACCGGTTTGGCACCGGTATCGGATAAAACCTAAACGATACCCATCCCTACCAACAAGTCTTTTACATCCTTCTCAATACAAACAATAATATCTTGGCAAATACTGCAAATAATTTTTTTGGCAGAAGAAAACTTTTTTTCAGCAGCTTTTTTTTAACTTCTTGAAAGTAGTAACGTCTCTTTCAAAGGTTCAGCTCAGTGACATCTATGTGTAGGAAATCCCTCACCTTACACTGCTGCCAGGCACAGACAAAGTACATGTATTTTCAACCTAGATGTGTGATTAGAAGAACCAAAAAACTATCACCTGTAAATCTTGTATTTTGTTGTTTGAGTGCAGGGCAGAAAAGTTCCCTTAGTATTAATTTGACACATCAATGTTATGTCATAACAAACAGAGGGAGCTGTTGCAACTGTTAAGAAACTCGAGGGAGACAACTTTGCAAAAAAACCCTCAAAACACTCAACAGTCTTGGCTTCAGATTTTGACTTCTTTTCCACCTTGTCAGACGCTACGCAATATGAGCAGGTGGCAAGGGGATGTGGAGGTGGTACAGTTTGGTGTCTGGGATTATGGTGTTGAATGCTGAGCTGTAGTCCATGAAGAACATCCTCACATAACTCTTCCTGTTCTCCATTTGGTTCAACACTTTGTGAAGGGTGACAGTATCCTCTGTGGACAGGTTTGCTCTGTAAGCAAAATGGTAGGGGTCGAGAGAGGGATGTAAGCAGTCTCTGATGTGCTGTGATACCATCTGTTTAAAACACTTCAGGATTACAGACGTGAGGCCTATGGGTATGTAGTCATTGAGGCTGTCTATATCAGTCTTTTTGAGGATGGGGATGATGGTGGAGACCTTCAGACAGTTGGGAACGGTGGCATTAGTCAGGCAGAGGTTGAAAGGCCTGGTGAGGATCCCTGACAGTTGATGTGCGCAGGGTTGACCACAGACCCTTGGACCCAAACCAAGCAAAGGTGTTGAGCGCTTCTCCTAGCTTGTAACAGTATCAATAGCTCATCAGACACAGGTGGGTGACAATTCTCAGGGGTGCCGGACACGGACTCGGAATGAGTGCCACCCATGACATGAACACAGAGTGAGCAAGTGAGGGACCCTGGCAGCACTCAGGGAAGGCTGGGGGACCATGACAGTTTGTGTCTTTGTGTCTGTCTGCTTCCCATTTTATTTCGGTGGTCTCTCGTCTTGTGTGCTTGTGCTTGTGCACTTGTGTCTGGGTCAACTTTGCTAGCAAGAGATAGAGAAGCGTTGAAAGGCTGCTCCAACAGAACAGCGGAGAAAAACACGAACACAGTGTACAGTCGAGTCTTATTTCTTCACGTCATTAGGCCACAAATAGAGGTGACATGAGCCACATGATTGAGACACAGGCATTAGAGCCTCTTATTGCGTGTTTCGTTTGGGTTTCCAGCGATGCGTGGAATTACCAAAGATAGAGTGGGCATTGCCTAACATATGAAACAGGAAAAGACCGCTGTGTAATCCATTTATTGCAAGAAAGTAACCATATTCTGAATACCACCTTTTTTTTAAATAGTAACTGTAACGGAATACAGTTACTCATGTTTTGTATTTTAAATATGTAACACCGTTACATGTATTCTGTCACTCCCCAACACTGGTTACCTCACCCTTCAGTACTCCTGTTTCCAAGAGTTATTTCTCCAGTTTCAGTTTCAGTTATGATTTTTTTCATCTGTTATCTTCTGCATTTTGAGCGAGTTGGGAATAAGGCAACCATCCATCAGAGCCGTGCCAGGGACCAAGTGGCTCCTCCATAGTTAGAAAGCCTCATGTCCTGGGCACTTCAAACCCGCCAGTTATTGATCCTGAAGAAACAGAGGGTCACAGACCGATTCCACTTCAAGCTAGGGAAACAGATTACATCTGTTTTAGAAAAGAAAAAAAAAAAAAAAAAAAAGAGCTTTAGTAAGGTCTTCAGATGCAGTTTAAAGGACAGATTTTATCACGGCAACCAGCATCAAACTCAAGGGGTGGATGAAGGTGATAGACAGGTCTGGTCTCCCTGGGCAGTTCAAGCCATGGGTTTAGCAGCAGATTCTCTCATGAATTATCTGGCCCTCGCTCGTATATGAGGTGCCCATGACTATAGTCCCATTTCTTGCTTGCTTGGACAGCAAGACTGGGAGGAGTTGGAAGGAAGAAGAGGCAGTGCTGGGATTGGGAGCATTCCTTCAGTCCTGGTCAACAAGAAGGAAAGACGTTAACTAGTTCTTGAGGAGGAAGGACACTTATTCTGATAAAGTGGGAGCAGGCAATGAAGCAAAATGTCAGCTGGCAAGATATCTGCTCATGTAACCCCCAGAGGATTAAATTCTTCATCCAGGAAGTTTGACTTGCTTCCCAGATGTTCTCATGGTACAAGGTTGAGTAGCCAGCCTGTCACCTTTGTTCAGGGACAGGGACCCTCGAGCACATCTTGAACACTTGCTGTATTGGACCGAGCTAAGGACTAGATCCTAGAGTCTATTGCAGAGGCAATCAGCAAGAGGAGTAAAGATAACAGGTGCAGCACTGTCGTAACCAGAACCATCAGGATAGTCACTGCTGGATAGCAACCAGAGAATCAACCCAAAAGCTCAAAGGGGGGCTTGATTGCAACCGCACAAGACTGGCAGTTCAACAGGTATATTTTAATTTGGCCTTTTTAGGTCCCACAGTAACTCTATCCTCCTGCCTTCTGAAGGGAAATATTCTGAGCTGTGGCTGCTTGACTGACACCTATATATCTACTTATATGGACTGCATTATTTCAAAGAATTCTACTGTGCATATTCATCTCTGTCTCAACAAATGAAAGAAATGTGGTCACTGGTAAAATAAGGATACCAGCCAAACTATCTATTTCACAACTTGGAGTCATGGAGACCGACAGAAGCCCACATGCTGAACACTGGAAGGAATTCAAAAGGTTTATTTACAGGTTTGTTTGAGGAAAAAAATAATGTAATCAGTGAGGCATTTTAAGGTCCCTAAGTGGCAGCGAAGGTATTATGGGTTTCCAAGGCACACACACACTCTGAAGTATAAAGCTCACAGGCCTCATGCAAACATGGAAAGGTCTGCACAGAGACACAGAAAGAGTTATGTACCCACCTGACGCAAAGATCTGGCAATGACTGAGTGTCTGCTCCAACATTAAGTAGCCGGCCTGATTGTTCAACTAGCTGCAGGTGATTCAGATCAACTGAGCAACCACTGAGGAAAGGTAAACACTATACACACAAAACACATGCACAGACTGACAGGGGAGAAAGAAAGAGAGAGAAAAAGAGTGACGGAAAGCCAGCATGATGCCGAGAACCCACTGCTAAGTAACACACAACAGGAAGTTAAAGGCAACGGTTATGTGTGTATGTAAGTAACACTTCTGATTACATTTTTCTGTGTATGTCATATTGTTATTCAAAAAGGTTTATGCTCAATTTCTTCTTTGCTGATGTGATTCTTGCTCATGGGAACTGTTTTCCTGATTGAATGTGAAATGTTCTGTTACAAAAATATATTCCAGCATCAGGTTGTTTGCATTGTTGTTTAATCTCTGGAGCTATGGAAGTGTATGTTTTTGTTAAATACATTTGCACAAATTTGTTTCTAATGCTCTGAATTCAAAAAAGTTCTTTAATTGCTATAGGGTCAAATATTTAGCAGGTATTATCTAACAAGAATAAAGATAAAACTCTCAAATGTGAAGGAAGCTATAACCAGAAGTGGCTGTTAGCAGGGCTAAATTATTTTTAAAAAAATATAAGCTCTCATTGCTTCCAGCTGAGGGCATGGAGATATTTGCTCAATAATAATAATAAAAAATAGTCGCATCCCACACGCTCTGCTTACATCTTCAGCATATCCTGTTTTCCACCTCTATCACTGTAAAGTGGACGTGGTGTAGATAAGATGAGAGTTGGATCTCAATATATTATTTAATAATATTTGGGTATTGTTATAAGATATGTAAGATATTTAGCAGATGCTATGTAGATCACCATCTAATATCTCTGAAATATCTCTTAATGCTTTATGTTTTGTTGAGAAATCAGTTTTACCCCGGTTCTTTTTATTCCTCGAGCATCCAGAGATGGCACCGGACTCAGTAGTCATTTTCACAAAATCTTTTATTCATCTGTATTCATCTTCATTCTTCTTCATTTAAGCATGCACTTCTAGAAGGGAAGATGAGGCCGGTGTCCCTCTGCAAAAATCTTCACCCCTTTGTTAGTTACAGCCAGCTTTATAGAAGTGACCCCATCATAAAAAAAACCCCTACGGTGTGCTGCAAACTCTGTCTGTGTCTATGTGCACGAGCACGTGAATGCCTGCATGTGCACGTTCCCACGTGTCTATGTGAGTGCTCGTGTGTGACTGTGTACGCATACCTGTGTGTATGTGTGAGTGCACATGAGTGAGTGTGTGTGTGGATGTGTGTGCGTCACAGTTAAAACACTGTGGGTGAAGATATCTTTCTACAGGTCATAAAACCCCCACAGTTATAAATGTTAACACCCCCACCTTAAAACATCCTCTGGGGAATTTCCACTCAGGAGAAGCCTTCTAAAATCTACTCCTAAATTCACAACACTATAAGGCCTTTATTACTTTACAAACAGTGTCTCTACAATAATTCTACATTCTATGATAACATATTTCTAAACTCTAAAATAAGCTAAACATTCCTACAGTTTCTACTCTAGAAACATGAGTTTTTGTTTCACAGAAAACTGTTGTGTAGAAAATGTGTTTTCTGATGGCAACAAATGATGTTAGTATTTGAAATGTTTGAGATTTGTTTGAAATTGGTAGACAATTAATTAGTTCTACTTAGGGTTGGGCGATATGTAAAAATTTATGTATGTATGATGTAAAAACAATCGTAAGCCCAATAATCGACGATGGGCAATATATTGGCACATATGCAGACTTTTAAAGGGCGGAGCAATGTAATCATGCAAAGACTGATTTGCGCGTTTACCAAACAGAACATGGACGAACTAAATGCCAAAAAATATAAAGTCGCCAATTTGGGATTTCTTTGGCTTTAAACCGGATGAACGAGGTAAATCTAAGGATGTAACCAAAGCGGTGTGCCACTTCCGCGAGAATTTGCTCGCGGATGAAAGACAGTGCTGTTAAAACATCGCAAATATTATTTTTTCTTTTGACTACTTCTATTAGCTCCATCATTATGAGCAGATTTACACATGGACAAATAAATAAATCAATCGCCCTTGTAAAAACGATAGTCCATATATTTGTCCAATCGCCCAACCCTAGTTCTGTTGTAATTTTGGAATATTTGACTACAGGTTTTCCTTATTATTGATACAGTCCAGTCACTTGGCAGTGTTCATTCTCATAAAGAAACCTAAAACTGCCATAAAAATGAATGTAGTACATTTAACCAAAAGAAACAATAGGCAACCAAAACAGCAAGTGAAAATGAAGCAAGCTCCTTAACTTCGGGATCTACTGTTTTGTTATCAATTTTGACATGTACATACAAGCGTCTTAATGTTTCTGTGAAACTGGAAAAGGAAGTTGTGGTGGAGGGTTGCAGCATTGGTGTGTCGCTAACAGTAACCTCCTACACTGATTCAGAAAGCCATTGAACCAGAGAAGAATAAATTCAGCTGAGAGTAAAAGATTTCCTTCAGCAACACCACATACTTCTCTTAGGTTGAAATACAGCCAGCGATAAGTGTACAGTCATTTTCGTAACTGGCCATTACTGTTTCAAGTATAAAACGCATGAAGAGCATGAATCAGACTGAAAGTCAATATAGACTCTTACAAACAGAACTACATTTCCTGAATTACAGTAACTGTATCTCTTTTTTTTCTATTGCTGATGCACTGGACTTTTAACCCCTACAGGGTGTGCATTGAAACATTTTTTAAACTACTGACATGAGGACATTTGTTTTGAGTGGTAAATGGACTGGTTCTTTTATATCACCTTTTTACTCTACCTGAGAACTTAAAGCGCTTTATACAACATGCCCCATTGCCCCATCCACACACACATTCATACTCCAGTGGATGCCACAAAGAGCAACTTGGAGTTTGAGTCTAGCCCAGGGATATTTGTCATGCAGACTAGAGATGCCGGGGACAAAAGCACCAACTTTGCAATTAATAGATGGCCTGCTCTCCCTTCCACGCTATGGCCAGCCCTTTACATTGTAGGTTCCACACAGTTGTTCCCATTTCAGTTGCATATACTGCTGAAGTTATTCTACTTAAGCATGAGCACCGATACATTTTTAAAAATTAGCATAGATTGCAAAAGGACCAGTGATATTTTTAAGATACTTGATACCATAGTTATTTCCTGTTGCAAGAGATGTCAATTTTGGGAAAAGGAAGTCATTGACAAACTGTTCCTAAGCAACAGATAACAGAACTATAGAGGTTAAAGCCTACATGTTATTTTCCCCTGCGCTGCTGGAATCACAAATATCTTAAAACACTATGAATTAATTGTGTACTTGGGGAAAAAAATGTATGTATAAAATGATTATTTCTTCCCTGAGTTTTGTTGTAGGTGTAACTATATCATTTTTAATTCTAATTATAAGTTCATAAATGATTACAGGAGAGTAAAACATAGGAAGAGGTCCTTTATTAACCCATCTAAGACAAACTGTTTACATGCTGCAGTTTTCCATCGTAGTTAATATTAACTACTGGTATTAGTCATACAGCGTGACTGTTTCCGGCTTCTAACATTTTATATCAGTTCATCTTTGAACTCACGAGTTACAACCTGAAAGTCTTTGATGAAAGTTGCAGAATGGAATTTTAGTTGTTGTTAAGTCTGGAAACTTTCTTCTGCTTGGTGAGTAAATACATTTACCTTATCACACCAAATACAGAAGATTCTACAGTTGGTGAAGTTCTACGGCTGATGCAGAAAGTCGACTGCCTCATTTCTTTGACACTGATCAGTGATCAAAGTGAATAAAAGACATTTTATTCACCACAATGTAAAATGCAAATATCAAAAGTATCAACTGAGCAATATTTAAGGTGCTTATTTTACTTCTTTATTTATGCATTTAACTATTTCCATAGACAGGTTGGAAATAAAACTGTTCAGTATTGTTCAATACTGTTCAATGTGATTGATCAGTGAACGTTTGAACAGGCAGCTGTCTTTTACTCTGTGTTTAAATTGTCAGAAAAAAGCTAAATATTTTATTATTATGGGGTATATTTTTTCTAAACTGTGATTGGTTTGTGTTCTTTTTTCTTTTTCTTTTTTTGGTTTAGGTCCATAATGGAATCTACCGTGAACAGTGGAGTGATTCTTTCAGTTTACATCATTTCATTCCTGATTGGCTTCCCCTGTAATCTCTTGGCTCTCTATGCATTTAGTACTAAGATTCACTCCAAGCCACTTCCAACAGACATCCTGCTGCTCAACCTGACTGTCTCTGACCTGATGTTTTTGATCATTCTGCCTCTCAAGATGCACGAGGCAGCATCTGATATGGAATGGAATCTGCCCAACTTCATGTGCTCCATCACCTCCTTCACATTTTTCTCCACAATCTACACCAGCTCCTTGCTGCTGATGGCAGTCAGCGTGGTTCGCTACATAGGAGCAGCATTTCCTATCACCTATCAGAAGCTGCACAAACCCATGTATGCAATTGTTATCAGTGCTGTTATTTGGCTGATCTCGACAGCACACTGCAGCATTGTTTTCGTCATCCAGCATCACCCATCTTTGGCCAGCAATAATTCCAGTACTTGGTGCTATGAGCGTTTTACAGACGAGCAGAAGCAGATCCTCCTCCCAGTACGTCTGGAGTTTTTCTTTGTACTCTGCCTCATACCTCTTCTTATTTGTGTTTACTGCTACTTGCGCTGCATCTTGATTCTGTACAGCCGGCCCAGGATATCCCAGATGCAGAAACAGAAGGCCATTGGCATGGCCTCAGGGACTCTTGCTGTGTTCCTCATTTGTGTTCTGCCATACAATTTATCTCATTTAGTGGGTTACATCCAGGGACAAAGCCCAGAGTGGAGGTACTACAGCTTGCTGCTTAGTTGTTTCAACACCTGTATTGATCCAATCATTTTCTACTTTTCCTCCTCCATCTTCCGCTTGTCAAGTGAAAAGTTCATTTTCAGGAATTGTATGCTCAGTCCTTCACGGTTCCAAGGACATGTCAACAGCTCTAGCTAGACTAACATTTCCTTTCATTAGTAATTGTTCATATTTAGTTTGATTATATTTGTTTGAGTGCACATTACAGAGATAAAAATAATATGCAGTATGTAATCTCTCACAAGTTTTCTGCTCCCCACTCACACGAACTATTTTTGGTGATTAAAAAGACAAAAAAAAACATTGTTGCGTAACACTGGTGCCGCACAGTGGAAAAGTGAGGTCATTTTGATATAAACTGATGCATCATTACCTGATCTAGTCACTTTGCATGTGTTTAGAAAATGTGTTTACTGATAGCGAGACATAAGATTTTTTTTTTTTTTTTGAAATAGCTGTACAGGGTTTATCTGAACTTCCTCATAACTGTTCAATGACTCAAAATAAAATGTTAATGAAAATAGAAGTGTTTATAAAACTGAAATGTATTTTTGATTTTATTTTTTTAAAGCAAAGATGGCATTTTTCTTATTCTGTAATGCTATCTATTGATTTGTTTTACTATTAGCAGAATACCTTAATATTACATATCTTGAAAACACTCATTTACATTAACAATCCTGCGCAGAAGGTCATAAACAGGGCCAATCAGCCTCAAACGCTTGCCTGGAAACTTGCCTGTCACAGCACTGTAAATGGCCACTGCACGCAGTTCAAAGAGAATTGGTCTGGTATGCAGAGAGGTGCACATAATATAATTTATCATTCTATAGGTAATGCTCAATTCAGTTGCTGTGAACTTTTTGAGAACTTTATTTTTGCATCATATGGAAATTCACTAGATTAATTATTAATTTGGTTTGTGTAGCCATGACTCGCTGAAAACAAAGAACATAGACACAAAAAAAAACAATAATAATAATAATAATAATGTTAATGATGATGATAATAATGATAATGATAATAATAATAATAATAAAGGACAGAAGAACATCATATTAAGTCAAACCGACAGTCTTCTTCTATAATTTACTTCTTATTGAAGATACTTGAAAGGTGAAATTAGTAATAAGCAGATGTTCAATAGTTTTGATTAAATTTGGTCTATTCAGATCCCCCAGTTATCCTTTCCCAGTCTACCTGTCTCTTGAAACAAGATGTTCCGAGAGCTGTCAGCCAAGTAGACACAATACGTTTGACACCCATTCATCCATTCTCTTCCAATTCAGGGCCCCAGCTGTCAGAGGACAAGAGGTAGGGTACACCGTGGACAGTGTTGGGAAGGTTACTTTTGAAATGTATTCCATTACAGAATACAGAATACATGCCCTAAAATGTATTCTGTACCGTATTCCGTTATGTTACTCAATGAGAGTAACGTATTCTGAATACTTTGGATTACTTAACTTAAATTATCATGCATTTTACAACTACGTGAATGTACTATTGCTGTGTGATTTATTACTATTACTGAAGGTCCGCGGCTCCGAACCGTAGTAAAGGGACCTCTGACTAATACGGGTTCCTTGTCGGGCTTGTAGCCGAAAAATGGCTTTACTTTGTTGTCTGGGTCAACTCTGCTTGCGAGAGACAGAGAGAAGCTTGAAAGGCTGCTCCAACAGAACTTATTGTTTCGGAGGAAAACACAAACACAGCGTCCAGTCGAGTCTTAATAGCTTACTTACAACTGGGCTTGGCTGCAGTGGTTAATATTATATTTACATGCTTCCAGCTCCCGTTTTTGCTCGATGACAACTCGTACTTTTCGACTCTCCTTTTTCTTCCACCTCGCGCTCACAGACACATAACGAGTATGGCAGTCCATTCTCCCTGCAGCACGGACTACACTGCCCATGAGGCTACATTCTTTAGGGCTATGCCTGTAGTATTCTGCCTATTAGCTTAGCACAACAACAACAACAAAAAGGCGCTCTCTCACCCAGGAAACACGCAGAGCGTCCCCCTGTAACCATGGCAACCGCAACGCTGCCGCCTGGAACTACAGAACATAGCTGTCAAACAAAACCGAAACACTCCTGACCTGCGACAATATGAAACAGGAAAGTACCGCAGTGTAATCCATTTATTTCAACAAAGTAACTGTATTCTGAATACCACCTTTTTAAACGGTAACTGTAACGGAATACAGTTACTCATATTTTGTATTTTAAATGCGTAACATGTATTCCGTTACTCACCAACACTGACCGTGGACAGGTCGCAAGTCTCTCAAGGGCTAACACAAAGACATAGACAGACAACCATTCACACTCACATTCACACCTATGGGCAATTTAGAATCACCAGTTAACCTAACCCCACTAACTGCATGTCTTTGGTTTGCGGGAGGAAGCCAGAGTACCCAGAGAGAACCCACAGAAAAATGGAGAGACCACGCAAACTCCACACAGAGAGACCCTGGCCTGACGGTGGAATTGAACTCAGGACCTTCGTGCTGTGTGACAACATGATACCTCTATATTATTTCAAGCGATTCTTTAGTGCTCATTCAACTCTGTCTCGACAAATGAATACAAAAATTTGGTCTCTGGTAAAATAAGGATCCCAGCTAAACTATGAACAGTGCAACCTGGATAACACTCAGAAATAACACCAGACAGCTGTCTGAAGGCAATGTGTGTATGTCAGTAATATTTCTGATTAAAAGTTATTGACTGTGTGTCATATTGTTACTCAAAAAGCTTTATTCTCGGTGGCCTCTTTGCTAATGTGGTCGTGCTTGGACCGCATTAGTATTAAAAGTTGGAACTGTTATCCTGATTGACTGTGAAATGTTCTATAATAAAAATATATTCCACCATCAGATTGTTTTGTATTGTTTAATCTTTGAAACTATAAAACTGGATATTTTGTTGAATAATTTACACAAATGTATTTCTAATGGTCTAAATTTAAAAGAGACCTTTAATTGCTTGGTTAAGGTCACATATTATTCTTGACTAACAAGAATAAAGATACAAGTCTGAAAGGTAAAGAAAGTCAGCAGATGTACTTTGGCTTTGAGCAAAGGGTTAAACTGGGCAAGAAGAATCTGGTAAGGCATTCAGTATTTTCAGTAAATGAGAAATTAAATCTGAGGTGCTGATTAATGCATAATATCGAGTGCATGGTGATATTTACTCAAAAACTAAGAAAAAATCACTTCCCACAGTCCTCCTTGCATCCTTAACACATCCTGTTGTCCTGCTCATCACTGTGATGTGGGCACACTGCAGATAAGATAAATTTACAGCCTGTACATAACAAAAAATCTAGTAGCGCTAGCAGTAGAAACTACAGTAACTTGTTTTTAAATTACTTGTTTTCCACACATTAAACCACTATGTTATGTATCTTTTTCTCGTCTGTCAAACCCCACTTTAACCCCTGGTGGTCAGTGTTAGTGTTTTGATATAACAAGGAGTATATGGGATAAACTCAGGATATAGAGCAGACCGTCAATCTTCAGCTCTTTCAGTCTATGTGCTGTAAAGTCCTTAGGCATGACATAAACCACAAATCGCCCCTGATGCATCCAGTGACTTGAAAACTGTTTTTATACTGAAGGCTACATGTATAGGTAATCTCCACAGTGCTCCTAAAATCACAAATTTCTCATGGAGCAATGGAAAATATCTTGAATTCTAATAAATGCAGGCTTCTGGACTTACGAAATCCAAATCAGAATCAATCAGAATCAGAATACTTTATTAATCCCGAAGGAAATTACTATGATAATAATTTATTTTGGTGACAGGAGGTCCTTTGTTAACATATCTAAGATGAAAGTCAACATGAGCTGCGGTTATTTATTTTAGTTAATATTAACCTACTGGTGTCTGCTGTTAGTCATTGTAGTGTGCCCCAGTGTGTCGCATGGAGTTTTAAGCTTCTAACACTTTATATCAACTCATCTTTAAACCTGGATTAGAAACTGGAGGTCTTTGATGAAAAGAACAGAACGGAGTGTTAATTGTGAAGTTTTGACATCGGAGATATATTATACCACTTGGTAAGTAAAAATATACCAAGATCCTATTTGCTACTGAAAATCATCTACTGATGACAGCTGACTGCCTCGTTTGTTTTAGCACCTTTAAGTGATTGAAGTAATGAAACACATTTTCCTAAATAACTGTATCTATACTAACGGAAAATGTTAATTGTTTAGCAAGCAACACTGATGCTTTAGTATTATCTATTGAACATAACTGCAAGACATTGATTTTCCTTTATTGTTTAACTAGAGACATTCACTTTCTGAAGTTTGAAAATTCCTACATTACTTGCCAATTAACATCTGTAAATTTATTGTATTCATTACTGTTTGGTTTGATATATTAGATTTAATAATACTGTATATGTATAAGATGTATGAGAAGCATAGAAGAAGAAGTTAATCTGTGTTGTTTATTTTGGTTTAGGTCCATAATGGAGTCCACTGTGAGCAGTGAGATCATTCTCTTCATTTACATCATTTCATTCCTGATTGGCTTCCCCTGCAATCTCTTGGCTCTCTATGCGTTTAGTGTCAAGATCCACTCCAAGCCACTTCCAACAGACATCCTGCTACTCAATCTGACTGTCTCTGACCTGCTGTTTTTGATCATTCTGCCTCTCAAGATGCACGAGGCAGCATCTGGTATGAAATGGAATTTATCTCATTTCATGTGCTCCATCACATCCTTTGCTTTTTTCTCCACAATCTACACCAGCTCCTTGCTGCTGATGGCAGTCAGCGTGGTCCGCTACATAGGAGCAGCATTTCCTATCACTTATCATAAACTGCACAAACCCGTGTATGCAGTTGCTATTAGTGCTGTTATTTGGCTGATCTCGACAGCACACTGCAGTATCGCTTTCATCATCCAGCATCACCCATCTCTGTCTAGCAATAACTCCAGTGTGTGCTATGAACACATCACAAAAAAGCAGCTGGAGATCCTCCTCCCAGTACGTCTGGAGTTTTTCTTTGTACTCTGCCTCATACCTCTTCTTATTTGTGTTTACTGCTACTTGCGCTGCATCTCGATTCTGTACAGCCGGTCCAGAATATCCCAGATGCAGAAACAGAAGGCCATTGGCATGGCCTCAGGGACTCTTGCTGTGTTCCTCATTTGTGTTCTGCCATACAATTTATCTCATTTAGTGGGTTACATCCAGGGACAAAGCCCAGAGTGGAGGTACTACACCTTTCTGCTTAGCTGTTTCAACACTTTCATTGATCCCATTATCTTCTACTTTTCCTCCTCCAACTTCTACTTCTTTAGAGAAAAGATTATTTTTAGGAAGTGTAGGTGCACTGATTCAAGGCTGCAAGCGTAGACCAACAACTCTAGCTAAGATTGAAAATGTAAAAATTACATCATATTTGATATCACATGTACATTTTCATTTTATTATATTAATTTCCTATGAATTACAGAAATTATATCAGAATTTGAGCCTTATATTTAACAATTCATACATACAGACCTGTATCTGAAATCTTTTAAAATATTCAAGCTTAAATTTGGATATCTTACTATTGCTTATGATCCTAAGCTGTTTAATGGGATTGTGTTATCCTTGACCATTTTCTTAAAAATAAAAAAATAAAAAAATACACATTTGGTACATATGCAGTTTTCCAAATTTTATTGTTTTCCACCACGGTGCCAATCTTTAAATGTAAACTAATGTCTTCCGCAGCCCTGACACACTTTTTCCTCTTTCCATTAACGTGGGCCAGCCACTCTTCTGCACTCATGCATTCTGTAGGCACACATGTAGAATATACCTGCAAAACATCAACAAAAGTCATCTTTAAAGAGACATAGAGACAATTTGTATAATATAACATGCCAAACAGACTTTGATTTCTGATAGTAAGACATATATTTCGTGTATGGAGTAGAAGATTTAGAAAATGTATACATGGCCTGTATTTGGCCTGTATTTGTATAGTGCTTTACTAGTCCCTAAGGACCCCAAAGTGCTTTACACATCCAGTCATCCACCCATTCACACACATATTCACACACTGGTGATAGCAAGCTACATTGTAGCCACAGCCACCCTGGGGCGCACTGACAGAGGCGAGGCTATGATGGATAGTTTGACAAGTAAAGACTGTACTAACTCAGAAATCCAGCAGCTCTAACATATATAAGTATGGATGACATTTTCAGAAAATGAAAGTGTTCATAAAACTCAAATGTATTTGTGTTATTATAATTAAGAAATTAATAAATGAGACCTGCTGTAATTTTGGTTTATTCAATGCTTTTCTGCATTTCCAAAAACTGTTAAATATCACTGTATTGATACTAAGATTCATCTAGATAAACAAACCTGCAAAGAAGGTCATTAGCAGGGCCACCCAGCCTAGTATGTAGGACCAAGAGAAGCGCCAGTCACCAAAGCGCTTGCCCAGGAAGTTCACAGTCACCCCAGTGTAAATGGCCATTGCAAGCAGAACAAAGAGAGCTGGTATATTGGACACACAGTTAGACATAATATGATACTAATATGATAAAAATAATGATACTATCAGTTTCCAAATAATCACTTTAATAAATGTTAAAATGTTAATTGTTTTCTGCATCAATAACTTACTTGAAACAAAGAACATGATTCCAGCGGCAAATGATCGGTTGAACCGCTCAAAGGCAGAAAAGTGGGCAAAGGAGAGGATTCCTGCGATGATGCCAGCAAAGCATGACATGGCCGACAGGATCATAAAAGCACGAGTGGCATTCCAGTATGCTGAGGAGGAGTAAAACAAGAAAATACTATGAAGATGTATGCTAGAAGAACTACAACATACTAGCACTACCCAGGAAATTACAGATGTATTTATTATATATTTTAGATGTTAAAAAAAGATAAATTTGAGTTCAGAATAAGATTCTCTCCAAATATAACTCATAAACTTGTAACTTTCTCTATTGTAATGCATAATATAAATAAATAAAAAAAACAAAAGACAACTTTAATCAACTTGAACTTGCATTGGAATATATTAATAATTTAATATATTTACTAAAAATATTTGAGATCTATTTTGGTGTACTGACTCTTTGATTCCTTGTGCGGTGTATGGTTGTAATTGCAATTAATACAATTTATTCCAATTTCATTTATGACATCAGCAGCAGCTGTTAGGGTAGCCAAACATTAGTATGATGTGATGCTGAAACCAAGGGGCATCATGGGTTATTGCCACCAATACAGGGATCCAAAGTTATTCTTTTTGTTCTCAGAGTGACATAGATTAGTTGGATGAGGCGGAAAGTTCAAGTAGTGGATATAATGATCATTTTAAACTATTATATATTTGAAAAACTGATTTTTCATTGTCTGCTGTTGTCATGTCCAAAACTGCCCACTCTCATTGGTTATCAGACTGTCACCAGATAACCAATGAGAATGGGCCTCAGCAGTCCTTTGTATTATAAACATCGATGGGCCAATTTTAGCATGCAAATAAGTTTATTAAGAATAAAAGGTAAACCATTATATGTGCTAAGCATCAGCAGTGTAACTGTGATCATACTGGCATGCTAACATTAGAGCAAATACCACAGAGGTTGGCTATAAACTTGGTCTTGGACTTTCATTCTAATAGTATAAACGTAATGTCTAATGAAAGTCAAAAAATTCCTGTTGATGCGCCTTAAAAGTAAGAAAAGTTGGCTTCTGACCAGATAAACAACTGTCTCCGGGGAGGATCACTGTTCCTTACAAAGTTTTAAATGTAATGAATTTGGGTAGAGGACAATTCCCTACTTACCAATGCTGTCAGTTTGCATGTAGCACTTTCCAGACATGCAGTATCTCCACAAGCCCTGATGGGCGAAGCTGCCAGACAGACGGTACTGCATCCAGTAGTCTGTGGCTGTGGAGACCACCAACAGGATGTTCCCCACAATGGCACAAAAAAGGCCCCCTCCCATGAAGCTGTACATCATGAGTGATCCTATGACTGTGGTTAAGGCTTTATGCACTGTCAAAAGAAAAAAGAAGATAGGAATCAGTGGTGCAAGAGTAAAGCTGCAGGAAAGAAAATAGTAATTTTCTTTACAGCTTGGTGCTATAATGTTAATGTTTATTAAGTAGGGAATGGTTTTAAGAGACAGTAACACCCTGAAGAAGTAGATGGAAAGAGTAAAAACAAAAACTGCCCACATCTAGTTGCCACCACATGTCTGTCACTATGGCGTTGCATTCATTCAAACTTCATTTATATTAAATCAGAAAGGCTAAATGCATTCTTCTAAAACCACTTCACTTCCAGGAATTAGTGAATATATACCATTGCACTCCCTGAATCCTACCGTGACACATAGTCAGTTTGTGAGTCAATCCAAAACAAAGCTTGCATTATTAATAAAGATATTTTTATCATGTTTTATAAAACATGAAGTTTTATGTGGGTCTTATAGTTAATTGATCTAAATTTATTCATATAATGTGTTTTATCGACGCAGTTATCTCTCACAACAAAGCAAAGGACAGCTGCAGACCTGGATAAGCAAATCATGCCACCTGCAATGCAATCAGCTCATAGCAACACGTACTCTCTCGCTCACTCTTTGAATGTGTTTTATGTGCTTACAACTGCAGCAAATAAACTGCCACAAAAAAACAAATAAGGAAATAGACTGGCAATATAATCAGCAAATAACTTCCAATGATGTGAAAGGCAGTGACAGCTGACACAAATAAAATGTAAGGTCATTTTAGGGTAAGGGTATAGTTGCATAAGTAATCAGCACCCATGGATCAGACCAAACCCATCATCATACTCATCCTTTACTTTAATTTCAGCAAAACATTTGTGGAGTTTCACGACTATATCTTGTGTTAACAAACTCTGTCCACGTACAGACAGATATAAACACTCAAAACAGCCTTTGTGGAAATTCCATTTTGCTATTATGGCACACAGACATACACATTGAAAACAGTATCAGCTACAATACCAACTATACACTTGCACTATCAGCCTTGGTAAATATTGAACAACTTTAAAAACATATCAAGCATCTGTTTCAAGACATGTGGGTTCAGTTTTTCTCTGAGCTGTAAGAGCAAAATTCAGACGGCATACATCTGCAACACTGGTGTGTAACATCTGAACGTCATATTCCTGTCAGGATATATAAAACAAACAGACAAATCTATCATCTCAAATCTCAATCTTTATGGGATGAAATCTTTAGAATCATTAGAAATGCTTGATGTATTATTTAAAACTATCTATGAATATACTGAAAATAAAGACCCTGAAACATGAAATATACATACATTATTACGAAATAGTCACAGTGCATGAAAACTGGTTAGCAGCCAGTGTTATCCATTCTAGTTTATAAATTCTACTGCAATTTAACAAATCACCATCACCATCATCTCACCTGAATTCCTCAGGATAAATCAACCCTCTTAAGTATCAGGCTTTCCTTAGGGAAAGAGTGAGAGAGAGTGCAAGCCAGGAGTGAGCGAATGTCAAAGAGGATGGCCTAGGCTGAATTCCAAAAGGTTAACCCCCCACTTTTCTGTTGATGGAGGCAAAATCCTTTAAAACAATCAGCACAGTACAAATGGATATGAGTTGGTGTGCAAAAAGCCATGTGACACGTTCCTGCTGAACTACATGGGAGCATTGGGGGGGGGGGGGGTGTCAGGGGATGCTATTGGGGTAAGGGGGAGGGTCTGTGATGCGAGGCCGCTGCAGCACAGTCCTTGTCTGTTGTTCTGTTTGGTGTTCTGGAACTGTGGATGTGCAAAGGCTTGCAGTACTGCTGCGGTCAATGGAACGTGCTGAAGTGCACACTTTCTTTCAGTGTAACTGGGGCGTGGTCATGGGGACACGTTGATGCTTAAAACAGATACGTAAACTTACACCGTTCATGTAGAGTGTGCTCTGCATGTTCACAGTGAATATGTGATGATGTTGACAAGGCAGTTGCCTAACAGTTATAACAGTTATAGGTTGCCGTTTATTGCATAGTTAAAGAAATATCAGCTAAACCTACCCTACTGGATTTATTCTACTAACACTAGCACACGTAATCTCAACGGCCTTGTCGTTTACACCGTCACTGTTCTATTGCAATCCATTACAACAATTATGATAAATTGTCAGGGGCTGATGTGATGTGGTTGGTGTTTGTTGGATAGAAATGGTTTAAATTGAACTGTGTTACACTGAGGAGTTTGTTTGACAGCATCATTTCATAATCTTTTCTGGAAAAATTACAGTGTATAAACAATCTAATATTTGCCAAATATTAGGCAACAGTAACCAGTCACAGATGATATATGATACATCTATATCTCTAAAACTCGTTTCCTGAAATTTGTTCTTGCCCTATGACAGTAAGGGGAGACCACCCACTCATTGTTACCCTGAATGAATTTATCATTAGTAGGAAAAAGATTTCAGCATCTTACTTGCACACTGCACAACACAACACACCCCTCAGTGAAACCTTGTCTCCTAGTTCCTCATTTCTGCAATCATTTTAATGAATGTTACGCCATGGCTGTACTTGGCTGTACTTGGCTAGTTGTAGTCTAGTCTGTAAGCTGTCTATCTGTATCCTCACATATAACTGTAGAGTTTTTTCTTATTTACTAAGCAGAAATTAATAGTATTTCACGATGCCACTTTTTTCAGTTTGTATTTCTAAGTACGTGCTGGTTTGCAGATAATGCTGCTGGCCACACGTCATATAACCTCATTTACTCCTGAACATGTCAACAGACAGAGATAAAGAGATAATAGGATTAATAAATGCAAAAATCCCCAAAAGGGGGAATAACATAATGTGTTGTGACCTTTACTGATCTCTTGTCACAGTGTGTTTTTATGTTTTTATTCACTGTTTATGCATTTAACACATTTTTACTATGAATGCACTGAGGGTCAAGAAGCCAAATAACCCACAAATTCTCTGTAATTTTCACAAGAAGAACTCTGATGATGCAATTGTAGTTCTTCTTCATTTTGATCATGAATGCTGTCAGTCAAACAGATTAGAAAGAAGTTTTAGGTCAGACCCACAGCTGCTGTGGTGTCATGTTTGCTTAAAGACGGTGTTGACAGGTTTGTTCATTTAACCACCATATAAATCTTTCACAAGATCAACTGCACATTTGCAAAACATATGATCAATATGATTGAAAGAAATAGACTGTTGTTAGTTAGGACTGAAGTGATATTACACTGACTAAATTATAACTATTTTGTTTAGTATTTAAGACTGAGATAAGCAATAAGCACTAAATAAACATCTTTAGGGAGTAATCGCACGCTGTACTAATGGTCCTCACTCTGTGAAAATTAGAAGCTTTTGCCAAGTTTTTCCCCAAAAGTCAATATTGCACCATGTGGCTGAAAACTGTGAGAAATCATGAGAAAGAAGAAGAAAGAAGATAAAATGAAACACCAGACCAGAAAATACAAAAACAGAGGATTGTCAAGTTAAAGCAAAACAACGTTGACCAAACACTAATGAAGCAATTTCAACACAAGTGTGACTGTCGTAATTTTTTGCCACTTATGTTCTCTACTTGGGAAAGCTAAAACCTCAAGAGCACTTCCTCAAAGTGTATAATCGTGTTGAATACTAGCAGCTTAATTTGAAAATCTGCATTATAAGATTTTCAAATGACCAGATTAGTGTGCATCGTTCATTATTTTCATGGATGATGCACATAAAGATTTTAAAATTTTTTTTTCATTTTTCACTATTGTTATAGGGTTAATTAAATCCTTTTACTAAAATATTTAATATAGCAATGAATAAGAGTGGCAATGAGTTTGTGATCTTATTGCAGATTGGCTTACTTTGACTGTAGTAAACTACAAACTTTTAGGGGACAGAGGAAGCCAAATATTATAAATACAGACTTGTCAAACCATGTTTAACCATATTCTTTCCTCTACTTTCTTCTTTCAAGTTCATGTTACGGCACTAGAGCACCATCTACTGCACAGTTGTATAATATCAGCTCACCACAATGAAAAAAGCATTGCTGAGAGAAGCTGGCACTAACCACCACCCTCACCACTAGCCATGGAAAGTTATTTTTTCTCACAGCGTACCTAATGTGCATGCAATTTACATAGGCATTTCAATTTAATGTTACTCCTTGAGATTTTACTTATCTCACCTTGAGGTGTGTTATTGGTACTTTTACTTAAGTAAAATGTTTTCTTCTTCTACCACACTTCACCACTTCCACATTTATGTGCCTCCCAAAGACAAGATCACTGTTACAACCCGGCTCAAAAGCCGCAACATAAAAAAAAGGAGATGAATAACAGAGTGTGGGTGAGAAGAGGTTTCATCCTAAAATGGAAAACCAGGTTGGCTAAAATGGCTGGTGCCACCAAGGCAAAGACTAGTGCACTGCCGGAAAGCTTGCCTCAGGTATGCTTTTATCCACACCTGACTAGGTGTGGCCAATTAGCACCAGCTGAAAACACTGAGACGATTAGAAGCTGCAGAGGGACGTAACAATCACCTTATTCCGAAGTAAAATCTGCTACATAATTATGTACCACAAAAGAAATTGACTGTCATAAGGGATGTTGAAGGGTCTATAAATGAGCCCCACATGATTTCAAGTAAACATTAGAAATAAGAATTGATTTTTATACCTTTAAATTTAGTTGCTTATGTTAATCCTTGTCCATTTGTGTTCATCAATTCTTTCCATTATGCTGCAGCGTCTTGTGTGGATGATGCTCAAGATCTTACATTAATGTTTATCGAAACATTAGCACTTCTAGCATTGGGCTAGAAAAGGATAGTTCCCACTAGGTCAATTGACCTTTTGAACAAAAACACTGAGTTGCATCATGAGATTTTTGCATTTAGATGATTTTAAAACAGGGGCTGATCCAAAAGGACCATGTCAAGTCATATTCTTGTCTCAACAGGGGAACTCTCGACTCCGCCACAATGAAAAAATAAAAAGTTAATCGGTCCATAAATATTATGGTGACGATGGGATCTAATGGTGAAACATATGGCTTGAGGATTAGTATATGCAAAACAGCATTTGCTGGGGAAATCAGCTCTTCCAAGGAAGTGATACTTCCTTCTTCACTCTTTTTCTAACTGTAGTGTAATTACTTTAAACATTTATAGAGGTGGTCACACTTGCTGACGATCAGTTAATAGTGCTCTCTTAATTTCTATGAGAGCAGTAAGGGTATAGTTGGCTTTTCACTGGACTGCTTCTGCATTTTGGCCTAATTTTTCCTAAATAAATAACTATACAGTGTAATATGCCATGTTTGTAGTTCATCTCTAACATAATTTTAAGAACTGCTATGAATCTTAAAAGAAAGTTATTTTTCATGACATTAGATTCCCCAGAAAATGTAGGAAACAAACAGTCAAGAAAAACATGAACAAAATCAAGATTTTATTCAAAATTTTAAATTAAAATAATGTTATGCCAATATTTTTAAAACAACAGAAAAACCTGGGCAAAAGCCCATGATGCTGGCCTACGAAAGTGCACTACTACACAGGATATTAACTTGTCCTGTATTTTAAAAATTATCCTTTAATTTTTAAAACAGCTACCTAAAAGAGAGAAATCCCCCTGGATTTAAAAGAGTCAGGTGGAAAGGTCAGGAATAGTGGTCAAACTGCTAACCAAACTAATAAAAACATTAAGAATATATATATATGTGTGTGAATACAGGAGTGCAGAATTATTAGGCAAATGAGTATTTTGTCCACATCATCCTCTTCATGCATGTTGTCTTACTCCAAGCTGTATAGGCTCGAAAGCCTCCTACCAATTAAGCATATTAGGTGATGTGCATCTCTGTAATGAGAAGGGGTGTGGTCTAATGACATCAACACCCTATAGGGCTTTGGAGTTGACGTCACGCCGCAATGCATTGTGGGAGCGCGGCGCCATTTTCGGGGTCTACGATCCAAACAAACTCACTGTTGGAACGGCGACGACGACAAGAAACATGTTTAAAAGCAACTCAAAAGAAAACGGACGGTATAGAGACCGATTGCGTCCAGAGGCGAAGCAGCGGTATTTGAAAAAAAATAGAGTGCATCGCAAATCTGGACCCATACGACATACGGCAGTGGAGTAAAGACCCAGACGACTTACCGCCACTGTCCTACCCCGATATCTTCACCTATCTTGTTTGTGGAGTAAGCGCTTACACTGCGAACCAGTTTCGTAATTACAAGTCACTGGAGGCGCACATCCAATTTACAAATGGCTGGGTGCAAGATTTGGCTATTTTCAAGCCACCAAACTCTTGAGTACGTCGTCAAAGTAAGTCAGCTGGAGTGCATCGAGTGAAATAGCCATTTTCCACCCCCCACCATAATTAATGTTATACATTTATCAGTAAACTGCTAAAATATCGTTATCATATTATGTGCCCATAATTGTAAAGTAGATGCAAATTAACACATTGATAATCGGGCAAATTATTAACGCCAATTTGTGTCCTCCCTGTCCTCCTGCGAATCTTTACATAGCACACATGTCTGCAAAGTCACTCCATTTGATGTTTGATCGCAATTTCTATAACTTCCGAGACCACCAACGATAATATTATTCAGCTATAAAGTGTGATGTGAACATATTTAGAACTTACCGGAATGAAAATGTCTTGAGCACACCAGCTGATATCTGGAGACGTAACAGAACTTGATATCAGCTCGTCTCACGGCTGCTATCCAGGCTAGACGCCTTCGTTTGGTAATATCCAATACATGAGCTACTTCATGTTGCTTCCACGTTGGGAAAGCATAAAAAGACAATCCAAACTTATTCCCGTGCCGGTCGGAAGATCGAACATTGCAGCCGAGCACACAGCAAGTACGAACCATGGCTATGCTTTCGCTCCTTACTTAGACCCCCAAAATGGCGGATCGGGCCAAAATCCTTTCCACGCCCACCCCCGTGACATCACGCTCCAAAGCCCTATATCAGGTGTGCATAATTATTAGGCAACGTCCTTTCCTTTGGCAAAATGGGTCAAAAGAAGGACTTGACAGGCTCAGAAAAGTCAAAAATAGTGAGATATCTTGCAGAGGGATGCAGCAGTCTCAAAATTGCAAAGCTTCTGAAGCGTGATCATCGAACAATCAAGCGTTTCATTCAAAATAGTCAACAGGGTCGCAAGAAGCGTGTGGAAAAACCAAGGCGCAAAATAACTGCCCATGAACTGAGAAAAGTCAAGCGTGCAGCTGCCAAGATGCCACTTGCCACCAGTTTGGCCATATTTCAGAGCTGCAACATGACTGGAGTGCCCAAAAGCACAAGGTGTGCAATACTCAGAGACATGGCCAAGGTAAGAAAGGCTGAAAGACGACCACCACTGAACAAGACACACAAGCTGAAACGTCAAGACTGGGCCAAGAAATATCTCAAGACTGATTTTTCTAAGGTTTTATGGACTGATGAAATGAGAGTGAGTCTTGATGGGCCAGATGGATGGGCCCGTGGCTGGATTGGTAAAGGGCAGAGAGCTCCAGTCCGACTCAGACGCCAGCAAGGTGGAGATGGAGTACTGGTTTGGGCTGTTATCATCAAAGATGAGCTTGTGGGGCCTTTTCGGGTTGAGGATGGAGTCAAGCTCAACTCCCAGTCCTACTGCCAGTTTCTGGAAGACACCTTCTTCAAGCAGTGGTACAGGAAGAAGTCTGCATCCTTCAGAAAAACATGAATTTCATGCAGGACAACGCTCCATCACACGCGTCCAAGTACTCCACAGCGTGGCTGGCAAGAAAGGGTATAAAAGAAGAAAAACTAATGACATGGCCTCCTTGTTCACCTGATCTGAACCCCATTGAGAACCTGTGGTCCATCATCAAATGTGAGATTTACAAGGAGGGAAAACAGTACACCTCTCTGAACAGTGTCTGGGAGGCTGTGGTTGCTGCTGCACGCAATGTTGATGGTGAACAGATCAAAACACTGACAGAATCCATGGATGGCAGGCTTTTGAGTGTCCTTGCAAAGAAAGGTGGCTATATTGGTCGCTGATTTGTTTTTGTTTTGTTTTTGAATGTCAGAAATGTATATTTGTGAATGTGGAGATGTTATATTGGTTTCACTGGTAAAAATAAATAATTGAAATGGGTATATATTTGTTTTTTGTTAAGTTGCCTAATAATTATGCACAGTAATAGTCACCTGCACACACAGATATCCCCCTAAAATAGCTAAAACTAAAAACAAACTAAAAACTACTTCCAAAAACATTCAGCTTTGATATTAATGAGTTTTTTGGGTTCATTGAGAACATGGTTGTTGTTCAATAATAAAATTATTCCTCAAAAATTCAACTTGCCTAATAATTCTGCACTCCCTGTATATATGTATATATGTGTGTGTGTGTGTGTGTGTGTGTGTGTGTGTGTGTGTGTGTGTGTGTGTACACATGTACACACACACACACACACACACACACACATCCATCTACAAGTGGAAATCTCAGTTCTCACATATAACAGACACACAGAATGACAGAAGAATAGAGATCCTTATTTTAGATATACAATATACAAAATAAATATACAAAAAGAGTTACCATCCACATCAATACACATGTTTTGGTTTTTTTTTTAACTTAGACGGTTGTAGCAACTCTGGTAGGTGGAGGAGGGATAAATGCGGGCAGAGACACTGATTTTTCAGAGAGAGTCTAAAAGAAAAAAGAGAAAACCCTTATTTTCTGTGATAAATGGAAACAGTTACCCACTACATCTATTTATTTGTTATAGTAAGACTACCTTCTGTAACCTGTTGTAGTCAGGGGGGGACCTCAGCATTCCTTTCAGCATGTTATTCGCAGTGATATTTGGTTGGCTGTTTTTTACCTGTGGAGGACATGACATGCACAAAATGTAATCATCAAATATAACAACGATTCATTGTGCAATGTGAATTTTTTTTTTAAATAAACCAGGCTTCAACACAAATGCAATATGAGTACAGTGGGATAAATGTAAGTAGTTAAATGTAACTAGCAGTAAAACTATCCAGATAAATTCCTGCACATTAATTATGCTGTCTAGTGTATTTCAAACCTTATCAACTGCTCTGGGAACTGGATATCTTGGCTGATGACCTATGAAAAGCAAACATAAAAGTCCAAAGAAAAGCATCACAGTAAGTAAAGTAAATAAGTCAGTGTAAATGTGATTTATATTTAGTATTTAAATTCACATTTAAATTCACCTACTTTTGTTCCTGATGCAGTAGACACCAAGGTAGATGAGGCCAGTCAGCAAAAGAAGGAACAGAAGGCTGCAGGGGATGCCTGCTGCAATGCCAGCAATAGCAGGACCACTCAGTCCTTCACCTGCCATCAACACGACAGACTGTAACCAAAAATGTTACTACTGTAGGCTCATCACTAACAATGAGATAAGAGCTGTTTCACACAGACAGCTGTGCTATACCTGGACCAATTCGTTGGCTCTTAGATGGCTCTCCATTGGTCATACGAGCTTTGGGGATGACTTGAAACCAGTAGGTCAGCTTGGGATCAAGGAAAAAGATATCCGTACTCCTGGCAGAACCAGGTTTCTGCTGGATTGTGCGATATACATTTGAGCTGCTTTTAGTCAGAGGGGCATTGCGATTTTTGCTCAGAAGGTCTGGTCCTTTCATTTGGATGTCGAACCCTTAACAAAATCACACACAATTCTGTTTTGTAGCATCACAATTCACAGAGGAAACCAGTTAATTCTAGCAGATCTCTCAAGATTTCAGTGATCAATGTTAGAGCTTACTGAAACGGATAATTGTATATACATAAACTAGCCGATACTAGCCATAACCAAAACTGGCATTTGATTTTCCTAGTAGTTTCATCTTTAAAGTATTTTGCCCAAAACACAGCTCCATGTAGATGGTAGTTTCACAGACAACACATTATTTACACCCCTATCTTCTATTTTGAGTTTCTGTTTTCACACTAGCAGTATTCATTCACATGGGTTATGGAATATCAAAACAAGAAGGGTGAGTCTCTGTGTTTTTTCTTTAGAGATAATCTTGTGAAGATAAGTCAAACTAGCACATTTAAGACCTTCCCTTAATTTTAGTACCTGTAACAACAGACATAGATGGGACCTCCCAGGTCAACGTGACGATGGTTCCGTTTCGGTTAGGGAACAAACTGGAATCTGAGATGGATGGTCCTGGAAAGAGAGAGGGATTGTGAGAGTAGGGGAGATCAAGGAAGGGCAGAAGAAGGGGGGAGGCGAGGGTACACCAAAACTGAAGAGCTTTGTCTGAAAGGAAATTGCATTCTCAGGTATTACTTAGCTCTGTTTCTGAGGGCCCATTGTGCCTTTGTTTCAAGCAATGCGAGCAGTATTCCAAAGCAGCAGAATCCTTACATTTTAATGGCAAATATTTAACTTTAGAGTCGACACAAAAATGTCAAAATATGTTTAAATATTTTATTTTTAAGTGGATCTGCAAATAACAATTATTTTGATACCACTTTCTCAACTTTGATTTGAAAGCTCAAACTGCTTTCTAAACATTACTGCCTCAGAACTGAGAAAACAAGAAACTGTTGGTTATTTTTGTTAGTTATTTTAATTATAAAACCAGCTGAAGATTTATGTCCTTACAATTTCACTCATCTGACTAATGTTTCCTTTACTGTTTTACATAGGTTTTTCTGAATACAATTTTATACTTTTATCTACCTAGTAGATGTGAATGTCGACTATTACTTTTAATTGCCAGTGTTATTACATAGTCAGACAGGTACATTTAAAAATCTGAGTAATCAACCCTTTTTTTAACAATTTATTTTAACTAGTAACTTCCATCACCTGTTAAACATGGTACTGTAAAAAATATATTTCTCTATAAAATTAAATTGAACAAGTGAGTTATACCTTGTAGCTGAATTTCTCTTTTCTTGCTGCCCAGAGGGTTCCTGCATGTGCAGGTGTAGTTTTGGAGAAGAAAGTTGCTGACATTGTAATGACGAATCATAAGCTGTGAGGTGTTGCTGCTGATCTGGTATGTGGACCCGTTGGTGACAGTCTCATTGCTACTGAACCATGACACAACAGCTTTAGGCGATGCCTCACTGAAACAGCGGACTGTCACCACTATTTTGCCCCCAGAGTCAACTGTGGTTCTCATAACTGGAAGGAATGCTACAGGACCACCTGGAGAACACAAGGTGCCTGTTTAGACTCGACTGCCAAAGTCAATAAAACACATTATGCATACATTATGTGGATTTGTTATGAGTTAAAAATTTAAAACTTGCTTGCAGTGATATTGCACTTATTATGTTCAACCGGGTGTTCTGCCATGCACTGGATTGTTTTCCCATTTAGATTATCTGATGCATTGACGGTTAAGCTGAAGTTCCCTGCTCCACTGCTGGAGTTGCTTAGCTCTGGAAAAGACAGCTGGGCCTGTGGGGTTCCCCCTACCCATTCACAGTGATACTGCAGGTTGATGGCATTCACTGACTGCACCGAGCACTCAGGATTGCCCACTGGCCGCTCTGTCCCAAGATAAAATGAATCTGTTATTAATGTCTGGGTACACGTTTAAATATTTTATTTAGAAATGAAAAATTTCTAAATAAATTCTAAATATAAACAGCATTAGATGAGCACTATGTTCTATGTACAGCAAACCATGACAAACTAAACTATAATTTTCAATCCAAATTGAGAACAATTTCACAAAAACATGACCTAAAAGATAAAATGTCTACTTTTCCACATACCATAAACAGTTAAGGTCATGTTCTTTTGGCGGCTTTCTTTTGTATCTTCATTGACCAGCCTGCATGTGTAAACACCTCCTTGACTGGTTTGTACATTTGTTAGATTCAGGACTCCTTTTAGGGAAATGATATTCCCACCAAAGACCCACTCAGAGATTGGCTGTGGGAATCCATTAGCCTGACAGGAGAGGTTCAAAGAGTCTCCTGCTAAATAAAAAGTCTGAAGTGGATGGGCCTCAAGTGTAGGCTCATTAGGTCCATCTATAACACACCATAGAGAGTTATGAGAAAACAGGGATATAAATAAAGAAACTTATACGTATATAAATAAAGAAGACTTTAAAACTGTAAAACTTTTAAACTGTTAAACTTACACTGCACAGAGACATTTTGAGATGCCGTTGCATTTCTGAAGGGGTTTGTCAGTAACACAGCGTACTCTCCTGTGTCATTTCGGTTTGGCCTGAGGATCACAAGACTATTTGCCTGTGTCTTCACTAAATAGTGTGAGCTGTTTTTTATTTCAATGCCATTGAAGAACCACATTTGTTGCTCAAACACTCCTTGGAGCATGCTATGCTGCAGGGTGAAGTTCTCAGTTCCCTCTTTGATAAGACCCGGCTGTGAGCTCAGAGTCAAGCTCTGGATGTATTCTGTAAATAAAAACATGAAAGGAAAGAAGAACCACTAGATGAATATATCTACTCTAGTGTACTGCCTTTCCTTTCTAATGCATCAGCCTTATTAAGACGGCAGGTACATATAAAAGATAAACTGCATAACTTCTCAAATGTCAGATTTCATTTTTTAATTTTCATTTATGGTTTGTCTCAAATATTTAAACAGTTGTTTAATATTTAAAGAGTTATATTTAACATTTTATCTAAGCCATCAACAACAGCACGTCTTCCAGCCAGATATGCCCACTCACCAAATATTTTAAGAGTGAAAGTAGTTGAGGCTTTACTCATTCCAGATTTAACCATTTCGATGGTGTAGTCACTGGTGTAGTTAAGTGGAACATTAAAAAAGGTGAGATTTGCACTTTGTTTGTCTATCCTGATTACACTACTGAAAGTTGCAGCTACAGGTGGATCAGCACTGGAGTTTATAGTCCATGTAGCAATATTTAAAACCCCCTTAAACCAACTAACAACTGGGTCAGGGGCACCACTGAAGGACACAGCCAGAGTCACGTTTTCGCCAGCTAAAGCATTCACCAGACTGGGACCAGCAGGAGAAACCAGCAGTTCACAGCGGGCACCTGTGAGGATGTAGCCAAGTAACTGAATTAGAAAGGAAATTGCAAGGTCACGCAATAAGTCTGCTAACATCAAAATAATGCCAATTAAACAGAATTACTGTCGTTTAATCTTACAATCAGGAACAATGCTGTCGTTACAGAAACGCACAACAAAGCCCTCTTTTTCTAACCCTAAAAATGACACAAAAATTTCTAATACTAACAAACAAAATCACACAGATAAGTGTCATAAGGCGTAACTACGCTTTATTCTCACCTTGGAAAGTAAAAAATGATAAAATGGCCAGAAACAACGAGCTTAATCTCTTGAATTCCTTTACACAAGGCATTTTTTGTAAAACTTTAAGCACGCTTGTTATTAGAAGCAACCGTTTGCATTTCCAGTATAAAAGCAGAGACGAAAAACAAAAACGTCTTGTAAAGTCCTAAAGCGCTAACTTCTGTATCAGCGGAAGCTCCAGCGGACAACCAGGCGCGTGAGTATCCCACCTGTACCAACTCGGATTGTGCATGTGAGGCCACGCCCCTTACGTAATTACACACAACAGCCCCTTTATTTGTATCTGCTTGCTGATAAAATAACATATCAACATTTCCTTAATACAACTGGTATAAATATACCATGTATATTAACTAAAGAAGAGGTGGAGAGAACGTTTAAGTAACAACTTTACCTGCGTCACCATAGTTCCGGTACCCTCATCTTAGCAGTCAATGACGTATGCTAATATGGGAAAGTCAAGAGGCCTGCCTGTCCATGCCCGTGTTCATACAGTACCCAGTTTTCAATCACATACCTATGTGCTAAAAAAAACACCAGGCTTTTTGTATGGAGACCAAAACATAAAAAAGGTGACATTTGTAGTTTGGAATAAATCAATCAATTGAGTATATCAAAACAATAAATCTGTAATAAAGTACTACAATAACTAGGTTATATTTTGAAATTGTGCTGTAAAGTGTAAAAAAACCAAAAGAAAACACATTTTCAAGGTTTATTTGCAGGTTACTTTTACAATTTCTCAGTTTATTCTTATTTTTGTAAAGGAGGAGGCAGTTTTTGCTGTTTTATTCTAAGCAAACAATGTTGGAAAGTCTTCTGAAACCTGGATTCCATTTTTCTTTTCACAGGTGCTCTAATAATACATTACAGATTAAAGACACATGACCTAAGAATCACGCTTTTACTAGTCTTAAAAACACAAAAAACAAAAAAACAAAAAACAAGTATTAGGACCACACTTAAGATTAAACTCGAAACACTAGTTTGAGATTAAACCTGTTGTTTTAAGTCAAAAACCTACACAGGTACTATACCACTATACCCTTTACAAAATGCCTTTTGTAGACAGGTTAGAGGAGAAAAATAAATAAATAAAAATTAAAAAAAAAAAAAAAAAAAAATCATACTTAGGAATCAGTTTTGGTAACTTGGAAATTATTTGTCTTTTACCACATAAATACAATATGGTGGTAAATAAGGCACGATAAGAGATCTGAGCAACACATTTTGGACTATAACTAGTAAAACAGTATTTAGCATTAATATTTAGCATTTCAAGTTTAATCTCAAAATTTCAAAACAAACAATATTTTTTGTGTTACTAATACTCTGCGTACAAAATGAACATCAGAATTAAAAAAAAAAAAAAAAAAAAAAAAAAAAATGCTGCCATTTCACAGGTTTTAAAAAATGCCTTGCAGACTAAATTTAAAGGATAAGATGAAACTACTGTAAACTCAAAGGAAACGCCAAGAGACCAGACACAGCTGTAGATATGAAAAAGACTGGCTGCTTTATTGTTATTGTGATGTTCTGTACAATCAAAAGAGAACTTAGGCGCTTACGGTAAAATTCCAATTTAGGATCACGTTCCCCTGCTCATACTGAGAGACACCGTCTAGTCAATCCTTGAACTCGGTCACAGTAGTCAAGATATTAATGCTAGCAGACATCTTCAAATCAACATGTTGGGTGGTTCTGTATTTACATACGTCATTTACAAAAATTGCACCTCTTAACATGTCTGACTACAGATATAAAAGAATTAACAGATGAGGATGAAGCAGCTGAAATGCATCAAACTGGTGAAGTTTGGGTACAGTTCAATACAAACAGCAACATGAGTGATGGGAAGATTCTGGGTTTAAATTACTGCATAAACACTGCTTTTTATAGCATTGTGATATAATGAAACAAATGAACTACTCTGCAAGTTCAAATGCATACACAAGACAAGATTATTCTTTTGGGCTTGTCTGACTGCAGGACAGTGTGTCTCAATATTTTTCCACTTCTATCAGTACCTCCCTGCATATCCTCAGGAGCCACAGTTTCAAACAGAGGGATTAGACCAACACATAAGCTTGTCCTGTGGTTGGGCTTATGTAGTTCAGTCTCGTTATTCATTAGAGAGTCCTGCAAGGAGAGAAAATAACATAGATAAGTAATTCAAGACAAGAGTAGCAATTAGCATCTTTAATTACTTTTTCTTTAATAGCCACAAGACACACAATATCATTTGCTATAACAAAATAAATGTGACTTTTTTCCCCCTCAAAATGAGATGAGATTGTTATAAAAAAGGATAATAATGGTCTACACAAACAATTTTATCATTCATCACAAGAGTTAATTTTACTGCACTCTTAAAAAGTTGTAATCAAGAGGTAGATATAGGTCTATTGTGGATAATTAATTTGTGGTATGCAATTTTCTTTTACCAATTCATTAATGATGCATTGTTCCTTTTCCCAGAATACCTTAAAATTAAAAATACTCTATTAATCTCTTTTTGTAAAAAAGGCCTGTTATAATTACTTGATATAATAAAAAATTAATACCTTTTTTCAAACAAATATAGTTTAGAGTTTGCACAGAAATATAATTGTGGGATTTTTAAGATATAGATACAGGTGGAAAGGTCATAAATGCATGAAACCTATTAATACTAATACATGGAATCACCAGCCGAGAAGATCTAGCATACGTTGCTGAGGCACACTGGCAAGGGGAAAGAAAATGAAAATAGCAGGTGAGCTAGAAGGTGCTTAGTCATGCCAGAGAAAATGACCCTGATGTCTTTAAAAATGTAACTTTTTGCTCAACTTTCTGATGAAAACTATTAATTCACTGATACTCACCTCTGTTAGGTTCTGCACTCCCAGCTTATATGCTTAAGCCTCTATACCCTCCCTGCCTCTTTCAGTTTGACCACTAGGTCTTCCACTGTCTCCACCTTCATCCCTGCCTGCCTCTGTGGAGGCTCCTCCACTTTCAACACCTCCAACCGTGAAGTCACGTCCACCCCCAAGTCTGCAGGCTTCACAGTAACAATCTTCTTCTTCTTGGCTTTCTGAAACAAGTTATGCACAAAGGTTGAATAAAATAATTACTCTTCTTTTTAACTACTTTATAGCAGGTTAGGTCTTAAAGGTAAACCCAGCAATTACAGTCAGAACCCGTCTCTAATCTTGTCCCAGAAATCAGCAACATGATCTTAATGACTTTTTAGCATCTTTCGTTTCTGAACATCATTTCAGCTGCTTACCATGATATTAGGCAGTGTGGCATATCTGGGGGTGTTGAGTCGAAGGTCTGCAGTGATCACTGCTGGTGTGTTGATCTTAATATGTTCCAGACCACCATCGATTTCTCTGACCAAATTAATCTTGTCTCCTTCCAAGGACACCTCTGATGCAAAGGTACCCTGCAATGTGAAGATACGTATAATTTCACAAAATAAATACATTAAAAAAAAAAAATCACAGTAGGATCTCCCCTGGGAACTGTTCCTCTATTTTCATCTGCTACCCATTATATGGGACTCAGTTAATACCATCTGCTGGTTTGCTAGTGTAACTACAACTACAAATAATCTTGACTACAGGAGTAATGTATGTAACCCAAATTTATAAACAATTTTTGACATTTACATTACAATGTCTGTCTATCCAAGTGCCCAACCTGGACACTGTAAATAAGATTAAAATGCTCCGTTTTAACCAGCCAAAGGAGAACTTCACTCCATCTATCCAGGCAGCCTTTGACTTTGGATTTGTTGATATGTGCAGGACTACTGTGGATCTTACTGACGCAAACTAGTGTTTACCAACTTTGATAAGGTTAGTGAAGGCTATTGGGAACAGGAACATATCCTCTTATCATTACTGCTATACAACACCCACGAAGAAACAGAAAATCTACAAAAAAAGAAAAGAAAGAAAATAAACTGATACCTACATAATTATGGGGTCAAATATCTCAGTGCTACTATTTAAGGTAGTCTTACCTGAGGCCAGTCCAGTAAAGCTGCTGTCATCTGGCCAGTCTGATTGCAATCATCATCGATGGCCTATGAAATAAACACAAGTCCTTAATTACTTAACAGCAGTGCAAGTATTCTTTAGAGTACGCAAACTAAAAACGCAATTTGAGAGAGTGTGAGGAAAATAAACTGAAATCTTTAACCTGTTTGCCAAGGAGAATAAGCTGAGCATCCTCCTGTTTGGCAAGAGCTGCCAGGATCTTAGAGACCTGAAGGGGTCCCAGGTTTTCATAGTCTTTCCCACTCACATCTACATGAATGCCACGGTCAGCCCCCATGGCAAGGGCAGTACGGATGGTCTCCTGAGTTAGAAAAAACACATGTAAGAGAACTTTTCTTTGGCTTGATGTTTGATGACAACCCTGAAATTATAATCGTTGATAACCTTAAACATATTAAAAGTACATTTATGTTAACATCATAATAATCACTTTCTGCTTACTGTGAGTCTGACAGGTTATATGCATGGGATTTCAAAAGTTCTTTTACATGTAAAATAATACACCTGAAAAAAAAAGTAGATAGATATCTATCTATCTATTAGGGGTGCAACGATATTCGTATCGATATTGAACCGTTCGATACAGTGCTTTCGGTTCGGTACGCATATGTGTCGAACAATACAAAATTTGTAATTTATTTTATCAACTTTCCTTCTGACGATGCTGTCTGTGTTGAGCGCTCAGTGAATCTGCGTTCGACTGCTCCGCCTAGGGTCGACAGTGCAGCCTAGGCGGAGTAGTCGAACGCAGATTCACTGAGCGCTCAACACAGACAGCATCGTCAGAAGGAAGAGCGCAGGGCACCTCCCCCACCCTCATTCAGATCTGGCCTTTGGAATTATTTTGGTTTTCATGTGACGTATGACCCTGAAGGTAAGCGAGTCATGGACTAAAGTAAAACAGTATGTTGGATGTGCCATGCAATGCTCAATTACATGGGTGGGAACTAGTGTGTTAGCGCAGTTAGCTCGTTAACGTGTTGGCCGTCTAGCCCCATGCACGGGGCGATCGGCGGTAGCTCGTTAACGGAGATTTGCCGTGCTGTGGCGTTAAGGTCATTTCAACGAGATTAACCTGAAAGCACTAGTGGGAACACAACGAATATGACTGCACATTTACGCCGACATCATCCTAGTGCAAAGACAAGTGGAAGCAGAAAAAAAACAAGCAAGCATGCTACTAACTTTAGCCGAGTCATTTAGACAGCTGTTTAATATGCTGCTGAGAATATAGCCCAGAAGAAGCGGATAGTATAGCTTTTATTTTGGAAAGAGCCATTTCTCTGTAATAAACTCTCTTTTCCAAAGATGAGTGATTCCTCAATCAGATACAGGGCTTGCAATATCGCTAGCCCGACGTCCCGGAGCTAGCGATTTTTTTCAGTCGGGCTACCAAAATCTATCTCTGCCCTGCCCGTCGGGCTTTTGTAGGAAGGAAAAATATATGTCAATGCTTTTGCATTCTTTCGGAAATGTAGCTGGGTAATTATGTCATTGGCATCGGTGAGCCACTGTCAATATGTGACATATTGAAATCTTGTTTGAATTTGCGCTTGTTTTTTTGCTTTCACTTTGCAATCGTGCGAACTGTGTATAGAGAGCGACAGCACTGATCTGTGAGTGATGATAATTTGTGCACCAATTCCTCTGACATCGTCTTATTAATCGTTAGCTTACTATGCAAACATGACAAGTGAAATCTCCCGCAGCTTAAACATGTGAGAGGTTGATCGCGCAGAGAATCGCTGAGCTTATGTGAGTGCGTGTGTAAAAGCAGCAGGATATATATTTGACTACGATGACCTGGATGACTGAGAACCTTCACAGACAGATATATATTTTAGTTCTGCTGAGCCAAATAAGACAGGTCAGGGTGAAGAAGTGACAGCCAAAGAAAAGCTTACCACAAAACGGAGAAGTTATGACAAATCAGACTATAAGGCAAAAAGAAAGTGCAGCTTTATGGTTTCATGGACAAAAGAATTTCTGTGGCTGCAATATGACGAGCTAAATAACCAGGGCTGCACATAAGTGGTCCGCAGGTGCGCATTCGCTGTCAAAATAAAAAACACGCACAAGGGTTAGGGTTAAATTTAAAAACTGTACTTTTGAGTTAAAATATATATTTATAATTTTAATAAATGACAAATTAAAAAGGCATGAACATTTTTTTTGTATCGAAAAAATATCGAACCGTGACACCAAAGTATCGAACCGAACCGAACCGTGAATTTTGTGTATCGTTGCACCCCTACTATCTATCTATCTATCTATCTCAACTTGCAGCAGCTCCAAAAAACTCCAAAAAGCAGTTAACTTGCTAAATTACTGTCTCGCCCCAGCTCATTCACCTGCGACTGCTGTGGCCCACAGCTGACAGCCACAACCTCCTTAATAAGCTTCTTCTCCTTCAGCTTGACCGCCTCCTCTACAGCAATCTCACAGAAGGGGTTCATTGAGTGCTTAACGCCATCTGTCACCACGCCAGTGTTGTCTGGCTTCACACGGATCTGTGGAGAAACAAAACAATAACACGGGGTCACTACAGAGGAGCTAAATTAAAGAAACCTGTCAAACACAATGACAGAAGCTTAGAAATGAACCGAACCAATACAAGGTGTTAAAAAGGTAAATACATCTAGTGATGGATATTTAAACAGATTTAATCTAACTGGCAGAAAACCTTTAACTAATCTTATCTTTTTTAAAAATTGGTCTGAAATAACCAATTCTGACACCACTGGCATTGATGTGCTACTATAATCACTTCTACTCTTTTGGAAAGTCACAAAGGTAGCACTGTTGCTGGCACTGGGCAATAAGGCCTTGCTTTGGAGCTGCTGCGACTTCCATGCCAAATTGAGAAAAAGTATATACATCTCAAGGGACTGGGCAGGGTGTTGAGGAAAAGGTCTTCCACAATTGTGGCCAGGATATTTGCAGTATATTAATGATTTTTTTATTGTCATTGTATGACAATAAAAAACATTAAATTAAATTAAAATTAAAATAAAAACATTAATAAAAAAATAAGAAAAACCTAGTGGCTTTAACATTTCTGTGAATGGACCCTGCCATAAAGTCAATATAATGCAACTTCACTTATACAGAACACTTACCAGTTAAAAATTCAATTCTTGCAGTTATCAGTCAGTCATATTTATCAGTGATAAAATATAAAATAACATCAGAACACTTACACTGACATTGTGGAGGACTATAAATACCTTGGAGTACACATTGACAATAAACTGGACTGGGCTAAAAACACCACAGCACTTTACAGGAAGGGCCAGAGTCGTCTCTATTTTTTGAGGCGACTGAGGTCCTTCAACATCTGCCAGAAAATGCTGAGGATTTTCTATGAGTCTGTTGTGGCCAGTGCGATCCTCTATGCTGTTGCATGCTGGGGGAGCAGGCTGAGGGTCGCAGATGCCAACAGACTTAATAAACTGATCCGTAAGGCCAGCAATGTTGTGGGGATGGAGCTGGACTCCCTCAAGGTGGTGTCGGAGAGGCGGATGCTGTCCAAGATAAAGACAATGTTGGATAACACCTCCCACCCACTCCATGACATGCTGGTCAGTCACAGGAGCTCGTTCAGTGACAGACTGAGATTACCGAAAAGCACCACTGAACGACACAGGAAATCATTCCTGCCTGTGGCCATCTCCCTGTACAACGCATCCACTTAACACACTGTTTGCTGCTACAACTACACATGTTTCTTTTCCAACTATTTATTTATGAGTGACTTATGTATGTATGTATGTATGTATGTATGTATGTATGTATGTATATATATGTATATATTGTACTATTCTTAGTTAGTGTATTGTCTGTCTTGTCTTAATGTTGGTTTAAAATGGAGCACTGTAACAAAAAATAATTTCCCCCAGGGATCAATAAAGTATTCTGATTCTGATTCTGATTCTGATTAATCTGACATTGCAAGCACGCGTGGGCATTTCCCCAAACTGCACACAATTTAAAATGGGAAAAAAATAAATAAAGCCAATGCTCTGAAAGTACTGACCTCTTCCTATCAGACCGCTGAAGATATAGTAATCATAGTCGCTTTAACACTGTGCGGATCCTGCTGAGAGCAGCTCAGGCAGGACTGTTCTTGCTCCAACATACACCAGCTAGTATTGCTTATTGATTATGGTGCTGTACCTCAACTGAAGGGTAATGTTAAACAGTCAAAAATATTCCCATTTGAATAACTGTTCCTGCAACATACACGCCTGGCTTACAAACTACTTTAAAATTTGGGAAAGTCACTGCCCAGTTTGCATGGAAGTTATGCCAGAGGTTCAAACAGACATGTTATACAACTTGCAAGAAGTCGTTTGCTGCCCTGCTAAACACAAACTCAGCTTCTCAGTATTGTGCATTAAATAAATGAATACATGAATTTGGCTAGAGACAAACAACTTATCTGTCAAAATAATATGACCGGTCAGTGGTGTGGTGTTGCTCTTGTTTCCACAACCAACTGACGATTTTAGGCTAACATTAGCTAGCAGAGCACAGAATGTCAAATAAGTGAGCAAAGAAAAATACCTTTAAAATCGCGAAAGAAAATAGGTAATTTGACCTAAGATATTACCTTAACTGCATAGTCAATGACACGCTTAACTCCGACGAGAACACGGCCAGACATTGTAGCTGAAACGTTTAAATATAACAGACAGCTAGCGTTACACAGTCACCGCAATGAACCTTCACTGAAGAAGCAGTCGGAATTATTTCAGGGTGAAACCAGAGGAGAGACTAAAGTGACCGCCCCCCACTCTAGCCAATGAAATGTTGGCATTATCCAGCGTTGTAGGTTACGATTGGCTGTCGTGTGTAAGTTGGTTGCTAAACTCAACAAAAAGTCGCCGGTCGCCGCAATTTCGTTGATTGAATAACAGTTCGAACTTACTGCGATTGTTGCTGAATGACACTTATATCACTTCCATTACTATCGTAATGAATATCTTATTGATCAACTTGGTTAAAATGAGTGAATTACGATGAACCACATACTAATCACACGGTGCCCCACATATCTATGTAATAAACAAAACCCAGAAAGAAGAGTTCCGCTTATATGGGGCAAAGGTCACGAATAACAGAGTGACATAATGACAATCATATTGAGTGTCAAAAAACGTTTTAACTCCACCTGATAGACGATAAGTCAGTGTACTCCTAGTGCCAGTCCCTGGCTAAATGGGTTGGGTTAGATCAAAAAGGTCATTCAACATAAAGTTTTACCAAATCAAGCATGCGAACCATTAAGAATGCTATTTACATGCAGGTTGCCATCAAGGTGCCAATAGAAACTGTGCTACTAGTGGCCGGAGACAAAGAAACAGGAGAGGGGAAGGCATGTTCAGAGCCAACAAGAGAGAAAGATAGGCGGGAATGAGTGCGTGATTGTGAAAGCGAAAGAGCTGGCTGATAATAATGAAGCGAAGGAAGGTAGATATATTGCGTTTAGAGGAGACCAGGTGGAAGGGAACGATGGCCAGACAGATGAGGTCAAGCAAGAGTCTCAGTGGACTATAACATTATAGTCTTAATGATAAAATTGTGAGAGAGTAAGGAGCAGGTGGAAGAGAGCCTGGAGAGGTGAAGGTCTGTTCTCGAGAGAAGAGGAGTGAACGTTTATAGAACTGAGATATAATATGTGTGTGAATAGGAGGAAAACAGGCATAACAGTGAAGTTGGTTGAGTTTAAATACCTAGGGTAAACCCAGTATTGGCATTATGGATAAGCCTTGGGGGTCCAGGCCTGCCCACTAAAGCCACTATGCCACCTCAGTTAAATTCTGCTAATAAACTTGAATTTATACAATTTGGTAATGAAAAACATAAAGACCAGTAACATCAGTAAATTATTGCATTGCAAACTCAATTTAATTATTCAGTTCACGGCAGTTTAGTAATTCTACGGCAATCATGTTAACCAGGAGGACACTGAGTGGATAGGCCTATGCAGGTCAGACTTTGGGAGGTACTTCTCATGTCTGTCTGACACCAAGAAAGATCATTCATCAGCTTGTGCATTTGGTTTTAAAGCATGACCCTACAAGAAAGCTGCAAAACAAATGGAAATGTGTTGAGGATATGTGCTCATCTGTCCTAGTGGATGGTGAGTTCACTGATCCCCCTTTGCATTTAGAGAAAATCTAGCTCCTGCTTTGTCTCTTATAAATGGCTACATTTCTCTGCATGTGTATTATGTGTGTACAGCTGTACACACATAATACAATGTATAACATGTATAACAATGTATGTATAACATGTATAACGTATGTATAACGTATAAATAACATAATGGTGATTAGTGACAGAAGGATAGTAGCAAGAGTGAAAATTTACAAGTAAAATGTATAGTTTGGAGATGGTAGCACTGGCAAAAAGACAGGAGGCAGAGCTTAAGATGCAAATATTTACATTGGGAGTGACCAAAATGAACAGGATTAGAAATGTGTACATCAGAGGGACAGCTCAGGTTTTAGACACAAGGTTAGAGAGACATGGCTGAGATGGTTTGGACATGTGAAGAGGAGGGATAGTCCATGCATTGCACTAGGATGCTGAAGATAGAGCTGCCAGGCTGTTGGAAAAGAGGAAGACTACGGAGGAGGTTAATGGAGTTAAGGAGGATATGCATAGGGTAGTGTGGAAGAAGAGGAGGCTACAGATAGGGTGAGAAGTAGGCAGATAGTCTGCTGTGGGGACCTCTAAAGGGAGCAGAAGAAGGAAGAAATATGTGTGTCAGTTGTAAGTTTATCGTGTATCTGTCATGGCTCGCTGTGTGGCAGGCAGGATGAGGACCCAATCGCAAAAACTCACGGACTCAAGGGATAAACTCAAAATGCAGCTTTATTGCTGAACAGAAGATGATAGGCGATACAAAACTAGACTGGGGAAAAACTAACATAAAGCTCACCAAGGAACACAGGGAAATCCACGCAGCATGAGGGAGAACGCGACACAGAACTGAGGGAGACGCAGACATAAATACACAGAGGGTTAAGGAGGGAAGTGGGAGCACACGGGGAACACAGGTGACACTGATAATCATAACAAGACACGGCAGGAGTGAACACAACACTAACGGGAGACGGGCAAAGTAAAACAGGAAGTACAGAGGTTCAGACAGGAGGAGAGAGAGCACGGGGAGAACACAGACATAACGGGCTGGGGAAAACATAGAATAAAACACAAAGAGAGACGAGGGCTCATAAATACACAGAGGGGCACACAGGGGGTAAGAGTCACGAAGGGAAAACACTTAGGGAACAACACAACAGGGCAACTCAGGAAACATGGCCTAAGGAACGAAATACAAAAATACAAGGAACTAAGAATACTGGGCCCACATGGCCCAGGACCATGACAGTATCAGGTTGAGTTAAAAAGTTAGAAAAAAAACACACACACACACAGACAAAATATTCAACTGTTTTAGCCTCCTACATATGGACATCACATTTTTGGGTTGTCTACCAAAATACAAAATTTGGCTCTTCAAGGGCCTGATATCCACTTACAAGGACATTATACTTGCCACTGTTCTATCGAAATTTAAAACGAATGTCCTCATATGTGGATCTTATTTTTCTCAGAAACAAAAATCAGGTATAAAAAAAATCACGTAATTCTTTGTTTTTACATTCATCAGGTCCCAATCAGCCCAAATAGCAAAGATAAAGTAAAAATGCATGCCATAAAAGATTTCGTTTCTTAGGGGGTTAATATGTATAATATAATATGTCCAGTGTTCACTGAAAATGTGTTATTAGCACACTTGTTTTGCTTTACTTTCTTTCTTTCGACTTCGGTTTGTTTTGTTTTTCTTCTTTTGGCCCGCAATAATTAGTAAAATCGTGGAGGCAAAAATAAAAGAATAGTTTGAAATAATCTTCTAAGTTTATTTTGTTTTTTGTTATTAGAATACACTTAAATGCCACTTTGTACGCAAGTCTTGGTGTTACGGAAGACTAATGCGCTCATAAATAATAACAATGTGGCATTAATACCTTGCTGGTTCAGATCTGAGCCAGAACATCGTGCCACTCTCTCGCGCATTAATAATAATTTTTTTTTAAAAAGCTACGTGCATAAGTTACTTGTGGAGCCTGTTCGTTACTCCCAGGTCACCGACAGAGAAGCTTTTTGTTTGCATTTTAATTGGTTTGCAACACTCAGTGTCTTCCCCACGCTCTAGCTGATGTTAATTCGCACTTTTATGGTCACCGGTGGGGGTGAGAAACCGTAGCGAAACGTTATCGACCGTGGTCCCCGGCAAGCAGCAAATCCCTCCGGCGCGACAGCTGATCGAGAGGAGTTACCTCGGATCACCCAGCGACATCAGCAGCGGCCTCCATTTTAACTTCGACACCGAGCCGTACCTCACGTGTCCTGGGCTGTCTCTCTCACATGACCCGAGTGTTTGTTCCCGTGATCAGCACTTCCATCTCCGTCTGTGACACCGAATATCACTTTTTATTTCAACACTGATGGATATGCTTGAACAGAGTCTGGACACCGCAAGGTAACTCGGTCAAAATGGCTAACTGAAAGAAGCTAGCCGCAACATGCTATTTCACACAGCTAGTTTACGACGCTAACCAAGGCCTTACTTATAAAGTGTTGTCAAAACGAATTTAATGTGTAGACTACAGCTAAGTTAGCAACACAGGTGGACAACTCTTTAAGCGGTATAACTTGGTTATATCCAAGAATAGTAGTGTTCATAGTTAACAGCTAAGAGAGCTTAAGCTAGCTTTTAAAACAAATAACTATTCTCAGCCACTCTTGGTAAACCAAGGGCAGTTGCTGTGCTGTGTTTTTCATTATAATTGTCCTGCTGGCTGACTGACTTCCCAGACATCACTTGCCACCCCTTACGGTGAAGTGGAGGGTCAGTTATTACTTTCATTTAATACATTGATATATAATTTTCACAAACATTAGCTGGTTGCGTAGCTTCTAACAACTGAGGTATTTCTGTATCCGCTTTGCAGCCAAGAAAAACAAGAAGAGGAGGTTGTCCAGGGATCTGAAGGTAAGGATTTATTTACTAAGCGGTCTTTGATCACACTGTAGTTTTGTGTGCGTACACAATACTTTATAAAAAAAAAAAGAGCCACAAGCTCTTTCCTCAGTACACTTGCTTTTCTTTATGTGCTGCAACATTGAGCTTCGTTATTTGCAGCTACACTCGGGGCTTGTTAGCTGTTTAGTTACTTTTTCCATTCTAACTCCTGTTTCTTTATCCCCCTTTTCCCTTGAAGACGGAACAGGAGAAGAGCAGACAGCTGTTACAATAGCTAGTGTACCTCAGGCTGCAACATTTGGTGACCATAACATACAATATCAGTTCCGCACCGAGGGTGGGCAGGTAAGTAGTTAATGGATGGAAGTGTGGACACTACTGATTGTTGCTGTTTAATACCCATTTCAGAAAGCGTCTAAGTGTTCCTAATTGCATAAGGGCCTAGACAGTTAGAATAAATTGCCTCTGTTTAGCACTTATGAGAGTACACAAACAGCACAGAGTGGATAAATGTCCATGGGGTGTTTGTGCAGCACGATAATTACCAACTGAGAACTCTCAGCTGCATATTGATGGAGGTGGTTGAAAAGATGCTTGGACATATGGCAAACAACAGTGAGTGATTATATATGTTGAAGAACCATACTCCCGACGACAGTCCTTAATGTTTAGGCTTACATTTTCTTTTTATCTGATTGTTTTTCTTTTTCTGTGTGCTTTGACACCCTCCTCTATTACAAAGTCAGGAGGAAAGCACTCAGTAAATTCCCTGAAGGTATCAATGTTTATAGTCTTTTTTTATAGCCTCAAAATTGACTGTTGACCTTTGTACAAAAGTGTCTCCTTCCTGTTCACTATGTGGTTTTCACACCACTGTTGGTCAGTGGTAAACAATGGGTCAGTAATGCCAGCATATACACTAAAAAAAGGTATTGTGACATTCATGTTGGTTTACCCTTACTGGGTGGTTTGCGCTGGAGGAAATTGAGTCAGTGATCCATGTGGTTCAGGCATAAACAAGACTAGTGTGAGCAATCATGTGATTTCAGTCTGGTCTGGGATTGGCATGAGACTGCTGTCACATGTCAGTCAGGAGGAAAGTCACATGATAGAGGGATACAAATACTGATTCTTCGAACAAACAAGCTCATTTTCCTTGCTATTTAAAATTAAATCAGGCGCATTCTGAAGCGTAAGCATATTGTGGGATGGTGAGATCAATGCACAAGTGAGGTTAGTACTGTAGTGTCAGGATACTAGGCTGAGCAGTACGGAAGCAACAGATATGATAAACAAATCAACAAGTCAGGTAAGGTGCTGTTTTATACACGGTATGATTGAATAATGCAAAAAAAAAAATACATAGAGTAAGGATATAAATGGAGAAGCAACTAGTTGCTCTCTTTGTTTTCTTCTTATTCTCTCTTTTTACCCAAATTTGTTTTTCGTCTGTGCAGGTGACGTATCGTGTTGTCCAGGTGACTGACCAACACCTTGATGGAAGAGATGATGCAGGAGGAGCAGTGAGCGTTGTCTCAACAGCTGCATTCACCGGGGCTCCTCAAGCTGTGGCACAGGTATCAAAATTTTACACTTTTGACTGGACCAAAGGGAAACCACTAGTAGTTTAAACCGTTTTTTAAAGCTTGCTTTCTTTATTTACGTGTTAAAGGATAAGGTGGAAGTTAATTTCTGCGTATTTTCATTTGCAACAGTCTCACTGAAAACAACTAAAACCAGTGTTATTCTAATTTCTTTTGTTTCTTTGTACACGCTTGTCATGTTTTAAAACATCAAGTTTACAAATACTGTTAAAGACATGAAATATATCATGGATCAGTATATACATCTATTGGCTGAAAAGTAGGTATATGAAGTTATTACTGTCTCAGTAATATTATTTTAGCTATAAATTATGTCTGACAGTGCAGAGTGTGGCTGTAAGTAAGGCACACAGCCATGCTCTTGTGTTGGGTCATGTTTTTTTTTTTTTTTCCCGCTTTATGTAATGTTTTATGCAGACCAACACTAACAAAGATTGCTGTCTATGAGTGAAACAAGATGGTGTAACCAGTTTTTGGTTTCAAGCTGGTAAAATAGTATCAACTTGCAGAAAGGTGTGTTGTTTTGGTTACTCCTAAAAACAATTATGCTTATTAGCAAATTGTGAACTGTTGTGAGTACTTTTGAGTACACAGATAAAGCTTTTTGCTTTATCTGTATATATAATTCAAAAACGTAAAGTTTAAAAAAAAAACGGTGTTGTATATCTATTATTATCAGTTATTCTCACCAGTTTTCCATATCACATCATCTCTACTTCACTGATTCACTGAAATTGCAGCAGCGGGTGTAATTTCTCTAAGCTTGCCAAGATGGAAAAATAGTCTAAAGAGTGAATTGTGTGCCCGAATATAATATCTAGTCAACACAAAGTGAGTCACATAGGTGTATAGTTTCAATGTGTGTAGTGCCAATAGTTGTTGCACAAGAACTGCAGTAACAGTCGGAGCACAGTTTGAGCTAAAAATATGCAATTTTTCTAGCAAGAACAGACCAAATTTGTTTTCATTAGTGCTATACTGATGGCTTTACTGACCTTGCTATTATCCCTGCTAACAAGATCACTGCTGCTTCTTTGCCTCCCTTTATCCTAGCTGTCAAATGGAACTGTGTCTTGCTTGGGGGGGTTTAGCAGGGATACCAGTATTGAGTCTGACAGAGGATGAGGTGTGCGTTTACCTGCTGTGACTGCTCCATTGCTGCTTGTTCATGGCTCTCCTCTGTCTCTCTCTTATCTGTCACAGGCTGTGATCCAGAACCCTTTCAGTAATGGAGGAAGCCCAGCAGGAGAGGCAGTGGGAGGGGAGACCCGCTTCGCTTACTTCCCCGCAACTGCGGTGAGCGACGGGACTGTGTCTGTGCAGGCCGCCACGGACCCCACACTCACACAGGCAGGGGGTGAGTCAGTTCTCACACCTAATTTGGGCTGGGGCTTATCACAGTGCTGCAGAGCTAATTAAGCTATTATTTTCAGTGACAAACAGAAGTGTGTTTTGAAGTACCTTAAGGAGAGAATAGCTGTCCTTTTTTTTTTTTTTTTATTAGTGAAACACGATCCTGACAGTTTGAGCTGATAACAAAGAAATCAGGGCCATTTACAGCAGATACAAAGAATAAGCAATATATCTAATCCCTCCCTGTTGAGATAAATTATCTATGCTGAGCCTCTAAATATCAATATTTTCATTCTCTATGTAGCTTTTATAAATAGATTTCCTCACCAGCTTGGGTGACTAACCCACGAATCCCACTGGTGGTGCTTTATATGACAAAATTGGGTGAAGTAATACATGTTCAATTCATATTTACATATGTTCACTAACATATATTTGGTGAGGAAGAAGCAAAGCAATCCAAAGATGATAATGACAATTGCACTTGCTTTTATTTATATATATATATATATATATATATTTTTTTTTTACACATGATAAACCTAAATATGTGTTGCAGAATCAATTTGCTCTGTGATTCCTTCCCCCCCATTTGGATATTTTTGATCAGTAAGTTATTTTAAAATATAATTTATGATGCTGGAGAACGCAGTTTTCTCCAACTGTGAATCAGCAATTTTCAAGGGTCATTAGATCTTTATTAAAGTTGTAATAATTATGAGAAATATTTTAAATTGCACATACCCAGCAGCTCATTTTAATCTGTTTCAGATTCCTAACTTGGTAATGTGATGGAAACATTTTTTGCCATGACTAGAGTTTGCCTCCTCCAAGTCAAATATTATCAGACGCCAAAATTAAATTTGCCATGCTTACCATGTTTACTTGTTTACTTCATGTGACATGTCTTCCTATTCTGCTTCTCTTCCTCTTTCCTACCATATGCCATCATCTGGCTGTACTACCCGTCCTTGTGGTTTTATGCTGGTTGTCCAGGTCAGGCTATCATTGGCTGAAGCTGTGTTCGCTGAGCGCTGTAAGTGCTCAGTTGACCTAGAGAACAAGATCTAGGCTTTAATGCCTTTTTTTTTTTAAACTAAAAAATAAACAAAACAAAAAACTGCCATCTACCTATTATGGATTATTCCGCTAGAACTAGCAAGAACACTGTTACTGCTGGCTGGCAGTTGACTGTTGGATGGTCATTATTTGTCTTCAGGATTGTTATGAAAGAGTCGAACATTGTGGGTCTCTAAGGATTTTATGTAGGAGAATGTACAGCCTGGACAGGAGTTATTGTAGGAACTTGTAATTCATCACCCAGTGTTCCTGCTGCTGGCGGTGCTTCTTGCTGTCATTTTGGCCCAGACTTGGGGTCTAAAAATGCTTGAAACTGGGATTCAACGTATCTCCAACATAAATCTATAGACCCAAGGCTGAAAGAGACAGTTCAAGTGCCACATTTAAGATTTTAGCCCTATACCTCATACGATATCATATTGTCCACAATAATTTTGGTATAACTATTTGCGATACATAAAAGTGTCTCGTCTTGATAAATATAGCATTTATGTTTGCTAGGGTACACAACAAGTCCAAGCATGTCTTAGACTGAGAACTACATGTTAGCCTCCAGTGATGATTTAGTGACCAATGCTTTGCAAAATACACAAGAAAACAGTTCACCCTAAAAGTAGAAACAGCAAATTTGTTTCACCACTTGAAGCAAAGGGCATACAACCAGGCTATGAAGAAGATGCTAGCTGACACAAAAATAAACAAATGCAGCTATTACTCTAGTTGCATTTGGTATGACTGGAAAAGCAAGCATTGCATGAAAATTACTCATGTGTTACATGGTAGAAAAGTAGGGCACTAAGCAGTTGTTTAAAAAGCTCCAAGCAAAATCCAAAATTCTGGATAAAAAATATTGTTAAATTTCAATTTTATTATGTGCTCTTAACTAAAAATGTAAATCTGTTTTTGTGCGTTGGAAGAAAAATACCACAAAAACAATTAAATGTAACTCTCGCTCATTGTCTCACTTACCACTAATACGTATAATAAATTACAGCTTTGTAATTTAATAAACTGGAATTACACAGTTCCACAAAAACAATTAAGTGTAACAGTGCAGGCTGCTAAAGTGTGGCTGGTTTAAGTTGCTTTTTTGTTAAACTAAAATGTTAGACAGTTATATTTTATTTTACCTAAAAGGAAAAAAGCGTGGAGAATTCCCTTCATTTTGTTTGCACTAATAAATGCTGCTGCCTGCAAGCTGCAATCACCAATAAAATGTTCAATATTTTTCTTCTGTGTCATCAAAAATAACATTTCCTTGAACTACTGTGATATAATTTTGAGACTACATCACCCACCCCTAATATCCAATGTGACCTTACATTATGCATTGTTTGTGTCTTCTTGAGAGAGATGGATACTTTGGACACATAGAAATAAGACAATATTTTGCTGACTATAACATACATATGGATGTATGTAGTAGTTTGTGGCAGCAAAACTACACAAACAAGTAGCAGGCACATGGCACTGAAACTTTCATAGTAAAAGAACAAAAAATGATTTACTTTTTTCTGTTATTTTGTAATCCAACTCATAAACATGATTAAAAAACACAAAAATGAAATGAGTTTAAAACCCCACCTGAGCTCAGTCACGCTCCAGTAAAACACCTATGTAGAGGCACATCTGGGGTCACACAAGGTCATTGCATTGATTCCTTAAATCATTAGGTTTCTTTGATGTAGCTCATCCATTGCTAATTACAGACATAGCTTGTCAAGCTCATGCAGCACATCCACACACACACTGCTTTTCTCTCTCGTTGAGCATTGTGTGTCTACTTCCATCACATGACTTAAACCCACAGAAGTCAGATACCCTTAAGGCCATATCAGTTGATGCACCTCAGCTGTAACTTGTATAATAGGCTCGGCTAGGTGCAGCTTTAAGAGTGAGATTGGAGCCAAAGTGTTAATGCAGTTTGATATAAAAAGCAAAGCACTTAATGTGCATTGAGCATCTTAAAACATTAAGACGTGGCCTCATTCAGAGGGAGCATCTGCAGTCTGCTTTAGCAGCAGATTGGAAAGCCAGAGTGCCTGGTTAAAAGACTGAATGTACCTTGCTGTTTTCATCTGAGAAATACTGATTTTCTTGTGTGTTTTCTGTTAGTGACTGATTCTGCGTTTTAGTCCTTGATCACATTCTTTGAAATAGAAATAACTACAGGCTGAATGTCTGTGTCAAGACCTGTTATTTGGGAAGGTTTTCTGTGAGAGGACCTTCATTTTTTGTGGATAGTTTTTGTTTTTGTTTTTTTTGTGGCAGAAAATTGTGTTGCTCATTTTGTTTGTCAGGCCAGGTCTGCCATCTTGCTGACCCAGATGACAAGATTAGGTGGCTTAAGATAAAATAAGTGGATTTATTTCTTGATGATGTTTTGGCTCTTGAATGAATATGGTATGGATGAGTAGTGTTAGTAGAATATTCTTCTGTCTACATCTTGATTGTACATGAGAGTTGAGCCTGTTTCTACACAGTTGGCACAGTTGCATCCTTACAAGAAATTTCGGGGTTCCACTTTGCTAGTTGGCTTAAGGATTTCTGTGTTATTTTATCGTTGTGCCAGATGTGGCTTTTCTCTACTTTCCTCCCACAGTTTAATGACATGCACGTTAGGTCAGTCGGTGATTCTGAATCAGTCGTAGGTGTGCATGTGAGTTTAAATGGTTGCCTGGCTCTTTGTGTTAGCCCTGTGTTGAGCTGGCAACTTGTCCCTGCCTGTTGTCCAATTTCAGCTGGGACAAGCTCCAGCCACCTTCCCCTGGATCCTCGTTGGATAAGCACTTAAAAAATTTAATGAATCAAGTCAGTCTTCTGTGAAATGTTGAGCTGTCTTACTCTTCATTGTTGACTGATTACACCTGTGCCTTCCACAGGTCAGTTTTATGTGATGATGACCCCTCCTGATGTCATTCAGACAGGCACACCACGAACCATTGCCCCACGAACACAGCCATACCCTGCGTAAGTATCATCTCTGTCATCTGCTGTTTATGTGATGGAAACAATATTGCCAGTGCAGCTTGAGACACATAAAACTAGGCATGTTTTAATTTCAGTGGAGTTTAAAAGTAGATTTAATGACAAAAGCTGTTAAATACATCTAATATCATAATAATAAAGTTACTATGATAGGTTTCAGTTAATTTTGATAAGGGCTTTACGCATTTATTGCAGCAATAAATGATTTGTGTTTAGCAGTGTGGCTCTGCTCTCTTAATGCTTCAGAGTGCATCTCTACAAAACACATCCTTTCAAGAAATGGTATCCATCAGAGTCTGAATTAGTACTGTCATAACAACGAGGGCATAGATTATCATTAAAAGATAAATATAACAGCAATATAAAAAAAATTGTTGCACTTTTTCAAAAAGCCTCTAAGATTGTGATGCATTGAAAAGGCAATAAAGTCTTATTTAACATAGCAAGATGTTCATTTTGTGAATTATCATTCCTGTTTTAAGGTATACAGTAAAGCAGTGTATGTTTCAACCGTGTGACTAAAAAGGGTTGCTGCTGTGTTGGTTTTGGAGTCAGATCTACCCCTTTCTCATACATCTAGTTTCAAAAAGCCAAGATATTGATCCGCAAAATGCTCGAATCAAGGTGGCAGAACAGAAGCTAAAAAATGAAAGGGTGAATATGTCGTAATAAGCCGTTTAAAATAGTTTCCTAAATTCAGAGTTTAAATGAGATGTATTTTCAAAATCAGTATTTAGCACGCTATAACTGTAACTGCTAATGCAAGAGGGGAGTGTAGAAGTAGAGGGGGTTAAACTGCAATGCAGCAGATTGGAATGATGTATTAGTAGTAATCTATCTGAGCAAAAGAGAATTGTCTCATATGAATGAATGTTCTATTCAAACATGACTGAAAGACTACTGTGACGTCCATTTGAACAACTGCAAGGCTCAAATTTCTCAGCCTTGCTGCCACTGCTGTTTTCTTTTACTCAAGGCTGTTTTTCTGCCCAGGTAATCTCTCTTGTGTTCACCCCGAGTTCATGGTTATGATTGATTTTTAAGGATTTCTTTTTTTCTTTTTTTAGCACATGGTAGCCACACATCTTTTTTTTTTTCTTTTTTTTTTAACCTTTCGAACTCTCATACTGTTTATCGCTAAAATTCACAACGTGCATTATTCTAATCATGCATCAAAGGGATCCATCTCAGACTCTCCAACTGTTAGCCACATGCTGGTGATTGCTGTTATTAAGATCATCAGCAGGCTCACCTGAGCAAAGTGTTTTAATTTTAATTGCATGCGAACCAAGCTGGTTTTGGCCTACTACTGATTTTTATTCAGAAAAGGGAATTTAAACAAGCTTTATTTATTTATTTCATGGTTCATTTGAGTGCCAAAACACACCGGCACAAGAGCCATAGCCCTGTGAGATTCAAGGCTCATGAATGTCGGCTAGGTTTTGTTTTTTTGTTTTGTTTTGTTTTTTTTGTACCCTGTTTGGTACGAGCCAGTTTTTTGCCTGGTTGGTCACTTAAAAATTAACACATGACCCAATTTCAAATTGAGTTAGCTCCGAACCTAAGTGAATATTCCTCTGATTTCATCCAGGCCTATACTTAACCTTTAACTCGTGAAAGTGATGGGATTGTGGTCAATCAGATAACACTGCTATAAGGAGAATAGCAACCAGGATACAGCACTTTATCTTCTATTTATCTTCTATCTAAGCTGTTTTTTTTACATTTCATTTCTCATTTATTTATTTATGTGTTTATTTATTTATTTTTCCAAGAACTAGAGATTATTTTTTTGTTCTTCTGTTCAGGACACATTTAAGGGGAGTTGTGACTTATTTGTACATGAATAATTTATGATTTTCAGTGACTTCAAATAGAATTATATTTACATGTAAAGTGATGAACCGTGACGTTTTCGTTGGCATGTGAGCAAAGTGAATGAAAACTACCCAACCTATCTGCCATTCACAGAGATGAAAACGAGCTGCTGCAACATGAAGTTTTAAACTGGTGAGGACAGTTTCCACATTTCTCCCCACTTACAGCAAATGAACTAATCAAATTAGATCACAAGAAGCAAAGAAGCACACAAACCTCTGCCCTTCACTTTTCTCCACCCCTCCCTTCCTCCCTGGTGATTCTCCCTGCTCTTGATGTGTGAGACACAGATGTAGCAATTTTTCAGTGCTGACCCTGATCCATTGTTGTTAGTACTGCTTGTGGCAAATGTATTTTTCCATTAGGACCTAGAAATCAGGTCATTGTTCTCCATCTGGAAACAAATGGCTCACTCCACACTTTTATTTTAGTATAATTTTCAAAGTGTCCTTTGTTGTAGCCATTTGAGTTTGGTTCTCTTTCAGCCTAGTTTTAAAGTTGGTCATAAAACTATATGGACAGCATTTGCTCTTTAAGTGCATTTTGTTGATATGACAGGGCTATTGAGATAAATTGAGCCAATGGAAGCCATGTGCTTTCACTTGGAACATCTACTTTCAAAATAAGTAGTTATTTGTGACTAACTAGCTAATAATCACAAATTTTTGTGCTCATTTTTTTGAGACAATGACAGTAATATACACAGGATCTTTTTTTTTTTTTTTTTTTTTTAATGTAATTATTATTATTTTATTTTTTTTAGAATTATTTTTCTGAACTCATCCATCGAGGTGATCTGAATCTCAGCCTGCAGTCTCTTGTTTTTCACTGTGTAATTTAATGAAATATTGTCAAGGCCATGGCTTGGTGACATAAAAGCAAAACTTTGGAAGAGGGTGGAGAGTGGAGGTGCATTGGTAAATGATTACATTTGTCATTTTAAAGATCAATAAAAAATTGTGCAGACGTTTTTTGTTTTATACATGCTGTATTCAACATATGGAAAGTCTTCTACCAGAGGAAACGTACTCATAATTTTTGGGGTTTCTCTGGCAGCCTTTACTCTCGGGGGCACTTAAAAGAGGTGTGCAGGGAAAAAACATTCCTCTAGGCATGTACATTTAGTTATTCAAACCGCCATCCACATATTTTAACACTTTGCCTAAAAGTACTGTTTGGCTGCTGAATCCATTATACAGCTGAAATCTCATTAAGATGTGTTGAGATACATGTGAGAGAGCCGTTTGGCTTAGCTGACTATCTCAAACGAAGCTATCAGCAGTCAAGTTGTGTTGATTGGACACAAATTCTCTGCAGTAGACTAGAAAAGATTTGTTTTAAGGCAGACAATGAAGACAAACAACCTCATAGGTCATTTATTACGTCACACAAATTGCAGGCAAAATTGCAGTGGCAATAAGGAGTAGTTTAATTTATTCTCAGAATTTTGTAGTCCCCGGTGTTCAATTAGTGAAACCAACACTTGGTTGTACAGCTATCAACCACAGCTTTAAACCTAGTTGAAAGGAATAACATTGATTACCTTTTTATAATGTAATGCTCTGTCAGGACATCCCGGGTCCTGCCTTTTATGTGGCAGGTGCCCTCAGTGTACACTAGACCACATTTGATTATGTGTGAGTGTGTTATTGGTCTCTTCATGCCATGGTGGGTGGTATGATAAGTCTCCTTGTCACGTCTCTGAGACTTAATTAACTGAATCCTGGGGGAGGTTGCAAAGACAAGAGACAGTTGTGTCATTAGGTGTACACCCCAACTTCAGTAAGCAGCATCTGGTTTTCTACAGTGTTGTAATTTTACAGCATAATAAAGCATTGCACTTCCTCCAGGCCACACCTGGGAAGAGGACAGCCAGCTAAAGTAAGGAGGCTAGCTGATTCTCAGTATTCCAGACAAGGCAGCTTGGCTCAAGGCTGCAGGCGTCAGGACTGCATATGTGACCTCATAGGGCTGTGCATCATTTAATATTTCTACCAAAGGCACTAACCATCTTCAGAGGCTCATTTTAAATGGCAATAACAATAGGCTTGAATTTAAAGATAACAGTGAAGAATGGTTTTTAATAGGCAAAGGATTTGGAGGATTGGATTGGATTTGTGTCCGATTGTATGGAGCGCAGAGATGGGAGATATTGTAGTGCATGAAAAGTGTTTTATTTCCTGTCTATCTGCAGGAAAATGGATGGACCCCGAACACCAAGAGATGAAAGGAGAAGAGCACAACATAATGAAGGTGGGTAATTAGTCATGATTGTGGCTTTTGATTTCATCAGACAGTCTTAACACAATGCCGTGTGGTGCCTAAATGGAACATTTTTTGATGAAAGAAAATCACTAAGCCCTCACAAAATATTCTGTTAAGAGTAAAAAAAAAAAACAGCATATAATTTTGACCAGCCACTAGAGGTTGCTGTTGAGCTGTCAAAATCAGTCAGGAATGTCGGTACTGACGAGATCCGGCAGATGAAAACCTTGTTTTGTAAATCAGAATGACCTGTGATCTTTTACTGTAGCTTAAATTAGAAATCTGGAAATGTGGCTTGTATGCATATACTCCTTTTAAAAACAGTTCTTCTTTCATCTCTGTTCATCAGTCGAAAGACGGCGAAGAGACAAGATCAACAACTGGATTGTCACACTTTCCAAGATTATCCCAGACTGCAGTATGGATAGCACCAAAACCGGAGCAGTAAGCAGTTTGTTTGTCTTTTAAATTTGCGCTTGACTCATTAATACTCTATAAAAATTATATTTATCACAATAATTATATTTCTTTTTTTTAAAAAAAAACTGTGACAATGCCTCTGTATTTATAGAGCAAAGGAGGCATCCTGTCTAAAGCTTGTGACTATATTCGTGAGCTGAGGCAAAGCAACCAGAGGCTGCAAGAGAGTTTGAAGGAAGTGGAGAGGATACAAATGGACAATGAGTTGTGCAGACAGCAGGTATGAATATCAGCCTTTGCTCTAGGCTGCAAATGGGGCATCAAGCGAAGTTTCCGTGACTTTGGTAATGTGTAAAGAAGGGCTATGAATGATAATTCAGAGTCCTCCTTTGAGGTGGTTGGGTGTAGCAGATAAATAAACTTGCGCATAATAAGGCCGGCATAGTGGGCTTCATATGTGGCTGTGAAGATTGCCACTGCATTGAATAGATTAGTTTGCTTTATAATTCAATGCAACATTCTTTCACTTAAGTCTCAGAAGCATGAAATCCACCTAGCCCCATATGCATCTTCATTTCTCTGAAACAAACCCCCTGAGACTTCAGGCTGCATAGCTGATCATCACAGCCTGACAAAGTGGATCAAAGAATTTGCACTCAGATAATGAGAAGTGTTACCTGAAATCAGTGCTTTGAGAGACTGTGGGAATAATATACACAGGGGTTGTGTGAGAACTAAGTGCATGCTAATGCACTCAAAAGTATTGTGAAATCTTGCAGCTCTGAGTCTCTTGCTTGAATCTTGGGTCTGCAAGCGATTCAGTGATATATTCTTATTCAGATGCTCAAAGCTGAATATCCTTCCTCAGTCCCTCAGTGGGGAGGCAATGAATTCAGGATTCGCCCAGGGGAAATGTAGCAGAGATGACATACCTCAAGATTTGATAATCCAGTTGGTTGTGGGCATCAGTGTTTTACAGGGTCTACACACGCTGCTCTCTAATCTCAGGGATTGCATAGTCCTGTGTATACATTAGTCAGCTCTTAGTTTTCAAAGGAAAAAGTTTGGTCAGTAAAGTTAAGGCTGTATTTTGCTGTGGAGAATGTTGTGGATGATGCATTTTTTTCTTCTTTGGTTTAAGATTGAAGAGCTGAAAAATGAAAACGCATTGCTCCGAGCGCAACTCCAGCAGCACGGCATCGAAATGGTTGGAGAAACGCCACCACAGTGAATGAAACCAAAAGAGCAGCGCAGGGCACACCCACTCAGACATATAACTGACACAGTGGGAAACAACGCAAGAAAAAAAAAACGAGAGACTTTATGGAGAATCACTTTCTTTTTAGTGAATGCATCCTCCCCTGGGTTCCCAGGTTGTGAACCCTTCACTAGCCGATTTTGGCTGCACTTGACTTTTCCAATCGTATTGAGATAACCACCCGCTGCAGCTGAGTAGAAATGTGCTCCAAGAAAAGATGCCCACTCACCTTTATCAGGGTGCTTTACTGTAGGACTAGCTATGAAAGAGACCCTCTGCTGCCCTTCTTTATTTGTATTTATGTAGCTTCATTCATGGACTACGATGTTTGGCAATTATTTCTTTCCTTCCCAAACCCTTTCCCTCGTTATTAATTTTGACTTACTTCATGCTTTTATTCTGTTTGTGTTTTTGAGTTCTGTATTAATATTTTGTTTTTAGCCCCTTTAATTTATTAGTCTGTTTGCTGACAGAAGCCTTGATGGAGACCCGTTACGATGAAATTTATGCATCCAGTGAAGCCGACATCAAAGTATGAAAAACATGATTCTACAGACAGAAATAATGTGACACACATAGCTTACCTAGACCCAAAGACAAACAAGAATCTGTGCTTGCTGATGATTCTGGGCTGATTTATGTAAATATGGCCTCTCATGTTTTAATACAGATGTTACAGAATGTTAAAGCAGATTATCTCTGGGAGTAAACAATCAATAACTCATTAGTTCCATGCTGGCAATTGTCAAAACAATTACAACAAAGTGTGTGCAATCTATGAAGTTCAGTTTGCTGAGGCTAAAATGTGGTTTACTTGAAGTGTTGGGCATTTGCTGGTGAAGTGGTATTTAAATACAAAGTGAAATGTTAGAATGTGGAACATGCAGACATGTCAAACTTCATGTTGTGGAGAGGTGAGCGGGGCAAATCCCAACTTTTGCCACATATTTAGGTACTGTGGGTTTTGTTTTCATCCTTTGTTGGGTGACTTACCTGTGTCCCAGTACATGCAAGAATAATCCCCATGTTTCATTTCAAGCTGTTTGCTCTATTTTGGTATTGCAACACTTCAAATGGAGCTCAACGCACAAGGGGGTGGGGGGCACCCTGGAGAGCAGTGCTCAAAGACTTTGCTCACTATAGAAAATGAGTACACGGAAATTCTGTGTTGCAGTTCTTAGTTGAGCATGACTCATTCTCTACGAAAAGACTAAATAGTTTGCATGCGGGTAACTTGGAAACGATCTTACATATTTCTCCACCCACGCAGGCAAACAATAAGTAAACTGTAATTGGTTGTACAAACAGCAAAAGGCAACATTAATGTTGCTGAAGGTTTTGTGAATGAATATAAATGATGTGTTTTGGGTTTTTTTTTGTTTTTTTTGTTTTTTTTGTTTTTTTCCCCACTTGGGAAAATGTGAGTGGAAGAAAGATGTCAAACTTCACTTAATAGAGCACGATTGCTTCTCCTTGTATCAACAGCTCAGGATCCAGCAAAGAAAAACCAACACTCAGACCCCTGGCAACATTGGCTATCACATTTTAATATCTCAGACTTGCTTGTGCTTTTAAAAGTGCTGTTCTGCTGCAACAACTGGATTCAAACCTGGGCGATATAGTGCAAGTGTCTGGTCTATCAAATGAGGCTCCTAGCCAAAGTCGAATGATAGATGTTTTGCAGTAGATTTTTTTTTTCTTTACACCTCAGTGAGGAGAGACGTGAATGTGAAGAAATGAGTACTGCTTAAAAGATGGTTGATCAGAAATCAAAGGTCATTCGTGGCTAACTTTTTTTTTTTCTTGCATTTCTTTTTTTGAAATGGCAAAAGGAAGAAAAAATCCTCTTTTCCTCTGTGTAGCAGCCTCACTGTTCTCAGGTTAGAGACATGTTTTCTAAGCAAAATGGTGGAAAATAAAACTTTCACAATCTAAACATCTTTGTCTGTGGATCATCGTTTACCAGATCTTGGGAAAAGCTGAATATATATTTTTATTTCCATCCGCCCAGTAGCATTGCATATTATTATATACATTATTATAAGATTCATTGTAATTTAAGACACTGATTTCCCTTTACCTTTTATTCTTAAATACATTTGCTCTAATTAAACCTAATCATCCCATTGATGTGTTAAAATTCAATGAAAACTAACCTGATTATGACTGTAAAATAAGTTCAATCCTTCTTTTTTTTTTCTTTTTCTTTTTTTAAAATTATCTAGAATTACTTGTCCCTAACATAGACATAGTAGGCTATCATTTTTGGCTATCAAATCAATAAGTCAACACAGTTTACATAAAAGAGTGGGTGTGACCTGTAGGAAACAGCCGGGTCTACACGCAGCCGAGTGGGATATTTAATATTTTAATGAAGTAAAATGAAAACGGCTTCAAACTAAAATCAGCACGACTGCTACGGGAAAAGCAGCTGTATAGGTTTTAAAATGTGGTACACTATGTTTGGACAAAAAAAATTGCTGTGGTTTGTTTAGCTTTGACAGCGCTATATTTATAAAGTCTATGTTGAGCCAGGAAGAAAAGCCAGCAAAAATACTGACTGTGCAAATGAAGCGGCCTATCACTATCACAGGAGGACCACAACCATGTATTTAGTTAAATTAGTGTGCAACTTGAATAAAAGGTATTTGTGTGAGATGTAAGGCAATTTTAGCTGGTTTGTTTTAGATGCAACCCTGATGGTGTTAAACAGCCGGAGAGCTGCTGATTCATAGTACACACCCCAAGCCTGTTTAGTGTGCTTTCTTCCAAATGATTAATATACAATGTGCATGTCTCACCATGCATGCAGCCTGTTGCTCCTATTATTTTTTTCTTTAATCTCTACTCTTTGAACTTTTTAAATTTTGCACTTTCTCAACAGTTTCCCCCTAAGATTAAAGTATTCTGATCTGATCTGATAACAACAAATATCCCACTGGTTTCATAAAGATTTAAGTAATGTTAAGTCCCCATTTATAGAGAGATGGATAGATATTAAGTCTTTTAAATAAATCTTAATACTTAGACAAGTAGAATTTTTTCTTTAATGTGCGATCTCAAACTGCTGCAATACCTTTTTAAAAAAGAAGCTTTCAACATAGCATAAAATAGTGTCATTGATTTGCATTAAAATTTTCCAAAAGGCACAAACAATAAAAACATGCTCCAGACATCCAGTTCCATCACTTGAAAAGCTGAGGCGACACCTAGCAGATAGCTGCTGGTTACAGCTGCCTCCTTTAGCCTGACCATGGCTCTTAACTTTAAACCTTAACTCGTCCATTTTAGGTTTATTAATTCCATGAACGGTTCGCAGCCAAGTGTGAAGCGGTGGGAATGAGAATCAGCACCTCCAAATCTGAGGCCATGGTTCTCAGCCGGAAAAGGATGGAGTTTCCCTTCTGCCCCAAGTGGAGGAGTTCAAGTATCTCGGAGTAGTGACCAAAAGAACGAGATCGCAAATACAAGCGGCGGAAATGGGCTTCCTCCGAAGGGTGGCTGGCCTCTCCCTTAGAGATAGGGTGAGAAGTTCGGACCTTCGGAAGGGGCTCAGAGTAGAGCTGCTGCTCCTCCACATCGAAAGGAGCCAGTTGAGGTGGTTCGGGCATCTGACAAGGATGCCTCCTGGGCGAGGTTTTCCGGGCATGTCCCACTAGGAGGAGGCCCCAAGGCAGACTCAGGACACGCTGGAGAGATTATATCTCTCGGCTGGCCTGGGAACACCTTGTTGTTCCCCTGGACAAGCTGGTGGAGGTGGCTGGGGAGAGGGAGGTCTGGGCTTCTCTGCTTGGGCTGCTGCCCCCGCGACCCGGCCCCGAATTAGCGGAAGAAAATAAATGGATGGATGGATAACTCCATAAAACCTTTTTTTTTTTTTTTGACCAGGCTGTAAAAAGACTATGCTATGAAGTTGGTCGCTTTAACATGGGAGTCTTTAAAGGTTTCATTGCTTTTGGTGCAGTATGGCGGAGCGGCTGTTCGCAATGTGGTTCTAAAGGTTGCTGATGGCTCTAATCTGAGTAATTTTTAAAAGTCGATGTGGTTTTTGCTATATGTGGCTCAACAGTGGAACACTACGTTTCATTTGCCACCAGTTGAGAATCTTGGATTTGACTACCTTTAAAATTTGCTTTTTTCACAGCAGTCTTTGGACATAATTGCAGGAAGAAGCATGGGTGTCCATGATAACCACTGCCTTTCACTTAGATGTGCATGTGGCAGGGATCTGGTCCAGCTCCTGGGCATGTTAGTTAGTAATTTGGGACAATACGTCTTTATTGTTGTGAACAGTTGGCAGGTTGAACTAACACAAAAATGTCTATATTCTCAACAAAACGTGCAGGGTATAGGGTTATATTGTCTTGTCAGTGTGGAACAGAGATACAGTTTTAAATATATTTTCGAATTTTCTCTTGCAAGGATAGAGTTACTATGGGTTACGTGTCCCATGTGTACTCAAATCCACACAATCAACACACTGGTAAGTATTTAGAAGATATAGAGGGCACCTTGGGGGAGAAAGATCAATGATGGATGAAAGCTATATCCAAGCCCTTAGTGAGATTGCGTTGGGCAGGGCTACATTCTGCTGCTCTTAAAAGAGAAGCTGCTATTTTATATAGATAGATAGAGATATATGTAGACTGCTGTTTGCACAGACACAGTAACACATGCACTGAGTATTCACTTGACTGAGAGTATGTGCTAAATTTGATTTGGTTTTGTTTTCAGGCTTGTCAGCTGCCATTTAAACATGCATAGACAACCAAGCAGGCAGGCAGGCGTCTGTGTGTCCCCGTTTCTGTTTGAAGTGGATGATCTCTGATCCCACGTACCTCTCTGATTGGGACATGCGTAGTCTCTCTCCGTCTGTCTGTTTTCCTTCTTCACCCCGAAAGCGTTCTGAATCGAGTCAGGCAAAGCTGCAATAATACTGATTTGGAAAGGAAAATGAAATGACATAAAGACATGTTTCTTTAATAAATGTTATAGGAAGCATGTACCAGGGAGTTCAACCTTCACCTCTAAGACCAGATAAATCACTTAGAATTAATTGATGTATTAATTGGAAGAGGAAACTCTCTCCGCTTTGAGCAATGGATTGTTATTGCCGAAATTGTATTTAATGGATTTGAATCAGTGGTTTAGGTCTGGTCAGTACTCAGTGAATGTCTGCTGCACATTTGCCTGGAGGAAGGGAGTGAAAAAGCCACTTCTATAAAATCCTTTATGTGATTTGGATAAGTCCTTTTTTAATTTTTTCGGTGTGTGTGTGTGTGTGTGTGTGTACACATCTACCAAAGGACACGGTTGAGTGATTTTCATTGAACTCATGCTGGCCAAAACATTCTCCTGGAAAGCCACAGTTTCATGGCCTGCAGGCTTGTCTTACCTTTGTGCTTTTTTAGCTACAGGAGCACACTGTCAGGAGCATGTATTGTCCACTGCCCGAGCTTGTTACACATTCCCCCTCTCTTTGAGGTTATTTGTTGAAAAAGCCTGACAGAAAGAGTCTTATTCCACCTGACATACAATGTGCCTCACACCACACTTACCATCTTTCTTGGTTGTACATTAATAATGACATAGCACCTGTCACACTCATAAGAGAAGTATCAGCACAAAGGTTTGTATTCTGCTGCTGTCATAAATGGAGCATAGTTTTTTTTTGTTTGTTTGTTCGTTTCGCCTTTTTGTGCATCCAGAGTGTCATATTCGACAGTATTTCCAGCACTGATCAAACTGACGCATCAAACTGGTGCACGTGTTGAAAGACACGTGTCTCTGTCTTAAAGCTGTGGGTCATGTAGTTTGGATTGCACCAAACGTATTGTTTGAAGTACCATCACTGGGGATAAACACTGAATATCTCCCTGTCTGGCATCGCCATTTTATCATGGATCTGGTGTTTCTGAGAAACCAAAAATCTCAGTTCAGGAAAAATAAATGTACGGTATATGTAGAGCTCACTGAGTGGATTATACCCTGTGCAAAAGCCAGTTTAACCAAACAAAGATTTAACATCTTTTTAAGCTATAAAATATCATGTATAGATGCTACATTTAAATGAAACACGGTTGACTGGAAAATTATGAGTAAAGCCTTTCACTTTGGCAGACAACCCCAGGTGTGCTTTTACACTGACATGGCAAAAGATGCTTTCCATTATGAGGGAAATGGGGGAAAGGAGTCATCTTCCCACTCTGAAATATCACCATGGTGTAGTTGCTCATGAGATACTAGATGCTGAAAAGCTAATTCATACTTTTTTTTCAAGCAGACTGCAATTATTGTGTTCTTTAGACTTCTATCCAAGACTAAAAGAAATCTCCCCTCGGTGTTAAGCTGGTTTCCCCCCATGTGTTGTATCTGAAGGTACCTCTGAGAGACAAAATCTGTTTGACAAATTAAAACATTTCATAGCTTAAAGTACTTTTTTTTTCTTTGTAATGTTTAGCTTTTTTAGCCCTCTTTTTTGGGGCACATTATGATTTTATAATAGATTTTGAAAATAGATGAAAGGAGACCAGGCAGTAGAGCTGCACAATGACATGCAGCAAGGGTGTACTGAGTGTACAGTTTATAATTTAAATTTTTTCATTCATTGTTTAGTTGAAGTTGCTATGGTAGCATGAATAAGTGCTCTCTTGCCCGTTATTTTTATCTATTAGGACTGGTCTTACTTACTGAAATTTTGGAAGTTCCAGTAGCATATTGTAACCTGCCTCTCACTCCACGCTGACAGGGAAAGTCCCTGCATTGACCAGCAACCCATTAACCTGTACTCCATACTCCTCCCCCCTGAGTGATGTCCCAACACTGGTTCACTCGTGACCCAGTTTTGAGAGAAGACGTATTTAGGGAAATGGTTGACTGCATCGAGGGGCACTGTTTTTGTGTGATGGCTTTGGCAGCTGGCAGATATAATGTATGGATTGTCTTACAGCAGCCTATAAAGCATGTAGGAGCAAGGGGGAGGAGGGGTGACAAATGGATGGGGACAGCAGTAGGGTATGATGATGAAACAGAGACAGACGGGGGCAATGTCCTCGACCGGGGGCAAAGAAACTGGTAGAGTGGCGCCTGCTGAGGTGAATCTGTCCGCCATGCTGGTGCCGGCATTTGTTTGGCAAGTAGATTCCTACTGATAGCCACAGGGACTGCTAACAGACAGGGGCGCCCAGGAAAACAGGACAAAATGTGCACTTGGAAAACTCTGCTATGAATTCTTAAAAAAAACAACTTCAACGTCAGATCTTTAATTTTTCTTTTCTTTTTTTTACACTCTGGGGAAACTGGATATATTACTTTTGTCTTTGTACTGTTAACAAGCGTCAGATCTCGCATCTCACGAGTCATGCTTAGTGAAGCACATCAAATAAAATGACATGTTCATTATTTGAAGACATAACGTGGACTAGATATAGGATTAGAGCCTCTTCTCCTCACACGTGAGCATAAAAGACAAAAATCAAATGCATAGTAAGTGATGAAAATGTGATGATCTTGTAAAAATGATAAAACTATGGATGTGTTCCAACAAATGCGGAGCCATTCGTGGCTGTATTTGTTGACACTGATGTTGTGGTCACCCAAAGCAAGCATGTGGGCCAGCGGGGTTATCAGTAAACGAGACAGACTGACGCAGAGGTCCTGTGACATGTTGTTCCTTAATTGAGTCAGGACGGGCGATTGGAAAGACTTTGAAGGTATAATGAGAATTCAAATGGCCTCTGATTTTTATCAGCCTCCACAGCGCGATCATTTATCAGTTTGTTCCTTTATTTAGCCGTTTTCTTATTTCATTTCCACCATTATTGATTTTTGTGTTTATTCACAGCCTGATGTTCCTGTGGAATAGTTTTCTTCCACTGACTGGTTAATTAATCTGTAGGTGTTTCTCATGGCTTCAGTAGCAAAGGAAGGAATGAGAAATCCGGTTTTCCAACAAAACTGTGAGCAGTCTGCTGTTGTTATTATTATGCCATTAAATAAACATGGTTTTTAATTGTGCACAGTTTGAAATTTATTCAGAAACTATGAGATTGCCAGGAAATGAGAAATGTTTTGAGGAAACAAAAGCAGCTGTTATTTTGTATGTTGGTTCTTAATTATCTGCTCTAAGAATGATGCATGAAAGAATAAAAACTATGACATAGAACAGATGCAGATTAAAATACCAGAAACAATGCAATTCTTTGTTGTCAACACATAATAAACCCCACTACATTATTTTATATTCATCTTTAACTCTTGCATATTGAAACACCTTGACTCTCAAATGGAGCTTTTTAATCCTGGCTACTACTCTCCAGCTCTCAAAGGGATTTAATTTGGTTCAACTGCAGGTTCCTGTGTATTATGCAAAAACTGAACGTGTTGAAAATGAGGGGCTAATTATTCCATTTGAGAGGTTGTAATTACATCCTTTAGACTGAGCAATGGATATTCCAAAGTGGCTCCTTCTCCTTAGTGAAGGATTTCCTGGGTCGAAACAAGTGTGACTCAGTTAGCCATGCAATAGATTGACCTATGCTGTCTAGGCCTTTTGCTGGAGAAAGTACTGTGCTCTTACCAGGGTTCCTCCAGAACAAAAGTCCAATTTACATAATACATATTGCTCTCAGAGATTGTAAAAATAATGGTCTCCAGCAGCGTGTTCATGTGTGGAATTATGTTCTCACAGTGGAAAGTTATTCCCTTAAAAAGTCTGTAGATGATTTCATATCTTTCTCAGACACTGGGACCCCACAATCAAAAATAGATCAGTGAATTTCCCCTAGTATTGCAGAACTACAGTAAGGAGAAATGAAGAGGTCAAAAACTTCCCCATTGGAATTGGGTAACTGTTGCCAGGAAAGGGCTGGGCCTCCAGCAGCGATGAGGCAATACTGAGCCCAACTGTGTATAAAAACCAACACAGTCAGCATACCATCAAACAGGAGAAGGACACGAGCTGACAAGGGTCAGTGAAATATCTAAAGAAATCCACTTGCCCAGGCAATCACCATCCATCACTGGACCTGAAGAATAAATTGAAGGTATTGTGGTGTTCTTCGCTGCACCGGCACCCATGAGAGGGAAGACCCATCAACTCTAATCTTCAAAGGGTAAAACAACTTAACCATTTAAACCCCGACAAAAATGAAGGCATTCAGCATTGCAGTTGCAGTGACACTCGTGCTCGCCTTTATTTGCATTCTGGAGAGCTCTGCCATCCCATTTGCTGGGGTAAGAATTCGTCTTAAACTCACTTCATTTGCTTATTAGATATAAATGTTTTGCCAGGACGCTGAGATGCGCCTCCTCAATGTGCATAATTCATTAACAGGTGCAAGAGCCGGAGGAGGCAGGGAGCAATGACACTCCAGTTGTGGCACATCAAGAGATGTCAGCGGAGTCATCAATGGTATGTTCAATCGACTGAATGAATTAAACCAATTACCAAGAGCAAATTAAAATTTAAGTGGATGCATTTTCCCTGCAGAGTACCTTGGTATATAGAGCGGATGGAGTTGAACACCTTGCTCACGTCTTTTGTCTTTCCCACAGATGCCAAATCACATCAGGCAAAAGCGTCAGAGCCATCTTTCCCTGTGCCGCTGGTGCTGCAATTGCTGCCGAAGCAACAAGGGCTGCGGCTTCTGCTGCAAGTTCTGAGGATTCCCGCAACAGCCACAAAATATTAATTTATTATGCTTATTGACTCTTTCTTAAAGACTTTCTCCGTAGCATTTACTGTGCTATACACATTTTACATAATTTTGAGGAGATGTGAATTATGAAACAGCACCGAAATAGGAGAGCTTCTCTACTGTATTTATTTTATACATTTCAACCATTTTGTGAATTTCTTTTAAAGAGAAAGTCAGATGTGGACATTTCTTTCATTGGAAAAAGTTGATATTTGGCACTGAATAAAGAATACAAATTAAAAGCAGCTGCAAAAATGTTTTCTGTCATTTTTATGGAAATGTTCATCTACAACAGTTAGCAAGAGATTAGGTCTCAGGTTTATGTTATTATTAATCAATATCCTATCCCAATTTTACCTTTTGAGCTTCTACTTTGTTACATTAAATCATTATATCACTAGAAACAGCTGGCATGTTGCATATGCAATGTTTAATACTCACTACACACAACGCACAACTCATACACAATTAACATCAAAATTTGTTCTGCTCTCCATCGCTGACAAATCGTTTACACACTAGTAACTGAACTGACAGTTTATGGTCACATTTATTGTTAATTACTATACATGGTGTTCTGTTAGACTCTTAAAATAACGCACAATGAGTTTTTCTTCTTGAGACAAATTACATAGTAAAAAAAACAAACAAAAAACGTTCTTGCATGTTACCTGAGGTTTATCTGGGGAACAATAAGCAGAAGGTGAGAGCAGAAGCAATATAAACATGAATTAGCCTTCTCAGCTGGGGCTATATTACAGATCATTATCATAATTTCTTATCCGCTGAAATGCATATTGTGATCAGCTCAAATTGATTATCTTTTAAAATGATCTCTAGAGTAAAGGGAAATAATGGAAAGCAAATAAAAGAAATCAGTGCTTATGTGGAAGAAGAGTCTCCTTCTCTGTCTTGTAAAGCATGTTAGGTAAGGATGTAAGAGTGTGCCGGGACCTTCAGGTTACCGTCGTGCTTAGCTAGTAGTATTAGAGTTACTACTGGTAAGAAAAAAGTTTGTGAAGTCGACTCAAACTCAAACATGTGGCTTTCACTAGTTGACCTTGATGAGGATGGTGAAAAAATGGTAACAAAATGTATTGTTTACTGATAATAATACATCAAGTTATGGGGAGTAATGAGTGATGGGGGGTGTTTATGGTTTATAATAAAAGTTTAACTGATCAGGTTTCAGGTAGAATGATAAATTATTGTATAATTAGAACTACATTGTGTATTGTTGCGTAAATTATTATATAAACAATATTTGCACAGAAAGAGCAGTTCTGTCATCCTTTTATGGATTTCTTTTCTATCACTTAGTATCGTGCATATTATGTATGCTATATTACACCAGACCTTAGAATAGGTGAGCTAAATATAAAAGCTCGTACTACTAAATTATTTTGGGGAAATGCAGTGCAATGCCACAGCAGGAATAAACTCACAGCAACAGCATCACAAATGCTGCCAGAATAAACAAGCTCATAATTTGTGATAAGCTGTGACCAGCTAGGGGAGCTTGCTAACATAGCAAAGTCGGTTCAGGCTTCTACGCATATGTTTAATGATTTCCCCAGAGCAGACAACAGACACAGGCGAAGGTGCATGCATAAAAGCAGCACACACAAATAAATTCACTGGAATTAGTCAATTTGAACAAAGAATTTGTTTTATAGCAATAAATGTAAAATGGTGGGAAAGCATTGTAAAAGCACTCTCCTGCACATTGTGCATATTTTTGCATCACCACAACTGTCATGCACACTCTAGAGGAAAATTCCAACTGACACCCTTCAACATTTATTATAATCTAACAGCAGCGACTTTAAGTGTGGCTGTTACGCTTTTCATTGGTGCATGCATGAGGAATCAAAACATATTCCTTGTGTTTTGGGCAGATTAGCAGATGAACATACACAGGAGCAGGAATAAATAGGAGCTGAAATGTTCCAGTAGGCAACAAAAATTGAACAAAAAAACAAAGATCTTAAATGTAGAAAAAAAAAAAAAAAAAAAAAAAAAAAAAATATATATATATATATATATATATATATATATATATATATATATTTATATATATTACTAGACCCTTTTCTTTCAGAAAAGCTCTACCTCGAAAGATTCAAAATCTTTTTTGAATCATTTTTACATTCAGCAGTGTCTTTTCAAAATAAATTGAGTAAACAACATGCTTTTAAACTGCACTTTCATTTAAGTGCCTGGGAAAATGAAAGAAAGAAAAGAAATTGCCTACTCAATGGCCAAGAAATCTTATTAATGGCGCTATACACTATATATCCAAGCTTTTAAAGCAGAATTTCGCCTTCTTCATAAATCTGAGCTGCTATGTTTATTTCCAGTTAATTTGTGGACTGATCATTACAAATATTAATTATTTAAGTTATTATAGGCCCCAATACAGTAGATGGTGTATCCACCAAAGCAAATGTTTTACCTCTTGTGCCTTTAACACCATGCAACTTTTAAACTAACTTTCTAATTCTAATTAGAAATTAATTCCTTCAGCCATAAGCTGCATAAAAATGTGCATACACCCCTGTTGAAAGGTGTACCTGAGGGAAATGCACTGAAATACCAAATTAAGAAAATTCTGATGTCAGGAAGTAGCAAAGGTAACGAAGCACAGCTTTCAATAGTTAGCAGAATGATTAATAGCAGCTATGAGACAATTGGGTCTGAATATCAATACACATTTTAGTGGTATCATGTATACTTATCTGGTTTTGATTCCTCAACACTGCTTCATCTTTTAACTTTAGCTGCCTGAACATCCAGCATTATATTGGACTGGATTAATAAAAGACTTCTCTGGGAAGTAGTGTGAAGAACAAAAAAATGTAACAAAGCATGGTGCAAAACAAAAAGAAAACAAAATAAAAAAGTCCAGTGCTAAGTATCAACTGTTATCATTTTCTTTTTAGAAAAGGCAATCAAATTGAACTTTCATTTACATATTTTTCCATAAACGTCTAAAATCCATAGATTACTTAATATTGGGTGGTTCTGTCCTTTTCACATGCAGAGCTCTGTGTTTCTTCAACACCATGCACGCAAGAGTAAGAAAACAAAACAAAGCAACATATAATGGAAATCGAGCATTTAGAACAGTCTGATACTTGGGCTTGCACAGAGGTTACTTGTGCACATACTGACCATGTTTAATATGAGCATCTATTACTGTACCAGTATTTGACAGAAAATAAGGAAAATCCAAATAGGTCAGCTCTGAGAATAATTTAGAACCAAAAACAGAATTATCCTAGAAATCAAGTGGCCTGCATTTGCTTACTGCTTACAAATCTTAGGCTACCTCTGAGTAGAAGATTTTCAGAGAACCGAATGAACCTGAGTGAAGTGTTGAATCCAAGCACGACTTCATGCAATAAACTCAGACCTACTTAATAAAGCCAGGCTTTGGCCTTTATTATGTCCGGGCCACTCAAATGCTAAGAGGAGAAAAGAATCATCAAAAGAAAATCAACATCATTGAGGGCAAATAGAACTTCAATAAGCATTTTTAATGATACAACAAGAATGAATGCCAAAGGCATAACAAGCACAATGATCCCTGCGTTGTCTTGTCTTTGATAGTTTAGCATTTCCACCCCAGGCAAGTTTGTTTATTGGATTTTATTCAAATTAAAGTAGCCTCGTTGAGTGTAATAGTGCGTGTGTGGAAATTTATGTGTAGGAGGGAAAGTGACGAAGAGTCCATAAAAGTTGAAGGCTTCACAGGCAGTATATTGTCAGTAAGATCAGGCTGACACCTGGCAACAAGCCGCCAGATGGACGAGGCAAACAAACAGGTAGACTTTGAAGCTCAAACAACACATAACATAACATAAGTCTAGCAAGTTGAAAAACTCCCTTTACTGTGCAGTGGGGACTTAAAGAGTAAATGAGAAACATCTGTTCAGGCAGGTATCAAGTAAAACATACTGAGGGCATCTAGTGGACAGGTATGACATTACAAGAACAAAAAAAGAAACTTATCAATGTAGAAAGTAATGGCCCCATCTTACATTCGCTCCTCCACATGGCTGATATTGCAAATTTTCTGTGTGTCATCAAAATGACACAAAGGCTACAATGCTGAGATCAATGAAAATTAATGGAGAAGTGCAGCATGGGCTGTAGAATCTGTTCATCTGTTGTGTGTTTGTGCATCACTTTCTTTGAACATTGAAAACATGTTCAAAAAACATGTTGAAGCTGTAGCTCCAAAGGGAAGCAGTGGACTGGGAAGGAACCAACCCCCTTATAGGAAAAAAAAACTATAAAATCAGGGAAGCCTGGAAACATGTTAGCAGGTTAACTGAGGTGCAGAATAGCATCCAGAGAGACAGGAAGATGTCCATAACTGAGGCTCACAACCAGAGATATACCAGAGAATAGGAGAATAAATGGGCTGCTCTCCAAAGATCAATCCAGGGTGTACTCTCAATGATAAGAATAATAGCATAATAGCAAAAAGGGCAGACTCACCCTGATAGAAGAAAGAGGGAGAAAGAGGCATTACCATTACCATCACACTACTGCCAATTGGCTAATGGATCTATCTATCTATCTATCTTGGACCCCTATCAAGGCTTGGACCCCAATTAATATTTGGTTAAATGCCCCTTAGGAAGCTGCACCCCCACCACATGCTTTGGTAGCCTGTCTAAACTGTTTTAACTTGCAGCATTTATCAGGGTTTGATACCTGCCAACAGTATTGAAATTTCATATTGAATTAAATGACCAAAATCTTCTTCGAAGTACCTTTATACTCAAATCGATTTTCTAGAATTAAATTCGAACATATTTTACAGTTGTGATAGTGCCTGCGGTATCAAGAAGGTAACTATTTGTCATAATTACATATAGATCTAGGCAGTACACCCTTTGGGTAGAGGAGCACTCCACAATGCATTTATGTGTGTGTGTGTGTGTGTGTTAGAGGAATGCCAAGATGGCCTAAGGACGCTTGAGACCCAGTGTGATTTAAAAGGACAGGGATGGGAATAGACAGTTGCTCTCTCACTCTCTTCCCCGTCTTTCATTGATCACCAGATACCTCAGAGGCTGAAGAGTGAACATGTTAATCGACTCCTTAGCTGCCGAGAAACAACCTTCCCCATCCCAAAGCTTTTGGAGAACATTAAGAAGAGTGGTATTGCTATTGACCTGCAGCCATCATTGAGATTCCAACTCTTTTGCCTGAAGAAAGGATCTTCCTCCTGCTGCCCATATCACTTCTCTATACACCTTGTATAATGCATCACACCATACCATTTGCATTTAGATCACCTTTTTTTTTCTAACATTGCACATTGTGTGTTGGGATCCGAGTCGATACTGCGGTGGGCTCCTAAGGAGAATGGATGGAGGTGGTAATGAAGGCGAACCACCAACACAAACAAGCCACCCGGCCGTTCCTCTGCCTAGCACCATGCAGCACCTGGAGTCGTTAGTTTTAATTAAGGGAGGGGAGTGATAGGAGCTCCTCACCCCCTCCTCTCCCACCTATCCACCCACCTATCCCCTCTGGTAAAGAGCAGCTGAGTACTGCTATTCTCTCACACTTAGACTCATTGCGCATATTTTCTTTCCTTTCATTAATAGTGCTTAATTGCTAAAACAAAAGGAGAAAATAAACAGTGCTTCTACGATCTTCTAGGTCAATATATTGGTGAGAACAGTCAGGACTAGCCAATTAAAGCCTTTTTTCCTGTTTAGTTGTCCATCCCAGTTTTTCTCTTAACATATGCTGAACTGACAAATGTACAGACATTATTTGTTTAAGTATAAGTGCAGATGCCAGTGGATTAGGGTTAAAGAATTAAATACTGATTGAATTTCTTTACTCAATTAGAAGTGAAAGAGTACAGTCTCTGAAATGTACTCAGAGTTAAAAAGTATGTCTTTGAAGGATGTTTCTACCAGCTATTTCTGTGCAAAGTTAACTAAACCTCATGCTAAATTATTGCAATAATAATAAATAACATCAATAGCTGGAAAGACAAAGTTTTCTTGCTTTGCTTTCCATACCTGAACACAAAAATTAATACAGTGAGGGGTTAAAATAGAATTTACCCGTAGATCAGCTGCAGAAGTACAACTCTCAGTAATTTCTATTGAGAGTTCAAGTAGATTTTCTTTGGGTACAAGCTGTAATTGGCTGACCTCTGCTGCTGCCTCACTTTGTTGATTTACACAACGGAATTCAACAAGACATAAGCAGATGCTCCACAAGCGATCTTGGCTGATTTCCATCCCCTACACTGAAAGTATGCTATTTATACTGCCTTTATACTAGGCAGTATACAGCTGTTATAACAGTTGAACTCAGTGAATGAACCTGATGTAACCTAACACTGACCATGAACATCAAAAGCCACTGTGCGCCGGTCCGACACAATGCTTTGCTGTAAATTTGCACAGCACATCAAAGCAACCCAATTTATCCTGCACTAAACTGCTGAGTGTTTTCATGCAACCTTTTGACAATACAAAGTTAGAATGCCTAGGTTTGTTTTGCAGGACGTTTGGCAACATAAAAAATGTAAAAGAACTTCGCATCATTTGCAGATTCAAAATCTGATTTAAAAAATGAGGACACTGCAGGTTTAAGATTTCAGTTTATCGAAGGTCTAGCTAGCAGGTACACTGCAACGAAATGCACACAGTCTCTATATTTGTCATTATTTGTTGAGTTGATAGAGACTTTACATTTGAAATTACCTGCCACTTAAAAAACATTACCCACTTTATGCTCCTCTTTAGCGTTAGTGCCACTTTAACCATTGAATATAGTGCTATAGAGTCTAATAATCCATACATATATATTGCCTCTTTCATCTCATGGTGCTTGTGCGTGTACCATCTTTTATATGTTATTGTTCTTTCCATTCAGGCTCAGTAATATCTCACCTCAAAGCATTAAACCTAAAATAATGAGACTAAGGTACCTGTGTAGAAATGTAGGGAGTACAACAAAAAAATGTTAGATAAATAACTATGAAATTGTGAAAATTCTACCTAAGTAGAAACCGTGAACACGTGGCTGCGGGAATCTTTAGAATCTGTGCTGGCAAAAAAGTCACTTGAGAGTGAGAGTGAGTGATATATAGTTTGTCAAGTGAACAGCACTCAATAGCTATTTCATGAAATTAACCTCCTGACAGTTGCAGAAACTTGAACAGTAGATTCCAGCATCCTTAAACATCGCTTCCCCTTTGTGATCCTGCTCTCAACACTGATAAGACCATAGTCACCTACACTGCCCTGACATTCCACCCACACACTACACAGATGCCTTGTTAGCTCAAGAAGAGGAAAAAGCAAAGCCACCGTCCTCTAAATTCAGGAAAAAGCATGAGATTAGCCAGTAGGCACTGATAATGTCTTCTGATATTTTAGAGAACAGGATTGCAAATCTCCTGTTTGTCTAATATTACGGTCCCTATGATGGCTCCTCCAAGCTTTATCTATTTCATTCTTATTCAAAGCTGCATTTGGAGGATTTGGTTCTTGATAGAATCGCTCTGCTCTAACCCCCTCCCTCCTCTCCACTGAGGCGTATTCCATGATTTACATTACCTATCAAATCTTCCAGTCTCTTGCTGTCAAATACTTTACACAGACTTCCAGCCTATACTGCAAAAGCTTAGGCCCTACCTCATCCTCACAGTGCATATATGCCAAACTGATGGGATTGGAGGGTGCAGCATTTTTTGCAGACTTGTTTCTGAAAAATAAGTCCAGTGTTTTGGAAACCTGTAACACTCGGGTAATCACATTGGTATGTAAAGTCCTGTTCAGACTTGGTTCAGACATGTGGAACTTTTTTCTCATTTTCCAAAGCTTCTCCAGTCCCAGCCACACAGTAAAAATGTATACAGTGTAAAACTATTGTATGCTCCAAGTCCACGCTTGCACTGGGAAATGAGGCAACTTGTGTGGGAGAGGAAATGCCTCTGAGGTGAAGCAGAACTCCGAATCGTCCTCTCTTACAGTTCGTTTCAGCAAAGCTGAAAATGCACTTATGGAATGGTCTTTCTTGGATTGTGAATATACACACATCCACATGAGAATTTCCACACTGTGTGCTCATATAGTGACCTTTAAATATTTCACTGTTTGTCAAAACCTGCACAAAAAAAAGAAAAAAAAATGCTACTCTTATATAAAATATTGCACATAGCCATGTGGTGAAATCTGCATAAATCATGTCAGTGTTACTCAGACTTATATTACCCTTGGGAGGGCTATGTGTTTGAGTGCTGCGCAGTACCCCCTGGTCCATGTTGATTATATCAAACAATATGCAGCACGACTGGAATACATAAGGAGACTGGGCACACTCCCCCCGTGGCTAAAACTCTGCAAGAAGAAGCTTTATCTCAGGGCTCAGTTTAATACTCCAGACTTCGGAGAAGCCACCCTGGGGTGGATAGATAGGCCTTGTCATTGTTTTACTGGCTCACACTCCACAATGCAGCTGTATATGCTCCCCTGTGTGCCTCTAGTCAATGTAACGGTGCTACAAAATCATAGTGCATGGATTTGTCATTCCAGATTTCACGTGTGTTTCATCTCCTAGCAGCCGAAGTGTAGTGAGTCACAAAAATGGATGTCATTTCATAAATGCCTCTGCATAAATGTAACTGTTTCATATCAGAATGAAAGAAAAAAAAAAACATAATGAGTTTCTTTTTTGTGCCCTACTTCAAAGAGACACTTTGTCATTTGGTGCATGTTAATATGTTATTGTACGAACTTGTATGGATTCATACCTGTAGCAAAGGAACAGACTGTGAAAGCGTATCTAGAGATAAGTAGCTAAATTAGTCGCAGATTTATATAACAAACTAATACAAGACATATACATTGCTCGGTGATCATGCATCGGTGCATTTCCATGTAATACTGTAATGCCTTAGAAGACTTATTTAATCTGTTTTCACACTCTAAAGGTCTTTCTCTTTCTCTGTCCGTCCCTCAGCCTTCAATCACATCCATCACGGTGAATGGCCGGTGGCCTGAAACAAGCTTTCCGCCATATAATGGATGGTTCCGATTAGCCGCTTCTGCGTATATGCTCAACGGAGGCATGGTGTGTTGAGCACTGTGAGGCTGGTGATTTGTTAGGCCACGTGTGGCGGTACAGTGGGGATGGATATTAGCGAGCCGTTTGGAGTCCCAGGAGAGCTGACTCCATCAGATCTGCAGGGAAATGTGCATCTATGTTTACTGATGCTCAGTTACCATACCCATGGCTCTTGCGCAAATAGCTTCCTCCCATACTTAAAAATGAGCTTTAGTTGCATCATGCATTGATCTGGATTTCCTTTTCCATCTCCCTTCCCCCAGTGTTTGTAAGGTTCTTTGTCAAGGCATCCCACTTCTCATGCTTCAGCTTGCTTCCCTGCTACATAGTTACACAAACTGCTCTTTTCTTTTGGTGAAAATTCAATTCAACTTCATTTCAATTCAGATTGTGCCAAGAAAGTCTGGATGAGTATTAAAGAAAGAGAAAAAAATATGATGGGGACTTTCTGGAAAAAAGTAAAAACAGCTAAAAAGGGGGGAAAGTACATTCTTTTATCTGAAAGTGGGTCAGTAAACAAGAAGATGACACATGAATATATTTTGGTGAATAGCGCATGTTCAGATTTCTGGACAGCTGAGTATCTGTGTAACTCATCTCTAGTGGTGCAGACAATCCAAGGATGCCCCAGACCAAAGCATTATGGGAAAGGAAGAAAATGCATTTGAAGCTAGTACTGGAGGAAAATCATCCCTAATTAAGAAAACCCTTGTGTGGTTTGTTTAGTGTGCTGCGCTGTGCTCTTACATGCATACGCCCCCCAAATTCCTTGCATCCTCTTATGTAATTCTGAACTGATTCCCTAAGAGAGAGCCTTAAAGGGATTTCCTAAGCACCTCTTGAAAGGAACATGTTAACGATAACAACACAGCATTATTTGTTCTTCATGTCACCTCAAGGGGCTTTCAAGAAGGGTCTTTCTGTTTGTTCCTTGGGAAACTAGCTACAGCTTCCTTCCAAGCTTTGCTGAATAATCCTGTGTGGATAAGAGTGAACGTTTGTGAAAACTCAGCTGTTTCGTTATGATTGAAATGATCAATAAACTTGTTCAAATAGTTGTTATGTCAGCCTATGTCATAATGGTCCTCATTAAAAAATTATCATATATACACTACATGTATATATATGGGGGGGGGGGGGGGGGGGGGGGGGGGGGCAAAGACTTTCCAAAGGGGCCTCTTTACTCCTTCGGGTAAAGACACTAACTCGAAGAGGAGTTATTTATTAGAGAGACATGCAGCATCTTTCCATCCTGCTGACTCGGCTCTCTAGTGGCACTCCGGAGCATAAATCAGCAAACCCGGGCCTCATTCCCTAAACATTCATCTATATATCCCTGCCCCTGGCCCTGTGAAGTGCTGCAGTATGTGTCTATCATCTGTTGAAACCAAATCTCCATCCAAACTAACGTTTTCCAGTGTGATTACATTCTGGGAGTCAAATGGCTACTGTACAGCATAGCCTGGAGGGGTCCCCCTGGTGCTCAACTGTGACTCTCCTCAAAACACATCCCATCTGTGCTTGCTGCTGCATGACAAGCTAAATGGTGAGGAACAGAGTTTTGGGAAGGGGAGCAAAGATGCACCCAGCTGTTCTCCCCCATCAGATGAGCTGTGCCTGTCCTGGCTTCAGTTAGGGAATCGTGTTAATCCAGTACAATCCCACCTATCCTCTGAATGCTAATTCACATTCTGGAAGACTTGTTTTCCAGCAAAAGATCAAGGATGAAAAGAACCAAAGTGTTGGCTGGTTGAGTGGGAACTTAGGAAGGGAGCATTGGCCATTAGCATTGTGGATGGATTACTAAACATCGTACTAGCACAGGCCAATAGCCCCTTGGATCAGATTCAAATTAAATTCTTGCATTCAGTAAAATGAAATTTTTGCAGCCAACTTGGAACACGTCTGGGCAATTACACAAACTGGACACTTCATTAGGTACACCTTACTTACTGCTAGGTTTGACCCTTTGTTTTCTTTTCTTTTTTTTTTTTTTTTTTTTTTTTTTTGCCTGTCCCGTTTGGCTCTTTTGCCATCAGAATTGTTGTCTAAAGGCAAAGAAAGATGCCCAACGGATTTACTTTACCAAACTGACCATCCCAGCCTTGCTGTAATGGTCCATTTGATTCACCTTTTATTGTTTATTTTATTTTCACTTACTGAATACGGGACAGACTTGACTGGGGGAAAGAAGGGGAGAAAGAAAGAGGGAAAGAGAAACAGCTGAGAAGAGGGACGGGGGAGAAGGGCAAAAGACAAAAACCAACAGAACGGGCAGAGAAAAAAAAAATGCATATATCAATCACCTGGATCACCTGCTGAGAAAGAAAAAAGAAAGCAAGCAGAAGAGAACAAGAGTAATAGAATAAACAACATCACAATGATATATGGGAATATGACAGTAAATACTAAATGTTAAACCTTATTGTGCAGCACATAAGATCAACAGAACACAGTGTGCTTTGAGGTAGGAGCCATAAAGGGTGTAGTTTGTGGGTGTGATCACCCGTGTGTACACCTGTGAGCATGGACGCGCTTGTTTTTTGTTTTTTTAAAAGGTTCCTTCATGTAATAATCTGCTAGAGGGTGTGGGGGGGCCACAGCCCCGTCCTCCAGGGCATGAAGCAGGTATGGAGGAGATCAAAACTCCAGACATCCAGAGGCCCCCAGAACACAAGAGACCAAGGAAGACCAACAGAGGGGCAGCCGCGCCACTGTCCCGGAAAGAGCTGAGGAGAGTCCCAGATGAGGGCTCACTCAGCAGCCGCGGAGCAGAAGCCAGGGGGAGTTGCAGTGACGCGCCCGTGAGCTCCGCCGGCAGCCAGCTGCGCCTGAGTGACCGAGCCCCAGGCCGAGAGGCCGGGGGCACCCCACCTCCGAAGTGGCCCGAGCGAGCCCCAGGCTCCAGGCCCCGATAAGCGGCCGCCAAGGAGTGAGCCGGTGTGTACCTGGACGCCCATCCCGGAACACAAAGAACCACCAACGCACCGATGTCTGAGGGGGTCCGCCACTGGCAGGGGAAGTGGTGGTAGGGGGAGATAGGCCTCCAAACCTTGGAGGGCCTGAGATGTCCCCAGAGAGGTGGCGCCTGACACCCAACCTGACATATAGACACAGACATACAGGCACACACAGATACAAACATCCATTCCCACCCTCATGCTCTCATATGCACTTACTCCACACTCAACCAACGTGGAGACAGACATAAAGAGACGTTGTACACACGATCACACTCCCCAAGCGTACTCTACAAACCGGGTCTAGGTGCCCCCGCCCCTGGAGGGGGGAACTGCACCCAGACCGAGGTGGTGTTTCCCTTTTCCCTGCGGTGGGGGGAGGCAGACCACCCCGACTCCGCAGCAGCAGGAAGGCTCCACACTCCAGACCTTTTTTTGCTTTCAAAATTGCCTCAGGTCTTCACGGCACAGACACAACAAGGTACTTGAAACACTCCTCAGACAATTTGGTCCACAGCGAAAAAAATAGGATCACCCTGTTTATGCAAGGAAAGATGGATCAATACTTTAATGTAGTTTGTGCAAAAAGGTGACTGTAGCATCCAGATGCTGTAGCAGAAATTGGGACGAATCAAACCAGGAAACAGTTCTCCAGTCTTCTAATGTCCAGTTCTGTTGAGCATGTGCAAACTGTAGCCCCAGCTTCCTGTTCTCTGTTGACAGAAGAGGCACCTGGTCTGGTCTTACACTTCTGTGGTGTATCTACATCAAGGTTCAATAAGTTGTATGTCCAGAGAGGCTCATTTGTATACTTTAGCATTAATTGAGTTATTTGATTTACTGCTGCCATTGCAAAACTGGCCGTTCTCCTCTGACCTCTGGCATAAAAAAGCAGTTTTCACCCAGAGAGCTGCCACTCATTGGATAGTTTCTCTTTTTGGACCATTCTCTGTAAACCTGAGAGGGGAATCTGATCTGCCAGCAAAATCCCAGTAGATCAGCAGTTTCTGAAATACAGAGATCAGCCTGTCTGGCACAAACAACCATATCATGTTCAAAGCCCCTTAAATCACCTTTCCTTCTTGTTCTGATGCTGAGTCTCAGCAGATCATCTTGACCATGTCTGAATGCTCAAATTCACTGAGTTGCTGTGATGTGGCTGGCTGAATTAATAAGCATTTAAATAGGTGTAACTAACAGAGCGGCAGATGAGTATATTACCTTAATGAAATTGCATTTCAGATATAAATGGAACATGAAAATAACATGTACACAATAGTGAGTCAAATTTACATGACCGTTTAAAAGCAACAGATGGCCGACCAAATTGCAGCAGAAATATAAAAAGTACTATAAGAACAATAAATAAATAACAATTTGATTAAACGGGGTTTAAAAAGTCTGCTGATTTTGACCTGAAATAGAATTTTAAAGAGCTGTTGCTGTTTTGCCATATATTTCAATTCAGTCTCATATCTCCTCATCATACAATCTTTATACTAATCTTTTACTACCAGCAATGTTGGGAAGGTTACTTTTAAAATGTATTCCACTACAGATTACAGAATATATGGCCCAAAATGTACGTATTAAGTTCAGTTACTTAATCTGAGTAACGTATTCTGAATACTTTGGATTACTTGATATATTGTTATGAATGTACTATTGCTGTGTGATTTATTCTCATTACTGAAGGCTACTCGCCACCTAGCTGACATTGTTAGCTGGCGTTAGTTCATAGACCACAGACTGTAGAGTTGATGGATAGCATTAACAACCTGCTAGCTGAAATAATCATGTGCAGTTCTGAAAGCAATACCAACTAGATTTTTAAATCTTAATATAAAATGAGTAACAGTAGGGTGGACATTAGGTAAGGCTTCACTTTTTGCAGTGATCTTGTATCGAAAACTATTTCTGTGTCAATAACATGTTTTCTTTCTGTTTGCTTTGAGAACTGCAGATGATCATTTGCAGCTAGCAGGTTGTAATGCAGCCTTCAGCAATAATAATAGATCACACAGCAAAACATACTGCCAGATGTTTCTTTAGGTTGGAGATGGAGTCTTTTGACACTGAAAGCAGCTCGGTTGCTGGCAAACAGTTTGCATTGCACGGTCAGATATCTGGTCAGAACCTCTTATTGGATGTTCTGTTTGGCAATCCGTGGAATTACAAAAATTTGAGAGGAGATAAAGAGGGGATAGTCTAACATATGACACAGGAAAAGACCGCCGTGTAATCCATTTATTTCAACAAAGTAACTGTATTCTAATTATCACTTATTTAAGCAGTAACTGTAACAGAATACAGTTACTCATATTTAGTATTTTAAATACGTAACGCTGGTACATGTATCCCCAACACTGATTACCAGTAGTGCAGGACTTGCTGCACTTCGTTCAACACAAATTGATTTAGGAGTGTCCATGGCTGCAGGGTATTTGAATTCACATAGCTGATACTTGAAGTCGTTACTTAAGTAATACTTAAGGTTATATGTGATTCATTGTTGCATTAAATGCATACATATAAATGTAAATGTTAGACTGAGTAAGCGATGAAGCAAAGAACCAAGTGTTTCAATGTGCGCCTTAACATATTTTTTATTCAGTTTACAAATGCCTCCACTACCAATACAAAACTACAGAGGATGTACTGCAGCTGTCAAGGCCAAACCTGACTAACTCTACAAGAAAAAAAATGTTATGCTCAGAAAGGCTTTTCATTTTCTCATCTTCTCTAAAAATAGTTTGTGTTAAGATAAGGTCCCTGGGGGAACTTGTATAAAAACCCACTCCTTGCTCTTCCTTTTTTATGTTCTCCATTATTCTAGCAAAGCTGATAAAGTATTGACTTTTGAGCTTGTAAACCATTATGACCTTTAGTTGTTTTTCTGTGGAACAATCGTGGAAAGACAAAACAAAGGCACCAAAAATTTACCAGTGACTGTTTACTCTGGCTGAAAGCTGGAAGGGAATTATAAAATATGCAAAAGTGACACCAAATGAATACTAAGAATAACAGTTACTGATTAAACTTTAATTTGAGCTTTTTATTCATATAAAAGTTTTGAAACTTGAGGATTGTCAGCAAGCTTTAGACAGCTATAAACTGATTCCTAACCATTCAAAATTTCTTGAAATATAATTTGTCAATAAATCATAACGAATAGCATTATGAATTTGAGCCTCTTTTTATTCGGTTGCATCCTAAGTGCTTTGGGTATTTTTTTATAGAGCACTTTACTTCTCAAATGTAATATCTCTTTCTTCTCCGCCTTCTGAGCCTCCCCTAAAACATAAATCCACTCTAGACTAGCGTGCTCCGTAGTCCGCAACGATTCCACCGTCTCGCAGATTAAGGCAGAGTGATCCAAACAACTTGGCAACACTCTTCCTGACACTGCACTGATTTGCAAACTGATTACCATGTAAGAGGGGAAAAAACACAGCAGTGGATCTGTAGGGGTGTCATTTTTTTTCTAAAAAGGAAGCAAATGACACAGAAAGTGTAAAAAAGGCAGAAGATGGCAGAGCAGGGAGGAGGGAATAGAGTGAGGGAACAGGAAAAAGGGGGAAAGGAAAGCTACAATACTACTGATTGGGATGATCTATCTGACAAGATGGGAAGGAAACAGAGAGTCACAAAAGAAGATGGGCTACCTGCTTTTAGAAAAGAATAAGTGGGGATGGGAGGGGGAGTGATGATGATAAATTTGCAACTCCTTGCAAAAAGTTTAAAAAAAAAGATGTATTTCAGTCAGCTTTTAAAGTACCTATAGTGTAGCTACTTTAAAATAAGACAAGGTCAAAAATAAAAGCAGCATGCACAACAGACATGCAACACTTTGCCAGAAATAAATGTCATGGAAAAGATGGTGTTGCCATGTGGCTGTGGGGAGTCCTAATGTCTGCTTTTGTGTATTTGTGTGCAAAGCCATAAGCTTGCAGCCAACCTCCCAACATGGAGACGGGCCACAGTCCAGAGAGCTTAGGTAATTTGACAGATCGTGCCACTCAGGCTGGTGATGCTTGCAGCTCTCCCTTGCTATGGATTGTTTCCCCAAGCTTGTTTGGCCAGGCTGGCATGCCGACATAAGATGAATAGCGGCTCCTTCGCCCGGCCTGTCTGTCTCTGATCTGTCCTCGCTGCTCCAAGGTCAGCCAGCCGCAGAGTTGTGGAGAATAGGAATGTGGGCCTGGGTGGGCTGTTTGGCTGGCAGGCTGAGTGGAGAGAGAGGGATGGGGGCAGAAGCACCAGCAGAGGTGAGAGGAAGATATGTGTGTGTGTATTAAAGGGAGAAGATAGATTTCAGGGATTCTACAAGGAAGGTACATGACTTGGGTGTGAGCAGGTCTGCAAGTGCCCTGTCTTTGTTCTGTGTGTGCTTTTCTATTTTTGTGTGTGCAAAGAAAGAAAAGCGGTGAGAAATACATCAAACACCATCAGCATGCTGCTGTGATGGAGCCTGCATTCAGTTTGCTTGGCCACCTGCAGTTAAGTGCATTGGTCTCGCTTTGGTTTCCGCAGCCTCTTGGAATGGAAATCACCACAACTTCTTCTGTTTACCCAATGCTGCTGTTAGATGAGAAATCATCAGCCCTAATAGATAATCTGCAGGAAGAGATACAGGCTGTATTTCAGTCAGAAACACTTACCTACAAAAAAACTGAAATGGTTATGTAATTTTGTTGTTGGAAACCAGCTCAAGGTTTTGAGGATGCTCTTGATGAATATGAGCAAAAAAGATTAATCAAGACGAGAGCCGATCAGCTAATAAAAACATTCACTAACATATTATCAAACAAACAAAATGCAATTTATGAAACGGTTTTCAGCCGTTGAGTTTTATGTTAGGTGACTAAAACTGATTAAAGGGTTAAAGGAAAGCTAACCCAACACATGCTGGTCTTGGATATCCGGATCTTGAAAGTACGTGATGCATGTCTAATCACCAAAGTGACATCTTTTTTTAAATTTTTTTATCTGGTCCTCACTGAAGCAAGGGAAAGAAAAGAAATGCAGGCTTGTGATGGATTGGATGTAAAGGAAAGCTTGAAATTTGGGAGACATGTAACTTATAGGTGTTTGAGCACAGGCCTCTTCTGAGCCATAAAACGTATCATTTTCAAACCAGATGCTCAAATAAACCAGAACACAATGCAGTGCTGTGGTATGGAGGTCATTTTTGGATGTGTGATTTGTTTTCCTGTGCTACCTGAGATCAAATTCTTTTTTTTCCCCAGATTGTGACAAATTTGCTTTTGGCTGTTGTTGTTACTCTTTACACCCACTTGTTCAGATGTGGGTTTTATGTACAGTGTGTATCTCTGGCTCTAGTACCTTTCTGTTTGCATACCTGAGGGGTGTGTGTATGTGTGTGCGTGCATGTGTGTACATGTGTGTCTGAGTGAGTATGTGAGCCTCATGAGTGTACTGTATAAATGTCACTAGATCATCTCTTTGTGGATGCGGCTGAGTAAGTATAGCTCAGAAAAATCAATTTTGTGGCCCATAGGGGAAACATAAAACCACATTTTTTCATCATTTCAAGGCATGTTAGATAAGCTTTAGTCTTAAAGCGTGGCCCCTAAATCATGTGGCCATTTTTTTTAGAATAACGCTGCTGATATAAAAATAAAAATCCATGTACACTGCATTTTTTAGATTTTGAGCAGGTGACTGCTAAGTTAATTTAGGAAATTTGACAGATGGTACCACTCCTGTCGCTCCTCCCAGCTACTTTAATCAACTTTCCTTTTACATGTCATATGATTTGTATTGGGATGCTGTATTTATAGCAAACAATCTCTTGCTTGGGGACCTGTGTTTCGAGTGGCCTCTTGAGCCTTCCAACTTCCAGTAATGATGTTTTTCTGATGTGCAACATAGAGCCTCCTTATTTCATCAGCCCACACTTCACCCCTGTGCCTTTCACTTTTGCTCTTAACTTATTTCCCTCTCCTCTCTCTTCCACCATGCCCGCACCCCCTTGTTCAATCTCTGCACTGTCAGTTTGTGGCTCTCGCCTCTCCTTCAGTCATTGATCATGGTGGCAATAGTGTAGTGTTTGCTGGTCTGGAAATGTGTGGCTCAGCAGGGAAGGAAAGGAGATCAAACACTTTAATTACAGCAGACTTGTAGGTGGTGCCAGCTACAGGCAGCAGTCATGTAACAAGGACAGGTAGAAGAGAAACGCCTGGGAAAACACGGCAGCATCAGAGCAAATATCTCCTTAATCCAGATGCACTCACTCTCGCACCTGCACACATACCTTGACAAACATCATAAATACCTTGCCATTCTTGTGCTCATATATCGTGCTGACATTGATGTGCCCTGAATATGTATCAAATATGAATGCTAGTGAAAGCTCTGCTGAACATATTTATAGGAGAGGGGATCAGTCACTCATGTGTGCAAACACCGCAAGTGCATTAGCATACATCAAGAGTCAAAAACCAGCATGTGCATAGCGTACAATGCATAAACATTCATGCAGTTCATCCATAGCTCACTTACTAATCAAACTAACAAGCTTCATTAGCCAGTCTTCCACTAAAGATTCATCATCCTGTAAGACCTAAAAACCTTTTGTCATCCAGCTTTTATCGCACCGCTGATTCATTTGTATGACCTGCGTTGATTCTGCAGAGAACTACATAGAACGGAGAGAAAGCCTGACACACACTGGCACTGTGATTGATGTCCTGTCTCGCTCATCCCAATGCTGATTCAGAGCTCCAGGCACTGTGGGAACCAACTCTCTACTTGACTGGTTTTTATTCCTACCAGGTAGTGCCTCGCTGTCACTCAGGACCCAGTCATGACTGCACACGGTGTCAACCAGCTGATCGGGCGGGTTGAGAAACCAGGACCTACAGTACTTTGAAGACAGGCTCAAATGGTTGAATGAGGTCGAGAGATCGGGCTATGTGACCTAAAGGTTAAGAAATCAATATGGAATTGTAATCAGCTTTGGCAATGTGGTAGAGAGGAATAAGTGAGAGACTGATGAAATATAACAGATAGGATCAAGGAATAGGTAAATCATGAAAAGTCAACGGAGAAAGAGCGAGATAAAGAATGGGCACTCTAATTAAGATAGCTACACAAAGCCTTTTGCTGTTAGGATTAGGTTATAATTGTTTGGGCTGCTTTGTGGGTGTCTGCCTTAGAAAGCAAATTAACTCAATACTGATTTTAGTTCAGCCTGAGCAAAGTGTTTTCATTTTTCCCTGTGAAAAAACAGAAGTGCAATAAAACAAGTTGGCACAATGTAATCAAGGAGCCCAATCCTGCGTTATTGTTTGTGAACATAATTGATATTTTAATTCAGATTCTCCGCATATGTATTGCCCCCGACAAAGACATTGAGGACAAATTTAGAAAGATGTGTGAAATAATACATGACAACTGACGGTTGTATTAATTTTGGTGTTTCATCATTTCACATTCTGCAATATTACTTTTTATCTGCTTAAATGTAGTGTTTCAACCATTCCCACAGAGACTGCCGAACACATATCAGCTTTATGGTTGTTTGGTCTGGCTTGCACCACAGAAATTGATTATTTTTTTTCATAAAGAAGCGAGGTCTTTGATATGGAGCATCAATTTTTCAGAAGTGTTTTTCTTTGATAAACAAGGGCCTTTTCCTCACCGGCTGAACACAGGCGCAGGTTTGGACCTAACCCAGTGCAGGCTGGAACGAGAGCAGTCAAAGAAATTATGGAGAAAATAGAGAGAGTGAGACAGAAAGATGGAGAAAGGGGGGTCTTGGAGGGGAACAGCTGAAGATGGAGGCAGCAGCGATGAAGAGTAGAGAATAAATATTTATTTCCTGTAATGTTTTTGCATGACAGATTCTATATTATATTTCAATGTGGTGCTGCACCTCAACCATGAGAAATGTGCTGGCAATGAATTGCACACGCCAATAAAGCACATTGGGGGATTTGGAAAGAAAGAGGAAGGGTAAACAGATAGTAGAGCTGTGCAAGAGGGAGAAAGCTGTAAAAGATAAGTGAGAGAGGAAGCGAAGGAATAGGAAAGAAAGAAGAAAATAACTGATATGAAAGGAGGAGCCGAGGGAGGAGATACAAACAAAGCGCCGACATCAGAAATTGACATCACGGGCACGGTAAATGGGACAACGTACATCAAGCAGATCACGATAGTGTACACAGGGAAAGATGGCAAAAGAATGAAAGAGAGATTTGTGGCCTGCGGAGTGAAGGGCATGAAATGAATTGATCCAGGGACCCACTGGAGTGTGCCCTGGAGGATATGTGCGGTTGGGTCATGGAGAGGAGTGGGCTGTGGGAGCAGGGATGGTTTGGGGCTCTATAGAGCCAGCTAAAAGAAAGAAGAAGGAACAGACAAGGCCCATTAACTCAGGAATAGTAAGATCACCCAGGGAGGGGTGGCAATTTATATCTGCACTGACATGGGAGGGGAATGAGGATGTTTTAAATGGGAATCTGTAAAATCTTCTGTTTTCTGTATTTATGCCGTATCGCTTTTGGTGAGCTGCACAGTTTTGCACCATACTTACACCAACTTTAAGACACAATCTAAAGTTTCTTCTTAATATATGTAATTATAATAATATTTACTTTACACTTTGAGCCATGCTTAACAACTAAACTACAGAAATATATATAAAGAAAGAGAGGGCAGAAAGATTTTTAACAGTATCTCATCATGTGAAACTAAGGATTGTTGGAATATTTTGCCATTGTTGGGAATTGTGTTCATTCATTTATGGTTTAATGACATTATTTAGCATCGTAATGTTGGTCTGCTGGCGAAAAAAACATGGAAAACCGGAAATAAATGTATGGAAACTACATGTGCAAATTTCAGGAAGAGTATGCAAATACTCATATAGAACTGTAGTGGCCATGATTTTCACACCAGCAAAGTTTAACAGCATAGCCAAACATGTACAGTTTAACAAACTTATGTGCTTTATCAACCATTAAAAGAAATTATCATATACAATCTTTAAAACCTACATTACAGTAAAGACATAAAACCAGCCATGTAGGGCCACAAACCAGAGTATTCCTGTGGTAGGTACTTCAAAAACTGGGAGGAACATAGGGTTACGTAAAAGAGTGGATGACAATGTACACTGCTGGATTTATCCTCTAGAAAAGTTGCCATCTGAAGGAGAGAAGAGAGTGCAAGGTGGTGTCAGGGGAGAGTATAGCAAGGCAGTATCGAACGCTAGTCTGTAGGATGACTTTGGAAATCAAGAAGGAAGAGGGTGAAGGCAGAGGCAAGGATTTAGTGGTGAAAGTTGAAGAAGAAGAAGAATGTTGTGCTGAATTCAGAGAAGAGTTGAGAAAGACTGTGTGATGGGGAAGAGTTACCAGACAACTGCGAAGGTACAGCTGTACTGCTGAGGGTAACTACCAAGAAGGCGTTTGGTGCCTTTGGAAAAAGACAAGAAGAGTCAGTGGTGAAATGAGGAAATACAGGAAAGTATTCAAAGGAAGAGGTTAACAGGAAGCCCCGGGGCAGACTCAGGACACGCTAGAGAGATTATATCTCTCTGCTGGCCTGGGAACGCCTTCCCACAGACAAGTGGAGGAGGGGAGAGGGAGGTCTGGTTTTGTCTTCTTAGGCTGCTTTTTTTTTTGTTGATTTTTGTTTAAATATCTGTAAATCAGTTTGTAAAAACATACATTTAGACACACAGTGTGTTTTTTTTTTTTTTTTTTTTTTTTTTTTTTTACATGGACATCATATATTTTATCTGTCTGTATTTTACATATAGCTGGGACCTTACACCAGATTGTGTTCACTCATCAACAATTAATAGAACATAACATTTGTGTGCAGTTATCAGTTGGTAATAGGTTCTCTAGTGTGTGAGATAAACTGTGAGTAATAACACATACATTTGTATTTTTACATAATTATATTAACATAATATTGCCAGAGTTTAGCGATTTAAGACTTTGGCTGGTTCCTAGCTTCAGACTTTTAATGCAGACAGAAAATATGTGGATGGTACACCACAAGGAGCACATGTTTCAAACTGAGTTACAAATGTGATAATGAATGAATAATAAGAAATAATGAAATATATAACAAAGACAGACTGGAATAGGGGAAAAATCCAATTCACAAAAGATTAATTTAACTGGGGTGTATCAAGTGGTTTGTAATAATTGCAGTGCTCGATTTTAGTTTAATCTGCAGGGAATCTGTCACATCTACTCTTTCAATATTCCTTGTGCCAGGAAAAGTGGTGGCAAATGGTGGTGAAATCAATGAAGGCATTTGTGTTTTGCTGAATCAGACAGATGTGAACCTGCAGAAACCTGCATTCAGACTTACAGTTAAAGAGAAGGAGTTATAACTGTGGCGTTATCGCCAATATACGATAACTACAGTTTTCGATTCCTTTTAGCCACTTCTACATACTGTTTTAGTTTGCTGTTCTATATTGTTAAGTCACTTCTGACTCACCAACTCCATGTTTAACTGTGGGCAGCCACATTCATGCACACACAATCTGATTGTAGGCTTCCTGCCCAGTGTGAAATGATGGCAAGCCAAATTATTTGAGTGGCTAGTGAACACATCCGAACACCCAGGAAGCCAGAGGGAGGCAGCTGTTTTACTGAGGAGTTGGCTGACTAAAGTGTGGCAAAAGTGCCAGTGAATATTGGACTTCATTCAACAGGTGGTGAGAAAGAGACTTCCAACTGAACGCTTATGTTGTTCTGTTTCTTCTGTATGTGTAAGCAATGCTTGCTAAATGTTTTCTAACACATTAACACTTTGATAAATGAACTCTTTATGAGAAATGTTGCTCTGAGTTTGATTTAGAGTCTGATTTCTGTGTACTACCCATCAAACTAATTCGCACACCATTCATTTTGCCATCCAAGTTGAAGGTGTCTAACAAAATGCACTGATTAGAACGTAATAGTAATGACAAGGACAAACTCAGTCCAAAGCCTTTGCAGTTTGTTCACATTGCAGCCTTGCACTATATATGCACACGAGTTTGCCCATGCACTTAAATGCCGTACAACACTGAGAAGAAGCACTGATGTGTGACAGACTTGCCTGATGGCTGGCAATGTGCTTTGCAGGCCATATCAATGGAAGTGTCTTCCTTGCTTCCCCTAAATGCACTCAGACAGTGACAAAGACAGAGGCTGCAGTCTGAATCACTGAAATGGACAGCCTTAGGACGCTGAGTGAAAGTCAGACAGTTTAGTGGAAAGTAGTTAGAGACTGAAGCCTAGTCTCCCGGATCCTGGTGAAACAGGTGAGTGTTGCAGTGGTGCAGAAGCTGACATATGCCAAGGTGGAGGGATAAGACCTCCTGGCTTCAATGTCATCTGTCGCCATTAGAAAATATGTGCCCATGTGGTCAAAAGAAAGAAAAATTATAGAGAAAGGGCAGAAAACCTAGGGAAGAAGGAAATGCAGCTCTGTATTCAGAAAGATAGGCTGGTATATTTCATAATCCAGAGCTGACAATCTAAACTATCAGTAGTACTCAACATAAAAGTGAAAACTTACTTAAACTTACTTAAAACTTACCAGCTTGACATTTAAAATTGTCTTTATAGTTGTGGATGTTGGATCTTTTTATCAGAAAAACTAAAGAGACTCAATGTTATTTAATTTCAAAGTCTTAAAAGGTCTCAACCACTGTGCAGTGTCAAGGTACATTATTGTGAGGTCAAGCTGGCACTTAATTGATATATATTGATTCATTAGACATTTGTACTAACAAAGACAGATATTTTACCAGACTGCAGTTATATTCAATATACCCAATTCTCTATGTCCCTTCAACTTTGCTCTTTTGGTACACTCTCACTGCTGTGATATAAATTTCAGATGGTGCACTCACCTGCAGTCTAAAAACAACTGGCCCTTATCTGCCCACTATCAAATGTCCAGCAAACACGATTAGAAACTGGCAGGTGAACATAGCGGTGCATTCAGCAGCTAAGTGGCTAGGTATTTCCCTCAGCACCTGGTGGCAACCAAAACCAGGAGTAAATGAGAACTATTACTTCATGCTCATGAGACCTCTGTATCAAATTATAAATATTGTTGTGTTCAAAGGTTGTTTTCCTGTCCCCAAATGTCCCGAGAATCAGTTCAATAAGGACAGATCATTCGAAAGAATTGGACATGATTTATAGAAGAACAGAGTTTGAGTAAAAAGTTGTTTGGTGATTACGCCAAGTTACACAGCAGAGTGGAGTCCAAAGTGGTAGAAGTAGGTCAGGACCCCCCGGAATCTCGACACTGGTTGTAGCGGAAGAAATGTGGCAGGTGGAGACTTGGATGAGGATCTCTAACTGGCCAGAATGAGCTGGAGGCAGGAAGGATGCAGGTTGCACGAATGAGACCTGACAGGTGGAATGACACTGCCTCTGAGTTGTGGAAAATGCAATTAGAAAGACAGTAACGATAGCTGGTAACTTGGTGGGAATTGCATTACCAAGCTTAGAAAACATTTATAGGGACCAGGCAAATAACATTGTGAGTGATTTGAGACACCCACTTGCCTCCTCCTTTGAATTTCTACCATCTGCACAGTGCTGTTGCTCACCCATTGTTCACCAAAAACAGGTCCAAATGGTCTTTTATTCCTCAAGCCATCAAACTTCTGAACACGAGCAACACATAGGCTGCCAAGCTGGTCAAAATCGTCCTTAAAATACAAGGAGAGTGAAAGCCTCATCATGTGCTTTATGTTTTTTGTTGATTCATTTTTTTCTTTTCTTTTTTGTCCTGTCCTGTCCATGTAGCAACCAGAATTCTAGCATGAAGGCCAAAAAAATTCCCAACAGATTAACTTTTCCAAGTGGACCATTATGGCATTTGCTATAATGGTCCTCTTAATAGTTATTAGATCTTTATTAGGAGTTTTTTTATTTTGAGTTTTTACAATTACAGCGGACAAGACTGGGAGATGGAAAAGAAAAGAATAATGAAAGAGAAGTTGGAGAGAAAGTTATCAGAAGGGGAGGGAGAGGGAAAATGGAGAAGAAGATGGATAGAGAGAGAAGACAACAACAACACAGCTGACAAACCACAGCAACAACCGACACATGCATTAATTATAGTAAATAATAAATATTAAATGTTCCTGAACAGAATACTTGTTTTACTCATTTAGTGAGTAAATGAGCCTCAGTCATTTGACATCGTAACAGATGAGGTTCCTCTTGCTAAACACCTTGGCCAGCATACACTATGAAAAAGTCGGTTTCTTCTATAGTAGATTAACAAGGAATGGCGTAACCATGATGGAGAGGAGACAGCAGCTCTGACCATATTCGGTCTAAGTTGAGCAGGTGCAGGCTCACCAGCACTTTCAGGTTAGCATTTATAAGAATGTCTGAATCTAGCAAATGTTGACAGTTAACCATGTCACCCAATGCTCAAGCCTTTTTAATTCAGTTCGTTTTTTGCTATTGTTACATTTTAATATACTTTTAAAAAAAAATTTTCATTTGTAGATCAGTGTTTCTGAGCTCATGAGCAACAATTTTTTTTTCAGGACAGCTGCTATAAACGTATGATTTATAGGATATGATGCTGGACATTAAACAGAATATAAAGCACTTATAATGAGATTAATCTTAAACATATACTGAAGCAGTAATGCTAATCCATTTAACACCGATTTAAGTCTTCAGCCAGGATGGAGTGCAGAAAGGTGAAGACGTCCTGGTGGGGTACTGACAGGCAGCACAACAGAGGTCATTTCTGCTTGCCTTTGTGTAAAAGTCACTGCACGCCACTGACATGGTGTATACAAATGTGTAATGATTTCTGCTGTAATCAAATTTCTTGACGGGAACAAATAAATTGATCTAGCTATCATTAGAAACACATGAAACAGAGACTGACTGGTTCACAGAATGCGGGCCAGAAAATGATTGGGCCAGAGTGATGACGACAGAATTACGTTGTTATTATTAATGTAGATAAGGGTAAAGAGTTAGACTTCTGCTAATTAAATCAAAATGTATTTCAACATTTGGTAGATTAAAAATATTCCACAGATTACAGAGCAAGCTTAGCTTCAACTTTACAGATGCAATAAGTAAACTTTTTTTGTCTGTTTTCCCATCCTTTGGGGGCCTATGCAACGTTCTTCAGTGGGTTACAAAAGTCATTTTCACTAAATCTAAAATATTCTGTCATCACCAAAGACTTCCCTTGCAGAGCCTGAAATAAAGCTGGATGAGAAAAAGTTCATTCAGCAGAGCCAAACTTCAAGAATTCACACACACTTGAGCATATAGGCACTATACTTTATCATTCAAGTAATGCAAGCAATTTCTCATTTTATTTGTACTCCCCCCCAACCCCCTTTTGATGACAAGCTGCAAAGCCAGGCCCTTACATGACACACTTTCTTTTTGAGCCTATAACACCTTATAACCCCTCTTGAGTTCCAATTTATTATCAGGCAGCTGAATGAATAGTAGTTGAGGGACTTACAACCTATGATGTTCCCTTTCTTCCTTTTGTAGTCAAGGTAAAAAGGACACAGCTCAGCAATAAAGCCGTAAAGCTAATCACAGCTCAATGTGTGCCCAGCATGCATTTAATACTTTAATACATTTACTGCGCAATCTACATTGTGCCTCTACCCATCCATGCACTTTTATAGGTGGACTTAATAATTAAAACAAATTTGAGGACGTTGTTCTTTAGTATAACACAATTTAATTTACTGACTAGAATTTCCAATTAACTTCACCCACATCAAAACAAAATGTTTAATCGTTTGTGAATTAAATAACATATTTGGTCCTCTTTTCTTTTATACCACAATATGTATCTGTTTGGAGAGTTTGGCCTGTCAAAAATGCTACTTAATCCGCCTCCCTCTCGATTTAGTAAAGACCTCGCTTCACCTCCATCACTGCACTGTGAAACATTTTGTTCTGAATACAGAGCCTTCTGCTTCTGCCCAGTGTCTGCCTATTTTTCTTTTTTCATTTACTTCTTTTCTTCTCTTTTGCCGCAGGGCACAGCATGTCATTGTGCATAGCCGGTATTGCTGACAGAGTGTGACGTTTAGGTGAGAATGCACAATGGCCTTGCAGGTCACTTTTATTCATTATCAAACTTAGATCACAGTGAAATATTCAGCACAGCTCTTAATACGCGTCACCTGCATTGTCACTGTCGAGGTTGAGTCAAATCTCCCGAGTGTAATATCTGCCAATAGCCAGATGAGCTGATCACTTATTCTGAAATTACTTTCCACCTTCCCCAGAGCTCTCCTGTTGTGCTTTGAAATTATCTCTCTGGGTTCTAATATGCTGCTTTCAGAGGTAATCTAACAACATTACAATGTTAAATTGCTTTTGCTTAAGACTTGTGGAAGTGGTCACTATAATAAATCATTTTCTTTATGCAATGAAGTCAAATGGATGCTTTTGTTGTTAGCGCAGTTACTTTACAATCACTGCTGAGGAGGTGCAGGTTTTTGCTTTGACTTATTTATTCCTTATGAATATATGAAATGTAATCACTCAAAATAAATATTCTGTTTGTTGACAGCCACTGCGTCTCCTACATTAATATTCTTAAATGTGACCAAATGTAGATCCAAATAGTGTGTGTGTGTGTGTGTGTGTGTGTGTGTGTGTGTGTGTGTGTGTGTGTGTGTGTGTATATATCTATATATATATATATATATATATATATATATATATATATATATATATATATATATATATATATATATATATATATATATATATATTGTTTTCATTTACAGAATTTGATCCATTCAGTTCATTAGGACTAGAAGACTGTTTTCTCCCATTGATGTGTGTGCAGTGCAGCAAATGAAGGATACTAATGCGTATGCTCTACAGGCCTTAAATTGAAGAGTCCAGCATCCGGTATTCATTTCTGCATAATACATTAATAATGAGTCCTTGCATGCAGTGAGGGTGATGGTGTTAGCTTTTGGTTAGACCAATCTGTAATGTAGGTACGCCTTTTATTATTCTGATTTGATCTGAATCACTAGGTGTGTGAGCGTTGAGAATGACTCAGTAGGTTTTGAAATAACAAAAATGAATAGGCCTAATAATGTTATACATGAGATGATTAAGTTTAGATGTTATTAAATACAAACTGTAATTTAGGCTGATGATAAGCATTTGAGTTTATTTTAAATCCATGTTTTTAAGAATCTATTCTGTACACATGTACTTTTGAATATAAGAATATGAAGGATGGATGTGACCACCATGACATTTGTGATCTTTAAAACTTTTCAGTTGAGCCTTATGGCATTGACAGACCATATTTAAATGAGAGGGTGGAATGCTAAGTTATCAACTATTACTATCAAGTTAGCAAGCTGCAGCTATTAAGTGTATTATGAGTACAATGCAGACTATTAAAATTTCATTTTCACACACCAAAACATGACCACAGACTTCTTTGTGAGAGTATACTTCACAGCAAGTTGCATTACTTCCATTAAAAAGCCATCAGCGCCACAAACACAGTGGAGAGGTCCAGCTCAATTACTTAAATTAGAGGACTTAGAGCTCAGCAGACAGCTGTTGGCTACATTTACTCGTGTCGGCACACCTGACATTTTAACACACCTAACTATAAACCTTGAAAAATTCCAAATATAGGGATTTACACAAAAAAAATAACTCACCCACTGTACATTTGTTGTGAAGGGCCAAACCAGCTATAGATGAAGTTCTTCCCTGGAGTTGGACTTTTTAGAGGCAGTATCAAATCATCATTTCATGTTGAATTGCTGCTTTTGGGACTTCTGCACTGGCTTCGTATTCATTCATCCAGCCACCCATTACTGTCTGCCACTGGTCTATCTGTGTTTTGATCTTTTGTCTTGGAAGTGCAGAAGCTCTCCACCCCTTTAGGGTGGAATTGGAGCCTTTTCCACTCCCTGGCTGGACCACCTGTGCCTCATCAGTTTAATCAGCTGCAGTGCAAAGGGACCAGCTCAGCCACTCAGACCTTGTCAGATTATCACTTAACTCAGTGTGCTAAACAGGCCAGTCTCTTTGCTGATCCTTTTGTAATAATTTCCTTTGAGAACAAACAATGTGTTCATTATCTCTAGTGTCTGCCTCTGCCGGTGGTTTAGCCATCATACTCACCTTTCTCCACAGAACGTTGGTTATCTCTCTTTCCTTAACCAATCGGACACTCAACTGCTTCCTTCACTGATCGTCCTCCTCAAACTAACACCTGCCTGCTCACTCTCTGATGGCTCCTTCTTTCTCACCGATGACAGTACTCCTCGCTGGCGCACTGGCGATGCACTTTGCCCGGTGCAGTGGAAACCGTTATTGCGTGCCGCAAGCAATCGACCCTTATCCCCTCTCCACCATAAGACTCATGTTTGTGTGTTTGTGTGTGTGAACCACAAGGACCACACTGCTGTCCTTGTGCAGTTCTTGCGCTTGAGTCCATTAGCCTCCGGTTTAGCCGGTCATGACACCATCCATCCATCTTCTTCCGCTTATCTATGACCTACCCCAGCTGTCATAGAGCGTGAGATAAGGTAGACTCTGGACAGGTCGACAGTCTATTGCAGGGCTAACACAGGGAGATAGACAACCACTCATACTCATAGCCAACTAAATGCCTTCTTACTGTACCAGAGAGAAGCCACACAGACACAAGGACAACATTGACCCCTTATTGCTAATATGAGGAATTTGGAGATACAGTGGGGCAAAAAAGTATTTAGTCAGCCACCGATTGTGCAAGTTCCCCCACTTAAAATGATGACAGAGGTCAGTAATTTGCACCAGAGGTACACTTCAACTGTGAGAGACAGAATGTGAAAAAAAAAAATCCATGAATCCACATGGTAGGATTTGTAAAGAATTTATTCGTAAATCAGGGTGGAAAATAAGTATTTGGTCAATAACAAAAATACAACTCAATACTTTGTAACATAACCTTTGTTGGCAATAACAGAGGTCAAACGTTTACTATATGTTAGGATGCCTGGGTCGTTGACCCAGGGTATTTGAGTTTATTATATTATTTAGACTTTTTAGTCTTTGGTTTCTTTGAGTTCTGTCTTATGGTTTATGTCTCTGTCTTCTTTAGTTGCTCTGTCTCCCCTATCACCTGTATCCCCTTGTCTAGTTCGCGTCTCTGTGTATCCTTAGTTCCTATATCCCCGTGTTCAGTCAGTGTTTGTGTCTGCCCTGGTCCCACGTCTCTGTTCCCTCTGTAGTGCCTGCATGTGAGTCTGTGTTATGTGTTTCCTGTTTTACTTTGAAGGTCTCTGTCTTATCTCAGTGTGTTCAGTTTACGCTTCCTTTTGTCTCGTCAGTTCTGATTTGCCCCAGCTGTTTTTCCCTCCTGTTACTCATTCCCTGATTGCTCCCTCTGTGTATTTAAGCCCTGTGTTTCTCTGTGTCCATGTCGCGATCTACCGTTTATTTGCTGTGTGTTTTTGCCAGTCCACCGGTGTTAGTTTATTTGAGTTTTTTGCAGTTATGTTATGTTTGCGTTCAGCATTAAAGCTGTTTTGGTTTAAGTTTGGCTTTGGAGTCTGCATCTTGGGTCCTATCCCTGTCCGCACACAGCCGTCACCTAACACTATAGGTCTTTACCAGGTTTGCACACACAGTAGCTGGTATTTTGGCCCATTCCTCCATGCAGATCTTCCCGAGAGCAGTGATGTTTTGGGGCTGTCGCCGAGCAACACGGACTTTCAACTCCCGCCACAGATTTTCTATGGGGTTGAGGTCTGGAGACTGGCTAGGCCACTCCAGGACTTTCAAATGCTTCTTACGGAGCCACTCCTTTGTTGCCCGGGCGGTGTGTTTTGGATCATTGTCATGTTGGAATACCCAGCCTCGTTTCATCTTCAAAGTTCTCACTGATGGAAGGAGGTTTTGGCTCAAAATCTCGCGATACATGGCCCCATTCATTCTGTCCTTAACACGGATCAGTCGTCCTGTCCCCTTGGCAGAAAAACAGCCCCATAGCATGATGTTTCCACCCCCATGCTTCACAGTAGGTATGGTGTTCTTGGGATGCAACTCAGTATTCTTCTTCCTCCAAACACGACGAGTTGAGTTTATACCAAAAAGTTCTACTTTGGTTTCATCTGACCACATGACATTCTCCCAATCCTCTGCTGTATCATCCATGTGCTCTCTGGCAAACTTCAGACGGGCCTGGACATGCACTGGCTTCAGCAGCGGAACACGTCTGGCACTGCGGGATTTGATTCCCTGCCGTTGTAGTGTGTTACTGATGGTGACCTTTGTTACTTTGGTCCCAGCTCTCTGCAGGTCATTCACCAGGTCCCCCGTGTGGTTCTGGGATCTTTGCTCACCGTTCTCATGATCATTTTGACCCCACGGGATGAGATCTTGCATGGAGCCCCAGATCGAGGGAGATTATCAGTGGTCTTGTATGTCTCCCATTTTCTGATGATTGCTCCCACAGTTGATTTTTTCACACCAAGCTGCTTGCCTATTGTAGATTCACTCTTCCCAGTCTGGTGCAGGTCTACAATACTTTTCCTGGTGTCCTTCGAAAGCTCTTTGGTCTTGGCCATGGCGGCGTTTGGAGTCTGACTGTTTGAGACTGTGGACAGGTGTCTTTTCAAACAGGTGCCATTCATACAGGTAACGAGTGGGGGACAGAAAAGCTTCTTACAGAAGACGTTACAGGTCTGTGAGAGCCAGAGATTTTCCTTGTTTGAGGTGACCAAATACTTATTTTCCACCCTGATTTACGAATAAATTCTTTACAAATCCTACCATGTGGATTCATGGATTTTTTTTCACATTCTGTCTCTCACAGTTGAAGTGTACCTCTGGTGCAAATTACTGACCTCTGTCATCATTTTAAGTGGGGGAACTTGCACAATCGGTGGCTGACTAAATACTTTTTTGCCCCACTGTATAATAACTACATTTGTTTAATTCAGTTTGATTTATTTTACAGTTGCATTAAGACAACTGAAAAGAGCCACATTTTGTGAACAGCCTTTGACCTCTGATGGGTGAGTATGTCTGATGGATGAATAATAAGCACACCCTAACTGGTCAGATGTCTTTTTGAGTTTGCCTTTGAACTCATTTGTGTAACAATAGCTAGAATATATGTTCCTGCTTCATGACTTCTGTATTTCAAACCTATAATTACTTGATATCTTTTTCTCTTGTGTATGAAAACGTTGCCTGTGATTCTATAGTTTGTGGTTCAAGTCAGACCTTAACTTGTATCAGATCTCTTGTGACCTCATATTAATTTGAACTCCTTCCTAAAGTTACTTACAGCTAGTTAAAAATACTTATTATAAAAAAAGAAACTAAAATATTTATTCAGCTGACAGTTAGACTGTGTAACTGGACACCATAGTCAAGCTAATTTTGCCATATGGATGTTAATGAGTTAAACATATTTTTCTCTGGCAGTAAATTATAAGGGTTCAAGATTGTGTGACTCACAAACCATTTGGAGCAAACTGAAGCCACACTCTTAGTCAAAAATATGAGGGAACTGAGTTCAACAGGGAAATGCATCCTACTTGGATGGAAGACCAGCAGTGCATCTTGAAGCTAAGCTTTTGGAAGCAGCCACCCAGAAGTGGTGCCTGAAGCTAGAATTATACTGCTCCACTCTCAGAGTCAATCTTTGCTGTGGGGAAATTGGCACTTTTGGCCTCCTTAAGCAGGCTCAGCATCCAACACCTGCTGCAGTCTTGGGTTACAGGTGCATTTCTGTCCCTTTAGGGCACTAGTTAGCAGCTCAGCCCATCATCCCAAGACAGGAATGATGCAAACTCATGTCAAATGTTATCTGAAAGACAACAGAATCCATAGCATGAGATTAGTGATTATTTGAAAATGCATTTGACATGTACAAGCATGCAAGCTCTTGGGAATATTTTGCATATAAAATACTTTTTGTCACCCACATTTTTCATTTAGTGTATCCTGGGAGTATATCCCCATTTGAATTTTGTGATTTTTATCACAACACAATCAGCAGAGCAATGTGCTTATGCAACTGCCTTTAAAAAAAACATGTCTTTCTGGAAAACCTTGAGAGAAATGTTTTTCTCAAGGCAGCTTTTTCATTGCCTTCACAGTGAGAAACCTTTCACAGCAAGCCTTAAATGCTTGGGCCTGAACATGAGGGCCATCACTCACTGACGCCTTCTGCCAAAGCCACTTTCTACCGATGAAGCTTGGCACATCTTCTTTTTTAAAAAAGTCAAATTCTAAGCAGTGTTTTTAGAGTGTCAAGACCTTGTGTCATGTCGGTTCAAAGACAAAGGACCAGAGGAGTCCCAGAGAATCAGATTCTCCACTTTTATTCTGTCAATCACAGCATCGCAAGCATTTCTGCTGTGGAAGGATTTTTTGAAGGCACTGGAGGGAAAAAAAGGGGACACAGAACGAGATCAGTGAACACTTCTCCACTTTCCCAGGGAGGACTTCTCCAAAGGTCACAGTGCCCATTCACACACCAATTTACATTGAGTAGCACTCTCCACAGTTCTTCTGCGCCAAGAGTTTTGCCCAGAAAGCCCGCCATAAATCAGTCATGGACTGAATCCAGCATCAAGTAAAATCTAAAATCTCTTCTTCCATATAGACAGTAGCTGCAAAGGAAGCTTTTTTTTCTTGAGATATTTCTTTGTGATGTTAGATATCGCTTGGTTTTGCTTCTCTAAGTTTAGTTTGCAATTGATGTAGATCAAAGCACAGAACATTTCACAAAGAATCAGACTGTGAATCCCAGCGGTCACTTGAAAGCACTGACAAAATCAGTAAATAAAGAGTGATGATAAATTCTCCTGACATTTATTCAGTTAATCTGTGTTTGAACATTGTTGAGCTGTTTGTATGATTAATATATCACTGCACGCTTGTCTTAATTGAGGTAAAGTGAACAATTATTATGATGATCAAGTCAGAGTTAACCCTCTATTTTGCTGTGTCTTATTTTTTGTTGCTCTGCACCTTCAGTTGTTTTCCCAGGACACCAGATATTAGACTTGCATGTGCATCTCAGCCAGCTGAATATATGCATACTACAACACATGCAAGATCATGAATATGAAAACTGAGCACACCAGGTGGTGAGAACCTAACGATGTATGATTTTTCTTAGTATATATGTAACAAATGTGTAGTCATGTGGAACTCGGCACCAGAGCAACTGCTTCAGCATCACCACATAGACAAGCAGCATACAGAAAAGCCATTATCGTCTGTCATCACTCTCATAGTTATTGTTTAGACATTTTTGTTGCCAATACAGAAGGTGTGTTATCTTGCTGTGATAAACAGAAAACAACAAGTATGTAGTACACTTCAACCTTTTCAAGTGAATAAGTCAGTGAAGAGTTTCTGTGAAGTTATTAAATGCTATCCTTGAAAATGTTTGTAGAATGAAGTTGATATTGTGAAAAGTTGATGTTTTTCCAACTCCAATCAAGTCATTGTTAGTACTTATTAATTACCTTAGTACTTATTTAGTGCCTTATTAAGTAGTTTTGTTCTCCAAACCTAACCAAAAGACTGACATTGTGAAACATTAATTTTAAAATCAGGTGTCAAAGTCATGTCACTGTCATTATACTGATTAGTTGTGGTAGAGGTTTTCGTCTAACTAGAGCTATAGAAGTAATATCAACTGATAATAGCTATTAATTTCAGGTATTATTCAAAATATGACACAAAAAGCTATAGGCGGATACAGTTAGCAATTTATGAGATTATTTAATAGGAAAAGAACAAATACATGTGTTATCACAAGTTCAAATACTTTCATGTATGTAGATAGAGAGTAGCAACATACTTACCTTATGTCACTTCTAATGTAAAAATCACAGACAAGCTATAAATGCCCATATAACATGTCTTTCTTGTCCTGCTCTCTCCCTCTTCCCTTTCCACCTCATCCTCTTCCTCCTCTTCTCAAGCCTCACTTCCTGAGCTGAAGTCGGGGCTCTGACACATGAAAACGTGTATAAACATTTTTATTTATTCTTGATATTATTGCAGTTACTTACAGGGCTTTGGAGCGTGATGTCACGGGGGTGGGCGTGGAAAGGATTTTGGCCTGATGCGCCATTTTCGGGGTCAAAACATCTTATAGCCAACAATATGGCTGTATCTTGGTCATATTACCCAGCAAAACCCAGTACGCAGGTTCATCTGTAACAGTCCTTGTGCCACGATCAACACTGTTGCTTCTACATTAAACAGAAGAGCAGCGACATGGGTGCAGGTCTCCGCGACTCCGGCCATACAGGTGCAGTGGGCGGCTTCAACCTTTCCTGTGATGCTCACAATGACCCATGGCTGCAATGCTGGTTCATTCAGTCTTTGAGAGTGCAGTACCTGAAACACACACAGACAAAGTTCATTTAAAGACAAGAACTATGAGCCAAGGCCAACACAAATGTGTTTCATCTACTTTATCATAAATGTAACAAAGTGTAATTTTTCATTTTTTTATGTATTCATCTATAGAACGCTGCATGTTATATTCTAACATGCGGCGGGTTCTCTGTCAGAAACCCACCTGCAGAAAA